>NW_028263376.1:17014175-17659402 GCF_051168715.1 Poecilia mexicana | reverse complement strand
TTTATTTAAGATTTTTAATTATTTTTCTTTGTCACATAATCATGTATAATGTTACATAATAAAAAGGAAACAAAAATCATATATATATATTTTTTTAAATTGCATAGTGTTCTTTTAATTTTATTTTATTTCCGTTGTTTCGCATTGGATTATATTTAAGGGCATATGGGAAAGAAAGATTGAAAAAATGTATATAAAATTTTTAAATTTGTTTAATTTTTGCCGGTTTTAAAAAACATTTATAGTTTCTATTTCACAAAGTGTGTAGAAATTTGTCTGTCATGTAAAATTACAGTAAACCATGCTGAAGTTTGTGACAAAATGTCAAAAGAAAGATAAATAACAGGAATATATATTTCTGCAGTAGATTTGAATCTGTGATTTTGATATTTTTGTCTGTGTGAGCAGAACCACCATAAAAAAATACAGAATGCATAGATTTGCTCATAATAATGTAAATGTGTAAATATGCACAACTTTTGTCTCACATTCATTTGTTCCCAGAAATCAAGCAGAAGTAATTTCAGTTTATGTGTTTCTGCTGCCCTCGTGTGGCCAACAAAGGAACTACGGCTACACTTTGGTGAAGATACGTTCAGTTTTTGACATAAATTAATCTTTTGCTGAAGTAACATAATCCCACCTTTAGATACATCTAATAAGGTGATTAAATGAAAATGTTACAGTTCAATGAAGAGAGGCTAAGATAAATGAAGTTCTATATATCATGTGATATATGTAACCCATGGTAACAGGAAATCATTTATAACAACTTATAGTATAACATGAAAATAGCTTAATAAAGTTGAAAAGTAACATATACATAAAAAGCTAGGTTTATGCTGTGTTGTTTGAAAAGTTACAAAATGTAACCTTAGTAGTAATTTGGGTTATTTAGCCTAAGAAAAAAATTAGGGAAAATTTTTCAGTCATATTTTACCATGTTAATTCATTTAAAAATGTCACTGTTATAATATTAAAAAATAAGCAACCTAAACTTTTAGTTAGCAAGCTAAATATTTAGTTTAGACACAAATATTTAGTTTAGACACAAATATTTAGTTTACAAACTAAATATCAAGCTCCAAATTAAATATATAAGTAACAAACCTAATATTTAGTTTGAAGCTAAATATTTAGCTTTAACCTAAATATTCAGTTAAATATTTAGTTAACAAGTTAAACATTTAGTTTGAAGCTAAATATTTAGCATTCAACTAGATATTTAGTGTACTAATGAAATATTTAGTTCATAGGCTAATTATTTAGCTTCAAACTATTTAGTTGGTGAGATAAATATTTAGGTAACTAAGTGGTCAGTTTGTAATTAACTATTCAGTTTTTAAACTAAATATTTAGCTTATTATTTAAATATTTTGTTTGAAACTTTAAGATAAATTAATGAATGACATGGAAAAAGTTTGACTTTGAAAACTGAGCTGCCATTTTTTTCCTGTTAGCTAAATAACGCAGATTATTGCTGTTGTTGTTTGACTATATAACTTTACAAATAAGATAAATTTAACACATCATCTTATGGGATTGGTGCTAAATGTGGAGGCGGCTGTTAATGAAAGTAACCGGGATGGAGTTTGAGGTCCAGCAGTTTAATTGAAGCAGAGGAAGTGCTGGTACTTCTCCTTCTGCTTTTGGAAACTTGTTAGCGGGAGGAAAAGCTGCCAGGGGCCCAGAGGAAACATGGCGGCATTACACAAAGAAATTTATTGCACGTATGACCCGCTTCTTGACCTAACCACCTCTGATAAGTACTTTATCTGAGACACAACATCTGTTCCGTAAAGTGACAGGCGTGAAAAACTGGATCCGAAGTTGACAGATCCAGTACTTCAGGTTTTGTCAGGGAGCCAACCGCCAACCATCCCCAGCCCAACGGTGGCTCTCACCTGATGGGAGCAGATTGCCTCCATCAACCACTGGCTCCTTCTCAGACGTGTTTGAATCCATCAGTGCCGCCCCGACTCTTTTGCTGCAATACCGCCGGGCCTTGTGAGCTGTTAAAGGCTCAACGTGGAGAGACATAATCACTCCCTGCTGCCTGAAAGCTCAGCAGCTCTTTGTCGAGCCTCCGGATCGGCTGTGACATGCTTACAGCGGTCTCCTGTGGCTGCACTGGCATCCGCTGTGCTGTGGATGTGTGACACATCTGATTGCACTGGTCAGGCCTGGTCCTTTAAGCCTGATCCCGTCAATTCTCATGTTGACCTTCTTTTCTAAGACGGCGTGTTCGGGCAGTTGTAAGAAAACAAATGGAGTAAATTTCTACCAAAAAATTCCTAGAAAAGACTTTAAAATTAGTGTAACTGGGTTTTATTTTAACAATATTGTAGATGTGAAGTTTGTCAAAATATTCGTTTTATTCTTTGAACCTATTTTGTTTAGTAAAGGTGTTTCTCCAGACATTTATTCCAGTATTAAGTTCTGTTATTCTACTCTTGACGTTGGTGGTTTCCATAGCAACCAGTAACTGAGCTCCGCCCCCTTTTTTGTTGCCATTGGTAACTGTGGTAGGTGTTAGGATCAGATCTGTGTTTTCTTTACAAGTATTATATTTTAACATATATTTTAGACAAATGTAATCATGTACAGTGTTCCATGAGTAATTTTGCGATGTTTGGTTTATGTTTTTAACTGTTATCATTATTAATGTTGTGGATTTTCTGTTTGATTAAACAATTGTTAACTGCTGCTAACCACTGCTAACTGCTGTTAGCTGCTCATTAAGAGCTATTGCTCTGTAGTTTGTTTAAATTAAAAACTGTATTTACTGGTTTTAATTTAATGTGTAGTGGCAGAAGCTGCTGGACTGATGTTAACTTGATTTCTTCTTTTGTTAAGTATGTTCTAATTTTTGATTACAAAGTTATGTTTCAGTTATCAATTTTGTGATAGTCTTTGAGTGTTACAAACGTAATTTTATTTCCTGCACTAAAAATATATGTTCATTGTTATTTATGTTAAAAATGAGATGAGCTATTTTGGTTTTTGGTTAAAGCACGTTTGTTTTTCAAGTAAAAGCAAAAAGTACAGCTTAGTAAAAAATACTCCTAAAAGTAATTTTTTTTCCCAAGTAAATGTAATTGAGTAAATAACTAGTTACGATCCAACTCTGACTACTTCAAAAGGGGATATTTGTAAACTATATGTTTTTATTATCTGGTAATGTTTGCTGTAAGGAAATGTTGACATGCGACTCCTGTTCCTGTTTCACAATCTATTATTTCAAAAGAACTGCCTTAAATCATGCATACAACAGATTCAACAAGGTGTGTGAAAAACAGACATTGGAGCAAGCTTTTGTGCAAAGCAGACCTTGTTATGAAAACTTGTAATAAAATCACTGTTTGCCTACTTTCATGTCAAACCAGTTTCCCCATTGTCCTTCATGGTGTTTCAACTGCTGGAAAGTTTCCCTCTGTTGAAGCCGTTTCTGTAAAGTTAAAAGATGGTTATAGCTAAATATTGCAGTAGATCAGCAGCTTATGAAATAGTCAGAAAACTGAACAGCCAAAGTGGGAACCCGAAATGCAGAAGTGAAATTTAGAGTGCCCAGCTTTTCCATTCTTTACAGTAACCGACTCTGCCAACGCAGGAAACGGCAGGCTTCCTTTCTCCATGTATATAAACTCTGCTCACAGTGAAAGTGGTATAAGTAACCTTAACTGGGGAAAACAGTAGAAATCTGTGGAAAACATGCATCAGTGACTGAAAGAAGAATTCAGAGAGGACAGAAATGTTTTCTTTGAGATGGAATAAACTCCTGCTTTGTTCATGTGGGGAAATGAACCCTGTACGTTTTGCAGCAGCAACTTGTAATAAATTGATTAATAATAAATTGTAATAAATTGATCCAACAGCATATTTAATTTTACATAATGATTGATAGGTAAAGTGACTGGCTGATTCACTCTTTATATTCTAAACACTTAATGACTGAATCAGTTTGTCTGATTAATTGTATTTCTCTCCCAGATGAAACTATAAGGTGCAGTTACTGCCATTAACTTTAACATATAGAAAGTACCCCTGGATCAGTGCTTTTGTGTTTTTTATGTATAATTTTCTCCTGTTAAAAGGGAGTTTTCCTGTCCACTGTCGCCACGTACATGCTCAGTATAAGAGATTACTGCAAAATCAACCATGTAATGCAAACTATTGTCCACTATCCCATGCTTAGTCTATGACTTGATGCAGTCTGCTGGGTTTGAAAAAGTTTAACCAATTAAAATAAACTGAACTTTACCGTATTGTTTGATAATTAGAATCAATTTAAATGTATGTAACAGACTTTAAATCTGTCTTTGTGACTGGATTAAATGGATAGGTTTGTTATAAAGTACCTTGAGACAACATTTGTTTTGAGTTATGTCAATAAACTGAATTAAACTGAATAAATGTACCTAATAAAGTGGCCAGTAATTGTGTAGACACATAAAATGGATCTCCAGTCCTCTAATACGCAGATTGGGTTCTGATTTGTTTAGGTGTAGGTAACTGATAAGACCCCAGTGTTGAACATTAACTTTCTGGGTTTCCATTAAACTTTACACAGAGAAGGTGAACGATGTCTGCATGTTATTATCATGTGTAACTCATTTAACGGTATTCTTGTCTGTTTCATTAGTATAAGTTGTTTCCTGTTGCTTATAGGTAGTTAGCCTTTGTACTCTTAGTTTGGTTTACCTGTTGTTTCAATTGTTTTCTACCTGTATAAAGAATATTGAGTTTCAACCGTCTGTTATCAGAACATCATTTTGACTGTATTCCTGTCCTGGTTAATGAAATATCATGGGATCTCTATGACTTCCTTTATGTTTACGCAGGTTTTTCAGTTCCTTTTTGTTTGGTTTTTCATTAAATGGATGTCTGTCGGCAGATTACTGTCTGCTTCACCTGTCCTGGTTTAGTGAATAATGGCGACATGCTGAAGGACAGCTGTTATGTCGATAAGTGTAAAAGCATAACAAAGGTAGACCATTTTGCACTCTGACAAACAACAAATTAGCTTACAAAAGGCAGACAGCAATGACAAAAGCAAAAGCACTTTCACTTTTGTTTTGTGCTCTGAATATTTTATTGCATGCTGGAGCTCAGCCAGTCATCTTTTCATAAAAAAAAGCATCCCAAAGTTTTTATAAAATAGTTTGGATATTTGTTTCAACTTATTCCTCTTTAAAACAAACTGTTTTCCCACTTTCCTCCTGTCATAGTTTCAGTTCATAATTTTTGTCCATTGGCATACTCCACATTTACCTTTTTTCAAAGTCTCATATATTTTCTAAATATATTTATAATCATTCTAAACAAATACAGGATAATATAACCATTAAAATCTGAGATAAGAGGGAAAATCCCTTTGGATGGACAGTTTTACAGATACATTAATTATTGCACCAGAACAAGAATCAGAGCTCTCCTCATATGTTATAATATTACTTTCTGAAGCTTATTATCTTAAATAAGTTTTAAATAAAGTTGCCAACCAAAGCTTTAAGTAACTTAGCTTGAGGTGGATTTTTTCTCTCATTTTGTCTCGCATTCTTTTGGTTGACCTCCTGACGAAACACATAATCCACCAAAAGAAATCACAGCAAATATCAACAGTTTTTAATATTGACATAAAAACTTTCACACTGTGGTTGACATGGAGTCTTCAAACATTGCTAACTGGTACAAGACTAAAAGGTGCTGTTGAAGAAAGTGGAGACTTCTGTCGTTCTTTACTTTCTGGTGACCCTTGTTTCTTGGAGGATGGGCAAGACAAACAAAGACTATCCTGACCTTTAACCCTGTGAACCCACTGTGAGCTTCAGTACGCTGTGGATGTCGAAATAAAAGGGATTAAAAAGAAGAATGTCAAGTGGCATATAGTTGTTTCTCGTTTAGTCCAATGTGCGTGCACCTGCAATCATTAAATCCACGATGTTTTCCGCTTCTCATAAAACTACAATACTATCACGACAAAAAATACTCCATATTTGAAAGAAAGTATTGTCAAACAACTAAAAGTATTTTTTATTTTTTTTACAACAAATTAAGATTTATTAAAAAATATTTTAATTTATAGAAGATGACTTGATCAGAGTTCCGAGGAACTTTTAATTTGCAATCATAACTTTGTTTCCCTGATGTATAAATATCATGTGACACAAAAGTCTATGCCTCTTCTCTATATTGGACAAAGATATCTTCTATGCATGGTAATGAGGACAGCAAAGAAGGCAAAAATCTACAAAACTTTATGTTACAGTATAGAGTGTACTTTGGGGATCATTGCACATTATCTCCATGCCAACCAGTTGTTTGGATCGAATGAGGGGAAGAAAGAGTTATACTGTAACAAACCTAAGTGGAAGGGTTTGCTAAACCTCACCCTGAACACGTTTTGGTCCAATAAGTTCAAGTTTGAGCTTTTCCGCTACAAAATGCAAAAGGTTGGTTGGTAGCAAAAGAAAATTACCTCAAAACCCATTTCTTTTTCAACGACCATGGGAAGTTTGCTAGGCTTTGTTTACAGAACGCTGTCTGAAAACTGCCTTTAAGGGTGTTGACTGATTAAAAAGTTCAAAGTTTAGTTTAAAGATCACTTGATTTGATATTAATAATGTCCAGAATTCAGCATAAATTCAACATACTTGGTGTGGACTTTGGACCTTGTAATGGGTCACATCAGATAAGAGTGCTTTGTTAAAAACCAAAAAACTAGCTGTAAGCACTTCAACAAGCTTTTGCTAACTGGTGAAGTGCTACCCACTTTTAGCAGCAACATCTTACTTCTCCTTCAGTTTAAATCCATTCAAACACTGAAGTACCATTTGAACAGCACACTATGACCAGCTTATTCATAGACAAATTGTCAAAAGTGCAAGTAAATAGTTTAAACTGGCAATTTTAACTACATTACAATATGACGACGCCCAAGTAGTCGTTCTTTGTAGTACCTCTAATAAACATTGTTTTAAGCTGTACTTTCCACATGTATTGCAAACACACCTTATCTACCTTATTCCTATGCCCCATGATGCTTTGCGTGATTTATGGACGCGACTTCCGCCGCAAGCTCGAACTCCCATTTGTTTACATGTTACCCTAACGCTAACCGGCTTTCGTTAGAGCTTTTAGGCTATAAAATATGTGGTTAACACCAGTGATCAAAGCTTAAATGTGACAATATTGCTTTACTGCAACCTACACCTATTGGGGGAGGGATGACAACTTGAAGAAATGGCCGCATTTCTTCAAGTTGCACTAGCATATGTGGCTACTTCACTGACTCAGTTGCTTCGGTTGCAGATGTGGGTTATCTTGAACTTGCTACAGCCACAAACTAAATGTGGTCTGATTATTAGAGTACAGCCACAAACAGCACAACAGTTACCCGAGCTCCACAAGGGCATCTTACAACACTGTCCAGTGGCAAGTTGCTCTCTATAATAGGTTAATATGTGATTCGGTTCGGTTCTAGTCCAGTGGGAAGATTCAGCTGTTGTGCACGATCTGGAGCTCAGAAGCTGCGGTTATTTCTCTGCTGGTTTGATTTGCAGCGACACTCAGCAACAGAGAACCTCGAGGTTCTGGTTCTGATGGATTAAATAGATCCCAATATTTTATTTTGTCTTATAAATAAAATGTCCAGGCCCAATCATAATGATAAATACTCAGATCATGAACTTTATTATTTTTTTCAATTCAAACGAAAAATAAAATTTACATCACACCAAGCTAATATTGTGTAGTTCTGGTGTTTCATACTGTCGGCACAACTCAGATCTATGACAGAGCTCAGATCTTCTCTGCTTTTCTCTTTATTACTGTCAGTTCTTCAGAGAAACGAGCTGTTAGCAGCGCTGCTAATTCACGGTCATTCCGTTACAAAACTTAACGATTGTGTTCCTGTCGCTCCCTGTGATTAAACTCACAATTATGACAATCTGTACTGAGCAGCTCTCTGATAGCAGACGGTGTGTCCGTAAACAAGTTTTACTAAATATTGTATTATAACCGAAAAGAATATAGATAAGCAAAAAAAAACTCTACAAATTACGATGAAATAATAGTACTTCCACTAGCCACCGGAAGTAACACCCATAATCATTTCCCCAATAAGCCCCTCAGGAATAAGGTCAATAGAGTTGCAGGTCCTACATGTAATATTCATTATACATACTCTTACAAGTGTAGCTTGTAAAATGACCATGTTTTCACCAGTTTGGTATTGTTGATGCAAGGAGCAGCCATATTGGATCTTAAAGTCAGTGTTAGAAAAATTATCAGACTTTCCGATTGGGAAGTCTGACCTCTCAGCTTTCTCGACTCGGAAGTTGTAACTTCCAAGTTCAGACAACAAATGGAACACACCAGCTGAATCACTGAGTGCCTTTAAATCTTGACTTAAAACCCACCTGTTCAGAGTGGCTTGTGGTTAAATAAGGGTTGGAGTCCCAGTTGACGGCGTTTCAACTAAAGTCCTAAGGGTTAGAGTCCCAGTTCACAGCGTTTCAACTAAAGTCCTAGGGGTTAGAGTCCCAGTTCACAGCGTTTCAACTAAAGTCATAAGGGTTAGAGTCCCCGTTGACTGTGTTTCAGCTAAAGTCCTAAGGGTTAGAGTCCCAGTTGACTGTGTTTCAGCTAAATTCCTAAGGGTTAGAGTCCCATTTCACAGTGTTTCAACTAAAGTCGTAAGGGTTAGAGTCCCAGTTGACTGTGTTTCAACTAAAGTCCTAAGGGTTAGAGTCCCATTTCACAGTGTTTCAACTAAAGTCGTAAGGGTTAGAGTCCCAGTTGACGGCTTTTCATCTGAAGTCCTAAGGGTTAGAGGCACAGTTGACTGTGTTTCAGCTAAAGTCCTAAGGGTTAGAGTACCATTTGACTGTGTTTCCACTAAAGTCCTAAGGGTTAGAGTCCCAGTTGATCTGCGTTTTAACTAAAGTTCTAAAGGGTTACAAAAGGGGTGCGGGTTTTAATGTTTTCTCTTTTTTATTGTATTCAATGTTACATGACTCTGTGTTTTTGTTTTTAATGATGTAAAGCACTTTGAAATGCCTTGCTGCTGAAATGTGCTATATACAAATTTTGATTGATTGTTTGTGTTAGAGATTTTTGTGTTATAATTTTTATTCATATTCAGTCTAATGTTAATCAATAGTTAATCAACATTCAGTCTAATATTAATCAGTAATGGCGTGCTGTACTAAAACCTTTTTGATTGCTGTGTTGAATATCTGTGCTCCTGAAAACTGATTATTCCCTCCAGATTTCATAGACTTGAATCCTTTTTCTGTCAAGGTAGCCAACGTTATATTTAGCTCCCTAACTCTTACTTTAATGATCAGCAGACTTTGAAACGGGAGCGGCTGAGCGTTAGCACTAGCCGACAGCTCAGTATGGGAGCTGAGAGCAGAAGGGCTACTGCAGCCGGTAGTAAAAAAAAGTGAAAAAAGTATGACTTTATTTCTTATCATCGTTTTATCATCCAATAATGAGATGGGATTTACGCCCTTGCATCTATCCTGTGATGGAACTGGACCTGGTTCATCATTATGATGGGACAGAGAGAAACTTTCTTCCCCGAGTTCAGTACACAACCTGCTTTCTGATCCGGACCCTGCTTGCACGTCATTGACTTGGGACTTGACTTGAAGCTGTTTACTTGAAAAGACTTGATATTTTACTCAAGTCAAAAGTTTAAAACACATTAATTATAAAGTGGCCCCATTAATTCATTTCACTCGTTCCGTATTAACCGGCGCAGACAGTCTCTCTGTTTTTCCACACTCCGCATGTATGTGTGCGTAGCTGCAGCACAACCAATCAAATTAATAGGATTTAAAAATAAAGTGCGAAAAAAAACGAGAGACGAAAAAACGCTCAAAGCTTTATGCCCTGTGAATAATTTCTTTTGGGTACATCAATAATGAAATATCTAACAAAAAACGGAGTGAAACATGCAAAACCTGCAAGATCCTGGTCTTGCAGGTTTTGCATCTGAGATCTGATCTCAGATGGAAATACAACTTCAAACTGTTCGGCATTTGAAGTTGCACAAAGAGGGAAGCGGTACTTTTCTTTTACTATGAGACAACTGATTAGCTTACGTCATGTTAGCAACTGTGGTTTACGTTGGTGATACCTCTTCTCTGTATACTATGTTTAGTCATAAATCCGGTGATTCATACGTATCCACATTAATGTTTACCATGTTAGCTCAGGAAGCCGGTGGATAGTGAGCAGGGAAGTCAAGTCCGAGTCTGAGCATTTTTTCAAGTCAAGTCTCAAGTCGTGATTTTAATGACTCCAGTCTGACTCGAGTCCAAGTCATGTGACTCGAGTCCCCACCTCTGCTCTGTAATATTGAATTTCTGTACAAATGTGACATACATTTGAGACCAACCTAAAAGAACCAACATTCAGTGATAAACAAACCATTTTTCGCTTGTTTGTTTATTATTATGATTTCTTATAACTCCCCCCAGGTGTCAGTCTTGCACTGTAACATGTAATGGCGTCTGGTGTGTTGTGGCCACATCACAAAATGGCCGCGGCAGAAAGGAAAGTTCTAACGGCCGAAATTTTAAACCATGAAAACCGGAAACGTAAAGCAGCCGTATCGTTGATAGTTTCAGCGGTTTATCTCCCCAGATACACTATGTATTGTCCTGTCATGTTCATCGTACGCAATGGTTGGAATTAACAATGTATATGGCACACAATGGTAGAAGCGGCAGAGTTATCAGATTTTGTTTTGGACGTATGAAAATAATCAATGACAGCATTTAGGTTTGCAATGTTTGCTTTCGGTAGTGTTTGTTCTGTGCAGGGCTTCTTTTGGATACGCTTTTTCCGTAAAACACATTCATTACGAATAACGTCCAAAGCAAACAGACCAGAAAAGCAAACAACAGAGCGGCCGCGATTGTCTCATTTGTGATTATATGTTAGTATAACATGCTAACACTTCCGTAACCACAAATTAGCATCACGGCGACGCATATCGGGTATGGATATTATTGTGTATGGTTGAAATGGATTTACTTAGTATGCCAATACACGAAACCGATTTTGTTTTTTAGTTTTCGAAATTCAAAAGTTTGATGATATAATATCTAGGTAAAACACTATTTTCGACATAAGTAGCTTTAAAAAACCGAAATCATTATTATGCTAAGAATTAAACGGACGAGTTAACTTTATTGTCAATTGGAGTATTTTCCCTTATTCGGCATTGTGTGAAGACTATTGCAGAGTAATTATAAGGGTGTGGGCTGCGGGGACAACCTTTTTTTTTTTTTTTTTTTTTAACTAACATTCTATTGGGTCATCCAAAAGACCGGGGTTGTGTGGACGTCAGCAGGCAGTGCACTGAATCCACTTCATGACGGAGTAAAGGGAGGAGGACCGTCTTGTACCTATAGGGAAGCGGCCGTGGTAAGTCTGCCATCATATAATCACAGTATAATATCAAAGCAAGCCGTTTTTGTTTAATTTTCGTGTAGAATAGTTTTATTTTTTTTTACCCTCCAGTGAATGCATTCCTTTGTTCTGGCTTTTTGTGAACCCGGTTGTCTATAGGCAACATCAACAAAGACCGGCGTAACCAGCAGTGAAAGCCGCGAAAGGTTTGAATTCTTAGGGGTAACTACAAGTCAGTTCCTATTTAGTTTACTAAAGCAAGTTAGTGGAAAAAGTCGCCTTTGCGTTCCGTATCAGCGTGCACGACAATAAAAAAGCTGCCTGGTTGTAAAATGTGTCGCTGTCTACGACGCAATAGTTTATGAAAAGATAAACATCGCTTTCTTTACACGGAAACACGGACTGTTAGTGCTCCACTGCGAAATGTGTCGCTATTACAAATGTGGAAACTGAACCAGAAGAGACAACATTCAATACATGTTGGTGTGGTTGTCACTATTGCGCTCATAATTGTTTTTCTTTGTGTGTTGTTGTCAAAACCGTAGGATCTTTAACTGAACGGGACCCCCAAAACTCGTGTTTTCGTGGTAGTAAAAGTTGCGTGTCGTGAAGAAGTTCGCGGCAAGAAAGATAACGCGAGACTTCACGCATGCTTTCTATGCATTGAGGAGATGGCAGAGGGGGCTGAGAGGAGGCATATCCCGCAGCATCATGACTCGTGTCCCGCAGGATTCCGATAAAACATTCTGTGGTTTGCTTCCGTGTACAAACTGGAAGATCTAGATACGACTAAACCGCAATACCAGATGGTAACATTTGATTTGACTGAAGAAATCTCAGCTTTTGTCCTGCAGTCATTCTGACAAAAGGAGATTAGGCCTTGTCCCACCCACCAACCCCCTCCTCAGACATCAGTCACGGAGAGAGCAGAGCGAACACCAGCCCAGCCTGCGTGTGACTACTTGTAGCAACCATGTGTGATAAAAATGCCAAAAGTGACGCCTTTTCTCTTTACTTACTTACGTTTGTTTTTTATTTTTATGTTTATCTTAACTAAAAATATTGTAGTACAAGTCTTTTCTGACAGTAAATGAAAGCAAGGTAGCTAAAAACAGTAAATTCAAGCCCACCCAACAGAAGGCAATACTGATATTATCAATATTTTTGTCTATTTGCGAATGACGGGGATGTCTGTTTACATGAAGTTTTGGTGTTAAAACTCTTTTTTGTGGAAAGCCTCTTCTACAAAATCCTAAAACACCTTCTTGCTAAATTGGTCTGTTTTCTGGAAGAACCAAAGCGACAAGTGGTGTCGAAGCAACCAAACAAGGTAGTAACAGGTCTGTAACAGCTGCCTGAATTTCCTGTTTTATTGTTTCATGTAGTAAAATCCTGTTTCATTAAAAACGTAGGACTATCAGAAAGTCTTGTGATGGTGATGATATTAGGGATGCACCAATGTGAAAGTTTGGGCCGGTACCAATATTAATATTGCAGTTAACGGTATTAAACGTACTTCCTACTCTTTCGACGCAGTTAAAAAAAACAATCTCACTGATGTCATCGCTTCTCCAGTTAAACGCTCTATAAGCTCGAGTGACCTCACCGTCACTGTCCCATGACTAACACACTGTCCTCCTGAAACAAAACATAAACAGCAACAAAATAGAAATAAACATCGTTTGTCGGCAAAGTTTTACTTATCGGACTGATACTGATATGTTTTAAAATCCCTACTACATATTGTCTTATTGCAAAGATAATCTTAGTTTGGATATATCCCTACTTTCTTCTTCCTGATCTGTACTTCCACCAAACTGCGAACTTTAGCAAGTTGAGCAATGTTATTTGTGTTAAATTCATGTTCCTAAAAGTTGGAATATATTCACCCACCATTATTTCACTCAATATTTTCTTTGTGATATTAATATTTCACATATCGTTGTCATGCCCTACCAAACGGTTCTGTCAGAAACTCAAAGGAATAAGCCTATTATTAGTTAGAAGAAAGTCTTGTCTTGGACACTTGATACTTAATAACATAAAAGCAGGCATCAAAAATCAGAGGCACCACTAATAAAACTGCACTATTTCTAAATGGTTTGTTTTGTTTCAGCATACCAAGGCACAACAAATTCAGTGTATTAACTTCTATGGCCCAGGAATGTTTTTGGTCACATCACAACCTTAAGGTCCAAACCCTTAATTAGCCAATTATTGCAGATCTGTGACTACCTTTCATGAATGCTACCTTCAGATGAATTAAATTTATACATGTTTACTTCTTCTTCTTTTTTTAAAAGAGACACACAGCATGGCAGGTTCTCCGGTTGTGAACCCCATCTCCACCCGTGATAAGTCGAGCCGTTTCTATGTGGTGTCGTGGATCAACAGGCTGCTCAAGACGAACTTCAAAAATGTGCAAGAGATGGGAACAGGTGATTGATTACAGCAGATGAACTGGTCATTTCATGCTCATCATGTTCATTTAGCCTACTTTTATCGCATAGTGAAGGCGTGGGTAACGCCAGTCTTTGAGATCAGACGCTCTGCACGCATTAAATGTTACTAATAATAACTGCATCATTAGCAAGAACTTGGTTCTGAGGAGATAATTCAGTGAACTGTCTGACTTCTCAGATTAGAGTCCTTCACTTTCAGCTCCCAATACCTGTTAGTTATTGTTGTTCCTAGCAAGCAATGTTCTTCAAATTTTGACAGTCCTGGCCTGTTCCTAACAATTCTGGGTTTTACCTAAAAATCTATTGTTTTTTTCACCCATAATGAAAATGTTCACAATAGGAGAGAAACTGTATTGGATCTTGCAGCTTCCCGTTTGTGTTACGTGAAGAAAGACTTGCACAGATTAAACAATCGTTATTGCAATATTTAAAGCAATGCACTGAGTTTATAAAGCAGAATAGCAGCTTGTTCACAGACAATTAACTGGAAGATTTGACCAGAATCAACAGGTAATATCAAAACAAAGAGGAAACCTGATCAAATGTATAGTAAAATAACTCAAAGAGCTTTAGCGATATAAAATAGAATTATAAAAAATTCATTTTGAACACCCTGTAACGTATTTAAGCACTGAGTTTGTTCATATTACATTTAAAGTGAATTCTACACACTTCATAACAGACGTTTTGTGCAACATTGTTTCTCTAAACCACATAGGGAAGTTGTTGTTTCACAAAGCAAACCCTCATGCCAACTCATGAGTTTGTTTAAAAGTTGGTTTAATAGATTGAAACCTTTAGTCTCCAGACATATTTTTTTACTGAGGTCTACAACATTGCCAAATAATTGCTTTATTTCGAGTTTGCATCTCATGAGGGGTCATTTTAATGTGATTTATCTTAGTTTATGATTGCAAAGTGGATATTAAAGACTGAAGTTGAACAAAGAAGATAAATACTAGTACAAACCGTGGCTCTGCTGCTGCCTGTCTTAAAGCAATACAAGCACCAAAAGGCTTTTGTTTTCAACCAACTTTAAAAAACTGGCTTACACAATACCGAGAGGCTCCTTTACCACCATGATTTGCATTTCATTATTGCAAATCCCTTCCTGCCTTCTTTCGTCACGGCTTGTAAATTTGTCTGTGTGGTTCAACAGGTGCATGCCAGTGTCAGATGATGGACTGCACTTTTCCTGGCTCCATTGACATGGCTATGGTGAAGTTTGATGCACAGAGTAAAGAAGACTTCAGGCACAATTTCAATCTTCTTCAGGACGCCTTCAACCAGAAGGGTGTTAAAAAGGTACAAATCTGTGTTTGCATTAACAAAATTCACTCTTCATGAGGAAAAAGTGCTGCTGCTCTCAAGGAATAATTTAGTTGCTCATTTATGTAAGAGTGTATTCACAACAAACAATTCTTTGAAAAAATTAAATTTTCCCTTTTTCTTTTCATTACAACCAGCAACCTTGTTGTATTTTATTGAGATTTTATGTTATAGAAATAAAGTAACACAATTAAAAATGGAAAAGAAAAATAAATATTTTTATTCACAAATAAAAATTTGGAAAATGTACAATACTAAATGAAGTGATGCTGGTGGTTTTCATATAAAAAAGTGTGCCAAGTTCGAGGGGCATAAATGATTGTACGAGATTCTGTAAAATGTCTTTAAATTCTCTCCTGTCTTTTTGTTTTGTTACAGACCATCCCAATTGATGGACTCATAGAGGGAGATTTCAAAACCTGCTATGAGTTCATGAAGTGGTTAAAACTTTTTTACACAGAAAATACAAAAAATAAAGAATCTACTCCTGTGAAAGCAGCAATTTGTAACAGCGTGGAGATAACTCCAGTTTCTCCATCTTCAGGTATCCACTTTTCACTTTTTTCCTCCATGTAATAAAAGAAAAAGGGTTTAGTTGACTTTAATTTACAGGAGATGATTAGGGCAACCAAAAATTTTCTTGATTTTTCCTCATAAGTCTGAGTTTTTCCCTCATAATGTAAACTCAGAATTCTAATTCTGTGCCAATCTATGTCAACATCCAAATAAACAATACATATTCTTAGGTGTATGTTCATTATGTTATTGGGGTGGATAAATCACAGTTTCTTCTCTGTTATATGATTTGTAAACCTGCATTTGATCCGCTCTGAAAACCTTTCCCAAATTCATTTGGTAAATTTGAGTTTTGAAACTAGATTTACCTGATGGTGAATAAACAATTTAAAAAAATTCTGAGAAAAAAAAGTCAAAATTCTGAGAAAATTGTAAAAATTCTGAGACTGAAGTTAGAATTCTTAGAATAAAGTCAGAATTCTGTGATTAGAATTAGAATTCTGAAACAAAGTGAGAATTCTATAAAAATAGTCAAATTCCGAAATTAAAGTCTGATTTCTGAAATTAAATTCAGAATTCTGAAAAAAAATATCTGAATACTTAGAAAAATTCAGAATTCTGAGATTAAATTAATAATTTTGAGAAAAAGTCAGAATTCTGAGAAAAAGGCCAAAATTTGAAGTCAGAATTAATTTTTTTCAGTTGCCCTAATCCTCTTTGGTATAACCAAAATCTTCTGTCTTTTCAGGGAACTCAGACGTTGAAACAAACGGCACTGCAAGGACAACTAAAACTTTTCCGTACACTGAAAAGTGGAAGGAGGAATACGATTGGGCCGATCCCAGCTCCCTGGGGGAGCAGCACACCTACTGCTCCATCTGCCACACCAACCTGGCCTCCTACAGGAGGGGCGCTGTTGAGCTGCAGCGGCACATGGAAACAAACAAACACCAAAAAAAGGTGAAGGATTTCCAAATCTGTCAAAATAAAACCGAAGCCGCCAAGCGATTCCCCTGCAGCGATGCGGCTGTCCGCTTCATTTTCAACCGCTGCTACACTGGGTCTGCTAAAGGCGAGCAGGTCTCTAGACATTTTGCACGCTGCAGACTGGGGTCAAAGTACCCCAAAGACCTTGTCGCTGTTAGCAACCGCACTCCTTACTGTGTTTATGTTTACGACGCACTGGCAGCTGGAAACGACGACACTGTCGCTGTCGTTCTGTTGGGCTTCTTCGACTCTGAGTCCTCTGGTTACCGCATCCGTCTTCTGGACGCCGTTGAGTCGGTGGACGGAGCCGGAGATCAAACTGCAGCGGCGGTGGTGCAGGCCTTGAAAAGACTCCAGCTTTCCACCGATAACCTCGCTGTTTGTTACCCCGGTGACTGCGAAGCTTCGGAGAAAATCTGCTCACATCTCAGGGAGCTGAACCCGAACATAATAGCTGTAGGAGGCCTGTACGCCATTGCTGATGCTGCGTATCACGCTGGGGTTCAGGAGCTTCCCGGTCAAATCCTAGAGCTGCTGGTCGACTTGTATGCACACTACTCCTCTTGCTCTATGAAGAACGACAACCTCAAGGCTCTCTTCGGCTCAGATATCACTAAAAACAGCAAGCCATTTTACGTCAGCATCAGCTGCCTTAGATTCCACCAGCTGGTCACCAAATTGACAGAAATATGGAGCGATTTGATTCTTTACTTCAGCTCCTGCTCTGAGGATGATGAAAAAGCCAAGTCATTGTGTTCCCAGCTGAAGGATCCCAAAGTCAAGGCAATGTTTATGTCGCTGGACCACACATTAAAGCCTCTGGAAAAATTTCAAAAGCAAATTCAGGAGTCGTCCTGGGCTAAGATGCCTCTCATCCTGGAAGAAGCCAGCACGTTGCTCAGCACGTATGCGTCTCGCTTCCTTCAGCCCAACGCCGCCGCTCGCTACCTCAACGAACACGATGCTCAAATCCTGAAAAACAAGAAACACCACCTCTCAGGCCCGAACCTTAATCTGGGCGGGAAAGGTGTGGAAGATTTCCTAAAAACAGAGGAGGCTGCAGAGGTGTTGCCACAGCTGCAAGAAGAGCTGCTGCAGTTTTATGTTGCAGCAACATGTTGCATCGCAGAGGAGTTGCCTTTAAGCGACACGGTGCTAAGAAACGTTGCTCAGCTGCTAAACCCGGAGAGCAGCCTGAAGGTTACAGATGTAGCTGTGGAGGATCTTGGGAGGAAGCTGGGAGTGTGCAGCTCCCCTGAGGAGGTCAGGCAGCTCAAACAGGAGTTCAGTGAGTATCAGCAGGCAGAGGAGGAGAGGAGTGACCAGGGAGAGAATGGAGACACACTGGAGAATCACTGGGCGAGGGTACTTGAAGGCACAGAGCCCACCTCAGTGTTCAGGAAGCTGGTTCTGACCCTGCTGTCATTCCCATGTCCTCCACTGGATGCTCAACATGTTTTATCCCAGGTATTCTAACAAACTTCCTTAAAATATTGCAACTTTTACATTTAAAGCTGCAGTTTGTAACTTTTATAAAAAAATATATATATTTTTTTTTCACATATTTGTTTAATGTCATGAAACTATTATATGAGACAGATAATCTGGAAAAAATCCAGCTCCTCCACATCCTCCCAGTGCTAACTAGAAACAACCAGTCAGAGCCAGGAGGAGGGTCTTAGTGCTGTCAATCACCCTTAGTGTATCGCTCATCTCATTCCCTTGCTCTCTGCTATGCTACAGCTAGTACATGAATGCTAAGTATAGTTAGCATAGCCACTGATGACAGCAGATAAATTGTTTTCCTGTAATGGTAACTTGTTTCTCTACCATTAGCACATTTGGCAGGGAGTACACTAGATTGATTGACAGCACTAAGACCTGCCTCCTGGCTCTGATTGGTTGTTTTTGGTTTGATAATAGCCTTAGGGTAATTTTTTTGGCTAAAAGTTTTGTTTGTTTGTTTTTTGCCTAAAACTTCTGTTGTATTTTTAAAAAATCACTTTTGGCAAAAAATTAGAAAAATTGGAAGGTGACGATATTAAACTGTTACAATATGGTGACAGTTTTAGCAAATACATAAAAAACTGCAGCTTCAACTAAATAACTAATATTGTCCTCTTTCCTTCAGGCTTTAGACAACAATGATGCTGCATCGTCTTCTGAGAGTGATACCGTCACAGAAAGCGAATGTGAGGTCATTCCTGACCGTGTTCTCACTAACGGCAGCAAAACAGACCTCCACCTTTACGCCGCCGGTACAATCCTCCACGAAGCAGATAACTAGGGATGCAAGTTATCGATTAATGAGTTAATCTAAAGTTGATTGATCTTATTGATTGACTAATGATTCATTGATAAATGGTCATTTTCTGAAAAACTTGAATTTTCTCTTGTGTCAAGATGGCTAACTGTCTTTTAAGAAAAAACGTTCATAATATGCTGAGTTAAAAAAAAATCTTCAAATCTTAACATTATTTTGTGTCAGCTGTATTAAATACTGACTGGATAAAAATGTGGTTTTCCCGCATTAAACTTAGACAAATTTATAAAATATAATAAAACAGGAACCTCTGAGGTTACTGAATTAAAGAATGATTTAAAAACAGAAACACATAAAGTGCATTTTGCAACCCGAACCAAACTCTGGATCATTTCTTTTTCCCGTTCTGGTATGGCCCCGCCAGCTTTGTTTCTGTATCAGCTGGTGTCTCTTAAGGATAACCAGCAACCCCTTCTGCTGGAAGGTGGCCACACATTTAGCAGGCAGTAAACTAGATTGAGAGCACTTTGAATTGCCTTGTTTCTGAAAATGTGCTATATAAATAAAATTACCTTACCTTATCTTACTACAACACTAAGCACAATGTCCGCTTAGAGACTAATAACATCTAAACGACGTTATTAGTTAATTGATTGCATATCATTTTAGTCTTATACACCATTAATCAACAATTAATTGTAAGTCGGTTGTTCGCATCCCTAGAAATGCATCACATTTCTGTCATTACTTGATGATTTATGTTTTAGAATCGCATTCTGTCATATTTTAACTCTTGATTTGCTTTTCCAGCTTTGAATGGCTTCGATTTGAAGCCTTGTGAAGTCCGCCTAATCAAGATAAACGGTAAAAATGAATTCTTTTATTAGCTGTGAGTAACTGTATCAATACGTTTTTATTGATAAAATTTAAAAAATCTTGCTAGCCGTCAAACTTTAAAAAGTAAGCACCCACAGTGTCTGATGCCATCAGTAATAAAGCACCTTTTGTTTATTTAGATTGTGATGACTTCATGAACGGCTCTCTGTCGCATGAGGTAATGTATGTTCATTATTTGCATCTTCTCTGATTTGGATTAGATGATAGACCATAAATGCAAATCTGAACTCTGCTATTGGACCTGAGAAACATCTGAATCTCCCCTCAGTGATCCAGGTTTTAAAACTTTTGCCCGACTTTCTTGATCTGTGTTTGGTTGTCCTACATCAAGACATCCCTGTTTTGTTTGTGTATTTGCGTGTGCATGGCATTTGGATAAGAAATGAGAGTGTGTTTTGTCTCAGGGAGTCTGGAGGGGAGGTCATGGCTGGGAGAGCAGTTTACGCCAGAAACCACAGGCCCGAAAAGTCTTTCAGGCTGGTGTTGGTACCTGGTCCAAACCCATTGGCCTAATTAAAGGCCGCAAAAGTGGTGCGGACTCCATAGACGAAGAGGTAAGTATACCTGTTTGTAACATGCAGAGTTGTTTATTCCAAGAATCATTATAATCTTAATTTGTTCAGTCAGTGTGATTAGGAATTTTAAATATAATGTAAAATAAATATTAAAGCTCAGAGCACAAAGCAGAGAATTAGACAGAATAGATCTGCCCTTATGGATCGGCCATATTGTCACTCAGTTTTTTTCAGTATCGGCACCGATACAGAAAATATCGGATTGTTGCGTGTGTAGTATTAATTATGTTAAAGTCCGTTTTGGGACTTTAATATAACTTTTTTTCAACTTTTTTCTAAGACTATATTAAGTTTAAAAATCACACACTTTTGAAAAAAGTCCTGCAAAATCTGATCTGTGATTTTAGGTTGCAACAATCACAAAAAACATCACAACATCCTGGAGGGACTGAGTAATCATTGCAGACATTCAATATAAAAATGTAAATGCTTTTTGTGAACAAAACTGGAGAATATACTGCTTAAAGCACATGTGTCAAACTCAGGGCCTGGAGGCCAATGTGGCCTCAAAATTCACACAAAATCAACAAATCCCTACATTTTTTCTGATTTTTACTGCAAATTCTTTCTCAAAATTGACCTAAAACATTGTTTTGATTGACTGCTGCCTCACCTTTCCTTGATGTCAAGTTATAATCCAAGACAAATATGGTGATTAATAAAAACATCATACATTAGCACAAATATCGTTAAAATTCCTTACAGATATTCCTAAATTAGCGCCACAAAATCTGTGATTTTGATTGCAAAAAATCCCCAAACACAAAAAATCCTGGATCAGTGAGAAAATATGTTCAAAATTATTTAACTTTAAGCAACACTTATTGTATTCATAAACAAATGGCTATTTATAGATATTTTAACAGTTCAGTGGGTTTTATCAATACATTCTGGCACAACCGGCCCTTTAAGAACATTCAGATATTTGATGTGGCCCAAAATGAAACTGAGTTCAACACTCCTGACTTAAAGTTTTCTACCATAGAAAAATGACACTTTTTTCAAGTTAGTTGTAATAATTTGACTTCTCTGATATTTCTTTAAGCTTGAAGGAATCTCACCGTTCAGTAAAAGCACTCCATCCAAAGGTCAATACCAGGTAATTATCCATTTCTGACAGTGAGGTTGGTCTGACTTACAGACCTTACAGGTCTTATTTCCATAAGACCTTACCTTACTTCCTTGTTTTTCCTTACTTCTGTTTTTCTGCAGGATGGGAAAGGATTCTCTGTGGGGGAACTGGTGTGGGGGAAACTAACTGGGATGTCCATGTGGCCTGGACTGGTGATGCCGTGGAAATCCAAGAACGCTCCTCCAGGCATGCGCAGGGTGGAGTGGTTCGGCGATGGGATGTTTTCAGAGGTAAAATCTGCTGCTCTGGTCAACCGGTTTTAATTTTTAATGTTTATTTGTGAGTGAGTGTCGGGTTTCTATTGCAGGTCAGCACAGAAAGGCTGAAACCATTTAGTTTCTTCACTTTGTGCTTCTGCAAAAACTCCTTTGCCAGTCTGCCAGTCTATAAGGACGCCATCTACCAAATCTGTGAGGTAATCAGAACAAACATGTTGCTACCCGCAGCCAGCATGGAGAGGGAATGTTTTCGCTTTCCTGAGTGGGTATTATGTCTGTCAGCTCTTATCTGCATTCCTTCCCTTTGCATTATTTACTCACAACATGAAACTTTACCATGGCTCAAAAAGGCTCACACAAAATTGTGCGTAGTTTTAAAGATTAAGGAAAGGACTTGAGATTGAACCAAAGGTTAACCTTCCAGCAGGACTATGAACCTAAACATGCAACCAGATTTACAGTGGTGTAGATCAGTGAATATCCATAAAAATATATGGCAATAATTGTTTTTGGCAAATGCTTTCCATAAAATCTGACTGAGCCTGATCTGTTTTCTCAAGAAGAGTAGAAAAATTAGTCGAGTCTCTGGATATTTAAAACTGGTGGAGATATAAACCAAATGACCTGCAGCAAAATGTGCTTCCGCCATCTTTGATTTGCTTTCATCTTCAGAAATATGGTCTGCTTAGTTTTGTTTTGTCAGGAAAGTCAAGTTTATTTTTACAGCACATTTCATTCAGCAGCAAGGCAGCTAAAAAAAAACAGTCACCAACTGTGAAATAAACAATAAACATTATATTTTACATTACAAGAAATATACAGCTCTGGAAAAAAATCAAGACACCACTAAAAATGATGAGTTTCTCTGATTTTAGTTTTTATATGCTCTTTCATTCTATGAACTTCTGACAGTATGTCTGTAAAAATTCAAACAAAATTTTAGTATTTATTTGCAGAAATGAGAAATGGTCAAAATAATTTAAATGATGCAGAGCTTTCAGACCTCAAATAAAGCAAAGAAAACAAGTTCATATTCATTTAGAAACAATAAAACTAATGTTTAAACTCAGGAAGAATTCAGAAATCAAAGTTTGGTGGAATAACCAGGTTTTCAATGGGGTTCAGCGCAGCGGGCTCTTCATTTTTACCAGAGCTGAATATGCTTTTGTAAGGCATAATGATGTAATTATGTCTTAATCAGTTGTTTTTAGCTTAAAATTGAAAAAAAAAAAAAAAACAGCCAAAAAGCTTAAAAATACAAATAATTCTGTGTTGTGAGCTCTTATTTTGAAACAGGAAATGCAGTTTTTCTTATATTTACTCTTATTATAAAGCAAAGTATTACTACTGTGTTTTTTATCTCTACTTTCCCAAGGATTATTAAACAAGAGTTAAAATTAAGTTATGATTCATGTTGAATTTAGCAATAATCATAAGTTAAACAGATTTAGAGTGACAAACTTGGAAGGATTTTGTTTATTTCACAGAGATAAATGTATCTGTACCTGTGAACATTATATGTTTATTTCTGACTTTCATATTATTTTTGTTTTCTAGCTGGCAGCTGAACGGTGTGGGAAGTCTTTTTCTAAGGCAGAAGGCGATAAAGAGCGAGAGCTGAAGATGATGGTGGATTGGGCTTCTGAAGGATTTCTGCCTACAGGACCCAGGGGATTTGCACCTCTTGGTAAAATTGAGGGCAATATGTTTTTCCTTCTACCTTAAATCTCTACATTTCAATCTCTTGAGTTTTTTCAGCATACAATAAACACTTAACAAATTGTATACTTCAGACTTGTCGTAATTACATCATAAATATACAATATTGCAGTTACAGAGGCTGCCTGGATGCAGTTTCTGGTGAGCTGTAATCTTCCAGGTCCAATGGGTTAAAACACTGAATGCCAATAATGTACAGTTCAAACCAGAAGTTTACTTACACCAAAAGAAGACACTCAAACCTTTTTTTCTCACTTTCTGAAGTCAAACCAGGCCAAATTTCTATTGTTTCAGTTAGAATCACCAAAATTATTTATATTTTTTAGTCTTGATTCTTGATTGATACTTAAATAAGTGATGGAAAGGAAAGAAAAGAGTGAGAAAAATATGGATTTGTTATTGACAATGTTATTGTATAAAAGCATTGCATGTTTTTGGCATATTTTTCACTCTGTACTTTCTTCATTTCAGGCTTGTTTTTTTGGGGGGATGTTCTGGTTATTGACTGATTAAGATTTCTTCAAGTAGAGTTATGTTTTTATTCATGCTTTTATTTTGAAGTGGGTAAAGGCTGCTTACACAGCAGTTCTGTTTTTAACTTTACTTAAAACAAGAAACAAGCAAAATCAAAATAAAACACAGTAAAGAACAAGACAAACATAAATACAATATCTAAGGGCATTTGTAGAACATGTACATTATAATATCAAACTCAAATTAGAGCTGGGAGGTTGTAGTCTTTCAAGGAAAATAATTTTAAAGCTTTAGCATTTAAACTTAATGTTATGATAGATAATAAAATATGAAAATTAGGTTTTGTTGCAGATTTTTGGAGATGTGAATATGACTTTTACCATAAATAATAAAAAAGTTAACAACATATAAGAGTTCAGGACACGGAGGGTATCAACAATTTAGCATTAGCTTCTGCTAAATATTGTATTGATGTAGCGCTTTAGTGTTAGAGCTAATGTTTAGGATTGGTGCTTTAGGGTTAGAAAAACTACTGTTAGCTAAACTAGTTAGCGGTGTATTGGAAAATAAATGCAACTACACAACATGACGGTCTGTCTTACACAGATGCTAATTCTGTACCTGTGTAAACTTTGGGTAAGCTTCATTGCTGTGAAATGATTGACTCCAGAACTCTGTGTCAAATATCAGTCTTTGTTTGCAACTTCAAACAAAGACGTTCCTGCTTTTCCTGAATGTTTCTTTTTCTTCCTCTCATTTAGAAGAATCCTCTCCAAATCAAGATCCTAGCGACTCTCCTTCCTCCGACTACCAACCTCCACCAAAACGAAAATATGTCTGTAAAAACAGGGCAGCAACCCCCAACGCCCCCTTCAATAGAGGTTTGGCATGTAGGAAGCATTTCAGTTATTTAACATTAATTTTGTTTTCTTACATGTGGTTTCTTTTCATAATTTTCTTTACAGAATCACTGAAAGAAAAGGTGAAAGAAAAAGGCAAAACAATTGAAGGTAAGTTTGCAATTTGTGGATTTAAAGTCTCAGACATAAACTCTGTTTTTTTAATAACTCCCTGTTTTATTTCAGATTTCTGCTTGTCTTGTGCATCATCTGAGATCGATGTCCAGCATCCCCTGTTTGAAGGCGGTCTTTGTCTGAGATGCAAGGTAATCCGACAACCCACCTTGATACCTTTATGCGTCCGGGCCGGGAGTCTGGATGTTCAGTTCAACAGCAGATCCAGGGTTTCCCTCAGTGTATTATAAGCCTGGCAGGCCACCAGGCTTTGCTTGTCCCCCTGCCAGGCTAAGTATTACTTATTTATTTAAATCTTTTTAAAATGTTTGCATTTTCTAAGACTTTATAGTTGGTGTTCAGGTATTAATCTTCCAATCTTTCAATATCACATAATTATCAAGTGATATTTAAAACTTTCCTGTCAGCTTTAAACATTTTTTAATTCAAAAACATGACAGGCTGCTGGATGAATGACTGCCTTAGGTCCTAACCACCGGGCTTAGCAAGTTTTCTGGGGGAAACCTTGAAATTTCTCCGTTTGCAGGAGAACTTCACAGAGACGCTGTATCGTTACGATGAAGATGGCTACCAGTCGTACTGCACGGTTTGCTGCGCGGGCTTGGAGGTCATTCTGTGTGGGAACGCCAGCTGCTGCAGGTAAACACAAAGCTCTTCACTCTGTTTTTAGTCAATTTATATCATGAAACAAACACAGAAGGCAATTAAATGGAACAAAATAAGATTATTGGTGAATAGAGTTTCAGTCAATAAATGTAAATATTAAATGGTGCTTAATAATATATTTTCTTTAGCAGAATTTGAACCAGGTGGAGCTAAAACTGCTTCTTGATATGTTTGGTCAGAACAGTTTTACAGAGAAAGAAGGTTTTTTTTATCTTAAATGCAAAATATATATAACTTATATTCATTTCTGGCTTATTTATTCACCTAAGTATGTTTTTCTTTCAAGGAATTTGACCTTTTTTGAGTTTGAATACACAAGTTAGCGATAAATTGATTACTAAATTGGTTGACAATTATTTCAATAAGATTCAAAGTCAGTGAGTTATTCTTGGAAAACTTCTTCCTGCTTTGATAATCACATTGGGAACTATCACCATAGCTTTGTAAAAAGCTGTGGAAAGAAAGTGTGTTTTGTCTGTATACATAATAATATTCAAAGTCAAGAGCTGAAAGTCATTTATGGGAACATATTGAGGTCATGAATGTGTGTCGGACTGTCAGGTCACAGGCAAAGATGCACTGGAAGCGACAGTATGTCTTTATTTCAGTTTCATTTTTCATCTAAATAAAACTCCCATCTTCTGGTGGTTCTGATTAATTACGATTTCTGGAGTGTAGTTTTATCTGTTTTGTTTTCTCTAAGATGTCTCATCCACCTCAGAGCATTTCTCCCTTCTCTTACAAGTCGGTTTACCTCCCATGTTTGTTTCTTTGTCCAGATGTTTCTGTAAGGACTGCCTGGACATCCTGGTCGCTGAAGGAACCTTCGACAAACTGAAAGACATGGACCCCTGGAGCTGCTTCATGTGTGAGCCGTCGCAGTGCGATGGGAACCTCAAACTGAGACCAGACTGGAGCGTCAAAGTTCAGGATCTATTCACTAATAACAGCGCCATGGAGTTTGTAAGTACCATGTCAAACATCATGGTGCATCATTTGGTAAAAACCTCTAATCTTACATTCATACTGTTTGTCTTTGTGCTGAAATTGTAAAATATTGTCTCTTGAATGGTGGCAGATAAAATGCTAACCAGTATATTTGCATGGGTGCTGTCAGCTGTGAGGATTGAACCCTCCCAGGACTCCAGACTAACTGGTTTCACTGGTCTGCTTATCTATGTTTTCTCTGCTGTACCAGCATAAAACCAGGGTGAACTCATTGTATTTTAAATCCAGTTTTACAGGTTTAATATTTTTTTTAACATTGTCTCTAAAGGCAACATTGACTGATAAAGTTCTTTAGTTAAAGAAAAATTGTGCAAGACAAATAGTGAAAAATGTTTAAAGTACTTAAAAGCATCTCAACATAAAATAAATAGATGATATTAAATTATAAAACATAAGAAAGGCTAATTATAAGTGCAAATATTTTATATTTCTGGAAAGCTCTTGAACATCTACATCTCATTTCTTTACGTTCAAGTTGTTTTTCTTTTGAGGAATTATTTCAGACTTGAACTTAGTGAAGGGAAGTACTTTTTTTGGTGTTTTGTTGTTTAATGTTTCCTACTGTTACCTGGGTTGCTAGGTAACAGTATAATTGCTTATCTGTTACATAGCAACCCAGGCAGAGTTCCAAGCAGGTCTGGTCATAAAGTGGTTTTACCACTTTATGAGCTGATCAGTGACAATAAATGATTATTTCATTTATAGTAATAACTGAAATAATCTGACAGCAGAACTGTCATATTAATTAATCAATATTAATTAATTAGTTACTTGTAAGTTAGTTTTGTCTTATTTCATGTGTACTAAGATATTTGCATCAGAAACTAGACAAAAGAAATGGAGTAAAATTTTGTGTTTTTGCGGTGAAGGCGGTAAATACTTTTGCAATTTGTATTTAATTGTCACTACATTGTAGAAATTACAATATAATGTCCCTTTGATAATAAAGTTTTTTTTTTTGTTTGTTTTCCTAAAAGCTCTCCACTGGATCTAATGTGTTGTGGATAAATGTTGGAAGAAATGGAGTTTTATCTCTATAAAACTCTTGTTTTCTTTTGGTTTAATAACCACAGGAGCCTCACAGGATTTACCCATCTATCCCTGCTGATCAACGAAAGCCACTCAAAGTGCTCTCGCTTTTTGATGGGATTGCAACAGGTAGGTTCACTGCAGATGTTTTTATATATGAAAACACAAAGTAATTTCTGTGTTAGTGTCACAATAATTGAGCTTGAGCTACACAAAAGTGTCCTTTTTATTGCTTAAAGGGTCGGATCTATGATTATAACGGGAAACAACATATTTTTATTCTTCTATTTGTGTCTTAAATGCTTCTAAAAACAGCCCAAGCACTTAAAAAAAAACACCCCAGCCATTTTTGGCAATAAGTTAATGTTTTCTAGTGCCTGGAAACCTTCCAAATATTAAATCAAATTCCATTGGCACTCTGCCGTTACCTAGCAACCCCAGCCATGCCCAGCCCCGTTACCTAGCAACCCCAGCCATGCCCAGCCCCGTTACCTAGCAACGCTGGCAGGGTTCCAAGCAGGTGTGGTCTGTTGGTTTTACCACTGTATGCGCTGAATAATGGCTGGTGGAACAGACAAGTGTTTTCTTGTTGACTTAACATTCAGAAAAGACGTTTGTGTTTTAAAGATGGCTGCATAATTGCTCAACTGTTTGCAGCCATTTACAAGTGCGTGTAAACGTTGAGTTGGGGGCGTGGCCAGAAGAAGTGTATTTGGATTTAAAGTGACAAGAGGCCCTAAAATAGCTCATTATCTAAGAATGATTTTGTTAAGAAATGTAATAAACATGTATTTTATAGTCCATAGACTTATCCTAACCTGTTCAAGGAAGCATAGAAAAAACATTCATTAGAGCTAATAATGAATGCTTTGACAGGTTATCTGGTGCTCAAAGACTTGGGGTTCAAGATCGAAAGATACATCGCTTCTGAGATCTGTGATGACTCGATTGTTGTGGGGATGATTAAACATGAAGGGAAGATTGAATATGTGAACGACGTCCGCACCATTACAAGGAAACATGTGAGACCCTCACTTAAAGCTGAAGTTAGGCTACACTAAAAACTTATTTTAAGTTATTCTATGTATGCTTCAGCTTGCTGAATGGGGTCCTTTTGACCTCCTGATCGGAGGCAGTCCATGCAACGACCTGTCCATGGTCAACCCACTGAGAAAAGGACTCTTTGGTACGTCTAAAAATTATTTTTTTAATTTAAGGGGTTTATTGAGATTTTATTATTTTTATGTATTGCCTCCTTTTCCCTCCCTTTTCTTCCTGCAGAGGGCACCGGGAGACTGTTTTTCGAGTTCTACCGCATTCTGACCCTGTTGAAGCCAAAGGAGGAAGACAGCCGTCCATTCTTCTGGCTCTTTGAGAACGTGGTTTTGATGAGCGCTCACGACAAAACCGACATCTGCAGGTTCCTGGAGGTGAAGACCTTTAAGCAGCATGATGGAAATAAAACAGCTGTGGTAAAAGTCGATCCTTGATATGGGAATTCTGCTCTGTTTCCAGTGCAACCCAGTGCTTGTTGATGCAGTGAAAGTCAGCCCTGCTCACAGAGCACGATACTTCTGGGGAAACATACCTGGGATGAGCAGGTAGGTTCTAATCCAGTCACGTTCCTTCCTTACTATGTGTTAAAGCTGAAACTATTAAACGTAAGCTATTAAAATGGAAGCTTAAAGCGTAAATTCAAGCTGGGAAGACTCCAATCAACTTGTCGGCCTCTTCTATTACCACGCCCACGCTTCAATCAACAAGTACCTAAATATATATATATATATATATATACAGTGTTTTTCAACCTTTTTTGAGCCAAGATACATTGTTTTAATTGAAAAAATTACGAGGCACACGGCCAACCAAAAATGTAAACAAAGATACGCTGTAGCCGCCTATATAATATATATAGTCATTCTTATCAAAGTGTCTTGAATAGGAATCAAATAAACACAAAAATGTATTTTTATCATATTTTACATTTCTTATTTCAAATTGCACTTAACATGTCCGCTTCAAAAATACACCTGAACAGTGCCACAACACTGTTGCGTCACTAATTTTCTTGTTTTAATGTAAAATGCTCTGTACTTACTGCCATCTAGTGGTAATAAAATTACATGATTACGCCGCTAGTCACTACTACAGAAAAGACACTCAAAGATGGCATTATTTGCAGATAATTCATTCGTTTTCAAAAAATCTTTTAAGACCAATTGCCGTATTTTCCGGACTATGAGCGCACCATACTATAAACCGTACCTTCACATTTTTTGAACTGCCAAATCGACACTCCTCAACTTAGAAGCTTCATCATATGAGTTTGAAAACATTTATCCGTCGTGCCTGCTGCTAGCATGCGCTTGTTCTAAATGAAAATTAGCCGTTCTTCTTTGATTTCCTATTTTGACTTCCAATGATTCACTTCCTGCTAAAGAGCCCCCTGGTGGTTGAAGAAAAATCCACAGAAAAGCTGCACGTTCAAAGTGTAGGAAAAAAGTAGCAGCTATAGTCCGGAAAATACGGGAGGTGAAATTGGATCATTTCCACGGCACACCTGACGATCACTCACGGTACACTAGTGTGCCGCGGCACAGTGGTTGAAAAACACTGTGCCGCGAAAAGAAAAAATCTTCTTTGTCTGTCAGGTGTCGTAGTTTTAACTTTTCCTGATTCACATTCAGTAAATAAATCTCTTATTAACCACCATATTAGTTCTACACTGTACTAGTCCAGCAGAAAGCACATATTGATGTTAGAGGTTTTGGGGTTTTTTGCTGCAAATGGTCAAGCATTGTTGAATTATTTGTTTATTTGCATATTTTAATGTAAAATATGTAAATAAATATAAAAAAGGCTGACATGAAAAATGTGCCAGTTTCTTATCAAATTAATTAATTAGTTGTCAGAATAATTGATAACTAAAATAATCCTTTGTTGTAACCCCTTATAATCACAACAAATAATTCTGCACTATTTTGTTCGGGATTCAGAAATGCAGAACTTAACTCCAAAAATTAGATTTCTGGTTTAAAAAAAAAAAAAAAACTACATACAAACAATAAACATTTATCATTTATTTTTCTGGTGAAATATATAATAGCAATACTTAATAAGACATCAGATTTTAGAGCACTTTTCTTTCCATAAGAGATACAAAACCCATTATTTGCTACAGGTGATTGAGTGTTCGCTGGAGGAATGTTATGTCATTGCATTTTAGGAACTAAAATGTTTATTTTCTTATTTAAAGAAGCAATTGAATAATTTGTTTATGTGCATCTTTTCATGTATTCATAGCATTGAATAAGAAAGGCAGAATGTACACATTATTTTTATCCGATTAATCGTCAGAATAATTGATGTCAGTCAATAACTAATATAATTGTTAGTTGCAGCCTTGCTGAACATAACTGCTGTAAAGTTGAATGTAAATTAACTTTGTCTGCTTTCCACCAGACCTCTGGCTACCTCTCTTGATGATAAAGTCACTCTGCAGGATTGTTTGGAAGTTGGTCGGACGGCAAAGGTAACCTCATGTTTGTTTCATGTGTTTTATTTCCATATTCTTTTCATTACAGTTTGAATTGTGCTTTTTTTTTAACGGTGTGATTTTGCATCTTCCAGTTTGATAAAGTTCGCACAATCACAACAAAGTCTAACTCCATAAGGCAAGGGAAGATGGGGCCACTTCCTGTCTCCATGAACGGAAAGGAGGACTACCTGTGGTGCACGGAAATGGAACAGTGAGTGTCGTTGGTTTACCACCAGCTGGTCCCACACCATAATGCAACCACTGCCATGCTTGACTGCCAACATTCAAGCTTAAAACCCTAAAGTGCTTTAGGGTTTTAAGGCTCCACCTGTTTTGGGTTTCATTTACCGTATATCCCAGACCATACATTGTATCAATACAAAATTAAAAACGTCATGAAGAGGAAAAAACAAAAACAAATATAAGCTGCATTAACTTAGAAACTGTTAAATTTTGATGAACGAGTACAGTGTGTTTTGACAAAAACTTTGATTCAAACTAGTTTTTCTATGTAAAAAGACGCATCTTTCTATGTGTTATTTTTTTCTACCTTTTTGTAATTTTTTTATAAGATGGCTTAAGTTCTGCAAGACAAATAAATGATGAGATTAAACCTTTTGTTGTTACTGTTCAGCTTTTATTTGGGAGCGAAGATGAGTTGAACAGGCGTTCGCATCGTGTTTTTATGAAAGTTTTCTGTTCTTTCAGGATCTTTGGCTTCCCCAAACACTACACTGATGTGAACAACATGAGCCGGATGCAAAGGCAGAAGGTTCTGGGTCGCTCCTGGAGCGTTCCTGTGATTCGCCACTTGTTCGCGCCGCTGAAGGATTATTTTGAATGTGAATAGGAGCAGTGAGGCAATCCAGAGGCGGAGCAGCTGTGGTAAACCCAACGCCTTATCTCTTGGTGCTTTAATAGTTTAGATTCTCTGGGCTTCTTTCTCCTTTAGATCCAGTTTGGTGTTTTGTCTCTTAACTTTCTTTAACCCCTTTGACTGCCAGCAGCCGGGGTCGTCTTTCTGCATATTTTATTTTTCTAGTTATTTGTGTTTTTGTTTGTTTTTTGTTTTTCTATGCTGTGATCCGATGGTGTTACTCCGAACACAGGCCTGTGTCACAAAGTGAGATGAGACAATTAGCTCCACATCTTCAGGTTTAACTCAGGTTTTTATCACTACTGACAACTTTGCATCGCCATGGCAACAGCACAAACTGACTACAAAACCAGCAATCTGCTACATCATTTGGTTTAGAAACAGAAGTTAAAAACCACTATGCTGCATTTTACCGCACACTGTTTTTAACTTTTTACACAGAATATAAATCAGCAACATAAAGTACATTTTAATCTGCAGTTATGTTAAAGAAATCATTGAGCTTAGATTAATCATGTGACCAAAAAGCTAATTTTTAACTCCTGCTCGACGTTTTATCCATTTTGATCTGCAATCAGATATTTTATCCTTATTAGTGTTTCTTTTTTATATCTAAGTGTTTAAAAATAATTTTTTTCCAGATCTTATCTATGGCTTTTGCATTTTTTATTCCAGTTTAAACCAAAGTTTAGCTCAATCCTGTGATTAATTATCACATATATTTTTACCCCAGTGTCCATTTGACCTAGATTTGCTACTGCAACAAGGCAAAAACACGACAAATTTGGAAATTTGTTATTCTGAAAGGAATTAACACACTGATCAATGTCAGTTCCCAAGATCCTGCTTTAATGTTTTAACACGACTGAACCCAATGAGTGTTAATTAGGCCTCTGCAGATCTAGATGACATGCTGAGGAGGTAAATATGGAGCTCAAATGGGGCCATAAAGATTGTTCACATAATTTTAAATTTAAAGAAAATTTTGGGAAAAAATAATTTTGAAGCAAAAAGAATTAAATTGAAACTTTACTTTTGAAAAAAAAAATTAAAACTAGAAAAATAATTTTAAAACAAAAACATTTTGACACTAAAAAATAACTGACACAAAAATAAAACTGAAAATAACATTAAAACAAAAAATATCTGAAACTGAACAATATTTTGAAACTTAAAAATAATTTGGAACACAAAAAAAAAATTTAAACTGCAAAATATATCTTAAACGAAAAAAACGAAACAAAAACAGGTAGCCATAGATTATCCATTATGTTTTAAAGACATTCCAGTTCCCATGGCAACATTGGGAAATATTTTGTCCAGTTGCTCTGTTGTCAAGTTGAAAAGTAGTTTTAAACTTATTTTCCCAGATTCAGGATTCTTTTTTTCAGCTTTAAAAAATGTAAACAAATTTTATGGCCCCAATTTATTTCCATATAAATAATCTATTTTTGATTCAGGTGTGGTGCAGCAGGAATGCATCTGAAAGCTGCAGTGGCTCTCATAACTGTTGAAATGCCAGGCTGTGGTGATGAAATGTTGTTACAGTTTTTGCACATGTGACATGCAGTCTGCACATTTTCTCGTTGAAGCAGCTTTTGATTCGGTTTCAGCACCAAGTCTTCCTGGATTCATTATAGCGCAATGTGATCAACCTGAAATCCAGTTCAGGTTTTCTAACTACGGCTGGGCGACGTAGAACTTTATCCCGATATTTTGTGGTGCTACACTGATGAAAATTATGATTAAAAAAAATCTAAATCAATTTCTTCTTTAGGTAACCGTATGGCTGTGACAGCCTTCACTGCTCCAGAAAAAAACATTCCCATTTGAAACTGGCTTATATTTAGTGATATAAACTGTGATTTATATCATTAATCTACACACAGTAACTGCATTTAATCATATTTTCATATTTACTGATATATATTGATGCTGTCGTTGAACAAATAACTGGAGAAAAAGTTAAAAATAACTTCAGATTATACTGTTAGTTTTGTTTTTTATTAACTGGAATTTATCGGGAAAACGAGTCAAATTTTTATCAGGATAAGAAATTTTTCATGATAAATGTTACACTAAATGCCACGGCAGAGTCAACACGATTAGTTTAATGGTGCTCGCAGGAATGCAACCAGGTTATCACACCTGTTTTTATGTATTTTTTCTTCTAGCACATTGTTTGTTTTCAGTTGAACTTTACAGGATTAAATGACTTCAACTGATTTACTGTGAATTATTTTTTATAAAAATCTCACCAGTACCACCCGGTTTCCTGTCCCGGTTCGGTTTTAATCCAGTGTGAAGGGCGACTTTAAGAAGCGCTGAACTCACTTTGTGGCGCAGGCATCGCACTCTACCTCAACCCCGACTTTAAATCAGCAGTTTCAGTTTGTTTAGTTTTTATATATAAATTTATATGTAATGAAAATGAAATGTGTTGACTTTTTGGTTTTTCTGTGTAACTCATTTTATTAATCTCAATGTGGAGCCACAATTTCTCTTTAAACAACCTCATGTTTGTGGCATTTTTACTCATATTTTTGTGTGTTTCAAGGACTTTTTGTTGTGTGCAAAAATGAACTGTGACTGTTAACAATATTTTAACTGTAGAGTTTTGCTGCGGTAAATACCTAAAATAGGAACAGAGCTTAAAGTACTGTATTGACGGTTTTCTTACTTAACCAGTTGAGCAACCTAATTATGTTGAAATATATCAAAATGCAGAATAAAAGCTAAATGTTAGGTTTCTCTTTGGTTTGATAAAAAGGGACAGAAAATAATAACATAAAATATGCAGTGAAAATAATAAAAGCCTTAAATTTGATACTTGAAATGCTTTGGGAAAACAGAATTAGCTGCAAAACAATTAAAAAAACTTCTGCTAAAAATCAATCCTTGATTTAAAACTTGAATTTTCCAGCTGTTTCACTCTCATCATGACACATTTTAAGATTTTACAGTAATTGTTTCAATTTCTGAATCTGAATATGATGTGATTCTTCACTCTAGTTTTCTAGATTAAAAAAAAAAGTTTTAAAAGATTTTGGATATTTTTTGTATTTTTCATAAGCAGTGAAGGAATAAAATTGTTTTCTGTTTCGTCAGTTTGCTAAAAGCTTTTTTAGCATCTGGACAAACTCAGACCATTTGAAAATCTGCAAAATCTTGACGTGTCAAAACACATTTTGAATATGACAAAATACATACAGATCGATGTTTTTGTTTCCTGAAACTCTCAAAATAAAACCAGGACTATCAATAATATGTCTGAAGATTAAACCAGATCCAGTTGAAGAATTATATGTAAACTTTGGCTTTTTTGTAATCTTTAAATTTGGTCTGCACCGATTTGAAAATCTGGACTGATATCAATATTCGTCCAACACATAAAAACACCAATAAGATGGAAATTAATATTGGTTATTAGCGTATTATTATTAGCGCATTTTTTTGCTATCAGACCAATACCATTGTGCTGAAATATTTTGCATCTCTACTTTAATTAAATGTACTTTTACCCATTATTACCTAAAACTAAATCTATTTTTTTTAAAACTATTTTTATAGGAACATTTTTATTTGGACAATGTATCAGCACCAAGAGATGTTAGTATTTTGACAAAATATATGTACATGTAAAACTGGGCTGATGGTAATGACCAACATTTAATTACATCTTGGTGCTTCCCATCAATGTTTTTGTTTGGTCATGTGACCATGACAGTGATGCAGCAAAGCATTATGGGATGAGAAGCAACATACACGGCTAACACAAAATCCTACCACATCTTACTGAAAAGTTACTTGTCAGGTAGTTTTCTCTTATTTGAAGTGTAGTAAGATATTAGTACTAGAAACTAGACCAAACTTACTTGGTAAGATTTTGCGTTTTTGCTGTGTGGTTTTTGTGGTTGCTTTTAGCCGGTCTCAAAAGTGTAGAGAAACATAATTCGTAATATCTGTAAATATCAGGTATCGGCCATAAGAGCAGATGTAAGCTCAAATGTTCATATCGATTATCCTAGATGTCAGAAAAAGGAATAAAGTCTCAAATTTCAAAATTTTTTCTTATCCAGATCTAAAAAATAATCAAACTATCGTCAATACTTTTGTCGGCTAGCTAAATGGCGTTGCGGCCAAAACCCTGACATGTAAAGTTTCATTTTATGCTCCAAGAAAATCATCTAAGTCATGCATTGTCATCAGGATTTATGTTGTTTTATTTTAAACTCTAAAGATATGTAGAATCTCCTAAACTTAAAAAAACAACCTGTGGGCCTAAATCTGATTTAATGTTTTTTTTGTTGTTTGATTTTGGTCACACTACATGTTACATGTTATCTACTGTAATGGTGCATAATCAGGAAGTGGGTCTGTGTCATTTCACGTGTTTGACAAACAATTCAGTGTGTTCTAGATGCATGAGGGGAGGCACTGAAATGACACGCTTACCTCGCTCTTTGTATGATGGTGCTGCACTCATGGTGCTGATGTTTTCTTGTGTACTTTTAGTTTTGTCCCTTAGGAGCCTCAGTTTGAACATCACCTCAGTTAAACTGGGTTTCTCAGTAGCATGTCGACTGTTCAGTTGTTTCAAAGTAACGTAGGAAAAAAAACGCTAGTTGATTCTCATGTAAAACAATAAATAAATCTGTGGGATTCATCATAAAAGGTGTGGCTTTGTTATTTACCATGAGTTTCTGTTTGCTGTTAAGTCCTAAGTACCAGGTTATGACATTTACTGTATGAAATTCTCCCTGATGGTTTCACTGGATTTTAACACAATATTAGGAAAACACGTGGCTGTAAATGCCACACAACGGGAGATTAACTCTGTAAAATATTGATTTGACGACTGAGCTCACCTTCTTATAAATTAGATTTTTGGTTTTTGAACATTTAATTTCTGAAAAATCTGGATTTTTTTTTTTTTTTCACCAAACGGCTTCTTGGGTTTCCATAGTTCAGTGACGTCAGCACGCCCACGCCCAAACAAGAAAGTCATATTATCAGAATAAAGTATTAATTTGATGAGAATACAAAAATTACAATGAGGAATGTTGAGCATCTTGTGAAGTTATACTTTGGTTTGGATTATTCAGTCTATTTTGAAGAAACAAACGTGCTGATGTGCTGCTCACGTAATATCCTGTTGACTCCATCTTAGCTTAATTCTCGTAATTAGAATTAAAAATATGGTTATCATAAGTCTGAACCGGAAGTGATCCGCGCCATCTTAGTAGGTAAGCACAGAGCAAGGAATACGAACCATGGCTTCATGACAAACAGAAAGTATCTTGACAATGTGCGAGAGAAAGATATATCAACAAAATGTGATATATGGAAACTTGTTAGACGATGCGGACAAGCTGCCTCCGATCTCTTACTATGATATATACTGCTCAAAAAAATAAAGGGAACATTTCACTTTAATTTTGTGTGTGGCTCCAAATCCAGGCCTCCATTGGTTAATAAATTTGATTTCCATTGATGATTTTTGTGTGATTTTGTTGTCAGCACATTCAACTTTGTACAGAACAAAGTATTCAATGAGAATATTTCATTCATTCAGATCTAGGATGTGTTATTTGAGTGTTCCCTTTATTTTTTTTGAGCAGTGTAGTTCATTGCTTAGTGAACACAGAGTGCTACACCATGGATGAGTTTCGTCTGAAATCTATGGACGCATACAAGCTCCGTTTCAACTGATTTATAAAGGACATACCAGCTCTTCATGTGAATCACAAGGTTCTGGTGACTGGCAGAGTAAGTACATGTAGTAAGACAAAGCTAGGCTAAATGTCCGTCTTAGCTAGCAGATACAAGCTACATTAGCTATGCTAATTTTGCTAGTTCGGCAGTAAGTACTACAATATCGCTGATATTTATCTTAGTATTACACAGGTGGGTAGAGTACTCAAATTGTAATCGAGTAATAGTTGTAATATCCTTGTATTGCTCATAAATTAAACAGGAGCGAGGTGAGAGTTCTAAGTTTGTTGTCATAGCAACTCCATAGCAACTGTCATGGCAGTTACTGTATCTACTAAGATGGCTGTCAGCTACAAAACGTGACACATGGAAACTACAGAAAATATTTTTCTGTCATTTATTTTTTATATTAGAAAGCAAAAAAAATATATAAATTAAAACAAGAAATTGGATCTGGTATGAAAAAATCTGAGATTTTATTTTTAAGCCATGTCACCTCATCTAGATTTTGTATAAAATGTGCAAAGTTGAACTTTTATTTTTATTACATGAGCACACAGATTGGGATGACAAAAAGTCATGATTTCTAACTGAACTACTTGCAGTTTCGGTTACAGAGTGCATCATTCATGGCACAGATTATAGCTGGAGCAGTTTCACAGCAAAATAATTTTCTCAGATGCCTGCATAAAGCCTGGTCCACTCATCTGAAGGCATCTGTGGGAGCCACCATTTTACGCTACAGGACCAGACAGATGAGCGTGAACATTTCTTTATCTTTAGATCAGTGTTTTCTTCTTCCCAAGTTTTATTTTCATAAAACTGACAAAAAAAGAGGAACAGATTGAAAACCGAAAGTTCAGGCATTATGCAGTTCTGCTCAAAACCTCACTGAAAACCTTAGGACATGTAAGTCAATGTAAAACTGACTAAAGTCTAAAATATAATAAATTAACAACTTAATTTCTTAGTCTTACCACAAAAAAATTGCTAGACTGTTGATTCCACAGCATCTGACATATCAACACTGTTAGGATTTATGTGGTAAAAAGTTTTTGAGTTCATGTAATTTTTTCAGCCATTTAACATTGGTTTTTAAGTGGAAGTTCAGTTATGATGGTGTAGTTTCCCACGGTTTCTGCACTCTTTGCATCTGAGACGGAGTGGGACTCTGGTTGCTGGGCTGGACGTCCGGCTTCGTCACTCCTGGCACTTCTTTTCCTTCTTGAACCAGCTGCATCACCTCTGCAAAAGAAAGCTGCTTTGTTTCTCCATCTGCAGACGTTTCTGTTTCATTTGAGTCTGGATCTGACTGAGCAGTTTGGTCCTGCTGGTTGTTACAAGACAGAGAGATCCACCGTTTGTAGCTTTGCTGATCTATTGGTTCCACAAACCTGAAGACAGACAGGAAAGAGGGATTTAAAAAATAAAAATGACACAGTTAAAGGAGAATTAATCAAAACAAATACTATTTATGGTTGCTAACATCTAATGTAGCAAAATAAAACATAACATTGTGAATAGCAATAAAAACAAATGTTTGAGACTAATTATGGTATTTTAGATGTGTAGCTTAGAATCACTTTAATATAAATAAACAGAAAGATTAAGCATCTCCATAATCTAATAAACATTGCAGGTGTACTAACAGCTTTAAGGAAAACAAAAGAAGTTAATAAATATGAGGATGCATATGTGTGTAAATACAGCAAAGTTGACCTGTTGTAGAAGAACAGCTTCAGTTTTAGCAGCTCGGTTTGCTCTCTGCAGTTTAAAGTCTTCAGGCCGTCGACAAAACGCTCATCTGCCTCGAAATTATAGGAGTCAAACCGGGAAAATACGGACTCCATGTTTACTTTAGCTTCATTAATATATATATAAATATATATATAAAAGCTCCACCTGGTGAACATAAACAGAAACGCTTCCTGAGGACCAATGCGCCGAAGAAGGTCTTCATCTGACTTAAACAGCACAGCTTCCGCTGCAGCGACACCGATGGTGAGATGTGGTACTGCACCGAAACTCAATTCATAACTGAAGGAGAGAAGATTTGGGGCCTCTCGTCCCGTTAGTACAAACATCTCCACTCACAACGTTTCAATACAGATTTAGTTAAAAATGCATTGCGAAAATGTTTTAGAGAATAAACCAAGCTTTAATCAAAAAGGATTAAACTAGATCCTTGAATCACACTATAACTATATAACTGTATATCATTATTGTCAGTCCTTTTACAAAGTAAACTTGCCAGCTACTTTAAATCTTAAATTTCACACAATTTAAAATATTGAGATTAATTTATGCTGAAACTGACCAACTAAATGTGATACTATTCGAATTCTTAATAAATAAAAAAACATATTTGTCTTCCAGAATATCAGATGTGAAACATCCTTAGTGATAACAGATTAAAGAAACAATTATGTTAATTATTTTTATTCACTGTAATACAGACCACGCTACAAGAGATCTTTCCTGCCAACAGCCATCACTGTCTACAATAACTCTTTGAAGACTTTGAATTAATGAGTTGCAACAATATTTCATTTCCTTTTGGGATGAATAAAGTATTTCTGAATTTGAATTTAAAAAAAATTAAAGTCATTTATAGTTTTCTTTCCACTGCACAAATATGCTTGCTATAAAATATGTTCAAGTTGGTTGCAATGTGATACCACTATATTATAAAAACTACTGCAGACTACTTTCCATTGTAGTCTGCAATCCAAGCCACTGTACCTTCTTGTATTCACCTTTCTGCAGTGATTTGTTAAAAAAAACAAACCAATAGCTACTATATGAGTTAGAAAGTATTTGTCTTTTTTAATTGTTGTAGTAGCTTCTCACTGTTGTGTTTAATGAAAAGCAGATATTTCAGCATGTTTTGTTTGAAATCGTAGATCTTAAGCACGTGTGGTTGAGCAGAAATCTGACCCCCGTGTGACTGTGTGCTTCAGCGCTGGCGCCGTCCTTGACCGCAGCCGACCAGCTGTTGAGTGAGGGGGTAAGTGTTTGAACAGATCAGTCTGAGGGAGAGTCAGAAATTCATATCCGATAGAACGACCTGCTTGTTGTTTTTCTCATCACTGGAAGCAAAGAGTCAAACAGATAAAGAGGCAGGAGGAGAGGAGGGTGGTGACCTCAACAAGTGAGGAAATCTCATCCTATTAACTTCTCAGAAGGTAATGTTTCCTTTTTGGAGCGTGTGGCGTAAACAGTCAGCAGACGTCCTGGAAGTAAAGACTGGGAGGTAATCAGGGTTTTGAAGGTGAAAGACGACCCATTATGCAAAATTCACATTTTGTGTGTTTCTGTACTTGTTTGGATCTCAACTGCTTCTAAAAAAAAAGGTTTAAAGAGAAAAACATCCACACTTTTTGTTGTTTGGTATCTGGAAAGTGAGCCGTTTCAAAAACCTCCCAAATGTTAAGTCACTTTCAATGAGCATTGCTCTGTTACCTAGCAACCCCAGCAAAGCCCAGTACATCACCTAGCAACACAAGCGAAGTTCCAGCATGTTTGGTCAGCTGGTTTTACCAGTGTATGCGCTGTACAATGGCTGATGGAAGAGGCAATGTTTTGTTGTTGACTTACCATTCAGAAACCACTTGCTGCATTCTTGTTGGTTGTGCAGGAGGCTCTACTAATGCTGTTCAAAGATATACAGCTGTATAATTGCGCATCTGTTTGCAGCCATTTTCACATGCGAGTGTAAACGTTATTTGTTTTTAAAGTGAACAAGAGGCCCTTAAATACACTGTACAAAAAAAATTATCTAATTTACGGTAAAATACCAGCAGCTATGGTTGCCAGAATTTTACCGAATAAATACGGTAAAATCTGTATTTATACGGTGAAATTCTTGCAGCCACAGCTGCCGGTAATTTACTGTAAATTAAATTTTTTTTAATTTTTTTTTTTGCAGCTCATTCTCAGAGGAAATCAAAATAGGCAGAAATGACCAAACTAAAATCTCATTATTTAAGAATTATTTTGTGCAAAAAAATGTAATTAACATTGTTTTGTATAGCGCACATATCTATCTCAGCCTGTTCAAGGAAGCATAATAGGTCAAGATTTGAACAAAAATTTATTGAATAGAATTTAGAAAATACAAAATTGAATCAAAAGTTAAGCAAATACAGTCACTTATAAAAAGAGATGAGCATTCAGATTGCACCAACAGTTTGCTCAGAGCTCCCCTAAACACTCCACACAAAACAGATTTTGCCTTTTAAAACAGCTGTACAGTAACTATGAAAACCCTCCTACACTGTTCTTATCTCTGGCATTTTCTAAGCTAAAAAGCACCATATTTTTTCCTTCTTCTCAGCCACAGCTGGAGTCTGCAGCAGCCCCTGCCGGCGCTGAGTATCTGTGTCGCTGGAGTTTGGGCGGGATGGACGTCGGCCTATGATTCTGACGAGAAGGACGAGCAAAGCAGAAGGTCAGAGTGCTGCTCGAGCTGCAGTCGTAGTTTCCATCCTGGTCAGACAGAATAAAAGAAGGAAGTTACAAAAAAAAAAAAATCTTTTGTAATTTAAATGGTTTCTAAATTACCATTGCAAAAAGGGTGAAAACTACACCTTCTTGTGATGGTCATTTAAAAACAACATATTCCACTTTGTTATTATTAATTAAGCAAAAATGAAGCCAGGATGGAAATGGAGAAGAGTTCCGCTTTGGTTGCTAGGTAACGGGGTTGGGCAAGGCTGGGGTTGCTAGGTAACGACACAGTGCCTGTCAAATGCGACTCAAGGTTTTTTAAACTGCTCGTTTTCTACATAGCTAAAAACATTAAATTATTGTAAAAAACGGTTAGGTGTTTTTTTAAGCTCTTGGGCTGTTTTTAGAAGCAGTTGAGGACCAAATAGAAGTATTAAAAACATGCAAAATGTGAATTTTGCATAATAAATCCACTTTGTTAGTTTCAATGGCAGTGCTATTTTGATAATGATTTAAGTAAATGAAAACAAACAGCTTTTTTAAGGACTGAAACCTACAGGTAGGTCAAACCTACAACTACAGTTAGTGTTATAGATCCTAAAGTGCTCCACAAATATGAAACCTTTAAGTTTCAAAACTAAGAAATGTTATCATTTTTTCTAGAAAATTTCTGAGATTAATGTATACATTTCAGAGTTATTTCTATCCACAATTGCCCTAATATGCTGTTGTAAGTCCAAATAAATAGAAGCTGTAGAAGCTGTTAAACAAGAGATTGCAGTGGATGTGCTGAAATCACCCTTAAGGTGACAAAAATTCAGATTTTCCAAAAATTTTATCTTCAAAAACCAAAAGAAATTGATGAAACCTACTTATCGCCCAGCCCTGCCCAGAGGCGGTAGGATGACACGTTTCTTTCCTCACCTCTGTTGCGGCCGTGCTCTGACTGTTTCTGGCTCTCTGGTTCACGCCGCCTCCCTTCTCCTCCCTCTCTCTCTGCTTAATGAACCTCTGGTTGACGATCCGGGTCACGCTGTCGTTCCTCTGCAGCGGTCTGGTCGGCGCCCGCTCCAGGTTCTTCAGCCCGCTCTTCGTCTTCTGGCCCGACCCCGCAGTGGCTCTGTCTGCCCGGCCGCTCACCCGGCGCAGGAACTCGGTCACTAAGCCGCACCGGTTTGCGCTGGTGGATCTGGTGGGCAGCTTGGAGGGGCTCAGGTTCTGGGCTGGGTTTGATCTGGTGCCAGTTTGCCGAGTCCAGGTAAGGCCGTTTGAGTTCTGCTGCGACGGGTGCCACAGCCCTCGATCTCTGGAGCCGGAGGACGACGAAGATGAGCTCAAACTGGGGGGTGAGGAAGGAGATGAGAAGTGTCTGCGGAACGGTTTGGGGGAGGAAGTAGAGCTCCTTCGACCTGCTAGCCCGTCCAGCGAGGTGGAGATGTGCTGGGAACGAGCAGAAACCAGAGAGGACCCGCTTCTCAACCCCTGAGTCTCATCCGTCTGCTGGCCAACGCTCACCATCTGCGGCTTCATGTGTGTCTGCGTACCTGAGCAGGCTACGTCCACCCAGCGGCCTGCTAGCTTCCCTTTCTTCTCCGGGGAGCCGGCGTGAACCATCTGCCTCCAACTGGCCGTCATCTCCTTCATGTCGTCGCTCAGGTTAGCGGAGGAGCCCAGGCAGAGCTGAGAGAAGGATGTCGGCGGCGTGCACCAGGGAGACGAGGTTTCCACAGACGCCCGGTCTGCAGCGGGGCTTTGCTTCAGTTGAGCCAGCTGGACTCTGCGGGCCGATGGGGGGCTGTAGTAGATGCGGAAAGTCGTCTTCTCTGGGGCCGTGTGGCTGCGCTCCGTCGACATCTGCTCAAAATCGAGACCGGGGAAGCTGAGAGGCATGATTAGGTGGTCCCACGTCTTAACCGGATCCTCTCGGTCCAGCTGGGCCGCCTCCTGGCTCAAGTAGCACCAGTTCTTCCTTCGTGGGCCGCGAGGGGAAAACAGCTGTCGGCGTCTGCAGATTCTGTGGAAGCAGCAAGAGAAAAATGAAATAATTAATCAGACAAATTGTGATTAGTCAATTATTTACAGACATTTTGCATGTTACCGTTTACATCTGGAAACTGCGCACACGCGAACAATGCCAAAGGGCAAAAAGGCTCTTCTTCTTCTTGCCATCCGTAGCTGCGCAACAAAATGACCTAATAACCCTAACCCTAATGAAACCTGAAGATGTAGGTATCATTCATTTAGTGCAGTGTGCTGCTGCAAAGGGAAAATAACCGTTGAAAAATAACTCAAAACCACTCCTATTCTTCTCATCTCGCACTCTGTGTCTCGTTGCCATAGCAACTGACTGACAACAGCTCCACTAATGTGTCAGTATTCAACACCAATAAACACGCAAACATTTCCCACACAAAGAACAGAATATTCAGTCTGTTACAGTTTTAGGTTTGATGTTTATTTTGCGATTACTAATAAGTGATCGACACAGGTGATTGATTAGCTAATTTAAACTCCTGCTCTCCTGATGATCAGTAATGGAGTTGCTGTTTAGGTCGTCTTTAACTGAACCAAAACACATCAAATTCTGCACCTCTTCTACATCTTATGACTGTCAAAGTCAAGTTAGCATCAAGCTAGCATAACTGACCCACTTTCCTCTCCATCAACATTTTTTATTATTAAAACTTTTTCCTCACCCTGTTGTCTAGTTGTCGTAGTTTTTACAATTGCTAGCAAAGCAATGCAAACAAAACGAAAACACAGACCTGTGATCTTCAACGTATTGCCCATCATGGAAAATGGCACCAACGGAAAGCTGAGCAAAGAAAGAGAAAGCAAATTAAACAAATGAAGCAAATTAATGTTTCATCTGAACTGTTGATTTTTAACTAAATTCCAACTTAATGCAGATCTACGGCTCATGTTAGCCACTTAAAGTCTCCAGTTCCCTCAATCGGCCTCCTCTAATAAGGTTAGTCAGGTCTGTTTTTCATTTTTTACTCAATTTATTTGTGCAGCACCACTTTACTTAACCTCAATATGTTTTATAAATCTGATACAAAATATACAAACAAATATGTCCAATTCCATAAATATACAGTCCAATACGAAGCTAGTTACGACACAAGGAAGTCAAACTGGCAGTGGTGGGCACCGCTAACTAGGAAGCTAGTTGTGCTAATGCTTCCTATTAGCACAGGAAGCAATCAACATAGTATTTAGCGGATGATAATGCTAAAGCGCTAAAACTAAAGCATAAATTTAGTTTTGCTAATTATAATTTAACTGTACTATATCTCCATATGCAGTATTTATGTTAATATATTGTTTTGTTTTGTATATAACTGACTACATGTATGAGCAGCCATTTTGGAAACCCACCAGTTATGAGTTCAAACTCTCCATGTGGTGCCCTGAGAAATCAGCTTGATGAGTAATTAATTAGTAATAAATGTTTTTTTGTTAATATTTGTCAATCACCAGACTGGCGCTCGAAGTCCACAAACCCGTTTTTTGTTTTTCTGGATCCTCCCTGACTGTGCAGCCCGTAATCATGAATCCGACTTAAACAAATCTAAAAGCAATAATGGTGATAAGTCACATTATGAGCATGTTATCCTGCTGAAGTTGAAGCTGAAACGCTGCCACATAAAGCTGCTGGCACGCCGTTAGAGTCTTTTTATCACTGCAGACTAAATGTTCTCAGTCTGGGAAGAAAGAGGGGAAAATAAATAATTAAATACAATTTTTGAAGTTACGGATGGTTAATATAAAGATCAGGTGTGAACAGTAAAGCAGAAAAGCTGAATTTGGAGAATTTTCCTGCATATAGAGTTTGTATATCTAAACGCGCCTGTCCTGGTTGGCTGCAGCTCCTACAAGAGATTACCCTAAATACTTTGGCATGAGTCTTCTCATGAAGCAGGCAGAGATCATGGGGAGGACTTCCCACTGTGTCAGACAGCCTCACACTCAGCGGGAGGATTGGAGTCTGAGCGGCACCGTTACCTCGGCTGCCTCCTCACACACAGCCGACTTCGCCTTGCTGTCGTCTCGAAGCTCGGCGCTGAGGTCCTGCAGCAACCCGAGCAGCGCTGACAAGGTTTTATCTCTACACTGAGGATAAAAGCAGAAAACGAGGCGCTCTTAAGCAAGCGTTAAAAAAAACATGCAATAAATGACAACTTTTCACTTTGCCATGCTGTACACTAATTATTGTTTTTAGGCATTTATGGAACAAATTAATACAAAGTAGAGATTTATATGTTTATGAAGTGGAAGGAAAGTGAAAATAGTAAGTAGTAAAATCTGACACAAACCACGGAGACCAAGGAACACTTAGACTCTGGAGAAAGTTATGCAGACATTTTTATCTGATTAATCAATTAATCAATTCTTCAATTTCAAAACTTCCACAGGTTTGAAAATTTATCTGTTACCTCTTTTCCTTCCAGGTTAGTTCCTCTAACGTTGCACCACTGATGAAGGATCCACAGAATCTGCAACGACAGCTGCAGCTTCGGATCCCTCCGGCCGTCCACGACTTCCCCTTGCTTCGCTTTCTGTTTCGCCTGCATGCTGCAGACTTCTTCCACATGCAACTCCTTCAAACGTTCGTAGTTTGCAGAGAGAAAAGAGGAAAAATCCCAAGCGAATCCCTCCTTCTGAGGGCCCTTATCGTCGCCCCTGAGGAGAGCATCCATCTTCTCGATGAAGGCCAGCAGCATGGCCTGCAGCAGCTCCAGCGCCTCCGTTAGAGGTCGCTGTGCCTGGACAGTTGAGGTCACGTCCATCGGGGATGTGAGGGGAAATGACGAAGGGGAGCTGTGCCCGTTTCTGGGCGGCACCGACAGAACCTGAATGGCTGAAGTTAAAATGCAGGCGTGATCTCTGAGAGCAAGCAGAAACTCGTAGTCTTTGGCGGCCATCTCTTTAAGCGTAGCGTCAGCTGTTTGGTTAGCATCTCTCTCCTGGCCAGATGGAGGCTCCTGCTCTCCGCCCACCGGACCTTCCCGACCTTTGCTGATCTGCTTGTTCGTCTGCGACTGGCTGCAGATCGACTCTCCCCCTGCATTCCCTTGTCCTTCCTCTGGTTTCTGTCTCTGGGTCGTCATTTCTCCATCTTTAATTGCTGCAGTCAGTGATGGATTCTCATCAGCAGCGTCTTCCTCTCCTCCTCCTCCTGTTTTCTCCCTAAGGTCACACATCTCCGCTCGCAGGCCGCGGTTCTCCACCTCCAGCTCGACAATGCGCCGGCTCAGGAGCGTGGCCTCTTCTTCCACCAGTTTCAAATGAACTTTGACCTCTGCTTCCCTGGCATGGGCAGAGCTCTGTTTGCCCTCAGGCAGCGGGAGGATGTCTACATCTCCGTACGTCGACTGGTACCGGGCCAGTTCCTCTCGCATGGCCTCGCTGTCTGACACCAGCTTGGTCAGCTTCTTACACATGAGAGCCAGCTCTTCTTTGGCAAAGTGGAGTTGGCACTTCAGGTCAGTGCTGTCCTCCTTCAACGAGACAATTGGAGTCGACAGTCAGGAACGCACAAGAGATCTATATATAGTATGAAACAGAAGTGACCTGCGCCATCTTGGTAGGCAAACGAAGTGCAAAGCATAGCGGACCCACGGCTTCGACACCAACACAAAGAAAGTACATTGACACTCTTAACCAATGTGCAGAAAAATATATCAACAAAATGGCTGCTGGTGGGATCGACCCGTTTGAGACAGAGAATGGAAACAAGTCACATGATGTGGACAAGCTGCCTTTGATCTCCTACTCTGACATAGTTCACTACTTAGAGAACACAAAGAGTGCCACACCATGGAGGAGCTTGAAATCTATGGACGCATACAATCAATGTTTTAACGGCTTTGTAAAGGAAGCAAGAACTCTTCAAGGTTCTGGTTCTGGTAGAGTAAGTACATGCAAACAAACACATTGGTTACATGTCCCTATTAGCTTTCAGATAAAAGCTACATTAGCTAAGCTAATTTTGCTAGTTCCACAGTAAGGACTGCAGTAAACATCACTGATACACAGAGGCATAATCGAGTAATACTTATAATTCAGTAATACTTGTAATATACTTCTATTGTTTATAATTTGGATAGAAATGAAGCAAGAGCTAGCTCTAATCTTGTGGCTTGTTGTCATAGCAACTGTCATGCCAGTTAGTTACAGTACCTACCAAGATGGCTGTCAGCTACACATGAGAACTAAGTATTGAAAGTTTCAGAAGAAGAAAATACCTCCATCTGCTGAGAAAGTCTCTTCTCTGCCTTGCTGACCGTTGATCGGATGCTTCTCCTCTTCAACGTGCTCTGAGGAAGAAAAAAACTCTTCTGTTGAGATTTTCAGCAGAAACTTTTAATACATCCTGATATTTCTCTGAACCTGCAGGCAGTGTAACTTGGTTATTTTACTGATTGCTTGATTTTGGAAGTTACTTTAGTTAACTTTCCACAGCTATCGACAAAAGCTTCGGCTGACTCAACAAAATGACAATCAGGGCAACAACAAGTGTAAGGGCAGAATTTACTCTGCTACATTCTGTCCAACAAACTTTTCTCAACCCTCCTGAAGCCCAGTTTTTGTTGTTTGGTACCTTCTGATTTCTGCTTTGCACCACCTGGTGGGACTTGCTCTGTCAGTTTGGTGCTGCAACAACAAATGTTTCTTCAAAGTTCATTTATTTGAAATGTGGTTTCATACTTTGGAAGTCTACATTGCTCCTCCAGTGCATTTGACCAAGTATTTTTGGTTTAGTTTCTGGTGCAAATATCTTAGTGCACTTGAAATAAGATGAAAAATAACTTAAAAGTAACTTTTCAGCAAGATACAGGAACTTGTTTTAAATTAACTCCTTGATGCTGATTAAAAAGTTCTAGTTCCACTGGCAGATTCTTCCTCTCTTTCAATTTTAACACATTATATGTGAAACAGTTTCAGTTTCTGAAATGTTTGTTCTCCTTCACTTCTATCTGCACAGAGTCAGGGTCTGAAACCTTTAAAATCCAAACAGACATTCCTGTCCTCAGATTAGGTGAATAAAACTTGCTTAGAGCCACAAGTGCAGCATGATGTTTCAGAAAAAGACAACTTGTACTCTTTGAAGAGTATTTTACAGTAGGAAATCTGTTATTTGTGCGAAATCATTTTATTTCTATTTTTAGGTGATGAAAGAGAGAAAAACAAAAAAAATTCTCAGAATTCTGACTTTAATCTAATTTTTTCTTCGTTAAAATGCAAAGAAAATATAAAAACGGCCAAACTTTTCTTCATTCTTTCATCATTTCCAGCCAAAGATTATGAAGAGCCGTTGTGGAAGTCGCAGAGAGCCACTTGCGGCTCCAGAGCCACAGGTTGCAGACCCCTGGATTAGGTAATCTAAGTGGATTTCACTGCTGGGATCAAAGAGACTAGCGGCTGTCTCAGAGCCAAAGTGCTGAATCCAGGATTAAACCGAACACATGTCACCGTCCTCCAAGGTGGTCGAGGGATCTAGATGGGTAAAACTCAGCCCGACGGTCCAGTGCTGGAGAATCGTCAATGTTTGGATAAAAACGTTTGATGGAGGTTCTGGGTCAGTGCATGCGGGCACCGACGCCTTTCTGGATGCCAAAATACGTCCTGATCCAGATTTAGCCCAGCTTATTGCAAGCAGAACGACAGAAAGTCGCAGAGGGTCTATTTTTGTAATCTCTGTGCCTTTTTTTCTGTCATCTCAGGCGACTGTGTCAGCTGTGCTCAGGGTTCTGGCCCAAGCATACCAGCGGGCTGCTTCACCCATCCCCGGCACCAAGCAGCTGCCGCCCGGCCCTCCTCTCATATCACTGAGGGTCGCCTTACCCAGGGATGAGGGGACAGCTGGCTGGATGGGTGCAGCTGTGGTGGGTAACGGAGAGGATGATGCCTGACCACAAAGATGGACGCTTATTACAGCTGAAAGCTTCACTTTCATCTAATGTATATCTGATCATCAATGTCATACAGGGGTGGGTGGAGTAAGAGTAGCCCTACTGTTTGACCAGAACAGCCTTAATGACAATATTATATTGTATAAAATGGAGCGAGAGTGAATGGAAGCAGCTGAAAGTCTCACTTTCCTACAATCAGAGGTCAAAATACCCAAAAAAATTAGCTCAAGTAAGAGTAGCACTACTTTAACATATTCTTACAAAAAAGTACAACATAACCTTCCAAGAAAATACTTAAGTTAGAGTAAAAAAAGTACTTGGTAAAAAGGCGACTCAAGAACTAAGTAACTTATGTAGAAATTTAAATGAAAATATTTCATATAAACAACATACAATATCTTGCCAAGTATTTTAGGTCTAGTTTCTAGTGTAAACACCTTCGTATATGTATATGTATATGTATATGTACATATATATGTATATGTATATATATATATATAAAACATTTTTTAAGTAAAATTTACATGCTCTATATTTAAGCAAACTTATTTTCGAAATGTCACCTTGCGCAATTTTATGGTTAAACTGATGACTTTTAATAAAAGTCACCTCTCTGGCTTTCTCCACCTCACTCTGCAGGACCTGCTTGGCGACCTCCAGCTCCTGCGTTTTCTCCCGCAGCATCTCGTTTTCCCACTCCAGCTGGGAGTTTTTCTTCTGCACCGCCTCCAGCTCGTTGTAGAGGCGGAGGGAGACGCTCTTCGCAACCTGCGAGCGAAACGAAAAGATGGTTAGCAGCAGCTGTTATGTCATATCCTGAGTAACAATTGTGACTGTAGGAGGCGCTGTTGCATATTTAAAAATATTTGGTATTTAATCAATACTAAATATTCAAACAAAACTGTTTCTGCTAAGTCTCTCCTTCCTCCGAATAATAAAATGTAACGTTATAATATTAGTGGTCAGATAGTTAGGTTTTACTTTTTGGAAAAAGGAGTGAGGTAGCAGGTTTAAACATTTAAACATTAAATATTACATTTAATAGTTACAGTCAGAGATGAACAGAGTACCCAGACATTGAACTCAAGTAAAAGTAGAATTATTTCAACATATTTTTACTCAAGTAAAAGTAAAATTAGTATTTGGTAGAAAGTCTACTCAAGTAAATGTAATAAAGTAGATGTAACTAGTTACTACCCATCTGTGGTTACAATATATGATAAGTCATAATATTAGCAGTCAGATGTGACCGATGATTCTATGTTTGGATTTTTCTTTTTTCCCCCCCGGCCCATAAAGCTTAAGTTTTTGACGAAGCATAGTGTTGAAATGCAACAGCGTCACGATATGCAGTGGTAACAGAATCTGGTGTAACACCGGCAACTCCAGTGAGGGAAAAAGAAGAGCGGGTTGCTTCCACTCTGCAGTGGTGTCGTTATTTTTAATGAGCGCGTGCAGCGTGGTTTCTGCAGCAGCTGGTCTTGGCTGACGCACTTTACAAGGAAATTCTTGTGACGGGAATTCTCCTTTTGAGTGGATGCAGAGGGGGAGTCAGAGTCAGGCCAGGCACCGTACTGAAAACATTCAACAGTCGCTACACTTTTATGTTTCTGGTAGATGGGAGAACAAGTCAGCTCCTAATTACAATCCTGTATGTTAAAAATATAAACAGGATGCATGAGAAAGGCTGTTTTGACATGACTGCAGTCATGGTGAGCAGCAGGAATGACTTTATATCAGAGCAAACATCCATGATTCAGGCTACAGTCAACTGATTGAGCTCTTCCAGTCAGTATGAGCAAGAATAAAAGCAATAACAGGAGAAAAGGTTTCGAAAGTCAATTTGATGATTCACACAGAAAAGGTTTGAGCTTTTACTGTTAGTTAGTTTTTAGATCGCTAACCTACAATTATTCTCATGATTAATTGGATAAATCATTGGCATATTCTGCAGATATTTTATTTAAAGTTGCAGCATGTAACATTTATGAAAAGATGTTTTTTATATATTTGTCAAAACTGTCACCATAACAGTTTAACATGAGACGAATAATCTGTGGAAAGATCGATCTCCTGAACATCCTTGTTGAGCTACTATTACTGTCTGAAGAAATGTAACGCTCTCAACCAAAAACAACCAATCAGAGCCAGGAGGCGGGTCTTAGCGCTGTCAATCAACTTCATGCACTTGCTGCTAAACTTGCTAATGACAGAGAAACAATTTACCATTACAGAAAAACCGTTTATCCGTCAGGTAAGTATCTTTAGCATAAAGAAGGGGGGAGAGTACACAGCAGTGATTGACGGCGCTAAGACCCGCCTCCTGGCTCTGATTGGTTGTTTCTAGTTTGCACTGGGAGAAGCCAAAGCACCTTGATTTTTTTTTTTCACAGATTCTGTCTCATAACAAACTGTCACAACATAGTTTCAGCAAATATGTTGTAAATTTTCATCTGGAATTAAAGTACATTCATTTAGTTATATAAAAAATATTTTTTTAATAAAAGTTACCTGCTGCAACTTTTTATACTATATTATAAATATTATAAAAAGATTAAGAAAGGAATTGAATAATGTGCTCATTTGCATATTTTAAACAAGAAAATAAAGATTTTATTGTCTAAAATACAAAAAAAATTTCTAACACTGACCTGTAAATCTTAGCCTTTTCTGCTCGACTTAACATAAATACAGTACAGGGCTGATCTGTTGATTATTTTTTGGATTAACCAAATAATAGCAAAAGATGCTTAATAGGAGATTATTTTACAGAACTGAAGCTAAAGCTGCCCTGCGACAGACTGGCGACCTGTCCAGGGTGACCCCGCCTCTCGCCCGGACCGTTAGCTGGAGACAGGCACCAGCAACCCTCCTAAGATAAAAATGGTTTTATTTTTATCTTTATACATTTTTTTTATGTTTTTCGTACAGGTTTGGTTTCTTTACTGCTCTGACTTTGTTTTTGTTTTGTTTTGTTTAGCAAATGGCCTTTTTTGAGTCTCTATACTCCAGTTAGCGACTAATCAGTATCTATATTAGTTGACCGTTATTTCAGTAATTGATTAATCACGATTAATCACTTCAGACTGAGCTAGTTTTAGCTTATTCCTGCCGGGTCCAGACCTTTATGTCGTGCTCCAGGCTCCGGACCAGCTCCCCGTCCACCTGCCCCGTCTGAGCCACCCGGATGCTGCGCCGCTCGGCCTTGCGGAGGCGATACTGCAGGATGCGACACGTCTTCTTGGCCTGCTCCAGCTGCAGCCGCAGCTCCTGCAGCTGGTACACCTCCTCCTCCTGGAACATGTCGCGCATCTCCAGCATCTCACAGCGAAGCTCCTCCACCTCATCCTGTGGCAAACAACACAGCTGGTATGATTCAAGGAAAATAAAGGGGCTTTTTTGAAAAACAAAAAATGTTTTTTGGTCAAGTTTCAAGCATGAATCAATTAACTGCACGATAAATTAAAATAAATTAAACAATTTCCATAGTTTATGATTTTTCTCTTTTCTTTCTTTCTACCAAAAACTGGAGGACAAAATTCTTCAGTCTGGTTTCAGCCAGCTCCTTTTTCTGAAGGGCAATTTTGTTTCCAAAGACTTCATAATTAATTTTATTTGTTGTTTTGTTTATTTATTTTGGATATTTAAAATGTCTTCCAGTTCCAGTGTTAAATATTCATTAGAAATTAAAGTTTATTGATCTTAAAGAATGTACTTGCATTATGCTATTATCATTATAGTACTAGAATGCGATCACAAAACAACAATATTATTGTTTATTAAAATAACTTCTAGGAAAATTTTAGGTCCAGCAAAATGTATTCTAGTGACAGAACTAGTTTGAAGATATGTTTTGTTTTTCTTCTCAAAGTCCAGAGAAGGGAAGGAGTTTAAGATTCCTCTTTTCATTTATAGAGTTGCTTTTTACATAAATACCAGGTTTTCTAACAAAAAATGAAGAAGAAATAATTATTATTTAATAATGCAGTTTATTATGCATTCAATCTTTACTTAGAAGTTATGTTTTTCAGGTTTTAACTTAAAAATAACAGGAAGGTCCCTAGAAGTTGGAGGTTTCTCACCAACCCTGACCACAAGATCCAACATTTTGGTGAAAAATAAACAAATTAACAATAAAACTTGACGTTTACTTAGAAGAAAATATGCCAATAAGCTCATCTTTATTGGTTTCTTAGATATTGTGATCAATAGTTGAATTGTGACGTGTGAGAGAGGACGACTGGAATGCCAAAATTAGAATTTAGTTGCCACACATGAACATTGAAATTAAAGGACACTCCGAAAATAGTGCAAACAATTTAAGATATGCAATAAAAGAGAAACTTAGTGATAGTTACGATTATAAGTTATTCCAAACGAAAACCAGCAAAGAGAATTTTAAAAATTAATAATAGCGCACTGAGTTCCGACTTACTTTCAGATACTCGTTCTCTGACCTCAAGTCTTCAACCTCCCTCTGCAGCTCCTCGGTTGTCTCCCCCATCAGGAGATCCATGAAGGCTGTTTTACCCGAACCGAGCCCCGCTGCCACCGCCGTCGCATCCGGCTGGAGCGCGCAGGTATCTGCCGCTGATTTTGCGCAGCAAGGCGCGTCCTGGCGCGTCCCCCCGCTGCCCGGGCTCTCATAAGCTCTGCCGTCGATCCAGCTTAACTCGTTATCGCTGCTCGGAGAGTCGCGCTTGTTGCCCTCCGAGGCGCAGTCGGAGATCTCCGAGCTGCTGTCCGAGGAGGACAGCTTCCCGGACAGGCAGCCGGAGTCTTTGCTCAGGTCCTCCGAGGCGTTGCTGGCGTCCGACAGCTTCCTCTGTGCGCCTGGGCTCCGGTGGCTCTCCGCGGGGACTCCAGAGAGTTTCCCCGCTTGCTTTCTCTGCGGTCCGGCTGGTTTCATGTCTGCTTTACTCTCCCACTGACCGGACTGTGTGTCCTCTTCAGCGGTCAGATCCTTCTTCTTCTTCTGGACCAAACGCTGCTGCTGCTGCGTCCTGGACTGCTTCTGACTGGGCGTAGACTTTGCGCTTTTATCACCGTCTTTAGTCATTCTCTTCTTCTAGTTTTTAAACAATATTATGATTTTTCGGGGTGAAATACCATGTTTCAGTGTTTTAACTCACAACTCACTGCTGGAGGATGTTTGGCCAAGAGCTCTGCATCTTCAGAACTGAAACTTTTCCACCGCGCGTAAAGACAGAAATAAATCGTGGTGGATGAAATGACTTCCGGTTACAGTGCAAAATAAAACGCTGCACGGTGATTATTGGTTATTCCCACTTTTAGTCACTTTTCTCAACTTTCTTTGCAGCAAAAACAAATTACTCAATATCTGAGTCATGACTCCTCACGTTCTTATTCCGGTAAAGGGTTTGGAAATTTAATCTCTGAATAGTTTTAAGGATAATCCTAAAGTTTTCAGTATTTTTAAGCCTCTCTTGAGAAAATGTTCTAGAGTTTTGTTTTCTGGACTCATTTCTGTTAAACTAAGTTTGCATGATCAGCCTCTTTCAGAAAATGTTTATGTTATAAAAAAAAAAAAATTACTTTCTACATGTTTGGTGAACAGCTTCCGTCACACTAACAACTTTTACATTCAGAGGTATATGAAGATTTGTAATGGCGTCATTATTTTAAAACCCACACTGTCTGCAACAAATGAAAGCAAATTAATTCATAAACACACTAATTTGTTCTGAAATTCATTGAGTTTTGAGCAACTTTTTCTTAACGTGTACTTAACTCTATATACACAAGATCTATATACATCTATAAGATCCATCCATCCATCCATCCATCCATCCATTTTCTTTTACACCCTTGTCCCTCAGTGGGGTCGGGAGGGTTGCTGGTGCCCATCTCCAGCTATCGTTCAGGGCGAGAGGCGGGGTCACCCTGGACAGGTCGCCAGTCTGTCGCAGGGCAACACAGAGACAAACACACTCACACCCATGGGCAATTTGGAGAGGCCAATTAACCTGATAGTCAAACTCCATGCAGAAGGACCGGGCCAGAACCTTCTTGCTGCAAGGCAACAGCTCTAAATTAAAAAAAGAAACTATTTGGTCATCCAAGACCATCACTTATTAAAATAAATGAGGCCCACATTTCCTAAAATATAAATATAGTGGGCATCAGTAAAAAAGAAAAAAAATATTTTATTCAGTGGTTTTTCAGATTCATGGTATTTATTTTAACAAAAATTTGGTAGTTTTACTCAATTACGTTTACTTGATTTATTTTTTTAAATTACTTTTATAGAAGTATTCTTACTATGCTGTATTTTTTTTTACGTGAGTTGTTGTATTGAGAAGTATCTGTTACTTTAGTAAGATCTTTGGATATTCCACTGTTAGTAACTTCACTGAATGAAAACAAGATTTTAACCAAAAATTCATCAGACACTGTCACACACCTGCAGTTTTTGTTAAAGATTTGTGAGTTTTATATTGAAAGAAACTGAAATTATGGAAAAAGAATTTTTGCCTGATTTTGTTATATTGTAACTATGTTATTTATATGAATTATTTTAATTTTGGTCCTTAAAATACCAAAATTTCCACATAACTTTATATTTGAGTCCATCCGATGAGTAATTTTTAAATCAATCAATCAATCAATCAAATTTTATTTGTATAGGACATTTCAGCAGCAAGGCATTTCAAAGTACTTTACATAATTAAAATAAAAACAGCATGTGAGAAAGAGATTTTATATTAAATATTAAATAGTTGGTGTTTTGATCAGTTACTCAGTACTTGAGCAGTATTTTATTTCTTTTTTACTCTTACTTGAGTAATTTCTTGCTTCTTTTTACTTTTACATGAGTAAAAATGTCAAAGTATTGCTGCTACTCTTATTAGAGTATCTTATCTGATTTTAATTATTTTTAATTCAAACCTGCTCAGACATGTCGACAAAATTAAATATTATTCCCTATGTCTGAAGATTAATGTTCAGCCTGGTGGAGGAATAAATTTCCTTTTTCTTATTATTGAGTGAGTTTAAAATAGCAGCTCTTTGCCTTCTATTTCTAGAAATCTCCTAGCTGCGATCTGATTGGCTGAAGGCCCTGCCAATCACCGTGTCCTTGCCGCCCACTTCCGGCAGGCTCCAGTGGCGCTACACTTTTCAGTTGTTTTTATAAGCCGAGGCCAAACTGACAAATTAACAGGTATGTGTACTGTGTAATTGTTCGTGTCAGAGTGTAAACACGTGTTTGCGTGTAAACGTGTCAGTGTCATGAGCTAAGCTCGGCTTCAGATCACTGTTAACTGTCTCCAGATGCGATGCTAGTAGCTAGTTAGCCGTTAGCTGAGACTTTGTGAGGAGCGTTGCGGCTGACAGCGAACCTGAAACAGGTTATCGTTTCTGTCACAACCTCTGTTGCGGTTATGTTCGGCTCCACCGAGTGGTTTTAAAGAACTGTCCGTCTTACAGGTCGTGTTTGTGGCAGTCTGTGATGCTCGCAGGGAGGCGGGGCAGCAGAAACGTCGGACCGACGGTGGAAACATGACTGCTGAGTAACATTTTGTTACCTTTTTCTGCTCAGTATGAACAGCGAGGAGGAATTTTTTGACGCTCAGACAGGTGAGACTGGCTAACAGAGGCGTGGAATCGTTATGGTTTCTCCTAATGTCTCAGTGAATGAAATGGGTTTTCTGTTTCTTTAAACTTCCCTCATCCCAGGACTGGAGTCTGATGATTCCGGTGAGGTCAGTTTCAAAGATGCCCTGGTGTTTGACAGCAACGAGGGGACCGATGGCAGCAGCGAGCAGGAGAACGGGGTGTGGGAGCGCAGGTGGGAAAATATCAATTAACTCAGTTTATTTATATTACTCCAACTCATGACCCATCATCTGAATGCAATTTACAGCAAAAAAAAAGGAGTTTCAATCCCATCATTGATGCCAAATTGGTGTTATCAAAGTGTTTTCTATCTAAAGAACTCCAGCAGTTTGCATTAAATTACTATTGAATCTCAATGAATGTGGCTATTTTATCGTTCAATTTGTACGGGTTCATCATGCAACATAAAGCTGCTTTTTATCTACAATAATTTTATGTGCAGATTTGAATTTGTTTTTGCTTTTTGTCTAAACTAGATACTTAAATCAAACAGTCAAGTTTATTTACTTAGCATATTTCAGCAGTTCAAAGTGCTTTACATCATGAAAACGGATGAAAACACATAATAGAGTCAACAGTTGTAAAAGCAAATAACAGATGTTGCATTTTGTAATCATCATCACCACACATCAAATGTATTGGTCAACATTCCATTTATTATGGTTTAAAATTGATTCTAAACTGGAGTGTTAGCCTTATTTAAAGGAACTCAGTGTTTCAGCTGTTTCCTGGAAGTTTGTTCCAGATTTGAGGTGCATAGAAGCTGAAAGCTTCTTTTCAGTGTCTATTTGGTCATTTGTGTCTTACAGTCAATCTTCAGAAAACAATATACTTTAGGACTAATATTTTAATGCTAACCAAGTCCAGTCAGTTGTCACAAACAAGCTTCATTTATAAGTTTTAGGCAAGATATTGATTTAGTAAAGAGCTGAAGAAAGTCATGCTTTTGTAACATGAACAGAAGTCATGACATGAACAATAATATATTAGAATATTATTGAAAAGTTAAATTATTTCAGCATCTCTCATGTAATTACACAGAGACTGATGTTTTTAAACCTTTCTTTTTGGCAATTATGATTTATTTTCCACGTACAGATAATGAAAACACAACATTTAAGATCTGAATATTTAATCAGACCAATTAAAATATTTGTCTCACTCTTGTACTCAACCTTCTGATCTGATTTTATTTACATGATGGATTTACATTTTACAGCAGCTGCTCTGATTATTTGGAGTAATTTAGCTTCTGATGTAGAAACGTTTTTATCTTGTGAATGAGAGTTGTGTCTAAAGTAAACCTTATCTGAGGGTTTTTGGCACAAAAAAGTAGTAAATTTTTGCCTTAAACCGAGTTAAAGGCTGAAATATGAAAGAAGGAGCTGAGCTTGCTGAATGTTTCCAAAGTGAAAATTGATTAAAAACTAAATATCCTGTTACAGTGAACATAAACAAAGAAGAGATTTGATCAGTCAGTGTGGAGTCCACTGAGTTCTTTCCTGGAAACGGTGTAAAAATAAATAGGCGGCGGTGCATGCAGAGAGCGCAGCGTCGCAGGATTCAGTCGGGTTTTGTTTACAACACAATGAGGTTACAGGATGAGATTTCCTTCAGACCCAAAATACAAAATATGGTTGTGACCATCATAAACAGCCCGGCGTGCAGCAGGAGGAATCACTAGAGAACGACAAAGATTCAGAGATAAAGAAGGCTTTTTACCTGTCTTTACCGGCTCATTTATTCACGTCTTAGCTTGTTTGTGACAATTAATACAAACATTCAGAAAACCTCTGAATGTTTGTGTTAATAGAAGGTAACTGTTGGTAATGTCTTGTATAACAAAAGTAATCTGTAAACTGTTTGAATACAGGAATGTCTTCAAACAAGTTTTGATTTGAGAAAACTTTTTAGTGCATTTTAAGTTTAAATGGATAAAAAAAAAATTGTTTTCATTCATGTGGAGCTACCATTACTTAAAATTGAGTGTGATGTAATTAAAAATTAATACGAGAATAAAGTCATGATGTTATCAGAATAAAAGCATAAGAATAGAAGAAAAAAGCTGATAGTATCAAGATCTGACGTGACCAAAATGACAAGTTTGTGTTTCTTTCTTCAAAATAAACTATTTTGTTTTCACAATAGCCTCAAAGTCCTGCTGCTGATAATTTGATTTTGATGTTTTAAGGATTAAATATTTCCTTATTTATTAAACCAATGCAAAAGTATAAAGTTATCTATTAAATCACAAGATGCTCAACATTCCTCATTTTAATTTTTGTTATTTTTTATGTGGAGTTCTCATAAAATTACCACTTTATTCTCCTAATATTTATTCCGGTAATGTTACAACTTTATTCTCGTAATTTAAAAGTAATAATTCTCAGCCTGGCTTTAATGCTTCTTTAATTTTTTTTTTTTGGCTGCTTTTTAGCAGTTTTTTAATATCCTTTTGTCTAAATGTGCGCCAGGAAAGCCCTGCCTGGAGAAACAATCTCCAGGAGCAATTTCAGTGTGTGGAGCATATTGAAGAAATGTGTTGGAATGGTGAGTCCCAAAAAACCCCAAACTCATCCAAAGGGTAGCAGAGTTGTGTGAATGCTAAAGTTTTCTCACAGCTTTATTTCGTAATTGTTGAAAAGTGACATTTCCAGTTATTTCTGACAGTGTTTTGCCATAATTACGAATGAATTTAATTTGCCTCCGATCGCAGGAGCTTTCCAAAATCGCGATGCCGGTTGAGTTTAACGAGCCGCTGAGTTTTCTCCAGAGAATCTCGGAGTACATGGAGCACACTCACCTCATCCACAAAGCCTGCAGCCTGTCGGACGCCGTCGACCGCATGCAGGTAGGGACGCGATTATTTCCTCTGGAAAGAATCGCAGTTTAATCACAAATTAAACTGATCTAGATGAGCTGTTTGGCTCCAAAACCTGCAAAACTTTTCTTTAATGATCCGTGAGAAAATATTTTTTTCTTATTGAACGAATCGCTGCTTATTTTCTTCTAAGATATGTTGACATATTAAATACAAAGGTGAAGGAAGCAAAAACATTTATCCAGAATCAAGTCCTTATTTTATCATCTCTGACCCGTCCCGTTACATTTAATGTGTATTTATTGAGATGAAGGGTGTAAAATGCAGCAATTTTTTTTTTTTTTGTCAGAAAAGCATTACTCTCTTTTTCTAATTATTATTATTATTATTATTATCTTTAATCCCTGAACATTAAATTCTCTTAGCACAGCCAAATAAATAAAAAAATTATTCATAAGTTGAGATAATTACAGATTTAAAACAAATGTAACGTTCTATTAATGCTTATGGAACAAATATGTAGAAAAAGCAGTCAAAAAAGAAAACTAAGCATCTAATTAATTAAAATTACCAGGTTATTGTGACAACATTGACCCAGAAGCTGAATATCTGTGACATATTTGAAGTCTCTGATTTACAACACAGCTTCTCTTCACCTGTTTATCAGCTAACGTTAGCCAGCGTTAGCCAGCGTATCACATTTTAAAGAGGCAGAGAGTTTGTTTTCTTACAGCATCTTTATCTGCCACTGAAATTATGCACGTCAGATGTGAAGTGGCGTGATTGGGGTAAAATGGTTCTGATCCGGTTCTCGTCTGGGTCACAGGTTGTTGCTGCGTTTGCCGTTTCCGCTGTAGCATCTCAATGGGAGAGAACTAGAAAGCCATTTAATCCTCTGCTGGGGGAAACGTATGAACTCATACGGTAAAACCCTACATATATTTATCCTAATATCTACCAGCGTTTCTAAGATTCTGCGCCTGTTTTCTGACTGATTTGTGTGTTTTTTGTTATTTTAGGGAGGATGAAGGATACAGATTGATCTCTGAGCAGGTGAGCCATCATCCCCCCGTCAGTGCCTTCCACGCTGAGTCTCTGAAGCAGGAGTTTGAGTTTCATGGCTCCATCTGCCCAAAGCTGAAGTTCTGGGGTAAAAGTGTTGAAGCTGAGCCTCAAGGCACAATGACGCTGGAGTTATTAAAGTAAGCTTTTACTCACTTTTTTCATTCATTTTTGTTGTGCATATTGTTGCTTTTATTTGTAACGCTGCAACTGATTATTATTTTAGCAATTCTGTTGGTTAATCAGAGCAAAATTGGCACATTCTACAGGATTTTCATTTAACCATTTAAGTCTTTTTTAGAATATTAAAATACATTAAAATATGCAAATAATTAATTTTTTAAATGAGAAAAGAAGCATTTCATTATTTATGTTTTTTGATTTTTCATCTTAAACCTTTGTTTCAAATGATGTTTTCCCCAAAACAACTCAAGTGGCATCGTTTAGTTTATCTGGTTCAAATTCACTAAAGAAATGCATATTATTGCATTTTATGTAACAAAATGTTTCTTTTCTTATTTAAAAAAGAAACTGATTTGTTCATTTGAATATTTTAATGCGAATAAAATATATATTAATGCAAAAATATTTTACATTAATAAACAAACAAGCAGTAATTAAGCTGTTTTTTTCTGCAAATGGCTTTCTTTTTGAGTCTGTATACTCCAGCTTACTATTAATCGATTACTAAATTAGTTGATGATTATGACAATAATTGATTAATCGTTTCAGATTGAGCTAGCTAAATATGATGCTAGTTGTTCAGGAAGCAGCTTCGTATTTAATCTCAATGTGGAAGTTTGGATCTTTCTTGGATTATCAGGACTGATGCTGTATTTTTACTGTAGACATAAAGAAGCGTACACCTGGACGAATCCAATGTGCTGCGTTCATAACATCATTTTGGGGAAACTCTGGATCGAACAGTACGGAACAGTGGAAATAGTCAACCACAGGTACGGTTACTGATGCTGGAAAAGCTTGTTGTGAGTTTTTATCCCTCATTAATGCTGCCTTGATTCCCTCAGCACTGGAGATAAATGCATCTTGAACTTTAAACCCTGTGGGATGTTTGGAAAAGATCTTCACAAAGTCGAAGGATTTATCCAAGACGAAAGGTGAGAACAGGAGCAGGTCGGGTACCAGGGCTGGGCGATTAACCCATTTTATCTATTCATTTCATTTTTGGGTTTTCAAAGGTTTAAATTTTGGAAAATATGGATTCTCTCCCCCACCCATCATTGCACTTGTTGGGTTTCCATAGTTACGAGTGATGCCAGCTCACCAAGGCAGCCATCTTGTTTAAGCTTCTATTTATTTGGACTTTGATATCAGATCAACTCGATGACAAAGTATTACGGCCAGGATACAAATATTTTTTTATTATAAGAATAAAATCATAATATCAGGAGAATTAAGTTATTTTTTATCACAACTCCTGCACAACCCACGTATTGAGGCCCTGGTCCTCATGGCGGTGGTCGCAGGCTCGATTCCCACCTGGTGACATCTGCCGCATGTCTTCCCCCTCTCTGATTACCCTCCTTCCTGTCAAAATACTTTCAAATATAGGCCACTAGAGCCAACAAAACCTTTAAAAAAAAACGATCTTTTTCCTATAATAATCGCCCAGCCCTCCTGAATCCGGTCTCAGGCATAAAGTGTGATTGTTTGTTTTCTGAACTGATCGCGTCGCTGCGGTCGGACCAGTAAGAAGAAGAGACGCGTCATCTACGGGAAGTGGACGGAGAGCATGTACAGCATCGACCCCAAGCTTTATGAAACAAAGAAGGCAGAGAAGAAGACGGGGAGCGACCCACAGAAAGAGGTGAGAAACCTTTGAGCCGATTTCATTTCTCTCACCTCGTCTGCAGAGCAGAAAAGCCTCCCGTCACTCCGGCTGGAGACCCGGCTGATCACTCATCATCTGGGACTAATTTACTGTCTTTGCCAGTTTTTGCTCTGTTAATATTCACAACCCTTCCGAAACGTTTCCAACAGCTGAAGCTGCGTGGTCTCCATCCGGCGGGAAGGGAGCGTTTCTGCAAACTCATGCGATTGTCAGTAACCTGTTTTACGTGTCACTGACTCTGTTTTCTCAAACGGCATCTCTTCCTTTCACAATAACACGCAGTGGCGTTAGCGTAAGGTAAGGTAATAGCGTGTTTGATATCTCTAGTGTGCTGCTGCTGTTGTCTAGTTATGTTTACAGTGTACTTGTTTGACTAGATCATTGCCAGCACCTAAACCATGATGTCTTGCAATGACATGCCGTTGTTGCTTGAAACGTTTTGAGTTTGTGGCAACCGTAGTTCCCATGATTCACCTGTTTGCACTGAACCGTCCGCTCGGTTGGTTTGGCCTCGACGGTTTGAACGTGACAGCTTTTTAAAAAATCTTTCTGTGTGTGTAGGGATGTAGCTATGAAGTGGAGGAGGACGACGAATTGCCAGAAGGTCAGGATACGGTGACTGTGATACCAGGAAGTGCCTTACTGTGGAGGATAACGCCGCGGCCCAGTCACTCAGCGCAGGTCGGCTCTAAACTCTGCCTCCATCACAGGAATCAGAAACATTTTGCAGTTGATCTCGAGGATTTAAAGTGTTCACCTTTTAATTGATTAGTCACGTTATCAATCTGTCAGCGCTGAACCTCAGCACCTGCCAGCAGGGCAGGTTCATCCGTTCTGCACTTTCGAGTAAAAATTACTGACGACTCATCGTCTGTTTTTCATCTCAAAGTCCTGGACTTTATCAATGTCTTTGATAACAGAGGCTAATTTTGCTGATGCTATCAATATTATTGTCTCTCAAACCACAATGCGTCTTTTTTATATATATATTCAGTGGATGTGAAATGTTTTGTTATTTACTGCTGAATCTGAGATAAGTATTTACACCCTGACCTAAAACCGATTGCAGAAGTCTGAGAAGATGTTTGGAAAGTTTGGAGTCTCTGGTTTGAGTCTTGCCTAGAGAGCGGGTTCAGCTTTATGTCAGTAAGTAACTTTTCACCAAATCTGACAAAAATCACATGTGGGGTACCACAAGGCTCATTCCTGGACTCCCTCTAATTTAATATGTACATGCTCCCATTAGCTCAAGTTATAACAAGTAATGAGATTAGCTACCACAGCGACACAGATGATGCACAATGAACCCATATAGACTTTGAGTAGATGCTTAGAACAGATAAATGTGTGGATGTTACATAACAGAAACTGAAGTTTTGGACCTAAAGAGGAACGATCTAGAGTCAACGCACAACTTCAGTTATTGCAGCTGGAAACTGGAAATCTGGGAGTAGAGATGAACTCTGACCTGAACCTTCAGAGCCACATCAAGACGGTTACAAAGTCAGCCTTCTATCACCTGAAGAACATTTACAGGATTAAAGGATAAAATATGCCAAGAAGTTCTAGAGAAACTGATCTATGTGTTTATCTTTAGTCGTATTGATTACTGCAGCAGCGTCTTTCTCGCAAATAAACCTGAAATGACTGAAAAGTTGCTGGAGCCAGTCACAAATGATTTGTAAATTAGTAATTTAAACAAACAAACCAAAACATTTAATAGGTTACTGTGTCCTTCTGGAGCACATTTTTAGTTTCGTATTGACTGTAGTGAGTTTATTTGGTTTGTTGGGGGATCGTTGACCCAGTGAGTGTAAAAGTTTCGGGCGTCTTGTGTTTTTTCTTTTTGGTAGATGTATAACTTCACCAGCTTTGCTGTGACGCTGAACGAGCTGGAGCCCGGCATGGAGAGGCTGCTGCCGCCAACGGACTGCCGGCTGAGGCCCGACATTAGAGCCATGGAACATGGAGACATGGGTAAGTCGACAAAACAAAAACCTTTTGATGTTTTATTAATTTGCTTTATTACTCTTGATTCTTCTGCTTTCGTCAGACTTAGCCAGTGCAGAGAAGGAGCGATTAGAGGAAAAACAGAGGGCTGCACGCAGAGAACGATCAGAGGGTGAAGAGGAGTGGTCGACCAGGTCAGAGCTAACAGCTGCCAGTCTTCTTTAGTCTGATACCCCTAAATAAAATCCAGTGCAACCAGTCGCCTTCCTACATGACCTTATTCTTAAAGTCTGTTCCTCGGGTTGTAACATGGGAAATAATTTCACTGGAACTGGAACGTTTTCATCAATACTGACGTAAAACAAACTCCTATATCTTGCTGAAAAGTTACTTGTAAATTAGTTTTGTCTTATTCCAAGTGTAATAAAAGATTTGCACAAGAAACTGGGTAAAAATACTTGGTGATAATTTTTGTTTTTACACAGTATCCATACAATTAAATTTGAATTATTTAAGAAATTGTTAAAAACCATTTATTGGTACCACTTTCCTTTTCACTGACACTGAAATTGTTTCATGTCGTAAATGTGGGTGTTGCTGTTTGACCTCTGATGACCTCAGGAAACTTTTTATTAATATCTTTAAAGTGATAGCAGCACAAACAAAAACTTCCATTTTGTTAGAGCTTCACTCAGTTCTTGTGTTTCAGTTAAAACGTTCGCTGATGTCTGTAGAGTCATTATTAATTAAAAAGATCAAAGGTAAATTGTTTTGTATCTCCAGGAACTTTTGATTTCTCTCTAAAAGCAGGTTTCGTCTGTTTCCCTTCAGGTGGTTCCGGATGGTAACAAACCCTTTCACCGGAGCCGAGGACTGGCAGTACGCAGGCGGATACTTTGACAGGAAGTACACGGACTGTCCCAACATTTACTGACACAAAAAAAGACAAAGAAACTCTGTGTTTCTGGAAAATGTTCACTTTATTTCTCTGCGACTTGAAAACCGGGCAGGTTACTCAGACCGGCACTGTGTCTCTGTTAGAGCAAACCGTTAAGAGACTGTGAATGTGCTCTGTGGGAGAGCTTTAGAGAAATGTTGACGTCAGACATCTTCATCATTATTTACCCTAAATGCTCGTCATTTAAGGGTTTTAATCCAGCCACCGGTGGGAGCTCTGCAAAACACAAACGAGCTGCAGAAGCGTTTTAGTTCACTTCATGTTGCATTTAAATATCAGGGATTATTTAAACACATCCGCTACTTTTATATAACCGACTCTGAAATTAGATGTCTATTTTATTCAGCACTATGTATCTTTAAAATGTCACAAGTGTTTCTGTGAATAGAGATAAAAAAAAAACACAAGCTGCTTTTAACCATGTTTACGTTTATCGTAAGCAGATATTGTTGGTACAAATATATAGTTGTGTTTAGAGAACAAAAAATATAAAAATACAGTGGTGCTTGCATGTTCACCAAGATGCTAATAGACAAGTTAGAGCCATAAAATAATGATTTCCTGCACTGAGTATAGAAACATTTATGGACAAACTCTCTGAGTTTGACACTTGCTGCCTCTCACCTTTATGCTCTGAAACAGAAACACAGTGTCAGAAATCCAGTTAAGAAAACTAAATGATTATTAAGCTTCTTCTCCTTTTTCTAAACCTTTAAACGTGGAGCCGTGGAGCCCCCTAGAGGACAAATTAAAAAAACTATTTTGCGTTCTCTAGCGATAAATTAGCAAACACACCGGGTCTATTTTTTATACGAAAACATTCTTAGATCTTTGGTGCAAAAAAAAAATTTAAAATGAATCTATTGCTGTGTGTTTGTTTGTAAACCAATCAGACTACCAGTATGAAAAACACAATCAAAACATTCAGATGACTGTGAAAATAACTCAAAAATAGTCAAAATAGTTTAGATGTATTTTTCTTTCCTCCTTAGAGAAAGTTTCTGTTTATTTCTTAGAAGGGATGGAAAACCCATGTTTGACCTGCTTTGCTTTCTTACAGCAGAAAATATTTCAGTATTCAAGTGTGTACATTATTTCAAAGGGAAAAACATCCCCCTTGTCGCTTAGGGGGCTCCGTACGGAGCAGAATGTTGGCATGGATGTGTTTTTTTTTGTGTGGAAAATTTAAGCTAATTTGCACCTTTAAAATGATGCCAAACTGTCTCTTAGTTGAAACTCAACAAAAGCGTCAAAAGAAAAGGGAAATGTTGCTTTGAGAGCGTCTGTGCGCTCTGGATAAATGCTGGGTTTCAAAAGGAGAGCTTTCCCTGCATGACAGAGAAAGCTTTAAGTTTCCGTGCGGAAGCCTGCGCTTCATTTTCAGCCTCGCCTCGTGACCCCGGGTCGCTGCAGACGCTGTGTACCTATGAACACCGACCCATCCTCTCCGCCCTCCTGAAATGTGAACCCTCAAACTCTGATTTCCCCTTCAGATGCGCCGAGTGCTGAAAGTAACACACTAAATAAGTAGATGCTACAGCAGATTTTTGTTGCTGTTGAGCATAAAAGCTGCACATTTGAGAGCTCACAGTCCTATGCACTTATATGTACAGTGAGAGTTTTCCTTTTACTCTGATTTTTAAAGCACTTTTGAAGCCTGCAGGTTCAATCTGACGGATATTTTCATCCTTTTACCCCCATGTCTCTTTACTTTGTTGATGATGTTTACACTGTTTGTTCTTTTCCTCCTCTCTTCGTACTGTTACCCAAAACCATATGCATACAAGCATATTTAAATAATAAATTATGGACTACAAAATGAGCTGCTTCGTTGTGGTTTTTAAGCGTTCATGGTGTTCAGTCAGAAAATGAATAAGAATAAAATAAGTGTTTCAGTTAGAAAATGAGTTGTTTTCTCTTGTTTACTTTTGTTTTAAATTAATTTTTGTATATAGCTGTTTATTTTTTTATTACTATATGATGCTGAATAGATTTTTCATTTTATGGAAATTAAATTGGGTAGAACTGGATAGAATTAAACAGTTTTTTTAAATCTTAAATACAAAATGTATACATTTTTATACAGTTTTGGCTTAATTGAAGTTGGAGTGTGTTGTTTTTACAGCAGACATACTCCAGTTAATGATTAATCAGTTACTAAATTAGTTTATTTCTAAAAAATTTTGATTTAGAATAAATTTATTTTTACTTTCAAAGTATTCACTTAAGGTTAGATTCTTTAGCTTGTTATGTTATGTATATTTTGTATTTATTATTTTCCATATACTTAAAGTATAAAGGAAAAAATACATATTGACATAAAAAATTCTTATTTTAAATAAGGAAAAATAAAAAGTGACAAGTTTTGGTGCATTTTCCCCAGCTTTTTAAAGTCTAAATGTAATGTTGCTTTATCTGTCTTTTTGTTAGCTTTAATTTTATTTATTTATTTATTGTATTTAACAAAAAAGTCATATAAAACATTTTTGGTTATGTTTTTAGCCTTTTTATCAAATTTATTACATTTTATAAAGAAATCACTTCCATATAATTCAATTTAAAAAAATGTAAATATTGATAATGACATTAATACTTTTTGATAATATTTTTACATTATAATAGTCAAAGTTTAATATGATTTGTAAAATTTTAGTTTATTCACTAATTTGTCTAAAGTATTTTTCAGTATTTTTCACAATTAGGGAAAATAAGAAATTAATTTGGAAAACAATCTGCATCTTAGTGCATTTTTAGCCTGGTTTAACCTCGGAGTAATGTTTGTATTGGTTACATTTATTTTCATTCAGCTGCTGATGTAAAACACGCATCAAACTAATTACGTAGTAAAAATAAAATGATAGCATACATTTATTTTATTAACCTTATTATATCTTTTAGTTTGACGTGTTTAGTGTTAGTCTAATTTAATTATATTACACTGCCAGCGCTATAATAAATATAAATTTGATTTACTTCTGTGTCTTCTAGTTTGACGTGTCAACCTAACTCTGTTATCTCTACCGAACATGCGCAGCAGGTTTAAACACCCTCATGTTGACGCTCGGTTGAGCCAATCAGAACGAAGCTCCGCCGCTGGTCAGCCAATCACAACAGGCGTCGCAGACTTTTGCGGTTTTGCAGCTGAAGGAAAATTTCGACAGAAATGTGAGTATAAATGGTGTTTTTATCCGGGTTTCTGGTCTACATTACGGCTCTGGCTGCATGGTAAGTCGGTGGGGGTGAAATGTGAAGCCGCAGCCGAGCGGTGACGGCTCGGAGCTGGAAACAGACCTCTGTGTGCAGGATGCAGAGTCATGTCCGTCTGCGGCAGGACTCCGCTCCAGTTCATCTGTGTTTATGGGAGAACTGGGACAAGTCTGCTTCCAGTTGGATTCACACTCGTATATCAGTTTCCACAGAATAGTCCGACAAAGATAAAATGTGTTTTTTATTGTAGGCTGTGAAAGAAAAGCACATGAGACTTTAAACATCATAAGTATTTTTAAATTTTTAATATCAAACCTGTTTTCATTCTTAATCTTACAGCTTGAATCTCATTCAGAGGACTTGATCTTAGTATGTTGCATGCAAAATTCATTTACTGCGTTGATAAGTGTATATAATTGAAAGGTTCAGGTATATTTGACTAATATACTTGTCAAATATCAAACCAATAAGTAAAAATAATGCTTTGAAGCTTTGTTGCAGAATTTCTGTGGAGCTAAATTGGGGCCATTAAAATGCGTTTATAATCAACATTTTTGAAACAGAAAAAAATGTAAACTAAAAAATATTGAAACTGAAGAAATCTGTTTTAGAACTTTAAGAATTAAAACATTTGAATTAAAAAAATTAACTAAAACTTAAACTACCTTTGAGATTCAAAGTTTGTTTTTTATTTCAGTTTCAAAATTATTTTTAACAAATTTTATGACCCCAGATTGTCTCTTTATATTTCTTCTTCAATCCTTTCAGTTTAATGGGTTCAAGTTTCACATTGAGGAGTAACAATACTGGAAAAAACACTTAAAAGACCAGAAATTCACAAAATAAATCTGTAGATAATAGGATATTTGCTCTGGTTAAATATCCATCCACAGACTGGAGAAATTTAAACTTGCACCAGTTATTTTATAAGTTTGTTTCATGTAACGGCATATTAGGACCATTTTACAAAGAAAAAAGAGGAGTAAGTTTTAGCCAAAATTTGGGGATTTTTTTTTTCTTGTTGTTGGCAAAAAAAAATCACATTTTTGTGATTGTTTTAAAAAAAATTCTAGAAAAAAACAAGGAAATTTCTGAGCTTGAAAAGTAGAAGGTTTGTTTTAAATAACTCTGATTAATCTCATAATTTTTTTAGTAAAGAGAACAAGAAAATTTCCTAGTTTGAAAAGTTGAAAATGTTCGACTTTTTGAAATGTTCTTCGCTTTTCTTTTTCATTTTATTTTTTTTATTTTTAGAATATTTACAACTTTTGAAACTCGGAAATTTACTTTTTTCCCCCCCTCAAATTTCTGAGATTAATCTCAACATTTCTGAGTTTTTTCCTAGCAAATTTTTGACTTTTCAAAGTCAAAAGTTTTTGTCTTTTCTAGAAAATTTTTGTGATGTATAGGTAGAAATGTACTCATTTTCTTCTAGCCACAATGGCCCCATAACACCATCGTAGTTTTATTAAACAACAACCCTGTATTTCAAGACGTCCATGTGCGGAGCCGTGGAGTTGTACCACCTTCCAGATGTTTGTGTCTCCCTTCCTGCAGCAAACCATCCTCCTCCTCATGGCGTCCGGCGCTCTGTTCCCCAGCCTGGTGTCCAGCTCCCGCGGCTCCTCCAGCAAATACCTGGTGGAGTTTCGGGCCGGTAAGATGACGATGAAGGGCAGCACGGTGACCCCCGACAAGCGTAAAGGTCAGGTCTATATCCAGCAGACGGATGACTCCCTCATCCACTTCTGCTGGAAGGATCGCACCACCGGGAATGTGGATGATGTAGGCAACAGAGTGGATTTTTAACCAAACTGACCTGCAGCTGGGTTTTCTAATATCACCTTGATTCCTCCGTTTAGGACCTGATTATCTTCCCTGATGACTGTGAGTTTAAACGGGTCAACCAGTGCACCACCGGACGGGTTTATGTGCTGAAGTTTAAAGCCGGCTCTAAGAGACTCTTCTTCTGGATGCAGGTTTGAAGCCAAAACACATCAAAATCTGTCGACTTCATCACTAATTTCCTCTTGGAACATTTTTGGCAACAATCGTCCTCCACAGACTGTCTGGAGGCTGTTTCATGCTATTTGGCACTTCCACTAAAAGTGGAGCTAATTTTTTGAATAGCAAAAACGATTAGTCGCAATAATCATGATTAACTGATTATTGAAATAATCGCCAACTAATTTAGTAATCAATTAATTGTTAACTTGAGTATACAAACTTAAAAAACAACATATATAGAGCAGTAATTGAGCCGAAACTGTAAATATGTTTTAGTCAAATCTCCTCTAGAGGCATAGTTTTACCCGGCTCAGATTTACTAAATGAATGCTGTTATTGCTTTTTCAGCAATAAAATTTTATTTTCATATTTAAAAAATAAATTGAATTATTTGTTTATTTGAGTCTTTTTATGTATTTCTAGTATTGTATAAAAAAGCTTAATTGATTAAATGAAAGATCTGCAGATTGTGTTTTTTTCTTTCCAATTAATCAATAAAATAATAGATATAAGGATGGATTAATCAGATGTGCATCACACTTTTCAGATATTTTTCTGTTGAAAAATTGAAAATGGTCATTCTTAAACTTAATTATTATCCACTTTGCATAGGTTTGTCAAATCCAAATCAGATGCATTGAAATTCAACAGCTGTGAATACTTTTATTCACTTTTATTATGACATCAATGAAAGTTACTTAAAACTTGTAGTGTGTTAGTTATTATTTTCTGTTTTCAGGAACCGAAAAACGATAAGGATGACGAGTACTGCCGCAAAGTGAATGAGTACTTGAACAACCCGCCCATCCCAGGCGCTCTGGGCAGCGGCGGCAGTGGAGGTCACGACCTTTCTGCGTTGGGAGGTAGAATAGCCAATAATTAAACTTTATGATGATAAACCCTCAGTTCTGTATGACATTTAATTCCTTTTTCTCTTTCTCTAAAGGCGAGGGTGGTCTGCAGAGCCTTCTGGGTAACATGAGTCACAACCAGCTCATGCAGCTCATCGGACCAACTGGACTGGGGGGGATCGGTACGTGAAGGCAACAGTGTGGAGATAATGTGTTGTAAACAATAAATTTATAATTAATTGTCATTTAATTGTTTATTAGATTAAATTACTAATAAAGTCCGTATAGACCGTCTTTTAGTGTTGTAGTTTGGCCGCCATCCAGCAGAGGGCACCGCTGGTCACCCGTAAGCGGAGCCGTTGAAGCAGATTAAAAATGGCGGCGGCGCCATTCTGTAACGGGAAAGAGAAACGGTCCAAACTGAATCCGGTGTATGCGGTTCTGTTTTGAAATATAAACATTCGACAAATTAAGTCATCACCTTTAATAGCGCTCATTTAGCCGAGTTGTCTGTCGGAACCCCGTCGACATTATCAATAAAAAATTACCGATTTGCAATGAAGACGAGGTGATGACAGAAAAGGTGTAGCGAAGAAAAATGGAAACATGGTGGGGGAAAAAATCCTCTCCATGAAGTTAATTCACTTCATGGGGCGAAGTTTGAACTTTCTTTAAAGAGCAACAGACGGTGATTCTGAATGGACACCTTGTCCTTCTCTTTTTTTTTTCTACTCTAATGTGAGAAAAGTACAATTTCCTGTTTGTTCAGTTTGATTTTTAATACAGCTGACAAAACAATGTTAAAAATATATATATATTATTAAAAAAAAAAAAATTCCCTTCTCACCCTCCGCGGGTGGTCTCTCTCTCTCTCTCTCTCTCTCTCTCTCTCTCTCTCTTCATCCTCTGAGCTCGGGTCCTCTACCAGAGCCCTGGGAGCTTGAGGGTTCTGCGCAGTATCTTGGCTGTGCCTAGAACTGCACATTTCTGGACTGAGATGTCTGATGTTGTTCTTGGGATCTGTTTGAGCCACTGCTCCACTATATATATATATATATATATATATATATATATATATATATATATATATATATATATATATATATATATATATATATATTAAATTCAGCATATTATGAAAAATGTAGCACTTTGTGTTATGGAAAGATGGCCGGTCCTCTTGATACAAGAGAAAGCTCAGGTTTTTAATAAAATGGTCGCTCATTTGATCAAGTTTAGATGAATTAATTGTTAACTTTAAGCTGCGATGTGTCTTTCTCCTGATGCCAGGTGGTCTGGGGGCTCTGGCTGGGCCGGGCTTGGCCAACCTCCTGGGCAGCAGCAGCAGCAGCAGCAGCAGCAGCGTTCCTGCAGTCAGCAACTCCACCACCAGGTGCCTCAGTGTGTTTTCATTATAGAAGCAGCTTCAACTGGAGGCTGACTCTCATCTGATTCCTGTTTTCCAGTCCGTCCACTGCCGTCACGCCGACCTCCACCTCCACCGCCAGCCGGCTGGGCTCCACCCAGGTGCCCACCACTCCCATCACCCCCCTGGCCACGTCTTCACCCTCCCCCACAGCCTCCACCCTCTCCATCCCTGCTGCGACCACCGCTGCAGCCGCAGCCAATCCCACGCAGCCCATCCAGCTGAGAGACCTGCAGAGCATCCTGGCCACCATGAACGTCCCAGCCAGCAGCCAGGGAGGTGAGGAGGGGAACATCCATCCATCCAATTATCTGATCATCCATCCATCCATCCATCTGATCATCCATCCATCCATCCATCTGATCATCCATCCATCCGTCTATCTGATCATCCATCCATCCATCTATCTGATCATCCATCCATCCATCTGATTACCTCATCATCCATCCATCCATCCATCCATCCATCCATCCATCCATCCATCCATCCATCCATCCATCCATCCATCCATCCATCCATCCGATTACCTGATCATCCATCCATCCATCCATCCAATTATCTGATCATCCATCCATCCATCTGATTACCTCATCATCCATCCATCCATTCATCTGATCATCCATCCATCCATCCATCCATCCATCCATCCATCCATTCATCTGATCATCCATCCATCCATCCAATTATCTGATCATCCATCCATCCGTCCAGGTTTTTTTTTCATTTAAATATTTACCTTAGAGTAAATATCTTGTGTAACTTGGTATTGAACCTTTTGATTTATACTTAAATAATTGACCAGAAAGAAGTGATTAAAAATTAGATTTTCAACCATCCAATCAGAAAAATGCCTCATTAATAGTTTCTAAAACATCAAATTGTGTAAAACCCAAACAGCTGCTGCGTCTCACCACAGCGCTCAGCGGCAAAAGCCTGACGTTTCTCAGATTTTTATTAAATTGGTTGATAAAAGCTTTTAATCATCAGAATGTCCGTTTGTTTACGACGGCGTTTTGTGGTGAATTTGTAGTCAGAAAGGGAAAAAGGATTTCAAAAAGGTTTCGCTGTACAAAAAGATAAAAACCAGTGTTGGTGTGTTTGCTTCTTGCAGTGGACCTGGCCAGTGTGTTGACCCCTGAGGTCATGGCTCCCATCCTGGCCAACCCGGAGGTGCATCAGAGGCTGATGCCCTACCTGCCGTCCGGCGAGTCGCTGCCGCAGAGCTCAGAGGAGCTGCACAACACGCTCAGCTCGCCTCAGTTCCAGCAGGTGCAAACCTCGTCCAGGAATCAAAACCCCGAGCTCGGCTCGCTTTTGTTCACCTCTAATATTTGTGCTTGGTTTTTGTGTCTGTTCAGGCTATGAGCATGTTCAGCAGCGCTCTGGCGTCCGGCCAGCTGGGGCCTCTGATGAACCAGTTTGGTCTCCCAGCAGAGGCTGTGGATGCCGCCAATAAAGGAGGTCAGTCTCTAAACCAGAGGTGTCCAAACCTTTTAATGTTCTCCAAAATCATCAGCTTGAAAGCGGGTCAAAGGAAAGTTATTTTTAAAAACTAAAATCACCAACAATAAACTAAACATTTTAACTTTGTTAGTCTTATTATTTCAAGCAAGTTTTTAAAAACAAAACACATAACACTTTATTTGAATGAACATGACAAATAACCAAGAATAAGATAATTAGCTTACCTCTACTTTTCGTTTTGAAAAGAAGTAGGAAAAACTGAGCACTAAAAACTAATCATCATAAAACACTTTCTGCATTTAGCCAAGTTTTAATACAGCAATTAAAAGCAGATTTAGGTGTAATTTGTTGCCATGACAATGGAAGGAAACCAAAAGCAATAATCACTTTGTGATCATTTTTGTAAATGGATTTTAATTTAAAACTTATTTTATTTTTTATTTATTTTATTTCCTTTATTTAACCAGGTAAACCCCATTGAGATCTAGATCTCATTTTCAAGGGGGACCTGGGCAACTTGTAGTTTTGTCCTGATTTATTCTTGAATTGTGGTCAGTGGGGCCACATAAAATCAGTCCAGGGGCCGCAAATGGCCCCGGCCCCCAGTTTGAACACCCCTGCTCAAAACGTAATACAGTCATGGCTCCAAATGTTTTTATGTTTCCAATGAAATTAAAAAAGATTAAACTGTAATTTTTACCCCAGAATAAAACGATTAACATCTGTACTTTTTTGCAAACTGAGATTTTACATTAAAACATTAATTTAACATTTCCCTAACCTGAATAATCTGTGGAATCTCTACAATATTTATAGTACTAACTGGTATTTTGTTTGGTCTTCATTTATTTTTATGCTACACTAGCACCACCTGCTGGTAGGTGCTGAAGCATCAACAGTGATGGTGCACTTTGCTCATTTATAGAGACTCATATAGTCATATTAAACAAATTAGATTATACTTTCAGATCAGGATTGTTTCAGATTAAAAGTTCTTTTTAAAATAATAACTTTCATTTGAAATAATTGAATAAGGTAATTTATAATAAGGTGTAAAATACTTTATTATCCCAAACAGATTGCTGTGGATGGTGATGCCGCTGGCAGGAAGAAGCTCCACTAGCAGTCAGTGTTTTGCAACAAATCAGAAAAGGCCTCTGACTGAAGACAGTTGTTTTATGACATGATGTGCTAACAGCTCATTTTCTGGGCAGCAGAGACGATATTCCACAGTAACAAGTCGTCGTTGGAAAGCGCTGCTAATCCATCTCATTTGCTTTTGCCGCTGCTCTTTAAATTTCTGTCTGGACGAACCGTGAGAAAGATGCTAGAGTCTGAGATGTGACTCTTACTCATTACGGCTGATAGAAGAGATTTACTCGTTTTTCCTTTATTCCTTGCTCAGTGTTTTAACCTCGTATTCAAAGATGTTTTATTTAAATTAATACTATTTGCTCACGTTTCCTTGTAGATGTGGAGGCTTTTGCCAAAGCCATGGAGACGGAGACGAAGTCAGACCAGGACAGCGACTCCAAAGACAAGAAGGACGACGACGAAGACATGAGTTTGGACTAAATGCTCCTTAAAGAAAGCTAACACTATTATTTATAACTATTTATTTACCTGTTGCTGCTTAGTTTCTGTTACTTAAAGATCAGGGGCCTCATGCATAAAGCGCGTGTGCTCGCAAAAAATGTGCGGCGTCATATTTTACGCACAAGTCGGCAGGTATAAAAATTAACTTTTTGTCAAGAGTTTGCGTAAATATACGCACACTTTTTCACTAGCGTGAAAATGTGCGGCAGCCACGCAAATTTTTTCTGTGGACAATATCAAACTTACAAAGCATCAAAACTCACCTAAAGGCACTGAAATCTGACGACATTCAGTTATTTAGACCAAGAAGCACCAAAACCGATGTTATTTCATGATTTTAATATTTTATTGTTTAAATGTAAACGATGAAACTGAACCGCATATAACACGCACACTCAATAAAGAAAATAAAAATAGAAGGATGTGAAAACTTCACTCGAATGTAAATAGTAGTTTTCCTCAGTTTTTGTCTCATGAAGATGAAACGTGTCGGTCTGTGAGCCGAAGCGCATGGACTGCATCTATGGAGTAATTTAATTCTGACTGGAAAAGGAAATGGGTTGGATCAGCAGATTAACTCAAACCTGCCGATTAAAAACAATCAACAGGTTTGATTATTTTTAAGGTGTGTATCATCACACATGTTCAGGTAGCGGTGACCTGCGCGAAGGTGGAGCGTTTGGCTCGGGTGGAGAACATCGCCAAGGGTTCAGAGGGAGCGATTGGTCATATTGATCTGCTGGGAAATGTTGTTGGTTTATGAACCTTTAGATTAATCCAGACTGATCATCCTGGATCTCTGAGCAGAACTTAGAGCCGTACGGTACCGGTACCGGTCCAGCTGCAGACATCCTTCAGCCGAGCCGCCCGCTTTGTGAATGCGCCTTTCTGGACAGAAAGCATCTTTATTCTCTAAATGTACTTCTGCACATGATTCCACTATTTAGAATAAACGTCCACTTTCCTCCGACGCTGGTCTGCCCGGCTGAAAGCGCAGCCGTTTATTTATTTGGATTTTTTTTTCCCTCTTTAAAATTTATTTTTATTTTTGTGAGGTGACCTTATGTGTCCTGAAAGCACCTTTTAAATAAAATATATAATTATAAATACTTGTACTGCTACAAACAAGGACGTTGCCATGGTTACTGCCTCACATGGTGGCAGACTTCCGGATATTTATACTAATTTGTATTTATGGGCGGACCAGCTGCTGTGCTCGATTTCCCGCAGATTGGGATGCACAAAGAAAAGGTGTGCGGCCACCACATGCGTGCGCACGGCTTTATGCATCCGAATTTTTTCGTGTGCCGCACTTTTCTAAGTTTTTCCGCACGCCAAGTTTTAGTGTGAAAACTGTGCAGGCTTTATGCATGAGGCCCCTGCTGTGGTAACTGTTGCTCCAGTCCCAGCTGATCCCATCTGTAGACATGACTCCATGTCTGTCTCACTGTGTTAACGTGTCCTTATCCCAGGAGAGTCTAAATTAAAACTTTGATTGATGCATTAATGACTCGCATTGTTTTGCAACAGATTGGGTGAAACTCGTCTTAAATTGGATTAAAAATCCATGAATTATCTGCTTACCTGAGATTAGGTGGTAGTGGCAGCAGCTCCAGGAGGGAAAACCAGACATTTGATATTTAATTTTATGTAAAGGGGAAGTATGTGTTCTCCAGGCACATAGTGACATTTTATAGTACAATTAAATAACATTACCTTCAGTTGTTATAAAAATGCTACATATTTCAAGTATGACTTAAAAGAAATTTGACTTTGTAATTTAACTCCTTGAAATTGGGCCTCTGTCTCTTTAAAAACTCCCGTTTCTGCCTTCAGGAAGTCATCACAACATGGCTCTTTTATTAACCCTTTAACATTTTTACCAGCGTTTCACTGAGAAGTAGCTCCTGTAATGAGCTCAGCTGATGCGCAGTTCCACCAGGTGTTTGCTAATTGCTGCCGGCTAGTCTGAAGGAGTTTTGTGGCAGAGCTGAATGGTTACCATGGAGATTTGGGGGCAAAAAAGATGATAAAAATACAGTTTTCCAATTAAGCTTTTTTTGTATTAGACCAGAGAAACTTTCTGTTCATAATCAGTCCTGAAATATTAAACATTTATCATGCTAGATTTAAACATATCCTACAGATTTGCATGTTTATTCCAAACTCTCTTTACTGCATCTGACTGACTCGTGTCTAAATTAGGTCATGATTATCTGAAGATGCACCATTTGAGCGATGCTGTGGGACAAAATAAAAACAGACTAGGACCATCATGTTTGGATAGTTTTACTGATACTGTGGTTTTTCCAGGCACTTTTTCACCAAATTCACACAAATGCTAAAATCTGAGGAGATACTGCTGCTGGGTACAACGTTAAAAATCCACCCATGTGCACTGAAATCTACAATCAGGTGTTTTCCATTAACCTCCAATGGAACAACTTCTTTGGGTTGGATTTTAGGAGCTACTGAAATGAATTTAAATTCCTGAGAACTGAAAGATTAATACGAAACAAATCCCTGCAGAATTACATCAAACAGTAAATACTACACAGACGTTTGTCTAAATGTGGTATTACAGCACATGAGGACACCACCACCAGAGTCAGAGCTGCCACAATAACATCCTGTGTTCAGTACAAATATGAGACAATGAAACAAGTTGATTAAATGAAATTAAAGGTCTCTTCTCAGCCTACTGAGTTCTGTTCTCACAGCTAAAAATGCTTCACAGTGTCAGAAACCCAACTAGAAAATCTGTCGTTTGCAGTTTAAATACAACAGCCTGTAGAATAAAAATCCACAAAGCTACATCTCTCTTTTTGTCTCTAAAAACACACAAATCACAGCCACTACTACGTGTAAATACAAGTTAAGAACATCATGGTGTTTTAAAAAAGATGCATCACAAGAAACCTAAAGTAAAAGCACATTTAATGTGCTGAATGAACATCTCTAACATAGAGCTCATGACTGAATCTTCACGTACAGACACATTCGAGACGCTCACGACCTACATACAGTGTTTGACAAAGAATGTAAACGATTCCCCCCTCCTCACATTTACAATAAATAGAATAATTTATTTCAAACAGCACAGCTTATAAAAGATGATGGATCCCGTCTAACCCTGCTGCACCAGGCGGCGGTAGTGCGGCATGACCTTGCTCTCTGGGAGGTACAGGCCCATCTCCAACGCCACCAGAACCGGGAACTCCAGAGCAATCAGCTCCCGCCGGTTGATCCGGAAACGCTCCTCCAGCTTCTGCTCAAAACGCAGAGGAAAAGTTTCAGGTACCGAGAACACGACCCTGGTGGACTAATCCAGTCAAACCAGGACAGAGAAATGTTTACAAAGTGTTTTAAAAGGCACACACTTCAATGTGAGTTATAGAGAGTTATTGATTTAGAAAGGAGAAAGAGGAACAGAGTAAAAGAAAACAGAACAGAGAAAATGAAAGCATAAAAGACAGAAGAGAAAGAGACAGAAAAATATCTGAGAAAGGAAGTAATAGAAAAATAGAGATGAAAAGAGAACAAAAAGATGGTAAAAGGGAAAAGAGAAAAATGGAAAAGAGAGAGTGAAAAAGTAATCTTCAGAGTGTTTTAAAGGTTAAAATAAATACAAAAACCTTTTTTAAAATACAGACTTTAAAGTTTTAAAACCTTTAACAATCTTAATTTGTATATTTTTAAAAACTGCATCTCTTTCCCTTCCCTCATAAAATCCTAATTAAACGTATTAAAGTTTGTTTCTGCGATGGAAAGGGGGGTGTACATACTTTTTAACAATCACTGCATTTGATGTTGAATTTCACGACTTTGTCGTTCGGCCGATCAAACGTAAGAAATCGTTTCATTCAACAAACGGCATGCCGGGACTTTGAACCCCGTCGCCATGGTTACCGAGACAACGCAGCCTCCGTTTGTTTGAGTTGCAGCTTTCATTCTCCTGCAGCAGCCGTTGCCATGGAAACTACAGGTGCAGCAGCCTAAACCAATCAGCAGTGGAGATCCTGGGAGAGTTTTGAAGCTCAGTTTGAGGAAAAACGTGTCAGAAGTGGAGATCATTAGATGATCTGCAGAGGGAACCCTGCTGCGTCCGACAGGCTGCAGAAAACACCCGACTGGGTGGAGTACATAAACCGATATAAAAACAAAGTTAACGCTATGATTTTAATGACTCAGGCTGTTATTTTTATAGGGTTAAACATAAGTTCAGTGTTTTGCTGCAAATTTGCTTTTAATTAACTAAGATGACTCAGTTACTGATGTGTAAAGAAACATTTAAAGCCTCTATTCCACATTTTATTTCCATTCAGAAATCTGATTTTTCTTCATTCTCAGAGACAAACATATCTGTTAAAGTAAAGGCAACAGATAGTTTCCACTGTTTCTGTTTTATGAGCTGATCATCTGTGCTGCAGTTTTTAATTAGAAACAACTAATCAGATTAGTTGCGATGAACTGATTAATCGATAACTAAATAAGTGAACGATTATTTCAACAATCAATAACTGGAGTAGACTCTAAAACATGCCATTTGCTGAAAGAACATATTCAGAGCTGTAATTAAGCCAAAACTGTGCAAAAGATGTAAAAAAACATTCCTTTATCTTTAAATATGTTCCACCTAAAACTCCTAAAGTGGCATATTTTCAGCTTCACCTGGTACCGATTCTGTAAAAACAAAACATAAATCTTCTATTAAGCACTAAAGCAACAGATTAGCAATTCACTGTACTGATGTTAAGTCAAGCAGAAAGGCCTGAGCTTTTCAAATGTTGATGTTAGAAGTGGTTATTTTAGCTGCCTTCGAATCCTTTGCTGCAAATTATCAAGCCTTCACCAAAGGAATGATATGATACAGTATTTCAGACAATAAGATGTTTATTTTCTTATTTAAAAATGAGCTAAGTGGTTTGTTTATTTGCATCCTTTAATATTTCTATAATACTGTATAAAAAACTGAAGTGGTAAAATTAAAATCTGTAGAAAGTGTTTTTATGCAATTGTCGATAATTGATACAATAATCAATTACTAAAATAATTGTTAGTTGCAGACATGTTTTTAATTACGACGCAAGTTGTTTTGTGAGCAATCCAGCTTAAAAAAACGAAACCAAGCTGCAGCTCCTCCTCAGAGTCATGATGATGACTGAACACATATTTCTGCCTGTTGCTGCACCAAAACATTTTGAGAAAGTTGCGAGGATTTTTGTTAAAAAGAGCCAGATTTTTTTTTACTACCAGGTTGCTGATGAAGCCTGATAAATTGATGTAAATTTGATGCGCATAAACCTTTAAACATCTTTACATTCTCTGGTTCACCACATAAATAAGACAAGTCTTTCAGCAGACGGCCATCTTTGTTACAGATTCCTAAATACACAATAACATGAAGTTTAATTAAATTTTTTCTGTCTTCAGCAGCTCTTAAATTGCATTTTGTTCAGATAAACTACACAGGATAATATTTCTACAGAACAGGAGCCACACAGAAGCTGTTTAGTAAAAACCCCTGAGGTGAATGAAGAATTCAAGGTCTCGTTATTAAAGGTTCTGCAGTCTTTAAATCGGATCCTGTTAGCGCCCTTAGCGTGTTGACTCACATCAATGAGCTGCTTGACTTCTGGTTTCCGCAGATCGCTGCTGATCTTCGCAGCCAGCAGAACACACTCAGCCGCCACAAGCTTCCTGTTCTGCTTGTTGAGGCGACCTTGCAGCACCAGTTTCTCAAAGTAAACGAAGGCCATTGCTATGGTGACCGGCTGCAGGCCGCACTCTTCGCTCATGGCCCTCATCTCCCTCTTCAGGCTGGCAGAGAAGAAGAAGAAGAAGAAGAAGAAGTAGTCACAGTCACTCCATTGTTTGCAAAGAAAGAGCGAGTTGTATCAGCCGGAACTGCAAAAACACAAAACTATTTTTGGTCTAGTGTCTAGTGCAAATATCGAATTTTAAATAAGACAAAAATGAACTTTTCAGCAACATATAGGAGCTTTTTTTTAGGTGAATAATGATGAAAAAGTACAAGTTGCATTGGCAGATTATTTCTATTATAAAATAAATGTTTTATTACAAGTGAAATAATCTGCTACTGGACTTTTTCATCAATATTAAGGAATTATGTTAGTTTTGTTTAATTTCAAATGCATTAACATATTTATTCTAGAAACTACACCAAATTTAGATGGTGACATTTTGTGCTTTTGCAGTGAGACCATGTTGAGAGAGGACGATTCTTAAACCACAGAAGAAGAGGAGAAGCACCTTCTTATCTTGCTCAGTGTCAGCTTGATGTGAGGAAACTTCTCCTTGAAGGTTTCATTCATGTCCTTCTTCAGATCGGACGGTTTCACGTATTCAATAATGGTCGTCTGCAGAGACGGGAAACAAACCAGCAGCTCAATACAAACCTGCTGCTAAGTGATGTATTCTCTCTTTCTCACACACACACCCACACACACCCTCACACAGCTGTCTTTGTGGGGACTTTCTATTGACTTCCATTCATTTCCACACCCTAAACCTTATCCTAACCCTACCCAAATCTCAATTCACACCTTAGTCCTAAATCTAACCCCTGACCCAAAACCAGCGTTTCCCCTTGTGGAGGCCAGGCTTCGGTCCCCACAACGTAGTATGTGTCAGGAAAATGGTCCCCACAAGGTATTACAAACTAACGCACACACACTAAGGGCTAAAGGTTGCTGCCATGTGACACAACAAAGATATAGTATCACATGAGCACGGCATAAAGGGGATATTCTCTCTCCAGAGGTTGTAAAGACTCGGCGGACTGACTGAACGATTTACAAGTCAAATAAAACCATGTCCTGATTTCTGCAATCAACCTCAGAAACTCACACAGATGGTATAGAGAAACCAGGATACGACAATCTGTGTGACTTATATTCTGTTCATATTGTGTTTACATGTTTCACTCTTACAGATCAACTGATATTGTTTGTTTGTCACAAATTTTAAAGGGGACATGTAATGCAAAATTAACATTTTGCATGTTTTTTATACATCATTTGGGTCTCAGTTGCTTTTAAAAACAAACCAAGTACTTAAAAAAACAAATCACCCAGCTATTTTTTGGCAATAAGTTAATATTTTATTGGAGTCTGGAAAATGAGTAATATTTAAAACCTTCTCATTATGTCACATTCAATGGGCACTGTCTCGTTGCCTAGCAACTTAAGCCAAGCCCAGCCCGTTACCTAGAAACCCAAGTAGAAGTCTAGAATGTTTGGTCACCTGGCTTTAGCGCTCTAAGCGCTGTACAATGGCTACTGGAAAAGACAAGAGTTTTTTGTTGACTGCCATTTAGAAACCACTTGCTGCATTCTAGTTGGTTGTGCAGGAGCCTATATTAATGCTTTTCAAAGATGTACGGTTGTATAATTACTCATCTGTTTGCAGCCATTTTCACATGCGAGTGTAAACATTGCGTTGGGGGATGTGGCCAGCGGCTGCTTATTTGGATTTACAGTGACAGGAGGCCTAAAACAGCTCATCCTGAAAGGAGCTCAAAACAGGCAGAACTGAGTAAACCAAAGTCTGATTATCTAGGAATAATATTGTGCGAAAAATGTAATAAACATGATTAGTAAAGCCCACAGACCTATCCTAATCTGACCAAACATGCCAGAGCTCTGTTTCGGTTGCTTGGTGATGGACTGGGCTCAGCTAGGGTTGCTAGGTAACGGCGCAGTGACAGGAGGTTTTTGAAATGGCTAATTTTCCAAAAACAATAACTTATTGCCAAAAATGGCATGGTGTTATTAGAAGCAGCAAATGGGATTACAAAAACGTTTAAAATGTGAATTTTATATTATAGATCCCTTTAAAAACAAACAAAAGTTGATCATTTAACAATTCAACTCAGCCTCTTGTGAGGATTTGTCTTCACTTTTCTTCAAACTGCAGGGGAATTAGATTTATTTTAACTCTATAATCTAATTTGATAAATTTAATCAAAACTTCATTAAATAATTCAAATGTAATTTGATTCCTGCAGCGTTTCTAATAAAAAATAAACAGTTTAACACCTTTTCTATTTACTTCCGCAGAGATAATCGGGAACAGAAAAAGAAGCTGCAGCTCCGCTCACCACATACGATGCAAATATCAGAACCCTTTTATGTCTCCCACACGGCCACCGGGGGTCACTGAGCAGGTTGGGGTCATAATCCCCGACCTCCTCTATGTCTGCAACACAGAATCCAGAGAACCGTCAGAGCTGGGGGGGGAAGTGTGTGTGTGTGTGTGTGTGTGTGTAAGCTTGGAGTCATACATGGGTCTTGCGGTGTGCCGCTGTTCGGACGAGCAGGGATGAAGCCTTTTTGCCCGTTGCCACGGAAACGACACTGAGGGGTCTGGGATGTGCAGCTCTCCAACATGCTGATGCTCTTCTGCCTCACCAAGGCGTTGGTCGGGAACAGAAACTGAGCGTACGACACCGTCTGAAAACCAGGAATTGTACCGTTTATTTTTTTTATTTTTTCGGTTATTCTAATTACTAAACTAAAACTTTTATAAGGATTTTAAAAAAACAAATATTGGATGCTAAATGTTGAATTTTTTATGAATTTTCTCCAGTTCACACAGGGTCACACCTATACAGCTCAGATATTTACATACAGATGGGGGTCGCAGCTAATGATTATTTTAGTAATCAATTATTCTGATTATGTGACAAAAAAAAGACATTCTGCAGATTTTTCACTAAAGCTTATTTTATAAATTCAAAAATGTGGGTTGGACAGACAGACGGTTGGTTAGTTGGTTGGTTGGATGGATGAATAAATGGTTGGATGAACGGACGGATGGATGGACAGATGGATGATGTGCAGATGTACGGCTGGTTGAATGGATGGTTGATGGCTGTATGGATGCATGATTGGTTGGTTGGTTGTACGGTTGTACGAATGGTTGGATGGATGGATGGATGGTTGCATGGATGATTGTATGGATGGTTGGTTATACGGTTGGTTGTACGCATTGGATGGTTGTACGGTTATCTGTACAGTTGGATGGTTGTACGGTTGGATGCTTGGATGTACGGTTGGTTGGATGTACGGTTGGATGTGCAGTTGGATGTACGGCTGGTTGTACGGCTGGTTGTACGGCTGGATGTAGGGCTGGTTGTACGGCTGGATGTGCGGCTGGTTGTACGGCTGGATGTGCGGTTGGTTGTACGGTTGGATGTAGGGCTGGTTGTACGGCTGGATGTGCGGTTGGTTGTACGGTTGGATGTAGGGCTGGTTGTACGGCTGGTTGTACGGTTGGATGTAGGGCTGGTTGTACGGCTGGTTGTACGGTTGGTTGCGCGGTTGGTTGTGCGGCTGGTTGTATGGTTGGTTGTACAGCTGGATGTGCGGTTCGTTGTAAGGTTGGATGTGCGGCTGGATGTGCGTTTAGATGTGCGGTTGGTTGTACGGTTGGATGTGCGGCTGGATGTGCGGCTGGTTGGATGTGCAGCTGGTTGTACAGTTGGATGTGCGGATGGTTGGATGTGCGGCTGGATGTGCGGTTGGTTGTACGGTTGGATGTGCGGTTGGTTGTACGGTTGGATGTGCGGCTGGTTGGATGTGCAGCTGGTTGTACGGTTGGATGTGCGGCTGGTTGGATGTGCAGCTGGTTGGATGTGCAGCTGGTTGTATTTATGGATGTCTGGCTGGTTGTACGGTTGGATGTGCGGTTTGTTGTGCGGCTGGATGTGCGGTTGGTTGTACGGTTGGATGTGCGGCTGGTTGGATGTGCAGCTGGTTGGACGGTTGGATGTGCGGTTGGTTGTACGGTTGGTTGTGCGGTTGGTTGTACGGTTGGATGTGCGGCTGGTTGGATGTGCAGCTGGTGGGATGTGCAGCTGGTTGTACGGTTGGATGTGCGGTTTGTTGTGCAGCTGGTTGTACGGTTGGATGTGTGGCTGGTTTTACGGCTGGTTGTACGGTTGGATGTGCGGTTTGTTGTGCAGCTGGTTGTACGGTTGGATGTGCGGTTTGTTGTGCAGCTGGTTGTACGGTTGGATGTGTGGCTGGTTTTACGGCTGGTTGTACGGTTGGATGTGCGGTTTGTTGTGCAGCTGGTTGTACGGTTGGATGTGCGGTTTGTTGTGCAGCTGGTTGTATGGCTGGATGTGTGGCTGGTTTTACGGCTGGTTGTACGGTTGGATGTGCGGCTGGATGTGCGGTTGGTTGTACGGTTGGATGTGCGGCTGGTTGTACGGTTGGATGTGCGGTTTGTTGTGCAGCTGGTTGTATGGCTGGATGTGTGGCTGGTTTTACGGCTGGTTGTACGGTTGGATGTGCGGCTGGATGTGCGGTTGGTTGTACGGTTGGATGTGCGGCTAGTTGGATGTGCAGTTGGTTGGACGGTTGGATGTGCGGTTTGTTGTACGGTTGGATGTGCGGCTGGTTGTATGGCTCGTTTTACGGCTGGTTGTATGGTTGGTTGTACGGTTGGATCTGCAGCTGGTTGTACGGATGGACGTGTGGCTGGTTGGATGTGCGGTTTGTTGTGCGGCTGGATGTGCGGTTTGTTGTACGGTTGGATGTGCGGCTGGTTGTACGGTTGGATCTGCAGCTGGTTGTACGGTTGGATGTGCGGCTGGTTGGATGTGCGGTTTGTTGTGCGGCTGGATGTGCGGTTTGTTGTACGGTTGGATGTACGGCTGGTTGTACGGTTGGATGTGCGGCTGGTTGGATGTGGGGCTGGATGTGTGGTTTGTTGTACGGCTGGATGTGCGGCTGGTTGGATGTGCGGTTGGATGTGCGGTTTGTTGTACGGCTGGATGTGCGGCTGGTTGGATGTGCGGTTGGATGTGCGGTTGGATGTGCGGTTGGATGTGCGGTTTGTTGTGCGGCTGGATGTGCGGCTGGATGTGCGGTTTGTTGTACGGTTGGATGTGCGGCTGGTTGGATGTGCGGCTGGATGTGCGGTTTGTTGTACGGTTGGATGTGCGGCTGGTTGTACGGCTGGATGTGCGGCTGGTTGGATGTGCGGTTTGTTGTGCGGCTGGATGTGCGGCTGGTTGGATGTGCGGTTGGATGTGCGGTTTGTTGTGCGGCTGGATGTGCGGCTGGTTGGATGTGCGGTTGGATGTGCGGTTTGTTGTACGGCTGGATGTGCGGCTGGTTGGATGTGCGGTTTGTTGTACGGTTGGATGTGCGGCTGGTTGGATGTGCGGCTGGATGTGCGGTTTGTTGTACGGTTGGATGTGCGCCTGGTTGTTCGGTTGGATGTGCGGTTTGTTGTGCGGCTGGATGTGCGGCTGGTTGGATGCGCGGTTGGATGCACGGCTGGTTGTACGGTTGGATGTGCGGCTGGTTGGATGCGCGGTTGGATGCGTACCTTCCCGGTGGCGCCCAGCTCCACTCCCTCCAGCGACGGCAGCAGGTCAGCAGCCGCCACAGAGGACAGCCTCTGTCTCTGAGCGTCCAGCTTCGGGTCACTGTTCACAAACACACAAACATTTCTACGTAATTCTCGGCGCCAACCCGGCTCTCCTCTGAGAACGACGTAGGTCAGACGGGTGGTGATGAGAACGTAAAAGTGAGGGTGGGTGATGTTGCTCCCTGCTGGGAGGGGAGGAGGTAGCTGCGTTCTTAGTACCTGAGGTGAGCTCTCTCTCCATAGGGCAGCACTGAGAAAGCAGCATAAAGCGACCGCTTGGTACAAATCAGCATGATCCTGCAGGACACAGCGTGAACAGGCAGACAGAACAGATGGAGTGTCAGTCTACAGACAGCAGCGACAGGAACTGCCAGGATACACACCACAGACATCAGCTGCAGTGACCAGGGATGGGCAATCATCCTGAGAGGCCATGGGAATTTAAATTTATACGCAAAACATGACTGAGATCAATACTAATCAAATTTAATGTTTTTCTCCGTAAGAGCAGAAACCAATGGCAATATCGAAGCCCTTACATTACTCTACGGGCTGCAGTCACAACGATTAATCGGATTAATCGTGATTAATCTATTATTGAAATAATCGACAACTAATTTTGTAATTGATTGATTAACTGGAAAAGACTCAGAAAAATTACAATTTCCTTAACAACATATTCAGAGCAGTAGTTAAGCCAAAACTGTACCAAAAAAAATAAGCAAAGTTTTAGCTGGGAATGCCCGATATATCAGTACTAACATCGTTATCGAATGATATTAGTCATTTTTAATATATTGCATTGGCCCAATAGATAAAACTGGGCTGATAGTAACCTCCAATATTTATTTCCATCTTGTTGCCATCTCTTTCTGGTAATTTAATTTTTTGACCAAAGGTGTGAAAAAGGTAGAGAAATATATATATAATACCAGAAAGTATTGATTATCGGCCATAACAGCAATTCTGATGATAAGTATCGATATTGGCCCAAATTTTCATGCGAGTGCATTCCTAGTTTTAACTTCATCGTTTTATTTATTTCTTGAATAAATGTTTTCTTTTGTTGTTATTTTTTACTTATTTTAACAGAACTGTGTGAAATGTGTTTGTATCGGTGGGGCGTTTTGTGTTTTCTGCTTACTTACTTGAAATTTAGCTATTGTGCCAATTCCTGCATAATTACACTGCCATGAATTTCAGTAATGTTGATTAATCTCTATTAAAGCACCTTCTGCTATGAAATAATTCAAAATATAATCACCAGATTAGTCCAAACGGAAATTATGTTTACTCTGAGTTTCTCACATTTTTTTACTGCCTTTGCTACAAATAAAGCATTCACTAAAGGATTGACATATTGCTGCATTTTAGGCAATAAAATGCTTATTTTCTTATTTAAAAAGTGAATTGAATTATGTGTTAATTGCAGCTTTTAATATATTTCTAATATTGTATCAAAAAGTCTGCAGATTATGGCAAATTTAAAAAATCAGAATAATCGATTAATCGTCAGAATAATTGATAACTTAAATACTTGCACAACCCAATCAAATAACCACCAAAATAGACTTTAAATTTGCATTTACCATCAGTATTATCACAGTAAACAAATGTTTTGTTGGACGTTTAGTTCGTATCGCCCATCCCTAGCAGTGACACAGAAATAAGTCACAGAGCCACATCTAGAGACGGTCACTAATGAAGCTACACGGCTGTGAAAAACCACTGAAAGCAACGACACCCGGCTCATTTTCACCATCACAGTCAGTCACAGAGCTAATGACGAGATCTGGATCTTCAGATGAGATCTGGATCTTCAAAAAGCGCCAAACACCAACCAGCCTGGGGTTCGATATTCAGAAAGTCTTCAGCAGGTCAACTGAAGTCAAGTCACTCTCTTAAAATGCTGTTTTATTCATTTTTAATATTTATGCACGTTAATAATTTACTTTTTCACAGAAACGTGAAGCATGAATTATATATTTTTCCTCCATTTATGGAGGACTTTCTGAGGGAAAGTGTCTCTGTGCTGAATCCTTGTGTGTTCAAATTTCTACTGGAAACATAAAATCTATGAATTTCACCATAAAGTCTATTGGTAATTATTACATTTAAAACACTAAAAAAACAACATTGTAAGCTGCATAAAGGTAAAGTCAACCTGTCAATGCAAAGAGTTTAACTATAAAAGCAGCTGTATTTTAAAAGAGAAGCACTCTAATTTTATTGTTGTTTTTTTTATTTGTAACATGAAGGCAGAGAGTTTTATTTTGGTTTAATTGAATCAGAGAAGCAACAGTCTTACTGCAAGATGTTTGTCTTACCAGATGAAACTGAAAGAGAAAATAGGTGCAGAAATTTTCTGTTTCACTTGCACAAATTTCAAACTTTTATTTGCCATCAGTGAAATTTAGAACAGACAGCAGCTAATCATAATAAAAGAAATGGTAAATAAATTTTCCAAATTTGTACTTTTTTATACATTACAGTTTAGGTATTGTTTTCTATTCTTTATCCACTGTTAATTATAGAAAGGATACTTTAGTCTTTTTATTTTACTGTATAACGGAGCTGAATGGAGATTTAAAAATGAATATATGTACAGAGGAATTGTGATTTTTGTGCAGACTGGAACAAGCCGGGATAGACTATAAATGGTATTTATATTTATAATCCGATTCTAGAAATTTGTCGCTCATGATGGGATACATTTTTTTGTTTAGACGTTGCATGTATGGACAATTAGTCCCTCTTGTTCTGGATGCTGTGAAGCAGGAAGGATTTTTCTCTTACTTTTTTACTTAAGGATATTTGTTGTGATGCGTCACCATGGCAACAAGGTATTGTTTTTACAAGTGGAAGCAGCTGATTAGCATCTCAAAAGCTCAAATAAAATGTGAACTATGACCCCAAATTTATCCTTAAATGTATCCCGTTTATCCCAAACCGTCCCTTTAATTGATCATGTCCCCTACTCCAACATCTCTGAGGCAGCAAAACCAAATTAGGTGGATTAGCAGTGAAATATCATCTCTGCTGTCCATAAATTGAGCTCTTAGCATGTCATGAGACTGCCATGCAGCAACAAGCGGTCTTCAGTCAGAGGCCTCTTTAGATTTGCTGCAAGACTGGCTGCTAGTGGAGAGCCTTCCTGCCCACAGCATCACCATCAACAATGACTCTTTGAATGATATTTAACTTCCCTTTTGGAATAAATAAAGTATTTTTTAACTGAATTTTTAGCTGCCATCTTTGACATGATGTGCAAACCTGATAAAGTGAAGCATTAAAACCAATAATGATCAGAATTGTTTTGTTAGTTAATTTGTTAGTTAAGTGTTTTGTTAGTCTATTAAAAATTGTCTAGAAGTGTTTTTTTTTGTGATCTTGAGACTGAACTGCTTTGGTAAAGAGACACAGGCTGGAGGCAAATCAGCTGAAACACAACGCATAAACAAACACACTCTGACTCTATAGAGCTTCTGTATGGAGTAAAATGTGGAGAAACTAGTTCCTCCCAGTCTTTATGACACCACCACAACCAGTAAATGTACAAAACACCGGCTTTAGCTCCTCACAAGACAACAATGACATGCACTCTGCAGCCTCTGCTGTAAAAACCTGCCAATAAACACCCAGAGCTTCAGGGCTGACAGGCATCTGCTGGAGTTTGAGGTCTTTAACTTACACAATCTAAACGGGTTCGCTTCCCGTCGGGACAAAAACAGAAACTCAAACCTGTGGGACAGTTTAGGATCACTTAGTTTGCACTCACCGGCAGAATAAACACAAACAAACGAAAGCGTGTGGAGATGAATATGAAGGAGATGATGAGACAAATGAAAAATAGAGGCAAATATCTGTACCAAAATATTCATGACATCCACTTTTCTGAAGTTGTGTGAGAAACCAGCCTAATTGGACACCAACAGCATGTCATCTAAGCCACATCTTGCTTTGGGATAACCTTACTGCTGGTGCCATACGGTGTTAGATTTCCTCACTGCACCTCTTTTGGCTTTTGCTAAGCTTCCAAGGGTGATTAAATTCACTGTGGCAATCCCCTAACAGCAGCTGTGTATCCCGGTTATTTCTCTGCAGCCTCTGTACCAGAATTAATCAGCTTACAACAACTCCATGCAGGAGCATTATGCTGTTGCTACCAAAGCACCTTTATGAATATTACAACAGATTTTGTTTTTCTGTGTTCTGCTCATTAAATGTGATTTTAAAGCGGACGTACCTGCTTCCTCTTGTGTCATACTGCCTCATGCTCTTGATGAAGTGAACTTTCTTTGGCACCTTGGGTCCAGGAGAACCAGAAATGTTCCTCTGCCTGCACAAAAAAACAGAAAGAGACGGCTTTATGGGACGATTTCACGGGAAACCCAAAACATTCATGCGATGCAGCTCCAGGGCCGGCCAAAGGTTAAATGAGGCCCGAAGCAGAATTTTCTTTGGAGGCCCGTAATGCTGGGCAAAATGGCTTGAAAATAAAATGTGATTAATTTTTTTTATACCAAATTTGACTTACGATTTTAACCCATTTTTTTCCTCACTTTTTTTTCTTAAAAAAATTACAAATAACTAGGACTGTCCCAATAACAAATTTTACTGGACAATAAATTGTCCCAGAAGTTACTGAGATAAATGATAATATTGCTGTTTTGAGACCATTTGCAGGTAATATAACGGTAATGACAGAATAATGCAAGAACACATTCTCAAAGATCAATAAAATTTAAATTCTGATTAACATTTAACACTTAAACTGGAAAATGCTTTAAATATCCAGAATAAACAACAAAACAACTAATAAAATCAATCATGGGGACTAAACAAAATTAATATTGTTGCTTTGAGTACTTTTTCAAGTATTGATAATAGGATAATCATGCAACTTTCCCTCTCATAAACTTAATTTTGTTCAGAACACTCAACACTGGACCTGGTAGATATTTTAAATATCCAAAACAAAACACACCCAAGAACAATAAATAAACAGAAAGTAAAAAAAACTCAGATAACTGAAACCATAAATAAAATGAATTATGAAGTCTCTGTAAATAAAATTGCCCTTCAAAAATATTAATCACCAGAATGGAAGCTCGTTTAAAATGTGATTAATTTATTAATTGCTCATAGGCTTACTAATACCTCGGGGCGGACTTCAATAGGTTCTGTTATTATTAAAAGTATATTTATATAAATATTTGGAAGGTAAGTCAATAGTTTAACATTCAAAACAGTTAATGTAACAGATAATTTATATGGCAGACAATCTGGAGCATATGAGTGAATTCCTTTGGTAGAGCGAATCAAAACCATTTAATACGGAAGTCAGTGGCCCGTTTCGAGGTCCCCAGTGCTCCGTGGAGACACACTGACAACAAGCCTCACCTCTGCCGGGAATCCAGAGGGTTTCCGGTCGGGGTCGGGCTGAGTACGGCCGGCGTTGATTTGGCCCGGGAGCAGGGCTGGTGTCCGCTTGTCAAAGGAGACAGCGGGATACCCGGAAACTGCGTCTCACCCGCGCCGCTGGTCTCTAAAAATACCTCGTTGGGTCCCACAGAATTGGTGGCAGTCGGTCCAGGAGACGTTACCAACGAAGGCCGGACAAGACCGAATCCTCCGGGTAAACTGGAGGACGAGCCGCTCCCTGGTTCCGCTGCGGGGTCTGTCACCTGGTTGACAGGACCTCCGCTATCAGTCCGGAGGAGCTTAACGGCCGCGCCGCCCTCTCCGTCCCTGAGTCCGGTCTCCTCACCGGCTTTTTGGTCGGCATTTCCAGTGGTAGGTTGACCCTGAGGTCTTCCATCGAGAGAAATATTGCTGAGGAAGAAAATAGCAGCCCGTCTCCTGAGGGAGTCCTTCGTCTTCCTCCGGTGTTCTCGACGAGCTCTCGTTTGTTTACCGTTACTAGACTGCAGACCGCACAGAGCGGTCGCCATTCTACTCTGAAAATGCAGCTGTTGAACACAAAGGCAACGAGTACCGGTAAATGCAGTTTAGCCACTCCCACTTAGACGTGATTGGTTGTTAAGCTAATTATGCATCTTGAACCTTGAAAATAAGCGTAGGTGATTGGGTACTTCAGAAAATCCCCTCGCTCCCGACAGTTGATTGGGTGTAGCACCGGAAGGGAGGAGTCATGAAAAAAATGTAAATTTTAAAGGTTTTATCTGAAAAATGTGGACCATATTAAATATTAGTCCCCATAAAGTGTTTATTATGGTCCATCAACTTTAGTTTTGAGAACTTAAATGATGATTCCTTATTGTTTTTTTGATGATGTAGTGACATAGATCAAATATGTAATTTCATAATTTGCACCTTAAAATTCCATTATTGGACTTAATTGACCCTTACTTGCCTCTCACAAAGTCCAGATGCAGACAAAAGTAGGCCTAAATTTAAAAAAAAGTTAGAAACACAAAGAAAGTTGAAAACTAGGCAAAATAAAATGACTTAAATTTGTCAGTTATCTGGCTTTTATTCTAACCACATAAAAGACAGAACATTGCATCGTTGGAAGTTTCATGCCAAGTTATAGACAGATTTTTAGAAACGAATCCATCTGTATGACAGTGAAGTAGAGTGGTAACTATTAATTTGTAACTTATCCACACCAACCTGGGATTTTTAGTTATTTAAATGCTCTGTCACATTAAAATCTTTGCTTGAAAAACAACTCTTCTGAAAATGTCCATGTCTGTGTAAAAAATATATCTTGTAATGATGAGGTAGCAAAGTTATGAAATACAGTTTCGTAATTATGACAAGCTAGAAAGTCTTGTAGTCAACATAAATGTGCAACCCTCAAGATAAGCCCAAACAGCTGATAAATACTTCCTTGTATCATAAACCACCAATATCTGACTACCAACTCTTTAATCATTTTGTTTTCTTATGTTTTAAAGTGTACAACTTTAGTTGTTTTGTTTCCATACACTGACTTAACGTTCAGTAGACCTGAAGCCTGTTCAGTCATGTTCAAACAGGATTTCATATCAATGGTAATCATAAAACCAAATGCATCTCCTATAGCTACTTGGAACCTGTGAATAAGTCAGTTGCATTTCAACCTGCAAACTCAACAGCTTGGTATTTAAAACTAATAACAGTATTTAGTGTGACAGTTTGGCCTGGAGTTTGATCTAGGACTCACAGTTGTTGGGTTGTAAGAATGAAACCGAAAGTGAATTCTTGAAAAATTCACTATTACACATTTTGTCAACATGCCAAAAAGTGTTGTAAGTCAGTTATGTTATGTATGTCTGTGACTGTCTGTCGTCCCTTCTTCATTGTAAACTGGATCTTCACTGGATCACTGCATAATAAAAAATGACATAAAAATGTAATGACACTGTAAATAATGTCACATTTCTGTCCAGATTAGAGGGGAAAACATATGCGATGAAATAAACCACCTTCAATTGTTGCACATCCTCATTCTGACAGCTTGAGTTTTATGAGAACTATGAATTTTATGACGAAAAACAATCATTTTTGTGTAGCTGAACAATCTGTTTCCTAGAATTTCACCCATGAATTTCCAGTTGGACTGGTATCCAGACTCTTTTCCCTGTGTATTAACGAGATCATCTGCATTTGTTTCGCTCTGAGGACAGATGCCATATAACCCTGGAAAACAGCTTCATAATCACCAAACCCAAAGTGTCCCCCTGTGCATTCATGCAGAACTAAGGACGAGTATCTGCTCCGCTCATTTAATTTACACGCAGCCGCATATATCAGTGACGGATGCAATGTGCTTGTTTCCTTCCGGCAACATCTTCTTGGTCACTATTAGGGATTTAGTTTTGGATCTTAGTTTTCATAAACTACAACCTTGCTTTCTAATGTTTAGGCATATATTATATTCTAATTTCACAGAGTGGAATGTGATTTAAAGGGGCAGTATTATGTATTTCCAGGCACATAATGCCATTTTATAGCACAATTAAGTAATTTTGTTAACTTCAGTTGCTATAAAAGTTATATTTATTAAATATGACTTAAAAGAGATTTGATTCTGTAATTTAAAGCCTTGAAATTGGGCATCTGTCTCTTTAAGAAGCTCTTGATCTCAGGAAGTCATCACATTGCTCTTCTTTTAACCCTTTCACACCATTTCTACCAGCGTTGAACTGAGAAGGAGCTCCTATAATGAGCCCAGCTGATACACAGTTCCACCAGGTGCTTGCTAATTGCTGCTGGCTAGTCTGAAGGAACTGCCTGGGAGAATGGTAGATTAAAGTATTTCCCAAGCATTCATGAAAGAATCAAGGCAATGCTCCAGGTATGCTTTTGAGGAGTGAATAACATTTTAACACATTGGTGTCCAAACTTTGCCAAAACTAGCAAATTTAAATTACCACAAAATTTGTTAACTTAAAAATTTGAAAAACATTTTATTTGTTTTTTTTGTTTTGTTTTTGACATAAAATCTGCACATCATTTAAAATCAAAACATTAAAAGGGCTTTGGACTGTTGCCTTAAATTTGGAAACAGAGAATTTCCAAATTTTTGGGTCAATTGTTTTCAATCTAATTTGTGTGTGTGTGTGTGTGTGTGTGTGTGTGTGTGTGTGTGTGTGTGTGTGTGTGTGTGTGTGTGTGTGTGTGTGTGTGTGTGTGTTGTGGTCTGGGGCCAAACAAAAAAATTTCAAGGGCCACAAATGGCCTGTGAGCCACACTTTGGACAAACTTGTTACAACATGATGTAAAGCTCAAAAAAGTAAATTTTATATAATACTGCCCCTTTAACAATCAGGAGGTTTTTGAAACGACTCATTTTAAAGACACTAAAAAAGTTAACTTATTGTCAAAAAATGGCTGAGTGTTTTTTTTAAGTGCTAGTCTGTTTTTAGAAGCAGGTGAAACCCAAATGGAAGCACAAAAATGCTTTTTGAATAATAAATCCTCTTGGGGGAATTTTCTTCTATTCAGCCAATTATAAAAGCTTATTGTCTGCAAACACCCTTCAATCTCCATATTCTTCGCATTATTATTTAACTGGTGCAGATATTTGTTTACAAAAAACAAAATAAAAACTGAATCCGTCTTTTTATTGTGTACTTGAAAGTACTTTTACTTATAATAACTCCATTTAATTATTTTAAGGTAGGTTGATTAAATAATTGAATTAAGTTTAAACCGTCTGAACATCCTACCAGAGTTGTGATACGTTTGTGGTTTGAATCAGCCAGGAAAAGTGAAACTCAGGTAAACACATTGCTCTTTATTTTAGCAACAATACCACAATGAAATTGTCATCACCTTCTTGTTGATCAGTTTTTGTTTTTATTTTATTCATCAGAACAGAAACAGTCTGGCACGACCAGCTTAAGGCTTTTTGATTCCAGCTCTGTCTCTGAGGTACAGCCTCGCCCAGGTCCTGCCACAACAAGCACTTTTTATGGTTCACTTTATGGTTCTCACATGATGGACTTAAACCTTTAGCACCATGACTACAGCCTGAGCGGCTTCCAGGAAACCGCAGCAGGGAATGCAAATAAAAAAGAAAATAATTTTTAAAAGAGTCTCTGTGGGAGGTGGATTTTGTTCAGAGTCATTTGGGAAAACAAACTGAGATCATACATACAGAACCGTAGCATCTCAGCGACACAGTTTCAGATTAATTACCCATAATCCCCCTGTTCAGTCCCACCATCTTCACTCGTGCTGGTCTGTGAAGCTCACAAACAAACACACACCTCAAAAACACATAATTTATAAATGTCCATTTTCTATCTGCACTAAAGGAAAACAGGCCAGGTAAGAGTTCGGGTCAGAACCTGTTGGGTGTAATTTAAGAAACAAATGTTTTCTTTAGTTTTGGGTTTAAAAACGTCAGACTGCGATCAGATGGTGAACTGGAAAAGATCCAGTTCAGTTCAGTTAAATCTGAGGAAACTAAAACACACAAAGAGATTCAGAGGATCTGAAACACATTATGAACCATCCAACCATCCATCTGCTCATCCATCCATCCATCTGTTCATCCATCCATCCATCTGTTCATCCAACCATCCATCTGTTCATCCATCCATCCATCCATCTGTTCATCCATCCATCCATCTGTTCATCCAACCATCCATCTGCTCATCCATCCATCTGTTCATCCAACCATCCATCTGCTCATCCATCCATCCATCCATCTGCTCATCCATCCATCTGTTCATCCATCCATCTGTTCATCCAACCATCCATCTGTTCATCCAACCATCCATCAGCTCATTCATCCATCCATCTGTTCATCCAACCATCCATCTGCTCATCCAACCATCCATCTGTTCATCCATCCATCCATCTGTTCATCCATCCATCCATCTGTTCATCCAACCATCCATCTGCTCATCCATCCATCTGTTCATCCATCCATCTGTTCATCCAACCATCCATCTGCTCATCCATCCATCTGTTCATCCAACCATCCATCTGTTCATCCATCCATCCATCTGTTCATCCATCCATCCATCTGTTCATCCAACCATCCATCTGTTCATCCATCCATCCATCTGTTCATCCATCCATCCATCTGTTCATCCAACCATCCATCTGTTCATCCATCCATCCATCTGTTCATCCAACCATCCATCTGCTCATCCATCCATCCATCTGTTCATCCAACCATCCATCTGTTCATCCATCCATCCATCCATCTGTTCATCCATCCATCCATCTGTTCATCCAACCATCCATCTGCTCATCCATCCATCCGTTCATCCAACCATCCATCTGTCCATCCATCCAACCATCTGTTCATCCATCCAACCATCTGTTCATCCAACCATCCATCTGCTCATCCATCCATCCGTTCATCCAACCATCCATCTGTCCATCCATCCAACCATCTGTTCATCCATCCAACCATCTGTTCATCCAACCATCCATCTGTTCATCCATCCATCCGTTCATCCAACCATCCATCTGCTCATCCATCCATCCGTTCATCCATCCATCCATCTGTTCATCCAACCATCCATCTGTTCATCCAACCATCCATCTGTTCATCCATCCATCCGTTCATCCAACCATCCATCTGCTCATCCATCCAACCATCTGTTCATCCAACCATCCATCTGCTCATCCAACCATCCATCTGCTCATCCATCCAACCATCCATCTGCTCATCCAGCCATTCATCCAATCATCCATCCATCCATCTGTTCATCTGTCTAATAATCCACCCATCCATCTAATTATTCATCTACCCAACCATCAATCCATCCACCTAATTATTCATCCAACCATCCGTCATGCATCCATCTGTTCAACCATCTAACAATCCATTCATCAGTCCATTAATCCATCCATTAATTTATCAATTAATCTGTCTAATCATCCATCCATTAATTCATCCATCCATACATATATACATCTATTTATCCATCCATCCATTCAAATATCAAGAACATCCATTTGTCCGTCTGTCTCATCATCCATCCATCCATCCATCCATCCATCCATCCATCCATCCATCCATCCATCCATCCATCCATCCATCCATCCATCCATCCATCCATCTCTGGTTGTCGTAGGTTCCATTTTTTTCTGACTGTCTAGTATTCATATTTTTAAAATGGGTTTAAAATTACTGAGATTTCTGGAAATTTGTTTTTTAATATAAAAAAAAAATGCCAGGAAATCTGCTGCAAAGTATTCAAAGTAAAACTGAATCTTGTGTTTTTACCATCACTACTATCATAGCTTTGATGCTTGGATTTCAGGATTGGGAACTGTTTGTTTTTTTCTACATTTTTTAAGATAGTTCCTTTAAGAAAGTATCAGTACAGTAACAATAACAAACACCGGTGTCCCTAAAACTTCCTCTTCATTATACAATAATTTACATGTTAAATAATATCTGTCATGTAGCTTTTGCTGCTTATGATGGGCTTTTATTTGGACATTTAAAGTCCATCACTTTTATGCCCTGTAAAAATTATAAAAATCACAACAAATTTGTTTTTCAGTGCATTTCCATTTTTAAAAGAGAAATGAACAACATAACAGCCCGCTTGTAAACAAATTTTCTTTCAATTTTAACTAAAAAAGAACCACAGGAATGTTGAAAATCCTACTAACAGCATGAAAATGCGTAAAAAGCCTTGTAATAAATATTCACACTGTCCACAGTTTTTACATTCAGCCCAAATTGTTGCTTTTACACTCCACTCTTCCCTTGCAACGTGACTCTAAGCTACTGAAAAATGACAATAGCCAAGAAAACTACCTGTGCTGTGGTTCTTGTGGGTTGTTTGCAGAATTAAATTTTGATCAGCCTCATGTACTCGCTCAGCCGTGTTGTAGCTGCCATAAATAATCCTGCGTGCTTGAAGGGCTGTCTCTGCCGTCGACCCCCTGCAGAGGTTGGTGCTTCCCTCACGGCGGAGGAACTAACATTTCTCTGCCTGCCTGTGCTTTTTCCTCACCTCTTTGTGCCACATCATGACCTGAGAACTGATACAGAAACCAAAGTATGCACCTTCTGTACACCACTAGGGCTGGGCGATATGACTTAAAAAATGAAATCTCCGATCTTTTCATATCAAATCCGACTTCCGATTAGTTCTTTTCTCGCTTTCTTTTCTAAAAGAGAAATTACAGATGATAGAAAATGTTTTTTTAATCATCCCTTAAGATTACCACGGAGTATTAGGGTATGAAAATTTTTGTTTAATTACGAGAATATAGTCAACGTTAGCTAAAGATACAATTTTAGCAGAAAAAAACATCTTAAAACAAGTCGTCTTAATGATAAAAAACAAGTAGACTAAACAAAATTTATTGAGGGGAAACTTAAAAAGCTTGTCGAGTGTTTATATTTCAAAACAAAACCGCATTAAATTAATTTTGCATCACATCGGACTGTGTTCGGACCGCTGTTATGCTATTCCGCCAACTTTGTTTCTGGATCAAGGGCTCCGTTTAAGGATGACTAGTAGCGCCTCTGCTGGATGGAGGCCAAACTACAACACCAGAAGGTTTACTTTATTAATCTGAAACAATTAATCGGCAGTTAATTATAAGTCGTGTAACTGTTTGCATCCCTATTTAAAAGTCCAGCTGCTGATAATAATTTGATGCTCAGCATTTCTCATTTTAATTTTTGTTATTGTTTTGTTGTGTTTGAAAAACACTACTTTATTCTAGTAATTAAAAAATAAATTTGTGGTCTGGTCTTAATTCTATATAGAAGAGTTGACCTGATTCCAAAATCCAAATAAAACAAGAAACAAAATGGCGGACTTGGGTATGCTGATATCACCCAAGAAGTGCATTAGTGGAAAGAAATCTTAATTTTCTACAAATTATATATTCAAAAATTGACTAAAGAGATTTATCGCCCAGCCCCATACACAACATAATTTCTTTTAAACCTTTCTCTTTTTTCAAGCAGAACATAAAGACGCATTCCTCCACCTCTCTCTTCTTCAGCACAGAGAGCAATCGGAGATCGCGGAGCTGAAACAGACTGTGCATTGACAGCAGTTCCTCCTGCCATCTTCACTTTAAGGCGGGATGTCCAGCTGAGTCACAGCAACTCCGGCACATCACACGGTGGTTTCGTACTCCATCACTTCTTTGGCTGTGCTCAGGCAGCGGTACTGAATCCTCGGCGTCACTGGGGCTGCGCTCTCCAGCACCAGTATGGTTTTTCGCAGCCGTCGGTCGATGTAATGAGCGTCCCATGCCGGGTATTTCTTTCTCGGTAGGTCTATTCGGATGACGGGGCCCTCTGTCCTGGGTTTGAGGTGAGGCACAGGGGGCTTGGCGCCCCGCGGAGGGCGCACCTTAAACACGTCTCCGTCCACCCCAGGCTCCCTGTCCAAGCCTTTAGTTCTCTGGAGGGTCCTCGGCGGGCTGCCAACTAGATCCGGCGGGAGGCTGGAGGTCGGCGACGCCAGCACCTCCACGGGAACCTCCTTCTCCGCTATGTAGCCCCACCCGGACATGGAGCCGTCAGGGTGCAGCAGGCAGTAATACACAAACATGAAGAAGGTGCCAAGCGCGTAGCTGCTGGCCACAATGCACACCATGACGACGGCATAGAAGTCCGGGCCGCCTTGACGCTCGGCTGTGCCGCGGTACACGAACCAGGCGGCGGTGAGCGCCACGTTCTCCACGAACACCGTCAGGCTGTAGATGAGCAACCTGCAACGCGTGCGGCCCTCTCTGACGCTGAACCAGCAGAAAATATACACGATGCCCACCATCATGTTGTAGATGATCTCCTCCCACTTGGACATGCAGAAGTCTGTCTCGCCTTGGATGATCCAGAAGGTCATGATGCACCAGTGGGCCACGATGAAGATGCCAAAGTAAAGCTGGAACACGGAGGCGAAGAGGGCGAAGGCCAGCGCCCGGGCACCGATGGTGAACAGGTGCCACAGGATCTGGACCATCACGGCCTTGTAGGTCATGGGGAGCTTGTCGTCTCTTGAGTCCCTCAGGACTTTCTGGTAGGACGAGATCATCCAGGCGAGGGACAGCAGCGAGGCGGAGGCAGAAATCCCTGCAGAGACGGAACAAGAACAGGGTGGTATTAAGGACAACTAGATAGAAATAAAGAGGAGTAATTTACTGCCAAAGAAAAAATCTGAAATTTTTCAATTAATCTCAGAAATGTTCTAGAAAAAACTTTCTGAAATTTCTGAGATTCAAAAGTGTAAAAAAATTTTACTTTTGGAAAAAAAAACATTCTTGGAAAGTTTCTTTCTTGAAAATTTCTAAGATTAATCAAAAAATATCTGATTTTTTCAAAGCAAATTCTAATTCTGATTAATTAGAATTTTTCTAGGAAAATAATTAGACATTTCTGAGATTGAAAAGTCAAACTCAGAAATGACTTTTGGGGGAAAAAAAATCTCACAATATTTTGTCCAGAAACTTTCTGAGATAATTCAGAATCAGAAATTGCTTGAAAAAATCAGAAATTTGAAGATTAATCTTAACAATTTTCTACTAAAAACTTGGAAATTTCTGAGTTGAAAAATTGAAAATTTGTTAGAGAAATCTAGAATTTCTCAAATTTGCTAGAAAAACAAGAAATTTCTTAGTTTGAAAAGTGTAAGATTTGCAAGAGAAAACTCAGGGAATAATAATATAAAACAAGGACATTTCTGAACTCCAAAAGTGGAAAATTTACAGGAAAAAAACTCTGAAACTTTGAGCTTAATCTCAGAAATGTTTTAATGTGGTGTGATTGAAGCAGCAATTATGCTAAATGAATGTTATATTTATGAAATAGTGGATGAAAGACATTCCAAAAGTTGATGTTTCTTTACATATGTAGTTGTTTTGTCTTTGGGTTTGCAAAGGGGGTCAGAGGTTAAAGCTCTTTTGGGTAGATGGTTTGAGAACTCGTGGTCTAATTAACACATAAAATCACAGTGAAACACCATGAAGGCTGTGGTCTGAAGTCTGTGATCGTCTTTGCCTTCAAATCCATCAAAGTGCTTGCTAATGGTGTCTGTGGTGTTGGGTCATCGCTCACCCTGAAGAGGTAGAACCTGACTGGTGTGGATCATGATGCTAAGCTGCAGCACCAGCTGAGGAGCGCTCTTCAGGAAGGACTCCAGCAGACGCAGCATGCTGATGTCCGCGCTCTCAAACATCATTCGCCAGTAGTAGTGGCGCCGCTCCGGGTCGCCATGCCAACGGCTCTGCACCCCCAAGTACAAGGCGTGGACGTACCTGAGCGTCAGAGGAAGATTCACATGCCATCATGGTTAGATTTAGAGGCTCAAAAGTCAAACATCTTTTCCTTAATCTCAAAATTTCTGCGTTTTTTTCAAGCAAATTCTGGTAAATCACAGAAATTTTCCAGAAAAAACTTGGAACTTTATGATCTGCAAAAGTCAAAATTTTGCAACAAAACACAGACATCTTCAGATAAATGTCATACATTTTCAAAGGAAGATTTTCTAGAAACCCCACCAGAAATTTCTGAGATATAAATGTGATGATTTGCTTTAAAAAACTAAGAAATATTGAGATTAATCTCAGAAATTTTCTAGAAAAAAAAACGTGGAAATTTCTGAGCTCCAAAATTAAAAAAAAAAAAAAAAAACTCAGAAATGTTCAGATTAATCTCAGAAATTTTCATGGAAAACAAACTAATTTCTGAGTTTGAAAAGTCAAAAATTTGCTAGATAAAACTCAGAATGTTTTTAGATTAATCTCAGAAAATGTTTATAAAAAATATAAAAAAAACAAACGCGGAAAGTTTTGAGTTTAAAAAGCTGAAAATTTAATGCAAAAAATCTCTAAAATTTTGAGACTCATGAGGAAAACAAGCAAATTTCTCTAGCAATTCTAAGACTTATTTTGTGGTTGAAAAGTCAGAAATTAGCTAGAGACAGACATTTTTAGATCAATCTCAGAAATTAGACAAATGGCCCCGGGTCTCACTTTGAACACCCCTTTGAAATCCCAGTCTCTCTAAAGTTATGCTTTCTGTGCTGAGATCAGAAAAAAGAGGAACAAGGCTGCAGAAAGAGGAAAAACGGCCACAAAAACAGAGAACAGATCCAAATTAATGCTGTTTTTAATGCAACATTTCTGAATCCAAATGACAAACTTCACCTTAACAGGACATGTTTGGAGAAACGCTGATAAATTTCAGTGCATTGAAGCAGTAAATGTCTCTGTAAATGCCTTGAGAAACAGGGTCAGAAGAGACTCGTGTCAAGGAGACCAGTGAGCCACAAGAGACAGTGTGCAGTGATACATTTTGTCATATTAAAGTCACAATCTTCAGTGGGTTTTATTTGCTTTTCATGTGATCGAAGAACACAAAGGAGTGAGGCATGTACTTTGCAGAAGCAGTGAGGAAAAAGGATACATGGATAACATCTTTACAAATAAAAGCAGAAAAGATTATTTTATAAGTGCATTTGTTTTCAGTTGGAATTAGCTTCTGCTCATCTGCTAATGCTATAGAAACAGAGCTAATCTTTAGCTTAGCTTTAATGATTTTGCTGACTTTCAAGACGTCTTGCTCACTTAGTTTCCTCTAAATTATTTATCCTATATAAATTCTAAACCTCTAATTTCCCTGGCTGTTTTGTAAACTTTTTTTTCTTTTCGGCATATTGCAACCTGTACGTGATCTTTTCATGACAGTCTGAATAACCCACATCGGACTTTTTCGAATGTGACCCAGGCTACTTTGACATGTGGTCTGAAATCCGATTCGTATCTGATCTTTTCAAATGTATCGTGTCTGAACGGCCAGTTCGAATGCGTCTGACCTGAACGTCATTGATGCTCGACAAACGTCATTATTCTGCGACCTGATACGCGCAAGCGGGAAGAAAAATATCAACCTTGGCGGGTGATAATGAGGATTAAGTTGTTAATTTGCTGGCTCCGGATGGAAAACAACTTTAAAAACACAAGATAGGCTCCACCGTTAGCATCCATGTTTACTTCCCCAAACACTGAGCTCTTCTTCTTCTTCTTCTTTTTTATCGCGGTTAGCAAAACACTAAGCACGCTCTTTGTGACTCTACTGCGCCCTCTACTGCGCATGAGGGACTCATTTGCAGAAGTCGAATATCTTTAGAAATGTGAACAACCACACCAAAGAATAAAGAAAACATCAGAATTGTGTTAACGTAGCCATAGATACACAAGTCTAAGACTTTTTATGGCCTGCAAGACATAAAATTACTGTAACCCCTTTTTTTCTTGGTTTCTTCAACACAAAGCTGTTCTTGAAATGTACACACAACAAGAGAATGGAGCATATGTGCCGTAATGAGGGTCAAAGACTCACAGATGGTTTCATTGCACTCTATCCATGACACAACCCTCCCATATCACATCTCATGTGAGCTGACATTCAGTTCAGGTTGCAGGCCTCAATTGATCCCAGTTCACCTGACTAAATGTGTATCAGTGACAGATCATTCGCGAGTTAACAGCTCGGGGTAAAACACACAGCGCTAATCCTCTTTAACGTTCAGACACACTCCTGCAAGTGCGGCACCCACGAACAGGACACACACACACACACACGCACACACACACACACACGCACACACACACACACACACACACACACACACACACACACACACACACACACACACACACACACACACACACAACAGCTTTAATGGCATTACCGGTAATTCTGTGCTGCCACAACGTTTTAATGTGCTCCTGGACACACTCACACTCACTCAGTCTCAGTCTCCGGGCGGATGTATGGGATCAATACTGCTGTCTCAAGAGGAAGGAAGCGAGCGGGCACAGAAAGACACACATTGTGTTGTTCTACAGGTAAATCAAGCCATATGAGTCCAAGTTATCCCTCTCTAACATGACCAAATGCCAAGTATTTATATACATTTGTCTCATAACGGGAATGTTGCCTCACACCCGTCATACAGCTGAATGTTTCTCTGAACTGGCAGTAGTTCAAGCCTGTCAAAACCTATCAGAAGACTTCTAAAGTCTGAGCCCCGACTCACCATCACTGACCGAGTTGTTGACCCACAGACCTACTACTGTCCATCTGGGGAGTTTATGGCTACGTGTGTGTCATAAATAGGTTTGGATCTAAATATTGTGATAGAGAAAAGTATATTAACATGTGACTTATAAGTCATAAAAGGTTGCAGAAATGATCTTATTATTTGAATGAAAAGGATTAATCGATTCATTTAGTAACTGGTTAATCATTAACGCTAGTGTACAGACTCAAAAAACAGCATTTCCTGAAAGAACAACACACTCAGCGCAGTAATTAAGTCAAAACTGAACAGAAAATTTAAACATTTTTTATTTAAGATGATAATTTACCAAAATAAAGTGAAACTGGACTGAAAAAAATGGTTATTTCTGTAAATACGTTCTGTACAGAATTCCTCAAGTGGCATAGTTTTAGCTTCACCTGGTTCAGATTATGTCAGTAAATCTCCTACTTAACACCTTGTGCTTAATTAATTATTAATTGAATAATTTAAAAAATAATCAACAGGTTAGCTTTAATCTGCACTGATGCTAGTCATGCAGAAAGAGTTGATCTTTTCAAATGTTGATGTTAGAAGTATTTAGATGAATCCTTTGCTACAAATGATCAGGCGTTCACTTAAGGAATGCCAGGTTGTTGCATTTTAGGCTATAAAGTGTTATTATTATTATTATTATTATTATTATTATTTAAAAACCAAAATTGAATTGTGTATTTGCTTTTTTGTAATTAAATGAAAAATGTTCAGAATATAATTTTTTTTGTCTGATTACTCGATTAATCGTCGGGATAATCAATGGAATAATCCATGTGAATGTGTTTCTAATTTTCCAAGGAATGGTTGACCCACGGCCGGCGGCCGCGGGGGAGACGGTGGATTTAATCCCCTTGTCCCCTTTGTCCCCTATATATGTCCCCTTTTTGACATTTCCCCGGGGAGAAATGTCAAAAACACAAAACCACATTGGCACCACAATGATTAGGTAGGAAGAGATGTTGGACTGAAACACAAAAACCAAAGACAAGGTGTACCGATCCGAACCTCTCGGATCTCCGACTCACCTCCAGACCTGCGCCAGCTGCAAAATGTGAATGAGGGCTTGAAAGACCCACATGAAGGCTCTGCAGCAGCCCCGGACTCGGCCCCCGCCGGTCGGCCCCGGCAGCACCGCGGCGGCCCGGCCAGCGCCCCACTCTCCGCTGTCCTTGGTGCTGAAGTCGCCTCCCTCCGCGCCCACCGCTGCCGCCACCACGGCCGCCGCCGTGCCGCTCTCCACGGACTCCGTGAAATCATAGGCGAACCACCGAAAGCTCAACACCTGCACGACCACGGACGGGACGATCACAAAGACCAGAGTCAAGGCGAAGCACCAGTACTCCCTCCGCAGGTAGTAGTCGGCAGCCAGCCACAGGTCTGAGGCCCCGTCCGAGAAAAACACCAGCAGGACGCAGAGGGTCCAGCAGAAGTCCTGCAGGCTGTACCGATGCTCGCTCACGCGGCGCTCCGGCGGTGCCGGTTCGGACCGGGCGGGACACTCGGGTGGGATTTCGTTTCGCGGAGAGGCAGGAGCACCATCAGATTTCGCGGCCATGTTTGTTGAGGGGAAGAGATGGGAAAATGATGGAAGCGAGGGGGAGGGGGCGAGCAGCCAGTGGGGCCGCGTGTGAGGGGAGGAGGAGCGGGTAAGGAGGGCGGGAGCCGCCGCTGATCAATCACCGGATTTAATGCAGATAAATTCAATTTAAAGGCACAAAAAGCTGCTGGTCTGGTGTAACGGTATCAGACTGGGTTTCACTGCGCCAGTGAAGGTTCTGTTGATCAACATGAGGTCTGAATCCATTCAGCAAAATCTGAATACTATAAAAACGATTCTTGGAGGATATTCAATTTTAGATACTAAATTGTTACCATGATATGGTTCTTGGACTTTTAGTTTTGTTTGTTTTTTTTACTATTGATAAATTCTGTCTTTGTTTCTATTTTAGGATGTTTTCACATCTGATAGTCCGGGTAGGCTCACTTTGACTTGGAACCGAAATTGTAACATTTTCAGCTGGAACGTTCACTTTCACACTGCACTGTATCAAACGATCCAAACTAATTGGATCGCCTGTTCCCCTCCACGCCTGCGGTGGCGCTGCACCAACAACTATTGAAGGAAAGGACATGAAAACCTTAGAAGACCAGCAGAACTTTCTTCTTCACAAAATGTAAACAAAAATGGAGTAGCGTCAAATTTTAGCGGTTGAATGATTTCTCTTTTGTCTTTGGTAAAGACCACAACCCATTTCTCCCTGTAGTAGTAGACTCTCACGTTTACTTTGGTTGTATTTAGCCAGAATCCCTTGTGTTGTAGTCCACTTCCTGCTTTTGGAGCGGTCTCTGGTCCGTTTTGCTTTCACATCTGCATACAAAACGCACCAGATTTTACGTCAACCATACCGAGACCAGGGTTTTTAGGCGAGTTTGCTTTTTTGGTCCACATCATAGTTTGATTACTCATTCACACTCCCTCAAACGAACCAGACTTTGTAGAGAGGTGAACTAGAGTTGGATTAAAAGTTGATGTGAATGCACAAGGTGACACCGAGTGCCACTTTCCTCTTAACAAAAATGTAAAACAAATAGAGTGGCATAAAATTTTAGATGTAGGATTTTGCCTTTGTCTTCTTTGGCAAAAGAAAGCAAGCCATTTCTCCTGTTAAAATTTACCCAGAATCCCCTGTGCTATAGTTTGGATTTGCTCTAAGGTTTTCCAGGTGGTAAAATTATGTTTTTTGTTTCTTATGCATGTCATATTTTCAAGGTTTGATAGATTATTTTTGTCTGTAAGCTTACAGGACTGTATTTTGACTTTTTTTTCTATTCCTAACACTTAAAGCAACATTTTAAAAAGTCCCAAATTAATTTGACTCATAAATATGGTGGCATGCTTTAAACATCTGATCACTTTTGCTCTGGAGCCTTCAAGTTCATCCCGCAGTCAGTTTTCGATTCTGCTTTTTACTTCACATCCTGCCTGCTGTTGAGGCCAGAAGTCTGGGTTCCTCATTGCTGCCGCTTCCTCTCTCAGCTCAATCTTAATCTGCTGAACCAGAGACATTTCTGCCAGCAGGAAACGCTCCTCTTACACTTTGTCTGATAAACTTCTCCTTAAACAGGAAGGACAACAAAAACAAGAGTAATGAAAATGTACTAAAATTTAATCATTCATAAAAGCTGGAAAATCATCTGTGACAGGGTAAGAAGAAGCAGTATTAGAGGTGGTTTAGTACGTTTTCAACCTCGACACAAATCAGAGCGCACCCTTACCCCCATCTGTCTATAAAATACTAATTTCCTTAACTTTATTATGCAAAAATGGAAGAATATATTATGGGAAATATGGAAGGCTTGCAGCTTTCAATATAAAACAAAGTCACTTAGGAGAGATGTTATTAATACACATCCTTGTAAGTAGGAGCGAGTAACTTATGGACAATGATGCATCTTCATTGACAATGTTAGTGCAGAATTGTACAAGAAGATCAACATTTTTACATGGATTCCTTTACAAATATATTGTCACAATATGCCAAAGACTGTTGTTACTCATAATAAAATTCTCATTAGTTCCCTTAAATGGATTCAAATCCACAGTTTCCTCTTTTACTTTGTTATTTCCAGAAGAAAAGACACATTGGAGAAAAAAAAAAAAAAAAAAAGAAAAATATATTTTGTCATCAGGCTTGACAATACAAGAAGAGGTTGATTTTCTCTGCCAGTAAAAAGCAAAACATTTTTTTCTTTAAAGTATGTGCCTTCCGCTGTTTTGCAAGTGGTGTGGTTTTCTCAGTCAGCCTTTTTCAAAAATGCTCTGGAGAGGACTTGGAATGCTGGCACCATCCACCGGGAAACAGTTCATCATTCTGCAGGTGAGAACAGAAACGCAGCGATAAAATAAAATATGAAACATTCACTTTGAACACTGTCATTCATTCTGTCAGTCCGATTAACTCAGCGGCTGCTTAAATGAACAGGTTTTAAATAATCTGTGTTCAATAATCATTTCTTAAGATCAGATAATCAATTATTGTCAAAATGTAATTTATTTATTTTTTAATTTAGATCATGGGTGTTCAAAGTGTGGGAAGGGGGCCATTGAAGGCCCTCTCATGGATTCTGTGCGGACCTCAGACCTCAAAGCAAACAGGTGATTGATACAGAAGAAAACCACCTAAATATGAGGTACAAAAAAATACATCACCACTCATTAAATTTTCTACATTTGTCTTAGTTTTAGAGTAATTAGAACCATGAACATCAACCTACTTTTACTCAAAGCAAAGCATTCAGGAATGTAAAGCTAATGGCATAATAACAGAACATATTCTTAAAGATTAATAAACTTTAAATTCTAACAAACATTCAACACAAGAGCTGGAAGACACTTTAAATATCCAAATTAAAAACAAAAAGGCAAATAAAATAAATTATAAAGTCTCTGTGAACAAAATTGTCCTTCAAAAAAGCGCTGGTTGAGACCAAAGCCAATTTTTGGTAGACAGAGAAAAATAACAAATCATGCAAACGGAAATTTTTGAATTTGTTTTAATTTATCATGCAATGAATTGATTTATTGCTTATTGCCACATTCACATGAAATAAGTAAAATAAATAAATCAACCTCCCAAAAACAAACAAAAAGAAATTAAATAAAAACAGAAATTTGTGCCCGTCTTATAACTCATTGTGTAAAACCTTTGATTTAAAATTCGACTTTAGTTTATTACGGAGTAGAAAAAAATACCATAATATCACAAAAAAAGTTTCTTTTAAAATACCCTTAGTGGCCCCCCAAGCACTTTTATATTAATTTTGGCTCCCAAAAAGTTCAATAAAGATTTATTCACAACAAAAAGAAAAACTAGTTGTTTGGTGTATTTTATAGCTAAAGCTCCAGACCTTGTCTATCACTTAAACCTTTTTATTCAGATAAAGTTATAGTTACTTTGCTAAAACAGATTCAGAAATAACATTTCACGTTTGAGAAATTTGCTCCAATTAAATTATTAATTTATGATCAAATGAAATTGGATTTTGTTTTTTGGAAAATTAGAATTTCTGTTCGTTAAACCAAATGTGACATCTATATTTGATTAACTTGTTAGTTACATCAGATAAAAACTGGTTTAAAGAAATGATTCAAGTGATTTTTACTCTGTGGTCTGAAATTACGAGTTTCACTCAGAACGTCACCATTAATGACAACTAATGAGTATTTTAGTTATTGATTATCCTGACAATTAATTGGATTAAATATTGGAGCATTTTGCAGATTTTTGATTTAAACACTGGAGCCTTTTTAATACAATATTAGAAAAATATTGAGATGCCAAAAAACAATTTAATAAATTACATAAAATGCATCAACATAACATTCTTTTATTTTACGCCTGAGGTGACTTAGTTTTCTGTATGACAACGTTGAAGGATTCAGAAATTAAAACCTTTTTAAGTTTATATAGAGAAAGAGGTGTTTAATTTAGTTTTGGTCAGGAAAACCTGTAAAAAAAATTAAAAATTTTACTGCTACTAACGAGTTTGAACTTGCAGTAGCTAAGACTTGCATGTAATGCCTCTTTTGTTAAATAATTCATATGAGAAAAATAAATGTTTGTATAATCCAACATTAAAAAATACTACAAAAATAGTTACAGTTGCAATGTGTTTGACAGTGCAGGTTAAATAATCAAAATGTTCCCTTCAAAACGAGATCAAGCTCTAAAGTATCAGAGAATCGCAGCTAATTTTATCCATTATACAGAAGTTTTTCTGGTTCCTAAAACGTTCTGTTTTTCAAAGTATAAAGATATTTCCGCTCACAGGAAAAAAAGCTTCGCTTCTTCCCCGTCGGTTTGTTTTAAGTGTTCGGTAACAACCCGGAGCGCAGAAAGCCCGGCAGCCATGCGAACGTCTGGAATAAATTTAGTCCAGACTCCCACTCACCTGGCCTGGAGCAACCGTGGGAGAGCGTTTTTAGAGCAGCGTGCAACTCGACTTCTTTTTTGTCTTCCTTTTTTCCATCGGCGTTTTCCTGTTGATCTGTCGTACCAGATCATAGAAAATCTGCAACACAGAGACGAGAGTGAGCTTAGATTTTTACATACAAACAGGATTTTGGGCAACATGGAATCAATTATTGTCAAATGTTATTATATACGTTTCATACAGCAAAATTAAAGAACTTTTCACATATTTTAAAGGCAAGTTTTCAAATTTTCCAGCACTTCGGAGTTAAAAATGATACAAATTATCTACAAAAAATAAAGAATTTCAGTAAAATAATATAATATTGTTTGTTACCGTTTTAAATAATGTTTTGTGAGACAAGGTGAAATAAAATATAACACTGCAAAAACACAAAATCTTACCAAGTAATTTTGGTTTAGTTTCTGGAGCCAATATTTTAGTTCACTTGAAATAAAACAAATGAACTTATAAGTAACTATTTAGCAAGATAGAGGCTTTTCTAAGGTAAATAATTCCTTAATATTGATAAAGATTTTGTTCCATTGGCAGATAAATTAACTGACAACATGGGAAAATATCTTGTTATGAGTTAAACAACAACTCATAAGTGAAACAAGCACTTTTTAAAATCAACAGTAAGGGATTATTTACTTAAAACAAATGTATTGGCATTTAGCAAATAGAAATAATTTTGCTAATTCTAACCAACCTAAAACTAGAAACGCTTATCCTGAATTAACTTCAGACGGTCAAAGTTTTTATTAGGTGTATGAAAATATCTGGTGTCAACCGTAAACAACATGTCCAAATTTAGGCTTTTAATAAAACGCTCAATGTTTTTATCAGTCTGAATATCAAACACTTTCAAGAAATCAAGCACTTCCAAACCTTGAAATTGAACCATTTAAGGATTTTAAGCGCGTGGATGAATCCTGCACAAACATTAGTTCACTGAAAACTGAAAAGCATTTCTAAACAAAATGCGTCTTCTATGTCGATTTACCTCGTTAACATTGATCTTTGATTTAGCTGAAGTCTCTAAAAAGGCACAGTTGTTCCACTGCCGGGCCAGGCTCTGGCCCTGCTCCTTCCCGACCACGCGCTCGTCCTCCAGGTCACATTTATTCCCCACCAGGATCATCGGAACCTGATCGATCAGAATAAACGCATAAAGATTAAAGTCATGTAGCAACAGATCAGGATTCTCATGAAAATAAATCTGCCCAGTAATCAGATTTATGCAGCAGCACTGAAGAAAGAAAGTGTCTACTACTGGTGAAATGTGTTAATTTTACCTGAAGAGATTTTATCATAATATAGTGAAATAAATGTAAATACCCTTACAAATAAATTAAATTAATCCCAGTGACATTGAAATGTGGTTCTGTTGAAGTGTTACATTTTAAACATTAATCTTATGATTGATGAATCCTGTTGTATTTGGCAATAAACTGAGAAACTCTCAGTTTTCTATCTTTTTTCATGTAAAGAAAAAAAGACGAGTCACAATATTAACCCTCAAAGGTGAGAACGTGGTGACTGCCAAGTGTCCACAAGTATCTGTACTCATTCTGATATTGATATTATTATTGATATTTCTTGATACAGTGAAGAAAATAAACAATCTCGACTTTAAGGAGTTTTTTTTTTATTCTTTATGGCCTGAGTTTCAAATCTCCGCCTAGATATTTTAATTGTTTGAAGTTCTTTAAATGTCCTCTGAGTAAATATATTGGCCCATTTCTCAATAACTGGAACTTTCAATATCTAGTAAGTTATTTTTGCAATTTACCATCTATTAAAAGAGTGTCTCATCAGATGAAACCAAAGAAAAACCTGCTTCCTGCTAAAGCGGGAGTGAAATTACCGTAATAACCCGATGTTGGCTGGAAAGCACAACGTCTCCACTTTCAGAAAACGTTGGGATTTTTCAGATGGTGCAAAGTGTTGCAGAATTACGGTACCGCAAATTCGGCTGTGTCATCACTGACACGTTCGGTACATGAGGGATAAACGTAACTTAATTGGATTTTATCACAATACAACTAAATTTTTAAGATAAATGATAAATGATATGATAAATTCCCACACCTAATTGAACCAAGGCATTTTGGATTTCCAGTGTATTTTCTTTAGAAAATCTTAGATACCCTTTATGGAAATAAAAAACAGCAAGCAGCCGGATTTTCTGTAAACAATTTGGAGTTATGTGCAACAGAAAAATACACAAACAGATGAATCTTTGTGAGTTGACCGCCTCAGTTTTTCCCTGAGAACTCGTTCTTCAACGCTGAACATTCATTCTTACTTCCAGCTTCAACATGGTTCAAGTGGTGTTAAAGAAAAACTGTTGCCTCTTGACTGGGATTGCATAATTTTTCCAGTGCTTACCAAAATTGGGAAGCAAACCGGATCATCCGGGCCTGATTCTGATTGGCTAATAAATAACAACCGTGGTGCTTCTGTTTACTGGGATTGAAGTTCGCTGACAGGTCAGCTGTACTGCCACAGTTTGATGCGTTTTAATAAACAAGCTCAAGTTCTACGTATAACAACAACCAGTGAGACAGGCTCCTCGACCTGCACAGACGGAGAGCAACACACCTACGGGTGACTCATGCAGGTTTTTACTGTCATCATTTGCTTTCCTAAGAAGCGCTTCGCTTCATGTCACGACTGCTGGCAGCTGTCGGTTCTCCCTTCATTTTTATGGGTCATATTTGTTAAAAGAAAACTATGCGACATAAAGGAAATTTTTAAAAACATACCTCCAGCTCAAAGGTGAGATTGGATTATTGGTACTTATTCGACTCATTTACACCGTATGTGGAAATGAATCAGCATGAGGTTTACATCCTCCAATAAAAACAAGGGATAAAATGTGTAGGACGACATAATTATAAAATAATACACTTTTAATGTTAAACTGACTTTAAAATGGTAAGACAGCTAATGACAGCGACTGTTTCATTCCTATAACAATAAACTAGTTTTTAAAGCTGAAGAACAGAAAACTAAAGGAGAAAAACATAGATCTGCAATACTTAGAATGTGCCCATCATTATAATCTTGCATGACCTAAAATCTCTTTAGTGTTTTCCTTTAATTTAAACCAGGTAAAACATGTAAATAATACATTGCTATTATATGTATAAATGCTATAAGAGCCAATTAGAGGGTTTATAATTACATTTTAAACAAATAGTTTAGTAAAAAACTGATTTATTTTTTAATAAAGTTGCACTCAGGACTGAACATTGCCGCTTCCTGTTTGGCATTACAATATTTGACATCCACAACCTGCTACATAATAAACTGCAGCTAAAATTAAAACAAATATTAATTTTTGTCAAATATTAATTTTTGTCACACAGGAAGTGGCACTTTATACCTTAAAATTGAGCCATTTATACAGATTAATTGATAAATAAGTCAACTGTTTAATAAAAAAGTGACAATTTAAGATTGTGGATCATATTAATGAGACTGAACTGAGAAGCAGAGATGCTAATCATCCTGTTCTGACTAAATGCAGCTTAGATTCAGCTCAGTGTACATCCTTCCTGAATCAAAAGTTGAAGAAACAAAGACTGAAAGGGGCAGATAGCATCTAGCAACACCTCTGACATTTCCTCTGTCACAAAGCTGCTGCTGCCCCCCTCAGCCGCCAGCCTGAGGTGGGGGATGAACCTAAGCAAAGCCTGCTGGGTTCACACTGACGTGCAAAAAGATGCAAGCAGAGCCATTTCTAGAACGACAAAACGGCTCCTACTTTTACTTTTACTTTAAGGTGACCCATTATGCTTCCTTGAACAAGTTAGGATAAGTTTCTGGGCAACACAAAACACGTTCGTACACCATTCTTACATAATCAGATCTCATCTGCTCAGTTCTGCTTATTTTGATGTGACCAATAAAATATGTGACCAATAAAATATTTGTCTTTTCCAGCAGCCATTGTACAGCACATACAGTAGTAAAACCAGCTGACCAAATGTCCTGGAGCTCCTTGGGTTGCTAGCTTACGAGGGTTTGGCTAGGTAACAGCATAACTTTTAACAACTGGGAGGTTTTTGAAAGAACTCATTTTCCAGACACTAAAAAAAACCCTTAACTTATTGTCAAAAAACAGCTCTGTGTTTTTTTAAGTGTTTGATGTGTTTCTAGAAGCAGCAGAAACCCAAATGGAAGTATAAAAAAAGTACAAAATGTGAATTTCGCCTTTAATTGTTCTCAGAAAGGGTTCAGATTTCTGATTGTTTGGGTGTCTGTTTTAAAAACGTGTTGCACTCACATCCTCGGTGTCCTTTACTCGCAGGATTTGTTCCCGCAGGTCTTGTAGGTCGTTAAATGTTGACTGTGCTGTAATGGAGTACACCAAAGCAAAGCCTTGCCCGTTCTTCATGTACAGGTCTCTCATCGCTGTGAACTGTTCCTGCAGAGCAACAGCAGAGGAGAAACGGCATCAGTGACCTGGAGGGCCTCTCTGAGCCAAACGCAGCGGCAGGCGAGACTCACTGTTCCAGCGGTGTCCAGGATTTCCAGCATACATTGCTGCCCATCTACCTCAACTTGCTGTTATGTCAGAAAAGAAGAATGTAGAGGTAATCAGACGAATTCGATAATGTTCAGGAGGCAACAAGAAGTATTTTTTATACCCCTTACCTTTCTGTAAGAGTCTTCTATAGTAGGGTCATACTTCTCCACAAAAATGCCTTGAACAAACTGGACTGTCTGGAATCAACCAAGTACAAGACAAAATTAAAATAGGTAACCGAATTGTGGTAAATAATATTTTATACAGTAACCTTTATTAAAATTTCACATCAGTTTTGTCTCAACTTTGTCTCTTTTTATGACTTGAAATGAAAAAGCCAATTAAATCAAATCACAGCTGGATACACTGTAAAAACACAAAATCCTATCAAATATTTTTGGTTTAGTTTCTAGTGCTAATGTGTTACTACACTACAAATAAAACCAAACTAACTTACAAGTAACTTTTCAGAAAGATATGAGATCTTGTTTTAAATAATTCCTTACTATTGATTAAAAAAAATAACTAGTTCCACTTATAACAAGACATTTTCTAGTGAAAATCGAGCACTTTAGGAATTATTTACTTAAACAAGCTCCAGAATCTTGCTGAAAAGTTACTTGCAAGTTATTTTTGCTTTATTTAAATGTATTAAGATATTTGCACTATAAACTAAACCAAAACTACTTGAAAGATTTTGTGTATTTGTAATGATCTTCCAAGAAATGCTTACCAGTGCAGATTTCCCCACACCTCCTGATCCAAGCACGACTAGCTTGTACTCACGCATGGTGGGCGACTTCACTGGACAGCACAAGAGTCTGAAAAGACAGAGACACAGAAATCAGTCAGATAAATTTAGAGATGGAGACATTCTCCGCCTTTCCACAGACAGACGGGGGAAAACGGTTATTCTGTGCTGAAATATGAATAAAAACAGTTTGAGAATATCCCAGAATTGATCACAGATCAGCTATGACTCAAAATATATATGAGTATTTTAAATAGTTTGGAAAAACAAAGTGTCTGATGAACTTTGAAGACAGTGAACTAATCATAAAATCATGGCATTTCTCCAATATCGTCTTGTTGAATTATTCTTGTTCATTTTTGCAAAAACAAAAAGTCAGAGCTGAAAATAAATGTAAAAACTTAACGTGTTTTTGTATTAAAAATATTTAAAGTTGCTAAGAAATATGACTTGGTAATTTTATGTTATTGTAAGATGTTATTGAGAATACTTAAACGCCAACATTTGAGTCTTAAAAAAGGCAAACACACCAAAAAAAGCAACTCAAATGAATATTTTTTTCATTTCAGTTAAATCCTAAATAAGTAATGTTGGTGAAATTTAAAAGCAAAATATGTTAAAATGGACAATGATGAGTAAGAATACTTTAGTAAATATTCTTAAGATCCAAAATTTAAGTATTTATTATAAAGTTTTCTTTTGTTTCTCTAAATCCTACCGTTTTATTTAGTGATGTTTGACTTTTCATGCAGCATTTTATCTGCTGGTTGTGATTAGTTAGCCAAGCAAATGCAGAATTTGAAAGAAATACTCTGATTGGACAGGGGGGGAGGAGGGGGGAACTCTCTGTGATTGGCTGATTGGTGTGGCTCATTTACATAAACTTTACCAAGTTGCAAATCCAGACACAAAGTATGAGATGTAAACATAAACAGCACATGTTGTTCTTTGTTCACAAATATATATGCGCTCACATCAACATTGTCTCTAACCTCTAAAACAATGTTTAGCCTGGCGGGGAGCAAGAAAAGTCTGGCAGCCGCCATGCTTACAATGCACTGCAGCCAAACTAATTTGATCACATTTTATTTAATATCAGTCAGTTTCTTAGATGTTCATAGGTAACTTCTTGTTTAAATCTATGTAGTTACATAGATTTAAAAAAATGCTGAGGAATGTAGATAAATAAATCTTAGATGTTACGTGTCAGTAGGCCGGTTACAATAAGCAATAAATCAATTCATCGCATGAGTAATTAAAATCAACTCAATTTCCATTTGAATAATTTGTTGTTTCTCTTTCTGCAAAAACAGGATGACAAAAGTCTTCACTCTGGTTCAGCGCTGTTTCGTTTGTTTATTTTGGATATTTAAAGTGTCTTCCAGTTCCAGTGTTAAAAGTTTATTAGCATTTAAAGTCTTGAAAACACTTGACAATAGTCTCAAGACAATATTACCGTTAATCGCAGTCAGACACCTTCTGAGACGAGCAAAATGTCTTACCATGACAGACCTATCTGACGTCTTATGAATCAAGTAGCTTTCTGAAACACGAGTAAAGAGTATAATCTTCACAACATGAGATTTAAAATCATGTAAACTGATGACAAGGTTGATTTTTCTGCATACAGTTTTAATTTTAGAACTATATTCTGACTCATTTTATTTCACTTCCTCTTTCCAGTTCAGATCTAATTAAGTTAGCAATTTTAGCTCCTCTTGCAAGCAGAGTTAGGCTTTGTTAAAGTAATGCTTGGGTGTGAGTATCAAACAATGTGTCTGGTTCCTGTGAAACGTAAATTTTAGTTGATTAAACATAACTTCATACTCATAACAGCCTTGTCTGCGGCGTTTTTACTGGATGAAAATAAATAAGTGACACCACTGTAAATCAGTGTGAAATGTGAAGTATTATAAAAATTTTTGCAGCACCTGCAATCTCACACCGAAGTTCAAGCCCTTGTTAAGTGCTCCAGTTTCACAAATAGCTTCATCTCATTACAATACAGAAGAAAAAGGTCACAGTGAGTAACCTATCATCAGCTTGACACACATTGGAAACACTAACTGGCCTAGAAAAAGGTTTTGGCACAAAGAGAAGCTGCCACCTGCATTTTACGATAAAGACATGAGTGTTTTATGCAAATTAAAAATATAAATCTTTGCAATAGTTTAGTGCTTGTTGAGATTTAACCATACAGTTGTTACTAAGCAATAATACTGAAAAGAATTAAGATGTAATTTAAAATGATCAGTTTCTCTGATTTTACTCCTTATAGGTTTATGTTTGAGCAAAATTAACAGTATTCTTTTAATCTATGAACTACTGACATGTCTCTGAAATTTAAAGCAAAAATTTAGTATTTCTTTGTAGAAAATGAGAAATGGTCCAAATAAGGAAAAAGATGCAGAGCTTTCAGACCTCAAATAATGCAAAGAAAACAAGTTCATATTCATTTAGGAACAACAATATTAATGTTTTAACTCAGGAAAAGTTCAGGAATCAGCATTTGGTGGAATAACCAGGAGGTTTTCAGTCGGGTTCAGTGCAGTGGACTCTTAGTTTATTTCCACAGCCGTACATATGAATAAACCACATAATTGTAGGCATACTTCCTGGTTAAGCTCTAACCAGGTGCTGACACATATCAAGTAGTAAAAAAGAGAATGACACATAACATGGTCCAGAAAAAGTTTAGAATCAAAACATTTAGAAAAGCTGAACACATGAAGTCAAATAAAACATCTTGGGACATAATTCTGAATTTAAAACAAACAAATGTACATTTCTAACATCAAATGTCAAAGTGGGGGAGAGATTTACAGTAAAATCTTGTCTAACAACCTCTGAATGTAATAATTATGCTAGGTCAGTAGGATCTTTGTCAAATGCTGCGACAAACAATACAAAACCCACTCTGTCGCAATCGGCCAGCATTAGCAATTCTAACTACGACGTCTGAAGCACCACAGTGAGAGACAGGCACACAGCGGACTTCACAAAGAGCCATTGTGACGACCCTCATCTACTCAAGTACGCCACACAGACAGAAAACGGAGATCAGAGAGCGTAGGCATGACAAACGCTCACAAAAACGAGGATGGGGTGCACAGAAAGTTAACGAAAGCACACGGATGATGAGCTCAAAGGTGCTCTTAAAGTAAAAGTCACAAACTTGCTTCGAAGTTTTTACATCAGATAAGTACCAGAAATGTTCCCCTAACTAGAAACGAGACATGGCGAGGTAGGCGTATCAGAGCCTGGCGATTTTTTTACCACGCCTGCTCTTAGTTTTCATAATAAGGAGTCTCTATGTTCTTGCCAACAGTAAATGAATAATTTAATTCCAGATTTTGACGAGATAATGTAAAACTGAAAAAAGGCTTTCACAACCACCAGAAAATTCATTTACTCTAATAAAGCTGCTTCGTTTACCTTGTACACAGCTGTAATGATAGAAAGTCCCTCTACATCTGGGGAGGAAGGCCTTATGGATCCTCAGGTTCACTGATGCCAACCAGTCTCCAAGGCGATGAGATGTAGAGAGGAACCAGAGAGCGAGGCCAAACAAATCTGTCCAAATGGCTCCTAAACGTAAACAATAAGACAGAAGTCGGTTACAGAAACAAATAATAACCTGATTACAAACTGGGTAAACTTGAGTGACCATTACTAAAATGCTGGGATTATTTTATTCCGAGGCCGAGAACATTTACAGTTAAACACTGAAATTAAGATAAGAAATTTCCAGTTTGAGAAGGAACCTGAATCTAGCACTGAATAATTAAACTTTTCCTCGCATCTCTAATCCATTCATGTTTGGTATGTAGGTTGTTGTAAAAATTTATTAAACTATTTGGCTCATATTAAAAATTCTTGTCATCTTTGTGTAAATCAAACAGGGTTTTGTTGGACCATTCCTAAAAGCCTTTGCTATTTTATTAGCAACAGAAATAATAATAATAATAATATATATATATATATATATATATATATATATATATATATATATATATATATATATATAAATAAACAAATGATGGTATGCTTACATTGTTATAGGAAATATTCCAAAAAGAAAGAAACAGCGGATAAAAAAGCTGCTTTTTAAGGAGATAGCTCAGCTGGTAGTGTGATAAATCAAGGGACTGGAGCAAATAAAGTGGTAGGCGTGACCGTAAATAAATATCTATAATAAGCAGAGCTGTGTGATATGGCTTAAAAATATATATTTTTTATGTTTTTCCTACCTAATCCAATTTTAATCAATACATTTTTTATCCATTTTTAAAAAGAAATTATAAATGACAAAAATATTTTCAAAAACTAGCTTTTTTTCCACCAATCATACGTTCTTGGAGTTGACCTGAATTCAAAGTACAACTAAATACAAGCTGTAAAACATGCCTGCAAATCAAAATGACAAGTCACTGGGCGGACTGGAATCACTCTGAACTACCGAAGCCCGAAGAGTCCATTTGTGAAAGATTTTCAAAAGAATTAAATCTTCATAAACAGCTATTTCCAGCTCATGCTTACCAGTATCAAATGTAAAGATACAAATATATATTTTTCTGTTAGCATGTCATTGCTAAATGTACAGGGAACTAAGTGTAATGGTTACTCAATGATTAAAAAAGCAATGGTATTGCGTTTAGCTTTATAATTTGAACAAACAGATTAATAGTTTACGTCATAACATGATTTGTCGCACATTTTCTTTGATTTAGACCGAGTTAAAAGTATGTTGTAACTTTATATTACAAAACTTCTCAAATTACTAAAGCTGTCTGCCACGTTCAGTATGAAAAAAGGATGATCTGAACCATTAATAACAAAAGGTATTAATTTTCCTCCCACAGTGGCAAGCCAGGGGACAACATCTTCAGCTCAGAGACAGGATCATGTGTCAGCGCCAGAGGAGGGAGGGGGATTTCAGCTCGACTCAAACGATCAAATACACTTCTAGTCTGGATTTAAAACTATTTCTATAAACCTCCTCATTTAGGAGCTCTGTTGAAAACACCAAAAGTTAGGGCAGCTGTAAAGTTACCAATAAAAATGAACTCGCATCTTGTACCGTAGTTGGTTTCGAAAGGAAGGGAAGGGTGTGGCTATTAGTTTCAAAAACCTCAACACTGAGACTTTAACACCGTTTAAAAATCCACAGCTCTTACAAACAAAAACAAGCACACTAAACCGTGATTTATCGCAAAGTCTGATACGGAGTAAACAGAAACTAGAAGTAGCTCACCAGAAAAAAGTTTGACAACTTATTTACTAGCATTTCGTTAGCACACTCAGGTAAATGCTAACTAACGGCGTTTATTGGTAGCCTTGTAAATATATTTGAAAATGTAGTTAGCAGCATCCAAGGTGGTAACTAATTTTAACCAAACCTCCTCAAACCACAAAGGCCACAGTTTTATGTTTCCTGGTGTCTAACACGCAGTTTGGGCTCTCTGTACTTTTTAGCTAAAATGGGGCGCTAACTAGCTAGCCAGTTAGCATTAGTCACTACTCTGAAACTATTAGCTTTTCCCAAAAGTTTAAGCCCCAAGTCATTACTGTTTTTAACGTCGGTATGCGGATAAACCACTAAAAGCTTGAAAACCGCTTGGGTATAATTAAATACGCTTACTTGATACGAAAACATAGTTTGCGTCGAGAACTCGTCAGTTACTCACTAGCTCTCTTGTTAGCCATAGCTAAGCTATATTACCCACAGCACTGCTTCTCTACAACTGAGGATATAAGTCATAAACAAATACGGACTAGGAAACAAACACAAGCTCACACGATAACTATTAATCCAACAAAGACACACTTTAGATAATTAGCCTTGAAATATTTTTTTTTTCCAGATGTATTAGCTTTTTGAAGAGACTCACCGTGCTCCGCTATGTGAGTGCGTTAAATCAGACTGAATGTACGGAGAGCTCCGGCTGTAGTTGCTGATTGGAGCAGAAGCAGCCAATCAGAGCGATCCAAGTTACGATAGAAAGGAATATCCCTGACTTGAAACTGTCCGGATAAAAGCGTGGAGACCTAACAAACAGGCATTTCACTCAGGAATTTAAAAGCATCAGAAAAATAATGTGGATCAGCATTGTTATTCTGATCCATGTGGAAGTCAACATCTCATTTCTACCGTGAAGCGTTTGACAGCAAACACTGTATTTTGTAAAATAATGTATAATGTTACACATTCTATTGTGTAAAATATATTATAAAATTTCTAACCTTGAGGGCTTTTTTATCATTTTTTCCTTTGAATTATTCTGTTAAAATTTGGGACAGAATTTTGGATAAAGTACATATATGGCTTCAAAATACTTAACATTTTAACATAATAAACAGTAACAATAGAAAACAGAACAAATTTGTTAGCATTTTTTCTTAAATACAACAAAAATCAAATCAAAATCTTTTTAGTGAGAGTTCAGAACCCAAAAATGAAATACATTTTCAAGAGGGAGTCTGAAACTGAAATTTATCAATATTTTTGGATTGATCCATCTTCTAGTAAATGGAAGCAGCTGAAAGTCTTACTTTGTACAATCAATTTAGCAGAGGACGGTAGAGTACCCAAAAAATTTACTCAGGTAAGAATAGCACTAATAACACATATTTTTACTCAAGTAAACGTAAAAAGTAACCCTCTAAGAAATTACTCTAGCATACATCATAACATAATTTTTGATGTCACCACACAGACAAAAAACATAATGATATGTGCAAATTTTGGTATTTTAAAGACTGACATAAAAAAATTACTACAAATAACATAATTCCAAAATAACACATTCTAAATACTTTTCTAAATAATTTCATTAAATATAAAACTTGATAAATGAAAACTTCTCACAGTGTGATGAGCTGGAAAACTTCTAGAGGATCTGATACTTTTTATTCCTGTGTTTCTCTTGCTTTGCACTGCTTGGCTCTCTTTTTAGAAACTACATTTCCTGGTTATAGATGCTGACCTCTGACCTCTCCTCTGTAATGCTTGTTTGTGTCACATCATGAGTAGAAATTTCCTTTCCAACTGGTCTTCCTCTGTCCTCTGTTCTCTGACTGAATGGATCAGATGAGTTAGCCTTAAAGTATTTCTTTCTTGTTCCATAGGCTAAATATGGGAGTTGGGTTTATCACTGAGGCCGCTCATACTCTTATGACTGCAGGATATTATTAGCTGCTTTGTAGAGGGAGTGTTGCCATGCTTTCAAAACAAAGTGTTCCTGCCTTTATTTAATCAAGTCGACAAACAAGGATCTTGCAACAGCTCCGGCCATTAACCAGATGTAATGAAAATACCAAGAGCAAAACCGAAAGCACAGAACTGGTTTTGAAATCAGCTTAACCCAATTGAACATGTGAACTGTTTAATACTTTATGAGAACAAAAATAAATTATAACGAAATGCAACAGACCAAACTAAATGGTATGTGGAAATATTGGTAACTTTTTTATGCATGTATATTTTTCTTTTAAATAATTTCCTTGTATTAGTTTATATCTTTGTCTAATTCTGTATGTGCTGAGTTTCGTTTGCTCGTATTGTTTACTTTTATTATTATTTTAATTAAAATGGAAGCTGTTATGAACTCAGTTCAGATTAATTTCACTTCCTGCTACAACGTTAGTGAAATTACCGTAATAACCCGATGTTGGCTGGAAAGCGCAACGTCGCCCCTTTCAGAAACCGTTGGAATTTTTCAAATAGTGCAAAGTGACGTGGATTTACGGTACTGCGAATTTGGCTGAGTCGTCGACGCGTTCAGCCTAGAAGGGTTAATTTAGCAAAGAAATAAAACTAAAACAAAAACGTCTTATTTTAATTTTTGTGATCTCACTTCTATTTCACCATTACAAGAATTTCAGCTTGAGCTTGTAAGGGAGCCTTAGTTATTCCAGCAGATGGCTACATAAATGTGGTTTCTGTTGCAACACCTGTTAGTAGGCTGTAAGTATTTATTCAAGAGTTTAGTCAGGAATGTCTGGATGATTTCATTTGGCCCCTCAGTCCACAATTCAATAATGAAGCAAATTCAAGAGGTTTAATTCCAGATTTTTACAGACAAATAAAATATTTTTAAACATTTAAGTAGGTACAAGACAAAATCATGTTTGCTTTATTAATGTTCCTGTTTTAATTTATTACACTACATGCTAAAACCAGGAAGCAATATCTAATCATTGTTGTAAAAAGTAAAAAAAATAAATAAAAAATGAGAAAACGAGGACGATAAAAAGAGTAGTAGGGCCATGCTAAAAACAATAAATAAAAGAAAAATGATGAGAATGGCGTTATAATATTACAAGAATAAAGTCACAAAAGAATAAAATCATAATATGACTATATTCTTGTAATACAACTTTATTCTTGTATTATATTGACTTTATATTTGTGGTATTGACTTTATTCTCGTAACATAACTTTATTCTCATACTATTTTTTTCATTTTTTAGCAACTTTTTTGACTTTATTGTTATAATAAAGTCATAAAGTAAAATTTATTGTTATAATCTCATAATTTTATTCTTGTAATTTCATGTTTTTATTTTTTTCTTAGTATGGCCCCAATACGCCATCATAATAAACTCCCCCAAAATGTTTTGCAAATGTTTATCTGTCATTTAATACAACAACTGACCAAGAGCGTGATTATATTTTGGATCAATAATAATTTAAAATTCATTTTCTACAAAATTTAGACTACTTAATTAAGATATTGTCTATTACCGAGGAGATAAAATCAGCAAATGTTTTAAGAAATATATCTTTTCACTTTTTATAAAAAAAAAAAAATGTAAGGGATAACCACTCTTATCTGGTTTCGCTAAATGTTTATCACTTTGTGGATCAGGGGAAAAAACTGAATAAATGTAATAAATTCAAACTTGTTTGCTCAAATCTTGTTTTTTAAATAATTGCGGCAGTCTGTAGTGAATTAATCCGTAAAAGGAAAATATTCATGATGTTGTTTCTTTGCACAAAGTGAAATGAGAAAACCTCTCCATAGAACAAAAGGGCTTTATTCCACAATATAAATTGTAACATCTTCACCTTTCCTCTCTACCGTATGCGCGGTTACCATCCTGCGGATCTGCATGTCAGCAGCGTGTTTGTTTGTTTTTTTCCTTCGGCGTGCTCTGGTACGTCTCCGCAGCCGTAACCCGTCCACATAACCTTCTTTACATCACATCAACATCATCGCTAAAAACACAACTTGGCAGAGATCAAGCCATCAAAGTCAAAAAAAAAGAAAAAAAAAGAAATTATTGCTCAGATAAATAAAACCTATTCTACAAAACAAAAACAGGAATAATTATATTAAGATGCATGGACTAAACAACGAGGTTTAAAGAAAAACAAAAAGCAATTATAGTTACTTTTACCGGGGTTAATAACTCCTTTTCATTCCCCATAACTCTGTGAAACATGCAAAGAGGCTCCAAAGAAGAAAAATTTTAATCCTTAGCGCTTTTTACTTGGGGTATCGTGGTGTAAGACTCCGTTGTGCCGATGAAATGCAGACCCATGCAGCACACTTGTTTCTTTTTTCCATTTAGACAATCACAAACAATTTATAAGAAAGAAAGAAATATATATATAATATATGTAAAAATACAAAAAAACCCTAGACATTATAGTTCTGGACGACAAGTCAAAGAGGAGATAGCACCATTGTTACAAAAGGGTCAGACAGGTGGGACTGTGTGGGGGAGGGACGGGGACGGGATCAGAGACGCTTCAGGAACGGACCGAGGACCTGCAGACTTCCCAAAAACTTAAAAAAAAAATATTAAAAATTCATTTTCTTCACTTCCTCGTTTGTCGATCGCTCAGTGAACACGCGACGCAAACGTAGTCCTCCTTCTCGGCTGTCTCCGCCGTGACGCCGACGCAGACTTGGTGGAACCACTGGTTGCATCTGCCGTCACACTGGACCCAGTTCACCTGCAGCGGCACCAGAAACCACAGGGAAAAAGTAAGTAAGTAAGTAAACTTTATTTCTATAGCGCTTTTCACAGACCAGGGTCACAAAGTGCTGCACAAAATGTAAAAAATAAAGAAATTAAAAGCAACATACAAAACAATAAAACACAGTATTACGCTAAAAAGCAAGTTTAAAAAAGTGGGTCTTAAGTTGTTTCCTAAAAGTGTCTATACAATCCAGAGATCGAATGGTACAAGGTAGCTCATTCCAGAGGCGAGGCGCCACAGCTTTAAAAGATCTGTCTCCTCGAGTTTTAAAAAGGGTCCGAGGAACCATCAACAAGTTCAGATTGGACGACCTGAGGCTCCTAGTCGAAACATAAGGCTGGATGAGGTTCTTAATATAGTCTGGCGCTTGTCCATGAAGAGCTCTAAAAGTCAGTACCAGGATTTTGTAGTGCATCCTGTAAGATACAGGCAGCCAGTGCAAACTTTTGAGGATGGGTGTAATATGTTCCCTCCTGTGAGTGCAAGTGAGCAGGCGTGCAGCTGAGTTTTGTACTACCTGCAGACGCGCAAACTCCCTCTTGTTAAGACATGTGAACAGACTGTTACAATAATCCAATCTCGATGAGACAAAAGCATGAACAATCATCTCAAGCTCACCATAAGTCACCATCTTACGAAGTTTAGAAATGTTCCGAATTTGGAAAAAGCAGTTCCTAACAAGCTGATTTACGTGCCGCTCCATAGACATCGCTCCATCCTCCTTAAAAATCAGTTTTAAGGTGAAAAACGGTTTGATCTGTGAGGTTTAACATCTCAGGTTTTGTTGTTTGCAACTCAATCAGTTTGTGGTTTTGTCCTGAGAACATTTTCAGGGCCTTGATGCGACTTTATGAAGGAAGGAGATGCACACAAGTTATTTTATGAATAAAAGAATAAACATCTTTCATATATATTTTAATATTTTGTTTATTCTGATCAAATAAAGTTTGTGCAGCTCCTGCCTTTCATTAAAACAAACAATAATGATGGTTCAAAGGTCATATAATAAGGGTTTGAACACTTTTCCCACAATATAATTCAATAACTTATCGAGCTTTTTCCAAACTTCTTCAGGAACAAAGTTTTGGAAATAAAAACAATACAAACGGACTAAAGACGACAGCTTCAATTCACTGTTATATCATTCATTACTGTTGTTAATAATGTCTTGTGATTGTATTCTACATTAAACAGTAGGGACAAAACAGAGTTAGGAATAATAAATATTCATTACCTTGAAACAATCCAAACAAAATGTGTTAAAGTAAATTATCTTCCTGCTCCAATTAAATGCTTAAAGACAAAATACAAATAAAGTAAAAAAAAAAAATCCTCAAATTTCGATAATGCTCTTTAACTTACAAAATATAAGCCAACCTTTATTTCACTTACACAGATCAATAATTCACTGATTATTCCCGATTAGGAATTATCAATATTCATTATAATGAAACAATTCAAACAAATTGTAGTAACATAAATCACCTTTGTGCTCAAATTAAACAAAGACATAAAAAAGATTAGAAAAAGTTACAAAAATATTCAAAGTTTTTTGGCATTTAGCAAATAAAAATAATTTTGATGATTGTATTTCGAAAGTTTAGATGGATTTAACTTCAGACAGTGATAAAAAATACAACTATTTTTTTATGAGGTGTATGAAAATATCTGGTTTTAACTGTAAATAACGCAATATCCAAGGTTAGGCTTTTAATCAAATGTTAGGTTGCATTTTATTACAAAACTGTGCAGTCTGAATATGAAAAACTTTCAAGGATTTTATACAGAAATCAAGCTCCTTCCAAACCTTGAAAGCACAATTTAAACTCAAGCATTTTCCAGGATTTTAAGCACCTGTATGCACGATTTTAACTGGCTCCCTTCAGTGTAAGTGATCTCTTTAAAGTCTCACCTCGTCTCCTTCGGGCAGCAGACAGCTCTCAGCGGGACACACAGCCATTTCTTCGTCAGAGTCGTCAGACTGGGAGAAGTCGGAGCGCGGGGAGGACGAGGTAGAAGCCGGCCGGCGCTGCAGCTTCTTTTTATTCACCTTCTGCCTTTTGTGGGAGTGTTTTTTATCTTTCCCCCTGCTCTCTGCGTCCGGTAAGCCGTCCCTCTCCAGACGCCTCTTCGCCTTCCTTTCCGAGGCCGTCATGGCGTCCGTCGTGGCGTCCGTCGTGGCGTCCGTCGTGGCATCGCTCCCGTCCTGAAAACAGAATCAGTCCCGATAAAACTCACCGAGAGTAAAACTCTGTTAAACACCTGAAACTGTGAAGGAGGAGAGGCAGATGCACTGCAAAGTCACATAATATTACCAAGTATTTTCAGTCTATTTTAAAATGCAAATATCTTAGCACACTTGAAATAAGAAAAAATTGACTTACAATTAACTTTTCAGTAAGATATAAGAGCTTGTTGCAAGTCAATAATTCCTTACTGTTAATAAAAAAATATAATTAACAGTAAGATCCACCGGCAGATTATTCCACTCATAAAATTTGAAAAATGTCTTGTTATAAGTGGAATAATTTGTCAGTAGAACTAACATTTTTTAAAATCAATACGACTTAAAACAAGCTGTATTATATTATTTGAATTAGAAACCAGATAAAAATAATTGCAGTGTAAACAATATGGTGGAAAATTACGCAGAATTCATAATTTAAAAATCTAAAATACTTAAGTTTGCTATGATTTTAAAATATCATGGAAATACCATATGATAGATGAATGGATAGAAATAGAAGGCAAAAAGAAAATAACAGAAAGAAAGGGAAATTAACATAATAAATGTCATATGTCGTAATAAATCATTCCCTGGGATTGGCCAGGAATTCATCAGTTTTGATAACAAAACTAATAATCTATTTATTAAAATAACAAACAGTGCTGACATTAGCTATACTTGGTTTTTTTGCAGAGGTTGATTGTTTTACCTCGTTCAGTGCCGTATTTGTTCCCTGAGAGATGAACTGCATGTGTTTGCTGTGTTCTGACGGCTCCTCCTCGGCCGGCGACGCGGCTCTGTTGGAGTGCTGGCTGTTGGCCCGGTCCAGTAGGATGCGGTACAGGCTTTGGACCTGCGGCAGCGACACCTGCAGCAGGAGCCCCTCCACCATCAGCTCCTCCAGCTCGCAGTTCAGGCCTGGAGAAACAAAGAACAGAGAGGGTCAACTAAATGTGCAGGATTCCTCCTTTAAATCAGCCGATTCAAACTGCAAGCACAAAATCCAGTGAAAGTATTTTTGGTCTGTTTTCTAGTAGAGATGCACCGATTGAATGTTGATATCTGTATCAGTCCTGATATTGTAAAAAATTCTAGTTTGGGTATTAGTGACAATGCCCGATCAATAAGCGCAGATCTATTTAGTCTAATTCTTTGCTTTGTGCTTCCATGTTTTATTATTTATTTTGCATTATAGTCAGAATTAACTGCACTTTCTGGACCATTGAAAGAAGGTTTGTTGCATTTTATATTTACATGTTTGACCAAAATAGTCAACCTATTGTTTTATCAGTTTCAGCTTCTTTATTATTTATTTTATATTGTCTGTTCTACTCATAATTGCATACGTTGAACTGATTAAAGTTGTGCTGTTTTTACAAGTTTAACCAATTGAGAAGTGTGCTGTACTGGTGCAAAATTATCAAATAAATTTGTATTTCAGTACATTATGTCTGTGTTTATAAAAAGAAACGCTTTAAGTCAATTAAACTGATCATCTGTTTTGGATTGGTGTCAGCCGATACCAAACCTCAGATATCGGTATCAGAAGGGAAAAGAAATGTGGGACCAGCTTCTAGTGCAAATATCTTAGAACAGCTAAAATAAGACAAAACTAACTTACAAGTAACTTTTCAGCAAGATATAGGAGTTAAAATAGATGAAAAAGTATTAGTTCCCCAGGCAGATTATTTCACTTACAACATCAGAAAAATGTCTTGTTAGAAGTAAATAACATCTACTACTTTTATGTTTTTCTTTTTATCAATAATCAAGAATTATTGACTTAAAACAAGCTTCTATATCTTGCTGAAAAATTATTTGTAAATTAGTTTTGTCTTATTCAAGGTGACTAACATATCTGCACTAGAAACTAGACAAAAATACTTGGTAAGATTTTGTGTTTTTGCAGTGTTTAATTTAAGTGTGTGGACCGAGCTTCTGATTTGAAGCCTGGACTGAGCGAACACGGACCCTGCAGCGGGATGCATCTCTGCTCGGTGTAAAAGACGGTCTGAGCATGGCTTGTCCTGTTCCACTCTGGAGTCAAACATGGAGCCTGAAAGAAGAAACATCAAACTAAGAATTAGCATCCGCGGCTAGCTGCTGGCTGGGAAGAGAAAACGACTAGCCGAAGACGGACCTGAGTGTTGTTGTGGGTGTTGTCGCAGCCCGACACCCAGTGGGTTAGTGTTGGAGGTGTTTCCGGTCTCTCCTCTAACTCCGGCAGGTTACACGTCTGTAAGATCTGCTGCGTTCGCTGCTGCCAGTTTAGAGTTCTCTCTACCAGATAGTTCAGGGCGTCGCCCTCCGGCAGACGCACGCCTACGTCGTGCAGGGACGCCAGCAGGGAGAGGACCTTGCTTAGCGGGGGCTTCTCGGACCGCTGGCAGTGCGGACAGAGCCACGGCTGGGTTTCACGCGACTCGGCCGGGTCCCTGACACACACGCTGTGGAAGGCGTCCCGGCAGAGCTCGCACTGCAGCATGGCTCCCATGGGCGCCTTCTGGCAGAAACACACCTTCAGGTCCATGCAGTCCGCTGTGGGGAGGAGCTTCGACTCGTTCGCCGCCCTGAGACTGAAGAAGGTTTCCATCTCCCTCACGTGCAGCTCCTCCAGAGTCGCCATCTGGTTGATGAAATGAATGAATGAATGAATGAATGAAATTTTATTCGAACATGATACAAATATAAAAATAAAATAGTGCACAGTAACAAGAAGTGCATAAGAAAGAAGAGAAAATACAGATTTTTTTGTTTCAGTTAACATATCATGCTCAAAATGGGGTAGGAAGAAGTGAGAACTTATAAACTCCTACCCCCTAAACACTTGAAACTTTAGAGTCCTACTGTCATTAAAAAAATCAAAATCAAAGTGGCAGTCAGAAGTAACAGTTACTAATAATTACCTATACATTTTCCCATTTTATGCTGGTTTGTCTTTCTAAACCCTTACACCAAGTTATCTGCAATACACACCTTATTGCTTTCTATCACCCGTATGTGTATCTATTGAAAATTACCTCTTTGTAATTTCTTTTGAATTGTGTTAAACTATTGCTTTGTTTTAAATCTTCATGTAACTTGTTCCATAACTTTACGCCTTTAATTGAAATACAGAAGCTTTTTCTTGTTGTTCTAAAATTGCGGCTCTTGAAGTTTGAGTGACCCCTTAAGTTATGAGTCAGTTTTATTTCTGCACAGGTTAAATGTGACTTATTATGCTCCCTTAAATAAGTTAGGCCTATCTATGGCCTATACAAAACATGTCCATTAAAATGTTTTCCCAAAATCATTCTTAGATTAAGAAATGTCAGTCTGGTCAGTTCTGTCTATTTTGAGCCTTTTCAGGGCCTCTGCCACTTTAAATCAGAATAAACTGCTGCTGGCCACGCCGCCCAACTCAAAGTTTCTCATTCAAATGTGAAGATAGCTCCAAACCGAAGCACAATTATACTACGGTACATCTTTGAAAAGCATTAGTAGAGCCTCCAGCACAATCAACAAGAATGCAGCAAGTGGTTTCTGGATGGTAAGTCGACTACAAGACACTTGTCTTTTCCAACAGCCATTATACAGAGGTAAAACCAGCTGAGCTCCACTCAGCTGGTTACCTGCTAGGTAACAGGGCAGTCCCCGTTGAATGTGACTTAACAATAGGGAAGTTTATGAAACGGCTAATTTTCCAGACACCAAAAAACATTAACTTATTCCCAAAAACACAGCAGAGTGTTTTTTTGAAGTGCTAGAAACTGAAAAAGAAGGACAAAAACGCACAAAATGTAAATTTTGTATAATGGATCCCCTTTAAAAATGTTATCTGGATTCTGGTTGCTGGGAAATGGACCCAAAATTAGGCCACAAATCTTTTCTTTACGTTCCACAAGGAGACAAGAAATCATTTGATTGAAATTAAACCTGTAATCAGCTTAGATAATATTCTGAATGTTCATCTAATATTCAGGAAACTCAAGGAGAACTGGAGATGGATTTGTTTAGTTTTATTGTACTGATGCTTCTTTTGCTAAAAGAAATCAGTCGCACACAGGCTTTAGTGCAGTGGTTCTTAACCTGGGTTCGATCGAACCCCAGGGGTTCAATGAGTCGGTCTGAGGGGTTCGGCGGAGCCTCTGCCGCGGAGGTAAAGACACACTGTGTAAAGTTGTGATGACGCCCCGCGTTGCCATCACTTGCTCCAGAGGATCACGTTACATTGCTTAGCCAATCAGTGCTGCGGGAAGGAGCTCCACTCTCATGGATTTTAACTTGTGTCTTTAATTACTTCAGTAAAGCTCACAGTTTTTACCAAACTCTATAGTCTAAATCTGCTCCTTAGTCACAGAATACCGCTAATTATTTTCTGTATTGAGGGGGGGGAGGGCTCGGTGAATGCGCATATGAAACTGGTGGGTTCGGTACCTCAAAAAAGGTTAAGAACCACTGCTATAGTGTTATTAGCAATTAATGATGAAAAAAATTTCACATTCTGCATTTGTTTTCATTTAAGAATCTATAAGAGGAAGAAGAGAGACACCAGACCCAACAGTGCAGGTGATCTGAAGCGAGTTGTCAAAGCAGTCTGGGCCTCCATTACACCTCAGCTGAACCACAGGCTGATCTCTTCCATGCCACGCAGCATGAACGCAGTAACTCATACAAAAGGAGCCCAACCGACTGGCTCTGCTGCAGCGTACATGGGCAAACCTTTCAGAAAAGCTACTGTTATATTCTGCTTTTCTGAGAAACGGAATGTCGAGTTTTTATTGGCTTTAAGCTGTAGTCATCAAAATGAATAGAAATAAACACTTAAAATATTTAGCTCTGTGTGTAATGCTCTATATAATATAAGAATTGAACTTTTAAACAACTTCCATGTGATTTCCTGTACTCACTGCAGAGGTAGAGTCCTGGGTCTCTGAAAGAGCTTTCTCCACATCGCTGAGAGAGTTCAGTCGTGTGGGCTTCTTTTTGTTATTTTTCAGGGATTCTTTCCCCTTCTTGGCCTTCCTCTTCGGAGAACCGACAGCTCCAGCTTCAAATCTTGGACACAGGACCTGCATTAAAGCAACATAAATAGCTAAACATTAAAGCTGATGACTCAAATAATAAATACCTCTGTTGTTTTTAACTTACTCTGCAAAAACACAAAATCTTACCAAGTATTTTTGGTTTAGTTTCTAATATAAATATTGAAATAAGGCAAAAACAAGTAACTTTTCTAGGAGCTTGTTTTAATAAAAATAATTTCTTAATATTGAAGAAAATGTGTTAGTTCTGCTGACAGATTATTTCAATTCTAACATGGGGAAACTATCTTGTTATAAATTAAATAATCTGCCAGTGGAAGTAGAACTTTTAGCCTTTAATATGGGAAAAAATGGGTAACACATTATTTGACGAGTTGTGCATAAGACTGACATGAGAGACTGTCATAAACATGACATAACACCTGTTATAAACATGAAGGAGACTTTATGAATGCTTATGACTGTTGTCATGAAGTGTCATTTGGTAAATAATGACACTTTTAATGCAAAGTTGACACTTTTAATTGACTTTTATAGGAAATATTAACGGAACTTTGATTAAAAGTGTCATTATTTACTGAATGACACTTCATGACAACAGATGTAAACATTTATGAGGACTCCTTCATGTTCATTACAGTCTCGTGTCAGTCTTATGCACACCCCATCAAATAAAATGTTACCAAAACAGTCTTGGTCTACCGGCTGATTATGTCACTAATTTAAAAAAAAAACGTATTTGTCATTATGAATGAATTATTTAGCTCTTAAATCTTGCTGAAAAGTAACTTGTAATTTAGTTTTGTCTTATTCCTGAACTAAACCAAAGATCCTTGGTAATATTTTGTGTCTATGGCTCTTCCACAGGCTCAGATCACAAATTTCAAACCTCATTCAGCCACCGTCTGACAGATTTTAAATACGGACATGTTTCAGTAAAATGTGGTAGATAAAGAAAACATCTGTGTCGATTTATGATCTGTACAATAATACCTCCAGCAACGTAAGAGTCGAGTCCTTCAGAAGGAAAGTTGCGGCTGCAGATTCTTTCCACTTCTGCACGTCTGCCATCAGAGACTCCAGCCGGTCCAACGGCTCCAGCTGCACTTGGATGGCTTGTCCTCGTAGCAGCATGTCGGAGAGGCTGTCCGCCACCAAAATGCAGCCGCTGGCCTGAAGGAAGCACAACTTCTGAGTGGGAAACTCAGAGTTTCAACACTTTTCCCACAGTAAAATTCAAGCACTTCTCAAGCATTTTCAAGGTAAGTTTTCAAACTTTTCCAGCACCAAACTTTGGAGATAAAAAAACAAACAAATGAACTTCAATTCATTATTACATGACATCATTTACCAATGTTATTAAAAATGTCTTGTGATAGTATTCCACATTCTACAGCAGGGACAATGTAAACTAAAATAGGACAAGCATAATATCACAAAATGATATTATGTTCTATTCATCTGACTAATCCGAGAACAAAACACTCATTTAACAAAAAAAAATCTCAAAATTTAAATAACAGTCCTTCATTTAAAACATATAAGACAACATCTATTTCAATTACACAGATCAATAAGTCACTGATTATTACTTTCCAGCTCAAACTAAGCAAAGAAAAATATAAAAAGAAAGTTACAAAAAATTATTTAAAAATATTCTTGCCAAGTTTTCTCACATTTAGCAAACAGAAACAGTTTCGGTAATTCCAACTAACCTAAAACAAGAAAAGTTTAATCTGATTTAACTTCACACAGAGTGAAAAAAGTGTGTGTGTCTTTTTATTCAGTGTGTAAAAATACCTGAGTTCAACTGTAAGTAACATTTTCTAAGTTAGGCTTTTAATCTAACATATGAAACACTTTGCAAACCTTGAAAACACTGAAATGAAATTCAAATATTTTCAAGGATTTCCTCACCTGACGCTCCTCGGCTTCCTGGAGCCACTCCCGTGCTTTCCTGATGGTGTCTTTCAGCAGCAGACAGTTCGGGAGGTGAGCTGGGATGACGGAGGCCTTTTCAGCCGCAGCGCTCAGAGTCTCTATGGAGTGGGGCGGCCTGGATATAATACATCACGATTTCAGTCAGATTATTTAGCAGCAGACGATTTGAATGAATCTGTTTATAAGATTCTTACAAATAAACGGAAAAGGTGCTGCAAACACAGTTTAAAACCTGAGATTTTTGTTGTTAAACTTTTGAATAGTTGTTTTGTTCCAGGAATTATGTATCTTTAAAAAGAAATTGTGTATTTTTCGACATTAGATTAATGGAGAAGCAGCTGCAGCCGTGCATCAGGTGGTGCTGCGCTCACCTGGCCTTCAGCAGGCTGCTCGCCTTCTCCTCCCAGTGCTCCGACAGAGTGAGCTGCTCCTGCAGGCGCGCCATGGCTTTCTCCACGGACGGATGAGGCACCAAGCCGACTCCCTGGTCGATGAGTCTCCTCATGGCCTCCAGGGTGAGCGTGTTGGGCTGGGCGCTGGCCAGCTGCACGGCCTCCAGCCACCTGGCCTGCTCCAGCCGCTCCCGGAGCTGGAGCAGCTCTGGCAGGTCCACATCGAAATCGAAGCTGACGTCCAGGAGGCTCTGGATCTCTGCAACGCTGGGAGACTCCTCCATCAGGACCTTCTCGCTGTGCTGCTGGAAGTCTTCGATCCGATTCAAGAGTTCCTACATGAAAAGAAACATTAATTACTTTGCCTTTCAACATTTGCTTAATGCTACACACACACACACACACACACACACACACACACACACACACACACACACACACACAGTAGTGTACAATAGTAGTACTTTGTTTAATTTTTTTTTGTTTATTAATTTTCCAGGGGACTCAGGCCCCCTGCAGCCCCCTCTTGCAGCCGTCACTGTTGCCACTAGTCAGAAAGTGCTTCATAAAAGTATTTATCCCCATTAAACTTCCTTCATATTTTGTCACAAACTTCAATGTATTTTATTAGGATCTTATGTAACAAACACAAAGTGGTCAGTAATTTAGAAAATTAAAAAATGAAAAGTGTTATATGTATTTGCATTGACCCCTTCAGTCTGATACCCCAAGATAAAACTCAACCTAAACCACAGAGGAGAGAAAACTTTACAATCCAAAGAGCCATTTTTACTAAAGGTGGGCAGATCTATCCAAAATATCAATAAAATTAATTTTGTATCAGTATAAAATCAATGATTTAGTTTCAGATTCACTGTTTTGTGTTGTAGTTTCTAAACTTTACCCCCCCAAAAAATGTTTTGATTTGCTCTAAAATGTTTATTTTTTCCACAATTGTTTTAGAAAAAAATTACATAAAATCCCTCAAAAAAGGAAAAATTAATTTGTGATGTTAATGTAAAAAAAACTCCAAAATGTTCCTCTTCCTTTCCGTACCTTGAGCTGAGGCGCCTGCGGGAGGCTGCAGCACAGGTTGTACAGCTGCCTCACAAAGGAGCTGAGCTCTTCCACCGTCAGCTGGCTGCGAGACTTTCCACTCCCGCACCGATACCTGGAACAACGGGGAGACTCACCCTGATGATGCCGACACACCGGAACAAACATCTAAAAACAAATTTAACCTTTATAACGATGTTACCTGGTCTGCTTCTTGCCGTTCAGCAGCTGCTGAGCCACCGAGGCGCATTTCTCTGCGTCTTGTGTGACGAGACGCAGCCGCCGCAGCAGGTCGTTGTCGGGGAACAGTCTGGTCTCTGACTCAGTGAGAAGAGAGCGGAAGACGGGCAGACCTGAGGAGAGAACGACGGGTCAGACGCCGTCTGATTAAGGCCTTCACAACCCAACACTGAAATGACGAAGGAAACACAGCTAAGGGTTGTGGACTAAAAACTTTATCGAGATATCATCAGGGACTATTTTGAGGATAAAAGTGAAATAAGAACTATTTATTACTTCTTTTTTAGGAAACTTTATGGCTGTGGCTGCATGACACAGGAAACAAAAATACTGATATTTAAAAAACATTCACATTTGTAAATCGCGTCTTTAGGACATCAGTCACATAAACAAAAGTGTGATCTGCATCACTAACCTGCACACAGTAGACGCATTTAATCACATTTTCACATTTATTGATATTTATCATTGAACTAACAGAGGAGAAAACACACTGCAAAATCACAAAATCTTACCATTTCTTAGTCTAGGTTTTAGTGCAAATATCTTAATGCTCTTGAAGTAAGACAAAGCTAACCTCTTAAAGCTTGAATGCACTGTGGAAAAAATGCAGCTAATTTAGATAATTAACACAAACATTAGATATCAAACCTAAATATTTACGACTACTGCTTCACTTATTTAACGTTTTGTTTTACTCACCTTTTTTCTTCTCCAGTTTGGCCTCCAGAGTCTGAGTGACACGAGAGGCCCATTCGTCATAGAGCTCTGCTCGCTGCTTCACGGCGTTCATCATGGGGAACAGGTCATCCATAGTGTATCTGTAGCTGCAGGAGCAAACACAATGCCACATTTAGCTCTGGAACCGCAGCAGCTTCACAATGCAGCAACTTTTAGAGGAAAATATACATCTAAGGCAGTGGGTTTTAAAGTGCGGCCACCAGGGGGCGCTAGGGAGGACAAATAAAAATTAAATGACTTTTAAAAAATAAAATGTAATCTGTTTTTCTATCATTATTGTAAAATATTATTTAAATAACTTGTTAGAATGTTGATCATCTTTCTGAAATGGAAAAGTTTCTGTAAAGTAAAAAGGCAGAAGGAACCGTCCAGCAGCCATGCTGCAGAAAACAGAAGGACTGTGGAGATTAAACAAAATTTGATGGGATGAATATAAAATATTCCATATTTTTTATAATAAAAAGAGGGGATTATGGTGGAAAAATTTAAAATATGTAATATATTGTAACATAAACCTGATAAATACATCTCCACCTCAAACCTCATCAAAACTTAAATCAGAAGGGATGAAGCAGCACATATGCACAGCAAAAACACAAAATCTTACTAAGTATTTTTGTCTAGTTACAAGTGCAAATACCTTAATACAATCGAAATAAAACAAAACTGACTTGTAAGTCAATTTTCAGCAAGATATAAGAGCTTGTTTTAAGTAATTCCTTTAACATTGATGAAAAAGTTCTAGTTCTACTGGAAGATTATTTCACTTATAACAAAACATTTCTCCAGTGTTTTAAGTGAGATAATCTACAAAAGGAACTAGTACTTTTTCATCTACATTAAGGAATTGTTGTGATAAAACAAGCTCTTATATCTTGCTAAAAAGGTAACATGTAAGTTAGTTTTGTCAAATTTCTAATAAACTAAGATATTTGCACTAAAAACTAGACCAAAAATACTTGGTAAGATTTTGTGTTTTTGAAGTGCACTAAATGAACTAAAGTGAATAAAAGGGAAAAAAAAAAAACATCCTAAAAGTTGATGTTTCTTTAGATATGTTGTAGTATTTTCTGGGTTTGCTGAGGGCCAGAAGCTAACGCAGCATTGAAACGTTTGGGAACCTCCTGATCTAAGCTGCGGTTTCATTAGGAGGACAGATCGCCTGAAGAAGAGTGCTAACAGCGATGCTAACGCTCAGAGAGAAGAAGCTTTTCCAGCAGTTCTTACTTGAGAGTGTAGTTGGAGACGTGGCAGGAGCAGAGGCTGTTGATGTGGTAGAGACAGACCAGCACACCTGGGCTGCAGGGGCAGGTGATGGCGGAAAGGTAGCAGGTGGTCCTGCACTTGGCACACTGACGCTCGTCATCTTGGAGGTGATCATATTTTGCCTCCTTGCAGTTCACCACCCCCTAATGGTGTTAAACAAAAACCCCAACAGAATATGATTTTTACATTTTTCATTTTAGGAAATATTTATTTTTGTAAGAAAACTTAGAGATTTCTGTAAATCTGTAAAGTTTTATGGAAAATGTGAACCGCTTTACCATCTTCTTGACTTTGTCCCTCAGTTCCTGCTCCTCTTTGATCATAAGGGCCATGTCCTTGTGAACGGCCGAGGCCAGAACCACGTTGAGCGTTTCTGCTTTGGTGGCCATGTTGCACACCATCTCATCGTGGGAGAAGACGTTGTACCGATGCAGCAGACGGTAGTGATCCACACACTGCCTACCCAGGGGCATCTGGACACACAACCACAAAAAAACAAACAGGTTCCAATAATAAGCCAATGGGCAGTAACTAGCTGCATTTACTCAGTTACATTTATTTTAGGAAAAATTTATTTTTAGGCCTATCTTTACTTCACTGCACTTTTGACTTTTACTTGAGTAATTTTATTATGAAGTACTGAGTATTTACTTGAGTAAAATTTATGGATTCTCTCCTAATGAATGAAAAACTAACATGTTTTAACCAAAAATCCACCAGACACAGAGACACACCTGCAGTTTGTGTTGAAGTTTCATAAGTTTTATATTGAAAGAAACTGATTTAGAAAAAAATGATTTTGCCTGATTTAGTTAGTTTTTGTATTTACATGAATTATTGTCATTTTCATTCTTAAAATACCAAAATTTCCACATAACTGAATTTTGATCCATCTGATGTAATTTTTAAATGTTAAATTATTGATAATTTGATCAGTAACTCAGTACTTGAGTTGACCTTTTACCAAACACTTTTTTATTTGAGTAAAAATATGTTGAAGTAGCGCTACTTTTACTTGAGAACAACTTTTGGGTACTTTGCCCACTTCTGCTGCTAAGTTACACAGGTATGCCATAAATAACTGACTGTTTTCTTTTTTTTCCTGTTTTGACCCTACACACGTTCTCTATCAGATTGACTTTGACTAGGCCACTCCAGAAAATCCACCATGTTGTCTTTAAGGTTGAAGTTTTCCTTTTATTTCTATTTTTTTTGTTTTGAAAAATAAGTATTTCTGAGTAAAGCTACGTACCCAGTCCACAGTGCAGAAGTTGACCGCCTCAGCGAAGTTAAAGCCCTGATTAAAGCCGCTGTGATACGCTCTGGGAAACGTGATGACGAACTCTCCGGCGCACTGGTTGGTTCTGTAGATCTACAGCAGAGAGATGAGTTGTTGGTTTTTATTCGGGAGATGTGAAACAGACCGAGGTGATGACTGAAGCAGCGGGTACCGGGACGCCGTGCGCCATCAGCGTGTTGGGGTTCATGATGGTGACCAGCTGGTGCAGCAGGTCTGGCTGGGACTCAAACAGCTCTGGAGCCAGTTTCTTCATCACCTTCTCCAGCTGCTCGGCAGCAAAACCAGGAGCACCATACCAGGTCTTTGGTTCGCCCCTAAAAATGAACAACAGCATCACAAATAAAGCAGAAACAAGGAAACTACACTGCAAAAACACATATGTCAGATGGTCTGTCTAATTTCAAGTGTAAATATGTCAGAAACAAAACTAACTTAATGGTAACTTTTCAGTCGTTTTTTTAAAATATATTGATAAAAAAGAACTTGTTCCACTGGCAGATTATTTTCCCATGTTATCAGTGAAATAATCTCCCAGTGGACCTACTGCTTTTTTATATATCAATACAAAGGAATTATTTACTCAGACTTACACTTTTCAGCAAGACGCTGGAGTTGATTTGAGTAAATAATCTCTTAATATTGGTGAAAGAGTTTTTGTTCTGCTGGTGAACAAGGACCAGGCACTGCGCTGTTACCTAGCAACCCCAGTCAAGTCCAGCCCGTCACCTAGCAACCCAGTTCTAGTTCCTCGGGCAGATTATTTCACTCATAACAAAACATTTTCCCATGTTATAACTGAAATAATGTGCCAGTGGAACTAGTGCTTTTTTTAGTTACTTGTTTGTTTGTCTTATTTCAAGTGTACTAACATACTTGCACAAGAAACTAGACAAAATAATTCTTGATTTGGTGATATTTTTTTGCAGTGTGTCCCTTGTTCTACACACTTGAATTAAATGATTACACTACAAAGACACAAAATTTTAGTCTAATTCTTTTGTCTAATTTCTTGTGCAGTAAAAAACAACAACTTACAAGTAACTTTTCAGCACATTTTGAGTCAATAGTTCCTTAATGATGATAAAAAATGCCAGTTCTACTGACAGATTATTTCAATTGTAACGTGGAAAAAGGTCTTGTTATAAGTGCAATAAGACATTTATCATCAAAATTAAGAAATTATTGACTTAAAAAAAAACCTCTTACTTCTTGCTGAAAAGTTACTTGTACTTTAGTTTTGTTTAATGTCAATATACTAACATATTTGCACTATAATCTAGACGAAAAAATATTTAGTGACATTTTGTGTTTTTGCAGTGTGTCAGGAATGTGCTTATCTTCTGTCCAATAAAGTTAGGATTGAAATTTTATTTCTTTTTATTGATACTTGTAAACAGTGCTGCCAGGTCCCGCTTTAAAAAGTGACTATAGATCTCAATAAGTGTTTTATCTGGGTAAATAAGAGTTATTATTATCATTATTACTTGGTTCAATGTTAAGTTTGGGGTATTTTCAGATATTTGACTCCCGAAAAAAAAAAAAAACTATTCAATAATTTATTTTAACAACATCTCATCTGTGTTTTCAGCAAAGTTCTGAGTTTCCTTTATCAAACTGTGTTTGTGTTTCTGCAGTGTATTCCTGTATTTGTACCAGTGCAGGTAATTGATGGAGTAGCTCCAGTGATCCTCAATGTGCCAGCAGAACGAGGAGAAGCACATGCCAACATAAAGCCAGGGCAGCGTCATCCCGCAGATGTCAGCTGTCACATGAGTCAGAACCGACGGGTTCATCATCGCCAGATTGTTCAGATTCCAGCCACATTTGAGGTATTTCTGCAGAAGACGAAAAACACAATGAATGTGATGCTGCAATAAATCCACCTCTTCGTAATAAATTGGATTAAAGCAGAGGAATGCAGTCAAAACTGATCACAATTCCTCTGACATAGAGAGAATACCTCATCTGCTGGGGAAACCTTAAATTTTCCATTTGGGATGGGGAATCCGCTCCCGAACTCCTTGGAGGCGATATCAGCTCCGTACTCCACGGTGACGTCCTCCTCGATGGCTCCAACCAGGCGCCAGAACTCTTTCTCCACCAGCTCCATGGGTACCATCTGTCACCAGCACCAGGGGGATGAAATTTGAATTTAAAAAGGCTTAAACCACACAGACGAGGATGTTAATGTAGGAAAATACACAACTTACATGAACCGGCATGTTGAAGTAGTCGGATTTGAATGCATCTGCCATTTGGCCGAACGCACGCAGAGAATAGTCCCTGTGTGCCTGTTCGAATCCGAACGCCTCGTGAGGCTTGCTGCATTCCTGCAGGTGCAATTAAATACCGGTTTTATGTTTACATCCCAAATATGTAACACAACAATGGTCTATTTTCTAGTGCAAATATTTTATTACACCTGAAATAAGACAAAAGCACCATACATGTAACTTTTCAGGAAGATGTAGGACTTTATTCGAAGTCAATAATCCCTTAACGTTGAAGAAAAAGTCCTAGTCGTCTCGTTGTAAGTGAAATAATCAGTTAATTCTTTCAATACTTTTTATCAATACCTGGGAATCAATAACTTAAAACAAGCTCCTATGTTTTGCTGGAAATCTACTTGAAAGTTATTTTGTCTTATTTCAAGTGCAATAAGATGAATGAGAAACTAGATCAAAAATACTTGGTAAGATTTTGTGTTTTTGCAGTGAAACTAAGGCTGAATCAGAGTTCGTTCACTTTCCCCTCAGTAAAATTCAAGAACTTTTCAAACATTTTCAAGGTAAGTTTTGAACATTTTCCAGCATTACACTTTTGGATTGTGCTGTTACTAATCATGTCTTGTGATAATATCTGACATGATACAGCAGGGACAATGTAACAAAATGTTATACCTCACATAAATTAATTTTGACCATTATAACTGAGCTAAAACAAGATAAGTTTAGACTAATTTCACTTCAGACAGTGAGAGAAAAAAGTGTTTTTTAATAAGTATATGAAAATGCTGTAAATAATGGCTTTGAAATTTAGGATATTCAAACATTTGGACTGCATTTTAAAACTGTGCAGTCAGTTGTTTAGGGCTGCAAATGTTACATAGTCATTTGAAAAAAAATACAGATAAATATATCCTATAGAAAAGTCAAAATTCTTGTTTGGCTCAAAATCTAAGGCTGATTTTAAAAAATACACACAGTTTCCAAAAAGATCTAAATAAGTATAACTGGTTGTTTTGGAGTCATTCTTTTGAGGATATTTAGTGAAATTATTCCATCAAAAATATCTGAAAAACAGCTAAAACCTGCATTTTTTAATCAAATATCCTTTAAATCCATCAGTTGGTCCTTTATTACTTTTGCCTCCTAACATATAAACATGTTGCTGTATAAAAAAGTAACTTTATCTTATATTTCCCCTTTGCTTCAGGTCTGTTCTATGTAAACAGTGTAGTGACATCATGTGCCGTTTGTGTCACCTGAGCCAGACACTTGGGGCACCTCCAGTCTCCTTTGGGGACGTCGTGCAGCGGGGGGATCAGACAGAAGGTGTGGTAGCTGTCGTCACAGCCGTCACACAGCAGCAGCCGGTCCTCGTCGCCTCCACTGCCACACACCAGACACACGACCAGATCCACCTGGGAGACAAAGGCAGATATATCAACTGGAAACAACAACAAAAACAAACGTCTGCTGAACCTTAAGCAGGCTTTTCAGAGGCGAGACATTACAGAGTTTACTTTGGTCCGTTCAGATCCACAGAGGCTGAAAGCCAGAAGGTTTGAAACATCTCACTGTTTTTACATGGAAATTCTGAACATCTGAGCAGATCAGCTGCACAATGGGACGATTTTAAGAGATCTACATGTAATTCACCCTATGGTCAAAGTTCACATAAATAAACGAAAGGACAGACGGACGGTCCATCCGTCCATGTCTTCATGGACAATGGTACAATGATGATTGGCCTTTTATCCATCATTTTAATTGTGACATTTCCAAACCAGAACTGTTGAATCTCTGACTTTGGAAACTATGACAGAATATGTATATCTTTAGAGGAATAATAGTGAACGTCTCCTTCATGAGGCGGCTGATGAACGCTGATATCCGACGTTCAACTGAAGCTTTCATCATCATCAATTATTCAGCGATTGAACTTCTCTAGACTGAGGATGTTTCTACTTACTGGACTCGGAGGAATGAGAGGAATCATCTTCTTGTAGCGAGACTTGAATTTGTCTGCTTCGATTATTGGTTCCTTAAACTCGACTGGTTCCTGTTTCACTAGAATGGGAATCGGTTTTTCTGCAAGGCAGTAAGAAACCTCAACGTTACAATGAGCAGCTTTTATATTTTACATACAAATTCGATTTGTATATAACTTAAAATCTGGCAAAATGCTCTTTAGATATACTTTCTTAGTGTGTATGTCTATTTCGTAGTAAATTATGTTGATCCTGCTACATTTTGGGAAGTAGAAGTTCCCTGTCAGTCATTTCTGAATGTTCTTGTCAAACATAATCATATTTAATCCTGGGTTCGTACACTTTTCCTACAGTAAAATTCAAGCACTTTTCAAGGTAAGTTTTCAAACTTTTCCAGCATCAAACCATGGAGATAAAAGCAATACAAATATTCTAATCTTAAATGTTGAAGTTTCATTAGCTGGAAGCAGAAAGTCATCATGAATAACAGAGATAAAGCTTTATGTAATTTTTTCTACATTATGTGTTTCACTTTGTGATGGAGTTACTGGAAAAAGCTAACTATTAAATAATCTAATTTATTGAATATGACTATAGAACAGATGTTTTTTATATAAAATGTTTGTTTTTTTACATATTTGTTAAAACTGTTGTAACAGTTTAACATGAGACAGATAATCTGTGAAAAGATCCACCTCCTCCCTGAAATGCTCCGCTCCTGACCAAAAACAACCAATCAGAGCAAAGAGGAGGGTCTTAGCGCTGTCAATCAAACTCATGTAGTCGCTGCTAATTATGCTAATGGTAGAGAAACAACTTATAGTTACAGGTAAACTGTTTATCTCACATCATCAGTGGCCATGCTAACTAGCTGTAGCATTCATGACAGGCTATGCTAGCTCTAACTGGTTGTTTCTAGATTGCACTGTGAGCACTGGGAGCAGGCAGAGGAGCTTATCTGTCTCATAACATACAGTCACGACATAGTGACAGTTTTAACAAACGTGTGAAGGACATATTTTATTTTATAAAAAATGTTACAAACTGCAGCTGTAAATCGGTTACATGGTTTACTTTTTGCTGTCTGAGACGAAGAGTCTGACCTGGTTCCTGCTTTACAACAATAGAACCCATCCTCCTCCTCAGATTGGGCTTGCTATCCCCCGTCTCACCTGGCTCGGTCTTCACACAGGTAGTCTGCACCGGCACAGAACAAGAAGTGAAACTACAGGCAACCTCAAACAGTAAAAGACACTGTGAAGCTATTCTTGGAACCTGCGGTGAAAAGTGAAGCCGCAGCGACTCTCACCTCGATCTTCATGCGCTTGGCTCGGCGAGCGCTGGGGCAAACATCAGGCGGGGGGGCCGGCGCTCTCTGAACCGCCTCCTGCAGCTTGGGTTCGTCGACGCTCATCTCCTCCGCCAACTGGTCGGGTTTCTGGACACACTGAGGGAAACAGAGTCGGTTTAAAACCCAAACCTGCTGGCTATGAGCAGGGATTTGCATGTTTGAGAGGAAATACCTGCAAATACAGACATGAGGAAGTTATAAATACGGACAGAATGGGACACAAGTCTGAAGATACCGGGAGGATATCGCTGATATGAGTCTATGCACTGCAAAAACACAAAACCTTACCGAGAAGTTTTGGTCCAGTTTCTAGTTCAACTGTCTCAGTACACTCAAAATAATACAAAACTAATTTACAAGTAACTTTTCAGCAAGAAATAAGAGTTTGCTTTAGTAAAAGTACTAGTTTCACTGGCAGATTACTTTATTTATAACATGGGAAAATGTCTAGTCATAATAGAAATAATCTGCTGGTGAAACTAATACTTTTTTAATCAATATTAAGAAATTATTAGCTTAAAACAAAATCATATATCTTGCTTTAAATCTATGCATATTTTTTAAATTCAAGTGTTCAAAGATATTTTAACTAGAAACTAAACCAAAACTACTTAAGATTTTGTGTTTTTGCAGTGAATGATATGATTTTACATTGTGATACTTAAAAAGCCAATTATTGAAGGTACTTGTGACAGGATAAATCACTTTTATTGATTAGTTAATTTTTTGATTTATAAAGATTTAATTTTGGGAAAATCTGGATATTTTTTCCACCAATACTCTGCTGGGGTTTCCATAGTTCAGAGGGCAGCCATGTTGTTTCACAGCTTCTATTTATTTGAACCTTGAATTCATGTCAACTCTACCATAATATATTACATACACACAATTATGAGAATAAAGTCACAATATTACAAAAATAAAGTTGTACAGCAATTAAGTCTAAATAAAGAGTCAATATAACCAGAAAAAAGTTGTGGTATTAGGAGAATTAAGTAATTTTATGAGAACTCCAACACGGAAAATAACAAAAAATATAAATGAGGAATGTTGGGCATCTTGTGAAGTTATACTTTGGTATCGGTTTTACAAATAAGGAAATGTTTTATTACATCAGCATCAAATTATCATCAGTAGCAGGCCTTTAAAACTGAGGTGATCACATCAGATCCTGATAACTAGAAGGAAGCCTTTTCTAATCAAAACGACCTTTTCTCTTAACTTCAAGACGTTCTTCTAAAAATGTCTTTATTTCACTAATATTATGGTTATATTCTCTTAAATTAGCATTTATTCTCGTAGCCTGGCTGTAGAACTCAGAAGGGATGATTGAAATAAAATCCACTTTTTGAAGAATTTTGTTTTTAGTAAAGAAAGTGACTTTAAAAATTGGAGATTTTATTTGAAAGCCATGTCGCTTATCATATCAGGTACTAAATTACATGGTATTTGGCTGTGCAGCCAGAAGACAAAAAGGCCAAAAGAAGGATGTGATTAATGAGAGTTTGTCAGCTAAAACAAGACAAACACGTCAGATCTAAAATAATTTCAGGCTTGTGCTGAGGCCTGCTGCACCTGCTGTTTAACTTCTGAGGTTTAATAAGTAACAATGGAGGACAAATGGTTCAAACAGCGCTCAGCCAAACAAGATGAAATATTAACTTCTGGAAATTTAAATATGAAATTGCAGCAAAAACAAAGGATTCACACAGATGAGCTTTTCACATTTTGTGACTCTACAACCTCAGAGTTCAATACATTTTAAGTAATAAAAATATAAGTATTACGTTACAAACTGCAAAAACACAAAATCTAACCAAGTATTTTTGGTCTAGTTTCTGGTGCAAATATTTTAGTAAACTTTAAAAAAGAGACACTAACTTTATAAAAGTAACTGTTCAGTATGTTTTAAGTAAATAATTCCTTAATATTGATGAAGAAGTATTTGTTTTCTTGGCAGATTATTTCACTTACAACATAGGAAAATGTCTTGTTATAAGTGAATAATCTGCCAATGGAACTAGAACTTTTTCATTAAAATTAAGCAATTAGTGATTTAAAACAAGCTTCTATGTCTTGCAGAAAAGTTACACATTTGAAATAAGACAAAACTAAGATATTTGTACTAGAAACTAGACAAAAATACTTGGTTAGATTTTGTGTTTCTGCTCTGTATGAATGATCAGGGATTGCAGAAACTCTTAAATGCACCAATCTGATGGTTGAATAAGCTAAATAACAGATAAAGATCAACAAATATATTTTATTATTGACCCCACATGTGTATTTACTCAATAATTTAGCAGATAAAAGGTTTGTTTTACTTAAAATGTTAATTTTGTCTGGAAAAAACCACTGTACTGAACCCCATTGAAAACCTCCTGGTTATTCCACCAGATATTGGTTTCTAAACTCTTCCCGAGTTAAAACATTAGTGTTGTTGTTTCTAAATGAAAATGAACTTGATTCCTTTACTTTATTTGAGGTCTGAAAGCACTGCATCTTTTTCATTATTTTGATCATTTCTCTAATAAATACTAAATTTCACAGAAATGTTGTCAGTAGTTTATAGAATAAAAGACCAACATTCATTTTTACGTTTAAAACGCAATTAACTCAAAATTTAAATCAAGTCCCACCGCCACATTAAATGCAGTTAAAACACACTGAGGTTTGAAACATGAGAAGTTCAACAGGTGTGAATACTTTTGCAAGTCATTGTACATTATGGGCTCCAGCTCCTCTGCAGGTTCAGACAATAGGTGGACAGATGAATGGATTTTATATTAACTGATATCTCAGCGTCTTTTTGTGCTTTCAAACAGTAAAACTCCTCCTCTTTTGTCTGTAAGAGTCAAGAACTCCACAAAGTTTTAACTTCTGACCTTATTTCTGCCTAGCACAGAAACAAAACCACAGCTGGATGCACGTGGTAACACCGAGGTAAGTTGAGAGCAAATACAGCCGAGTCAAGCTGGAAGTATGGCACAATGGCCACCTACCCACCCACACAGCACATGCATTTTGGTTCATTTCAAGCTTTAGCAGCTTCGCAATCGTCACTCAAACGTACCTTTTCAAGGTCAGGATCAGCCTCCAAACGCATCAGTTTGGAAGCTGGTTCTTGTGCCTGAGGCAAAAGAGAGCTTGGGTAATAAAACATTTTAGAGTGGCCTGACCAAGCGGCCACACAGAACCAATTCAAGAACAATATCACAGAAGCTCTCTTTGTTTTTTACGGTGCAAATGCAGTTAAAGTCACAAGAAGACACTAAACTATAACAAGAGGCTCCAGCGGCAGAGTGTACTGGTTCCTGCACTCTGAACTAATTATATTTACACAGAGAAGGAAAAAAAAAACAATTTCTGTCACATTAGATTTACTCCACATGTTCTCTTTATATGTAGTTTAATGTTGATACATAAAAGGTGGAGAAATTATGGTAGGAAGCAGATTTTTAGGTAGGATGATTAAAAAGACGGACATTAAATCAGATTAAACTGATTTTACAACAGGAGATTTAACACTGGAAGTGGAAAACATTTTAAATATCCAAAATAAATAAACGAAACAACAATTAAAATTAATATGAAGTCTCTGTAAACAAAACTGTCCTTCAAAAAAATGGCTAGTTGAGACCAAAACACCAGACTGAAGACTTTCTTCATCCAGTTTTTGGTAGAAAGAGAGAGAAAAGAGAAAAGCAATAACTTACGCAAATGGAAGTGATTGACTTTGTCTTAATTTATCATGTAATTAATTGATTTATTGCGACAGATCTAAGCGTTTGTACACTTTTCCCGCAGTAAAATTCAAGCATTTTCCAAAAAAATGTCCAGTTTTCTAACATTTCCAAAGCAAGATTTTGGAGTTAAAAATAAAACAAATAAACTAAAGAAGACTGTTTCAGTTATTCTAGATCAGGGGTAAAGTAAACTGAAATATAACAAAATTTTATGTCACATAACTGACATAAAAATGTGATTTTAACTGACCTAAAAACAAGAGAAGCAGAAGAAGTCTGACTTAACTTCAGACATTCATATTACATGTATGAAAATATCTGGTTTCAACTGTAAGTAATGTTTTCCAAATTTAGACTTTTAATCAAACGTAAGATTACACTTTAGTACAAAACTGTGCAGTTTTAATATGAAGCACTTTCAAGAATTTATACAGAAATCAAGCACTTTAAAAACCTTGAAAAAATAAATTGAAGTTCAAACACTTTCATGCCCCCTGTTCATAAATCAGACTAGAACTTAAAAACTGTATTTTAGGTTTAAAATTAAATTGAATGTGACTTCTTAAATTTATCTGAGGGTCACAATGAGAGTGCAGGGACTTGAGAAGTTAGGTGAATGGTAGACCTCTGCAGTCGGAGCCTTCTTGACTAATTATCTACACTTTTACTAAGAAACCAAAAATTATCAAAATTATCTTTAAAAAAACAATATCATATATTTTTCTCCAAAGCAAATCACACAGAAATCTTTTGCACGGCGGTTTGGTTTCTGCTCGTTTAATTATTTTTGTTGTTTTTTTGTTTTGTTTTTTTTTCACAAACAGCATCATTTCAGATGATGACTGCAGATTGCTGTCATGCCGATACATGCGTGCAACTCACCAGCAGGTTAGCTCCACTCTGAAAAAGATTGTAGGGATAGAGGATTCTTTCGTAATGCCCTCGCAGGTGTGAGCCGACGGCTTTGCCAGGAGAGAAGCCCATTTGAACTGCGATCTTGGTCCACCGCCTGTCCTGGCAGACGATGTCAAATCCCCCCTCGTCTGCAACGAGCTGAAACGGCACAGAGTCACGTCAGCGGAGTCTGTTTCTGAACTCTATGAGATATATCTGTCTGTGAATAATGAGAGGTGGAAATAATGCACCTTGTTTAGCTTATATAAGTCCAAGATCTTCCTCTCCACATGAGGGATCTTCAGGGTGCATCCCTGCAAATCCCAGAATTTGGCAATCTGGTCCAAAAAATTGAGCTTGACCCTCGTCTGTGCCTATAAACAAAAACAAACAAACAAAAAAACAAAAATAAATATTTATTTCCTCCAAAATCACAGCGTGGTGACCTAAAGTATCTTTTTTTTTATTATTAAAAAGCATCATCCTCTTACCAAAAAGTGTTACCTCATGCTAAGAAACATTCATAAAGTACCTAGAATCTAAATATAAACAAATGAATAAAAAACAAAAAGATGCAGATAATAGTAAAATCACATCCGACATAATCTGATAAACAAAACTCACCTCCAGCTCATTGAGCCGCTGGATGCGAGGGACAAAGTGAAGCTTGTCAACATCGCAGGCAAATGGTGGCTGCCAGTCCTGAAGAGCAACAACACATAAAGGAACATGGAGGTCATGATAGCTGGCAGGCTGCAGACGGGATCCACCCTGTCATCTCTACACCCAGCCCAACAAAACTGTGCCTTAAATATATTTATGCTATTAAGAAAGAGGCAACTTTTGAATTTGCTCTGAATATCAAACTTAAAGGAATGTTACGCTAAACTCTAACGATAGGCTTGTTTTGGATTTAAATAATCATATAGACAAAAATATTGATTGTTTACTGGTTATTTCAGCTGATAGAGAACATAAGCAGTACTAATCGCCTAACACACTTTATTTCTGTCAAACTTGTCCAGACCATTAAACAAACATAACCTGAATAAATACAAAATGCAGTTTTTAAAAGAGAATTTCATTAATAGAGACTGCTGGAGTGCAGGGAATAATTTTAGTGGACTGATGAGACAAAAGTAAAACTTTCCGGAAGGTTTGTATCCCATTTACATATGGAATAAAACTAACAATATTTCAGAAAAACCTTCAGACAGTCATGCATGGTGGTGGTAGTGTAATGCTCTGGAACTATCAAGTGTAATGACTTGCTATAGGAAAACCTTACTCGCCTTAAGCAGACGTACTTGGAAAATATTTACTTTTAGGAGTCGTTCTACAGCTATGTACGTTTTACGTAATATTATGAAGAATTAATACAGTAACTTGAGTAAAATCTCAGGATACTGTACCCAGTGACAGTAACTTCACTGAATGAAGAATAAACATATTCCAACTAAAAATGCACCAGATGCAAACCTACTGTTTACGTCAAAGTGAGACCTCCTGTTTGTACACAAGCTTTGTTATCCAAATGTTATTTGGAGGCCAATCTGTAATAGTTATCTGTATGTTTTCCCTTTTAGGCTTTAAAACATCAGAATTTACACATAACTAAACTTTTTTCTGTCTCATTACATAATTTAAGTATAAAATCAAATGCTATGATCAGTTAATAATAATAATAATACATTTTATTTGTAGACACCTTTCTCAACACTCAAGGTCACCTCAAGTACACACTGCATTTCAAATGAAAATTTTATTTGACTAAATACTTTCTTACTCTTACCTGAATATTTTCTTGAAAGCTGCATTTTACTTTTACTTTAGTAAAAATATGCTGAAGTAGTGTTACTCTTACTTGAGTACAGTTTTTGGGAACTTTGCTCACCTCTGCTTGTAGAAAAGTGAGACTTCCAGCTGCTTCCTTTCACATTCACTTTATTTTACACAACATAATGTCATAAAGACTGTTCTGGTGAAAAAAAGAAATGCTACTTTTACTTGAGAACAATTTTTGGGTCTTCTACTCGCCTCTTACTTGATTTATGCAGCAGAACAATGATTAAAAGCACACGGCCAAGGCTAGCACTGAATGGCTAAACAAAAACATAGCTAAAGTTATGTAGCAGGTGAGTCAAATCGCAGACTTATATCTGATTGAGATGCTGTGCCATGATTTTAAACAAGTTGTTCAATTCTTTGAAACTTTCTGGTGTGGCTAAATTAAGACAATTCACAAAAGAAGAATGGGGCAATATACATAGTTGTCACCAGATTATTTGGATTAGTGAGTGACTATGTTTTTTCACAAAGGCTCAGAATGGTACATAAAGCTTAAATGATACCTTAACTTGAAAACCCACATGTTTTATTTACTCAGCTGATTTTTGACTGGTGTTAAAATCTGCTTAAATGGGACAAAAACAATAAAAACGTAAGAAGTCTGTCCAGGAGGATATACTTTCTCACAACCCTGTAGATCATTTTGTAATGTAAACACTTCTTTTTAAAAAAAAAAAAAAAAAAGAAGAAGGGGGTCAAAAACACCCAAAGTAACAAAATGTGCCCCAAGTACTTTGCTTTAAGTCTGTGGCCAACATCCCCCACTGACAGACAAAATGGCCAGATGGAAGACTCAACTCAATAGTCCAGCTTACCACAAAGCCAACATGGAGGACAACACCCTTCAACACAGGCTCATACATGAACCCTGGCTGATTATGTGGTTGCTCATATTATCATAGCCTGCATCAATAAAAATGTTTAGCAACATTGCGTTTTTAGCAATACTTCAAAGGTCATAACTTCATTTAGGAGAAAGGACTTTTTTCCTCCACTTTTTAAAAATCCATACTTAACAAGAACATCTTACATAATAGTTAAAAATGCGTATATATTAACGTGTGTATAAAAAATTGAACACACTCTGCGTCGCGTTTTTATTAGAAAGTGACCATAAAAGTGATGGGACTCACTCTGTGGATGCTCTTCAACTAAATAAATTAATAATTATGAAAGTCAGCTTCATGGCTTTAGGGCCATTAAAAGGACAAACACGGTAAAAGATGAAGCTAAATGTCATTTATTTTATTTTTATCATCCGCATTTTCTTGCTATGCTTTCAGGAGCCGAATAGCTTCCGCATAGCTGCTGGTGTCAAAGCTGATAGCCTCATTATGACAGGTATAGCTAAGGTTAGCCTGCCAGCAGAGAGGATCAATGACCGGACCACCACCGAGGCTTTATTGACCTCCGACTATGATCCGGATTTAACACTCCGCAACAAACACACAACTGCTAGTACACCTCAACTAGATCAGTATATTTGGGTTAAATACAGGGTAAATGAGAAGAAGCTAACGGTTGCAGCACAAAGAATGAGGACCGCGGTGTGTATCCGCCATGTTGAACAGTCCCTTTAAATCCTAGCGCTCGTTCCATCTAAAGCCGAACTAACTCAGCATCTGCGCCCTCAGAAACCGAATAAAACAACTCGGCGCACTCACCGGCGGCGGCCGGACTTTGCAGATCCCCGTCCTCTCTGCGATGGGCCGGATCTTGTTGATGAAAGCATAAGGATCTCGAAATTCTTCCCAGCTGGGCTCGAAGACCGGGCACTCCGGGGGAGGCTTGAACTCGTCCGGCCGAAGCAGGCTCATGGTCGTTCGGGGACCCAGCGGAGTTGTGACTCAGGGGATCGGCGTGCTGCGGTCGGGCTGAAGGTGTTTTGTTTTTGTTTTTTCTTTTTTTTTTTTTTTTTTTTTTTTTTTTTTATAATTTTTGTTCCGGTTATTCACCAGTCACAGTCGGCCTGCAGCGCGTCGACATCAACACGAGAGGAGGCAGATTATGCTCTCACACACATCTAACCGAAACACATACACACACATCCACGCACAGTCAAGAGAATGTTCCAAGGCAGTGAGCACGTCCGCCTAAAAAACTAGTCACCGCACGGTTCTACGTGATGCTAGGCAGATACATCACTCTCTGCAGACTTACACTGTAATAACTGCCGTATACGGGTGTTTAATTTTTTTGTATTGAATTTCCTTAAAAGATTTTTGACTTTATTCGTTTTAAATAGAAGTAATGGAAAAGAATACATCCGATTGTTTAATAGAAATGCGATGAAATTAAGGACTTTTATTAGGCTCATAACGCATTAGGCAACACCCAAAAGTGAAACAAACGATCCAGTTACAAAGTCCTAAAAAGTTACAAATAAAAATATTATTAAAAACAACGTCTGATTAAATAAGGTAATCAAATCAGTTTCGAAATAACTTTGTTAAAAGCAATGAAATTAAAGTTGTTTTAGTTTGAAACCCACCCACCCATACCAAAAGATTTCAGTTTGAACACTTCTCTTATTACATTATTAGCATCCTTCACTAATATAAAGTGCCTTGCTCGTCCTTAAAAGAGGACAATCTTAAAAGTGTGGTGTGCATCTTTTGGGCTACTGTCCTGGACCCAAGTTAGATTGTTTGGAGTTTCTGTAAACATAGATTATTAAGTGCAGGAGGTCATGACTTTATGTAATATTCTTTCAAATGTGGATATTTTCATCAACTGTAAGCATAATATCATCATAATTAAGAAAAATAAAGGTATGAAAGAAGCATCTTTATGTTTAATTAACCTATGTTTCACTTATTGAAACGAGTTACTGAAATAAATGAACTTTTCAGTAATATTCTAATTCATTAGAAATGTTACCTGATGTGTCTATCTTCACATCCGCTCTGATATGGAAACTGGTTTCCTATCCCTGTTATAAAACATTCCCAAAGCATGATGCTACCGCCACCATGTTTCACTGTGGTACTCAGCTTTTCTCTCATCGGGTTAGATCACTTTCTTCCACATGCTTGTTGAGTCTTATGCATGGATTGTAGAAAACTGATTACTATGTTAAAAAAATGTCCAATTGTAAACATAGATGATGATAATATATTAAATTCATTCTTTTATTCAGTAGTAGACCCTATTTGTGAACATAAACCACATGTAAATGAGTCAGTAACAATAAAATGTTTTTTTTTTAAATTATGAATTAGTCCAGTGGTTTTATTACTGCGTAATAAAAAAATAGGTTTAATTGAAAATATGCATCATGGCTTTACTGTACTTTCACTTTTAAAACATGTACATCCTTTAAGATGTGTTCATATGACCTTAGCACTTCAGATGAATATTTTTACACATATTTTTTTTACTTGGATACAGTTTGTATGGTAGACTGTTTCTTGTGGATTCTTGATTTTCGTCATTACACGATCAGCCAACCAGGCGACGCCTTTTTATGAGTGTAAAATCTATGCAATACACCAGCAGATGTAACGACTCCCAACTTTTCCTCCACTCCGTCAATAACCTGAACCTGACAGCTGGTGGCAACACACAGTAATGGCATATCGATTCATAAAGAGAGGTAAATAAAACACATGGATTGGGATAAAAGTAATTTGAATAATAAAAAAGATGTTATATGTTTACATTCTCGCGGATGGATCTTGAGCAGGTGACACCTCAGAGGCTGGCCGGGACTCGTTGTTTAAATAGCCAGAGTGGGAAGTTTGATTGGTTGTTCCTCACAAACGGTTGGGAACATCTGCCGCCGAACAGCAGAACAACCACAGACATGTTTTTCAGTTGCAAAGCAGTTGGTTGGCTTAAACACATCGTAACGTAAACAAAATATTTAATAAATATTCACAAGACTTCCTGTAATTTGACAGGACTTTCTTTTTGTGTGTGTCATTTGGTTAAAAATAAAAAAGTTTATAATGCGGAGTTTAAAAGAATCACCAAACTGATTGAACATATCAAAGGAATCAGTTCAGTGAATTCAGCCGGTCTCTTCCTGTCCTTTCAGACTGACTCCATTATGTTCAGGTCAGAGCTCACCATCTGCTGGTGCTCATTGTTCTACTTTTTGACAAAAACATTTACTACTTCTTCCTTTGGCTGTTCTCTTACGGAGTTGCCTCCATCTCTCCCCATCTCCAGAAAACAGCCTCTGTCACATCTGTCCTCTTTCACCACAAAAACCTTTTATTTTTTCTGATTTTGGTGGTCTGCACAAGCACATTCCTGACTTGAAACTTTAATTTACCCTTCAAACATTATGTCTTTTTGTTGGTCATCTCCAAACCATATACAGCAACCGATCTCACCGTTTTAACTAATGAACTGTCAACCATCTCCATACATATTGTGATGACTTTCCAATTGGCTTCACTGTAAACTCCTTCTGTGGGAGAAAACTTGCACTTTATTTTACTGTCATCTGTGTGTCAATGTGTTCATGACTAATTGAAGTGTAAAGCACTTTGGAGTCCTCCGACTTGATAAAGCAATATAAATTCCAGCCAATAAGTCATCCAAGAGGTCAAAAGGGAACATGTAAAGCAACGCAGGTATCCCCTGAGTTGAGTGAAAATGGCCTCCATGGGAGAGTTTAAAGGCAAAAGTCATATTGGACGAAAAAGATCACATTTTCCTAAATGCAACAAAGTGGATCTTTCTGGAAAGTGGGTTTCTTTTTACGTCTGGCACAAAACTATAACAGACTTTCAGATAAATAACACCATACCAACAGGCAAATGTGATAGCAGTAATGGTTTGGGTTACATTGCTGCTTTATAATGACTTGCTGTGATTGGATGAACCATAAACTGAGGAAATACTACAACCATGGGAAAGTATGAAGGGAAAATCTGCTGACTAAAAAGAACACGAAGGTCCATCTGAAACTCTCCAATAAAATGTCCTGCTAATTCCCAAAAGGTTTTTTTGGGAAAATGCTAAGATGACTAAGAAAACCAAAGAGGGACTTTTTGGAAAGTGTGTATTCAATTACATCTGGTATAAAACTAAGACAACATGTTAGAAAAAAGAAAATTGTGCTGGCAGTAAGACAAGTAGTGTAATGTTTTGAGGGTCAGGTGTAATGGGAGAAACATGAAACATAAAAAAGTAAATCCCCCAGGAGAATGGCTGGCCGTCAGTACAAGACTATAACCACAAACATGCTTTGGTTATGCAGCAACACAATGATCTAAAGCCAACAAGAACCAAAATAAAAGTCCAAACTTGGAGGGTCAAGATGTGGAGTCATCTGAAACAGATTCCTCACACTCAACAACTCTCCAATCCGGCTGAAATGCAACAAATTTGTCGAAAAGGGAGGATCAAATCCTGCCTCAGAAATGTAAAAAAAGACTCATCGCCACATACTGCAAACACCTGAAAGCAGGATGGCATAACCAATAACTGGATTAGGGAGAAGTTACTGCCCTTTTTTCATCGTGGTCTGTTTGAATTTAATCTTAGGATCTATGTTATGTATGATATTTTATCATTTATTATTTTTAAAGTGTAAACTAGTAAATCTCATCACATCTACAAATGTTGTGGTGTTATGATTTTGTTTATACTTATCACTTGTCCCCATGAAAATAAACAATAAAGAAAGAAGAAAAGAAACAAGGGAAGCATTTAACACCCACAGCTAGGAAAATATGAGCAGTAAAACTTTCTTTTAACAAAAGTTTCCTCTTCTGTTAAAAGAGGAAACTGTGACATAAAACTGATCATAACAAGAAACATTATCTTTTTAACTAATGTTTTGTGGTCTTGAATTAAAAAGTTTTAAATATAGTCAAAGCCAAAACATGCTCTTCTTTAAATGAGAACGGTCATGTCTAGAAGTGTTTTTAAAATAGCAGCCACCAGAGGGCGCTATGGTGCCGCAGAAAGCTAGAGGAAACAGAAAAATGTAATATTTTTTAATTACAAATTCTTAATAATAGAAATAGATTATAAAACATAGTCTATTTTTAAATAATTAAAAACATAAGTTAAAATTATTTATCTAAATGTTTGCCATTCTCATCTTTCCGATTGGCTACCAGTTAAACCTATCAAGCTGCTTTGCTCGTCGTCAAGCTCGCAAGCGCGAAATGGAAACGTCTATCTGCAAAAACCGAAAGAACTCATGGCCAACTAAAATTAGAAGGCATGAGGCAGCATTTATGTTAAACGAATGTAATAGTTATTAAATAGGGAATTTATATATGAGAAAAGTTCATATTTCTTTAAATATTTTGTAGCACTGTCTGTGGGTTTACAAAAGGGGTGACCCCCCCAGACGCTGATAGTGTTTATGGGGCTGTTTTGAAACATTTTGGAAACCCTTGATTTAGAAGAAAGAGTAAGACGTTATAAGGGGGATGTATTTTTAAATCTCCTTGTCACGAGAGATACTGCTTTTGCATTAATTTCTTAGCTGTGGCAGTTAAGTGCTTCCGTAAGAGTTTTTTCCCCTCATTAATAAATAAATTCATCATTAAAAATAACTTTTTGTATTCATTTAAGTTGAATAAGTCTAAAATTAAACTTGACAATTTAAATGTGATATAAAAGCAAGAAGAAGACATTTAAAAACATAGGTGGTATATATTTTCCCCCTCAAAAAACAGATTTAATACCAAAGTAATGTGTAACAGTGTTATAAGTTTTAAACTATGAAGTATCTTGTGTGATTTTAGCTTACATTTTCTACAATTTCTAAAAAAGACAATAGTGAGATTAGAAGTAAATGATGAAGCTAGCACCTTACTTAAGGAGCATCTCATTGTGTTCCTGCAAAACAAATTTAATTTCAGTTCATTTCAAAGTACAATTAAAATCTGGTTTCACTTTGTGCCTTTTCAAACAACAGGCTTGGAAAAGTAATACTTTACAAGGCTCTAATACTTTCTATTTAGCTCCAACTTGGAAAATATTTAGAAATATCTGGATATTAAACTTCTTCATCTTCAGAGTCGGAGCTCATCCGACCCAGCTCTTCGTAATCTTTTTCCAAACAGGCCAGGTCTTCTCGGGCTTCGGCAAACTCCCCCTCCTCCATGCCTTCACCCACGTACCAGTGAACGAATGCACGCTTGGCGTACATGAGGTCGAACTTGTGGTCGAGGCGGGACCAGGCCTCAGCGATGGCGGTGGTGTTGCTCAGCATGCACACCGCCCTCTGAACACTGGCCAGGTCTCCGCCGGGCACCGCAGTCGGAGGCTGGTAATTAATGCCCACCTGTGGATGGGAAGACAACACTTACAAGAGATCTTGAGTCACATTTCTGATAAGGAAGGACACGTGGATGGTAGGACACATTGAAGGAAGGATAAGGAAGGAACAGAGGTGGGACAAGAATGGAAGGAAGGGGAGGAATAATGGCAAGGCAGCAATGGTGGTAGGACACAACTAAGGAACAGAGGTAGGACACAAGGAAGGTAGAGTGAATAAAAGGAAGAATGACAAGGCAGCAGTAGAGGAAGGACACAAAAAAGGAAGCAACAATGCGAAGAACGAATAGAAGTAGACCAGGAAGGAATGAAGGTTGGATACAAGGAAGGAATAAACGTAGGAAACAACTAAGGAATGAAGGTAGACTATCTACTTTCATTCCCTTCTTGCAACAAGGCAGATATTGTTCCTTGCAAGGTAGGAATGCAGGTAGGTCAAGGATGCAAGGACACAAGGAAGGAAGGCAGGATAGTGAAGAAAAAGAAGAATGACAAGACAGTAATAGAGGTAAGAAACGAGGAAGGAAGGACACTAGGAAGGAAGGAAAGAATGAATGAAGGAATGAATGCAGAAAGGAAGGATATAGCAAAGAGAAGGAAGAATGATACAAAGCAGCAATGAATGAAGTATGAAGGGATCATGAAGCAAAAAATGAAGATAAGAAATGAAGGATACAAGGAAGAAAGGACATAAGAAGGAAGGACAGACAGAGACGAGACATGGAACAAAGTTGGGAAAGAAACAAATTTCCATACTTTTTGTTTTATTTCTAAGCTTAGTCCTGTGGAGCTAACCTTAAAGCCAGTGGGGCACCAGTCAACAAACTGGATGGAGCGTCTGGTCTTTATATTAGCTATGGCGGCGTTCACATCCTTCGGGACAACGTCCCCTCTGTACAGCATGCAGCATGCCATGTACTTGCCGCGACGAGGGTCACACTTCACCATCTGATTGGTTGGTTCAAAGCAGGAGCTGGTGATCTCCGCCACGGTCAGCTGCTCGTGGTAGGCCTTCTCAGCCGAGATGATTGGCGAGTAGGTAACCAGTGGGAAGTGGACGCGTGGAAACGGGACCAAGTTGGTCTGGAACTCCGTCAAGTCAACGTTGAGAGCGCCATCGAAGCGAAGCGAGGCAGTGATTGAGGAAACGATCTGACCGATCAGCCTGTTGAGGTTGATGTAGCCGGGAGTCTCGATGTCCATATTGCGGCGGCAGATGTCGTAAATTGCCTCGTTGTCCACCATGAAGGCACAGTCAGAGTGCTCCAACGTGGTGTGGGTGGTCAGGATGGCGTTGTAGGGCTCCACCACCGCAGTGGAAACTTGGGGCGCTGGGTAGACGGCAAACTCCAGCTTGGATTTCTTGCCGTAGTCCAGTGAGAGACGCTCCATTAGGAGTGAGGTGAAGCCGGAGCCGGTGCCCCCTCCAAAGCTGTGAAAGACAAGGAAACCCTGCAGCCCTGTGCACTGATCCGTCTGAGAAGATAAAGGGTAAAGTAGGGGGCAAAAAGTACAGCCAATCATTCAGGAGTATCAGTAGGTAAAATAAAAGACTTGAACTTTTTCACATTTTATCCTGTTGCAAACCTCAACGTGACCTACATGCTTCCTTGAACAGGTTTGGATAGGTTTACGGGCTATAAAATACTTGTTCATTACATTGCTTGCTCTAAGTTATTGTTAGGCTGCATTCACATTGTAGTCTGAAGTGACCCAATTCCGATTTTTTGTCAAATTGGATTTTTTTGCCGTGGCCGTTCATTCTTCCAAATATATGCGACCTGTATGTGATCTCCAGTGTGACCAGGCAAACAACTTGAAAGTGTCCGGCATGTGCAGTAGAGGGCGCAATAACGTCAGCCTTCTCTGTGTTTTCCCAACCGCCATAAAAAGAAGTGCTCAGTGTTTGTGGAAGTAAACATGGATGCTAAGGGTGGAGGATAGTTTACACATTTGAAGTTGTTGACCAACTGGAGCAGGATATTAACAACTTAATCCTCATTACAGTCTGTCATGGTTGTTTTTCTTCCCGCAGAATAGTGATGTTTGTCGAGTATCAATGATGGTCAGGTCAAATGGATGCGACCTGGACGTTAGGTCACATTTGAATTGGATTCATATGGGATACCCAAGTGGCCCGGGTCACATCTGAAAAGAATCCGACTTGTATTGTTCAGACTGTCACGAAAAGATCAGATACAGGTCGCATTACGTCAAAAAAATCGGAATTGGGTCACTTCAGGGTGGAATCTGAACGCAGCCTACGATAGTAATTATGGTTACTATCTAACCTATTTTGAACTTCTTTCAGAATGAGAATGAGCTTTTGATTCAAACTGTATTGTCCATATATCAAAAAAACAAAACAGCCACTACTCTGATCAACAAAATTCAGATTTACTCTCACATAATTATTCTTCTTTTATCCACAGTTTTCACTCCACGCTGTTGTTTCTTGCTTTTAAGCAGTTATGAGGCAAAGTGGTGGAACCTTACACTGCTGCTGTGCAAGTTAACTCAGCAGGTTGTTGCTAGGTAACCATAGAATGAATGAGTTGCTAGGCAACCTCAGAGTGAGTGAGTTAGGTGATGGCACCAAGCTTCCTTAGCCGGCTAGAGCCTTTCCTCTGCTTACATCTTCCAGAATGCTGTGCAGTCTTTGAAAGGAGTTCAGTCAATATTCTATATATTGAATATTCTATCAAAAGTATTATCTATTGATACTGATCACATGTCTATTACGAAGTATTGTCCAGCCCTACTGCCACATTTAATTACTGACCATTTTCCGGATGCGCTCCATGACTCCATCGATGATCTCCTTCCCGACGGTGTAATGTCCTCGAGCATAGTTGTTGGCCGCGTCCTCCTTTCCAGAGATCAGCTGCTCAGGATGGAAGAGCTCTCTGTACTTCCCGACCCTCACTTCGTCTGGAGAGAAAAATTAAATTCAGAACAGGCACAATCTAACTGGATGTCTGCTTCAGTCTTCATTTCACCTGGCTGCTTTAACCATGGGTAAATGTCTGCAAAAAAACTCAGACATTTTCTACAAAAAATATGCCACAAAATCCAGTCCTCAAGGTTTTATGTCTTATTGTTTATTCAGATTTTATAGCAGAAACTTTTAAGCTCTCAAAATTTGTCTTTTTTTCTTGACATATATAGGGTTGATGTTTTCACTTTAAACAATGTCTTAGCAAGTATTTTTGGTCTGGTTTAATATCTTAGTACACTTTGAAATAAGACAGAACTAACTTATCTGTAACTTTTCAGCAAGATATAGAAGCTTGTTTTAAGTAAATAATTCCATAATATTGGTGAAACAGTACAAGTTTCATTGGGAGATTATCTCAATTATAAAATGTTATAAGTGAAATAATCTGCCTATAGAACTAGTACTTTTTCTATCAGGATTAAGGAATAATATATTCCAATATCTTGCTGAAAAGTTATTTATAAGCTAGATTTGTTTTATTCCAAGTATGCTAAGATATTTGCATTAGAAAATAGACAAAAATCACTTATTTTGTGTTTTTGCAGTGTTGTATTATAGTTTCAATCAGTCATATTCATCTAAGGATGTGTAATTTTAACTGTATCCTGTTTTGCTTGTAAAGCAACAGACTGTGGCATTTTTGTGGGTCCCCAACAGCATCTCGCTTTGGGTCCCCATAAGGCTAGAAACGGCCCTGGTGAAGATATCAAATGTGGGCTTTTTGAGCTGCTTTCCCTCAGACTGACTTTCAGCCAGCGAAATCAATTAATCAGAGAAATTTTAGATGTTTATTTTACCAAGAACATTAAATAAACATAGCAATCTCTCAAAATGTGTTGTAGCAAAGAACTAAAACTTCAAGTGAGAAGACAGAAAAGAGGAAGGGAAAGAATTTTAAAATGAAAATTAGTTTAATACTTCTGTAAAGATGTGCTCACCGATCACTGTGGGCTCCAGGTCGACGAAGAGCGCTCTGGGAACGTGACGACCAAAACTCCCAGTGTTGAAGAAAGTGTTGAACGGATCTTCACGGCAATTCGGAGCTACAGGACCGTCCAGGAAAACGCCATCAGGACCAACGCCGTGCTCCAGGCAGAACAGCTCCCAGCATGCATTTCCAGTCTGAACGCCTGCCTGGCCCACATGGATGGAGATGCACTCTCTCTGTGGAGGAAAATGTAAAGAAGATTATGGTTCCGGCAGCAAAAGACACAGAAAAGAGACAAATCAGTCACTTCCAACACAAACATTAAAGAATAAGGATATTAAAGGGCAACTAATAACTGCTTCATAAGATGAGTAATCTATAAAAATAAATAAAACCATGTGTAGTCCTGAGGAAACAAATATACTAAATATTAAATTAAGGTAAAGAAAGGTACAATAATTAAAATGTTACAATTGTCAAAAGTATTTAATGTAAATTATTTTTATTTAAAGTCAGTACTTATATAATTTAATGTAGATCTAATTATTACAAATTTTATTTTTATATATAAAAAAATCTAAAAAAGGAAAATTGTTTTAAATGATCACTTTCTTATTTATTTGCATTGTGTGGTTGGATTTAATTAAAATAAACACGCAAAGAAAACTTAAGCAGGCATTATTGAATATTTCTAAAAAAAAAAAAAAGTCAAATGTACCAAAAATTGTACAGAAGTAAGAGTATCACTAAAATATATTAAAAAATATTTTTGCTCAAGTAAAAGTAAAAAGTAGTGGTCCAAGAAATTACTCAAGAGTAAAAAGTGTTTCATAAAAAGGTCACCGATTTTATACTGCATTTAAAAATGCAGTATTTGTTTTTTAGACAAAAACAGTCTAAAATCATGTGCAAATTCTGATATTTTAAAGACAGAAATGACAAAAATATTATTTAGGCAGAAGGAAACACTTCAACTAAACTAGTACTTACAGGAGGTAGTGTGTGTATATGTATAAGTACTTTTTGTGACATTATATAATACTGGATCTTCTTGACCTTCAAATACATAATAGAAAATAAAATAAGAAAAACAAAGCTTGAGTATAAACAAGAGGTCCCACTCTAACATAAACTCCAGGTGTGTTTTCTTGTATGGTGAATTTTGGTTAAGATATGTTTGTTGATGATGAAGTTACAGTGAGTAAAGTATTCAGAAACTTTATTCAAGTAAAAATAAAAAGTACTGCATTCTAAAACTCCTCCTAACTGAAATTGTTTTCAAAAAAGTTACTCAAGTAAATGCAACTGAGTAAATATAACTAGTTGCCACCTCTGATTGGCACTATACAAATAAACTGAATTGAATTAATTTTAAATGGGCCTTTTCGCTAATTTATGTAAAAACATTTTTAAGTTATAAAAACAAATGGCATTCAGTAATTTGGATTACAGTCCAAAAAAAAAAAGTTGAGCAGAGACTAGCTTTATTATAGCAGTCTGTTGTTTTTCCAGCAGTCGTGTTTCAACATGCTGAGAATTTGATGTCGTCTCTGCTGGAGGGAGAACATCCCATTAGATGATTTTTCACTGTTGAATGACATTTGTAAGATAAACAACCAGACTGAAAAGGATTAAAACGTAAAACTGTTTTCTCCTCAATCTTGCACATTCCCAAGTAAAGTCTAGTTTTGGCCTCATTATATTTTCAGATTGGGTAAAATATGACATATTGCAACCAGGTAATTCAGTGAAAATAAACAGAAGAATGATGCATTAAAAAAAACAACTTTTTTTTCTTACCATGTTGATTGATCCAGGTGATGAAAGAAAACTATTTTGCAGACAGTGAAATTCCCCTGTAATGTCCCGGGACGCGTCTCATCCGACTCGGCGCGGCGTTGTGCGTCGCTTTTTATTTTAGGCTTCAGGAGGAGGGGGCAGATGGATGGAGGGAGGGAACGACTGTAACTTTCCTTCAACATCATTCCACTTCTCACACACAAAGAAAAATACGCAGAACTTCGCTTTTGTTCGTGGAAGTGTCTGAAATCTTCATTCATTACCAAACTTTGTGTCAGAAAAGCTTGATGGATGAGAATCAGAAAAAAAACTAATTATATCTGGATTTAATGTAATAGTTTGGAGTTTTCGTTAATCTAAGCAGTTATAAATAAATATGGAGTATTTACTTATTTTTTGTACTTATATTAAAATGGCAACGGGAAAAAAAAAAGTCATAGTTCTCAAGTTGTTGAATACTTAACCAGAAAACCATTTTTATAGTTTATTGAAGACTTATCAGAGCTCAAAACATAAAATATGGAGTACCACAAGGCTCAGTGTTGGCACCTAAGCTTTTTAATGAGGTTCCAACTTTAATTGGAACCTAATTAGTATTGGGACATTAATGTTTTAAACTCCACATTTAAACCTAAACTTTTTAATTTATATACTGATGAGACTGATGAAGTATCAACTATGTGTTTTTATTTGCTGCAACTTATTCATTTTGCCTTTTAGGGCAAAACCTTAAGAGAACTTCAACACTGAGAAAACTCGCCAAGTCCTTTGAAAATAAAGTCATTGAGTCTGTTTTGTTGAGCTTGACTAGACAAAAGAACAAAACCGTACTTCACAGCACTATGCTTGCAGGTTAAAAATAAAAAATTAATGTGGATTCTACCAAATTAAAATGCTTGAGAACATTTCCTGACCCAACAATAAACACTTAACATTGTAATTTAAAACAAGAAATATGAAGGGAATTTGGGCTAGGATTGTACGGCAGTTAAAACACCGATTAACTGACTTTGTGAAATGCACTGCCTGGTATAGAGCCGATTTGAAATGTTATCTTATCTGACTCATTGCATGAATCAACAATGCAACAATTTGTCTCCCAAATTGACAATTTGTGAGAACTTTTATTTTGCTTTCCAGACGACAGTGACATTCAGGCTTTGTGTCCTACATGTTTGTCTAAATCTTTAAAAAATTACATGCATCTGATATGCAAGACCTTGATCTCTCAATGTCGTCGAATTGGAGAAAAAAAATATACGAATCAAGTAGCACAGTTCAGTCGTGTTCTAAACCAATATTCATTTCAAAATATAACTTGATTGAAAGAAATAAACCTTCTGTGTTAAAGCGATTTCCATCTAAAAGTCCCATTTACATTATTGCGCACTGATGAGCATGCATATGCTGAATCAGTTCACTCCATAATAAGATAATGTAATATCAGTCAGATGGGAGGCAACGTGTTTGATGCAGGTGAAAGTTATAAGGCAAATAGCAGCAGGAGTCTTAATCTGCTCCACAGTTTTTCTTTTGATGGGTAAAAATATATTGCACTTCTGAAAAAATAATCTCACATGTGACAACAGACACCACTGTAGACTCATGCAAGTGGCGATGGGCTCCTTGAAAGTGACGCAAAGTCTCAATCTCTGTAGCGCAGTCCCAACCCTCCGCTTGCATATTCTGGCAACTTGGCATCCCTTCCTTCGTGGTTCTGTTAGTAGTGACATTTTAGAAAACGTCTAGCTGCCTGTCCTCCTGTGTTCGTCCTTCTTCTGGACCCAGGGTTACTTCTCTCGCAGAACGCAGACTCCCGCGTCGCACCGCTGGGTTGCCATGGAGGTGACGACCTCCCAGGAGTCGATAACCGGGTCGTAACATTCGATGCTGCTGAGGAGGGAGTTCCCGTCGTATCTAGGGGAGAAACAGAGGGACTGAGTCTCCACTATGAACTCATACTTTGTTTCTGACCTGTTTTGAGTTCTTTTTTTACCCTACTTCATGTTGTGATTTCTTGATTTTAAATGTCAGGCAGTAACAGCTCTGCATGTAGTAAATGAACACACTGAAAAACGTGATTAATTACAATTTATTTAGAATTTAACAGCGAGGCAATTATTTTCTTTATTGGTCTGGATATCGTTTTTTAACTTAATAAATTAAATTCCCATTTGAAAACTGATTTTGTAGTTACATCTTTGTTACATAATTTTAATATTTCTGTGTAAATGTGACTTATTATGCTTCCTTGAACAGGTTAAGATTGACCTATGGGTTAAACAAAACATGTTAATGCACAAAATAATTCTTAGATAATGAGATTTCATTGTCTCAGAAAGAGGTGTTTCTAAGCCGCCGGTTGCTAGGAGACGGACTGGGCTCAGGTTGGGTTGCTAGGTAACGGCGCAGCACCTATCCGTTGTCACGTAAGAAAAAAGAGTTTTTTTTAAATGGCTCACTTTCCAGGCACCAAAAAACATTGAATTATTGCCAAACAAATGGCTGGGTGTTTTTGGAAACAGTAGAGACCCAAATAGAAGAATAAAACTGTGTAAAATGTAGGATGTAAGATTTTTTTTTTATTTTTAACAGTTGAAACCAGAATAAAAATACACATATAATTTTCTTCTCACTGTCTGAAGTTAAAACTTCAAACTTCTCTTTCTTTAAGCCAGTTACAATGACCAAAATTGTCATTTTTTTATTTCCGAATTAAAAAATAATAAAATGTATTCAATGTCTTCAAAATCAGAAGTTTACATACATTTCCTCAGTATTTGCCTGCATTGCTTTGTTTCATTAAAGACACTGTATCATAACTGAGAAAAAAAATAGAAGGACAGACCTAAAATACATGTAAAAGTACATAATAAATTACAGTTTAGGCCTTCTTTGTTCAATAAATCTCTAATAAAACACAGAAAGACTAAATAGTGAAGAAAACCCATTTATTGTTAAACCATTGTGAAGTTCTGCTTGGAGGAGGCGTGTTTCTTTAAGTACTGTTGACAAATGGGATGTAAAGACTTTGTTTGAGCTTCATGGTTGTGAAAGCTTATATGGTGCAAAAAATACAACATATACCACCCAGCGTGACTCTGCTCTGTGATTCTGACAAACGAATGTCAGAATAATGTGGAGATGTTAGTTGATGCTTTCAGTGTTGGCGCCTTGCAGCTGACAGCAAAATTAATGTTGGGAGTCTTTTACATACAAGCAGGAACAAAGTCAGTCTGAGCAAAGCCTATCTGATAAAATAAACCACTGCTACAACGTAATTTATATAACCTCCCCTCGCACTAACAATAATAAAAAACACATTAGATTTACTAAAACAAAAAACATTACTAATAAGCAGTGATAGGAACAACTAACTAAAAAGCTAGCTGCGATAACCCTAAAGCGCTAATAATAAACATGAGTTCGGATAAAGCGAACATGAGTTTGCTTTATTAGCACAGTATTCAGTGGATGCTAATGCTAAAGCGCTAACTTCAATTCAAATTGTCTTCCCTTGAAGGCAACAACCCTCAGACTTCAGGGTATTTTTTTACATATTGCATATATATTGCACATATATATTTTGTTTCTGTACAATTCTTGTTTGAAATAAAGTTACTGGAAAAAAAGAGAGACAAAATAATAGGAAATAGAACTGCTACGTTAGCAGTCTTCACCTGCTTCAAAATAAGAGCATGAATATAAACAGAACTACTTGAAGAATTCAGATATTGAACTTTATACAACTGATAGTAAATTAGCGCTTTAGAATGTAAACAGAAAAATTAACTTATGGGAAGCTAAGTGCCCTAGATGTTTTAAAAGTTAGCAAAAGCCCCAACTAAAAAAATAGCTAGCAGAAATGTAGCCACCATTGCTAATAAGGTGAAATTAAAAAGGAAAACTAATCCCTCCCAAGTTGGGACGTTAAGAGAGGTTAGGATGTTTAATCTCACCCGGCAATGGCGTAGAGTCGTCCTCTGAGGACAGTAGCTCCTACGTAGCACCGTGGCGTCGTCATGCTAGCCACCGTGGTCCAGTAGTCTGTCCTGATGTTGTAAACCTCCACTGAGTCGAGGTGTGAAACGCCATCAAACCCTCCCACAACATAAATGTGATCATTAAGTAGCGCCACACCAGCCCCTGAAGACAATTTGGATGTTTCAGATGAGGAGTAAAATTCATGTTTTAATCTGTTTTCTTAACTCACCTGACCGCTTCGTGGCCATGGGTGTCACACTGGTCCAGTGACCCGTGTGTGGGTCGTATCTTTCCACTGAGTTTAGGATATTTAGGCCGTCATAACCACCTGGAAGGAGGAAAGCTGTTTAGATTAATGTGATCTGTTAACTGGTTCTATTTATGGTAATATTTCATGTTTCTAAAGCTGTATTGTCTTTACATTTTTTCATTTTCTCATGTATTAAAATTGATTTGGGAGTTTTTTTCACTCCAGTTTTACAGCTTTGCAGCTGTTAACATTGGATTGCTGCAGCGTCAGTCAAACAACGCATGATTGTTTGTCACTGCATGTTTGTCCAGGAGTGAATGCCGTAAGTTGATGACTTGATGCAATCTGCTGAGTTTCCTTAGATAGAAAACATTTTAACCAATTTGAATAATAAACTCAACATGACTGTCTTTTTTTATATAAATGGGATCAGTTGATATGTGTGTATATGGTTTGGAATTTGTCTGTATGATTGGATTAAATTTACTTTTTTGCTTTGCAAAGTGCCTTGAGATGACATTTGTTGTAAAGTGACGCAATATAAACAACAGAAGTCCAAAGTGTCTACAGACATAATCAGCACAGAACAGGACTGTCACTGAATGGTAAGTCAACAACAAAACACTTGTCTTTTCCAACAGCAATTGCATACGCGCATACAGTGGTAAACCCAGCTAACCAAACATGCTGGGTTTGGTTACTTGGCAACCGCTTCGGTTGCCAAGTAACAGGCTGGACTTGGCCGGGGTTGCTAGGTGAAGGGCAGTGCCTGCTTATTTGTGGTATTACATTTCGGAGGTTTTTTGAAATGGCTCATTTTCCAAAGACAATCTGGGTGTTTCACATTTTTTTTAAGTGCATGGGTTGTTTTTAGAAGCAGTAAAGACCCAAATGGAGGTGCAAAGATGTTGTTCAAAATGTAAATTTTGCACAATAGATTCCGCTTTAAAAACTAAATAAAAACACAGAGAAAAACCACATTTTTCTCCATCTAAATATAGTTCAGGTTCTGAGAACTTAATCTCATTTCAAAGACAAATAATACAAGCAACTGTGTTGTAAGAATACATTTTATGAACACCATACCTAGACAGTAGATCAGCCCACTGGCCACCACCAGACCAGCTCCTTCTCTAGCAGTCTGCATATCTCCCAGCATGCTCCACTGGTCGATATTGGGGTCATATCGCTCCATGCTGGTGTGCCGTCGGCTGCCATCGAAGCCACCGGCAACATAGATCATATCTGTTGAAACCCAAATAATACACCTTCTGACTAAATAAATTATTGATTTTTTTTATTCCTGAAGCAGATTCTTCAAAGAATTATCTTGATGGTAAACCACCTGAAAATATTTACCTCCCAGGGTCGTGGCCCCAGCGAGGCCACGGCGTACATTCATGGTGGCGACGGTGTACCAAACGCCGTCTTCGTCTGCAGTGTAGTCCAGGCACTCCACCGAGCTGAGCCTCGACCGGCCGTCGTAGCCTCCGATCACGTAAACTCGATCGTGTAGCGACACAGTGGCAACATAGCGCCTTTTACGGGCGATATTCTGGTTTGGATACACAAGTTATCGATTGATGAGTTGATCTAAAGTTGATTGGGTTAATCGACCAACTTACAATTAATTGATAAGTGGACATTTTCTTAAAAATGTTAGTTTTCTCTTGTCTCAAGAAGCCTGATCAAGTTTGCATAACATGAAGGGCTAAATTTTTCATAATATGCTGAATTAAAAAGAAACTCATAAAATTTAAGACTATGTTGAGTCACCTGTATTAAATACTAACTGAATGGAAAATTATGCTTTTTCCATATTATTAAATTTAGACGTATTCATAGCATAACAAAACTGAAACTTCTTAGGTTGCTGAATAGAAAAGTAAAAGATGGAAAAAAATAAAATATGTTAAACATTTAATCCCTCATTAACAGAAAAATTTCATACTGAAGTACAGTCTGTAGCGGATCCGATGTTAAAACTGCTTAGTGAAGTTCATTAACTCACCACAGTCTTCAAAATTAGCCATGTTTATTGGCAGCATTAATTTTTCTGCGATATTTTCTTATCACATCCTCGCCTTCGTATCACAGTAGTAACTTTTTGAAGCCGTTGACGCAGCTCCGCTTTGCTCCTGCGCTGAATAAGCGCTATTAATGTTAAACTTGAGGAGTTTTTTTTTAAGTGTTTATATTTCAAAACAGAACCGCATCAAGTGCATTTTCCATCTCACACAGGACTCCGTCTGGGCCATTTCTCTTTACCGTTATGATTTGGCTCCGCCATCTTGTATCCTGTCTCAACGGCTCCGCTTAAAATGACCAGCGGCGCCCTCTGCTGGATGGCGGCCAAACTACAACCCCAAAAGTAGTTAATCGATCGGAATTAATTTTAATCTAATAGTTACATTCAATTCAAAAGTACTTTAATGATCCCAGAAGTAAATGAACAGTTGCTATAATTCATTAATCCAGATTCTTCAAAGAGTTATTTTAGATGGTGAAGGCTGTTGGCAGGAAAGAGCTCTTGTAGCAGTCTGTATTACAGCGAATCTGAAGAAGCCTCTGACTGAAGATACTCTGTTTTCTAAAGAGTCTCATGAAGAGGATGGTCATGGCTGTCAATAATTTTCTTGATCTTATGAAGAATCCTACTTTGCATTGTCATCTCCAGAGGTTTCACAGTCGTCTCCAGAACAGAACCAGAACAGAACCAACCTTCTTTATCAGGCTGTTGAGCCTTCTTAGGTCCCTGGCTCTGAATCTGATGCCCCTACAGATGACGCTCTCAACAAAAGGCTTATAGAAGATCTGCAGCATCTTGGTGTAAACCTCGAAGGATCTGAGCTTCCTCAAGAAGTACAATTTGCTCTGTCCTGTCTTGTAAATGACTTCAATAAACCATTAATCATAAGTCGATTAATTGTTTACATCCCCAATCCCGAGAATTAAAACCTCAAGCTGCTTCTTCAAAATTTTAACACTCACAGGCAGAAAGCTCCATTCCTGGGTTTTGGGATCATATTTCTCGACTACATCTATTGGCGACTGCTGGCTGCCGAAGCCACCTATAACCAGCAGGACTTCTTTGGCACCTAAGAATGAACAGTGTGATTAAAATGCTTGAAAATCAGAGACGTGCACTTAAACAAATTGCAGCTGAAAGCAGGGCTCCTACCTAATCTGGCTTGTGTGCGAGGACCCTGCATCTCACTCCTCAGCTCCGGTCTTAAGTGGAATTTTTTGGCCTCATCAACGAGGTCTCGACAAGGCAGGCTACATCGAATGAGAGGCTAAAACATGTGAAAACCTGTTTAATTATGGTGTGATAAATGCTTCAGCAGGAGATCTTTCATCTGACGCTGGGCGCCTGATTACACAACAACCTGTTTGCGGGTCGCCTGGCTCACCTCAGCGTCAATGACATCTGTAATGTAGCGGGGGGTAAGGAGCGGCATGCGGACAAACTCCAGCATGTCTGGGAGGTAGGGCTCTCGCTCTTTCCTGTTGTGTTTCACCCAGTTCAACACGGCCTCAAACACAGGCTCCTCTGAATCCACCTGGACACAAACCACAGCAGAACATCTTAAAGGAAGAGACGCGGGCAACGTTTAGAGAAACTGTACAACCGCAAGGAGCTGAATGTTGAGTAATTTTGCATAAAATCAAAATGCAGTCATTTACACATAATTTAACAACGTAAAAAGGCAAAGTTTGTTAAAGGTGACCTGTTATGCTTCCTTAAACAGGTTAGGATAGTTCTATGAACTATTACATTTTTGCACAAAATCATTCCTAGATATTTAGATTTTAGTCTGCTGTTTTATGGCCTCTTGTCACATTAAATATGAATAAGCTGCTGCTGGCCACGTCCCCCCAACTCAACGTTTACACTCGCATGTGAAAATGGCTGCAAACAGATGCACAATTATACAACCATACATCTTTGAAAAGCATTAGAAGAGCCTCCTGCACAACCAACAGGAATGCAGCGAGTGGTTTCTGGATGGTAAGTCAACAACAAAACACTTGTCTTTTCCAGCAGCCATTGTACAGTGTATATAGCGGTGAAACCAGCTGACCAAACGTGTTGCAACTTTGTGTGAGTTGCTAGGTAACGGTGTAGTGCTCCTTGTGACTTAATACTAGTGAGGATTTTGAAGCGGCTCATTTTCCAGACACCAAAAAGCTATTACGAGAAAAACAGCTGTGGGTTTGGGCTGTTTTAAAAGCAGTTGAGACCCAAATGGGAGCATAAAATGTGCAAAATTTATAATTTGTGTCAACATAAGATTGAAACAGAGAGAGACAATCAGCTCATGTCTTTACCTCAAGAATTTTTTCCACATTTTGTCGCATTGCAACCACAAACTATTTGTTCATTTCACATAAACACGTCGCTGATGGTAACCAACTGTTAAGTTAAGGTCTGATTTTTTCTCTTTCTCTAAAATCTTTATATGAAGCAGATTTCCTCTCTCACACAGGTTGTCTGTAGATCTTCCGGACTGCGGTAATTTAAATCATTTTCTTGCACCAAGCGAAGCACGATCTGTTCATGTAACAGTGCAATCAGCCAAAGGTGAAACAAGCCCTAAAATCCTCAAAGATGACAGAGTCCGCTTTGACTGAGTGCAAATTATCCGTGACTGCCTTTCACATGTGTAGTCTAGTTTTCTCTTAAAAATAACAAAAATCCCAGGAAAGATAATTCGACACAATTGATGATCTATAAATCATCCTGTGGTAATAACTGTGTTTTCACAAAACAAGGCATGTGGTTGGGAAACAGGAATTTCCTGAGCACAAAGGCAAACTTTAATCAGGTTCAGTTCTCTGCAATTTCATTGTCAGGCCAATCCACAAATCCAAAGATGGCGGGTGGATGGCAGGAGGGGAGGTGGGTAGTGGTGAGATTAAAGCGAGTTGATACTTGCTGTTCCCTTTCCCTCACAGGTTCTTGACAGATAGTAAGAAAGCTGCAAAAATCAGGCTAAATTTGCACTTCTTCAGCAATATTAGAGCAGGTTTTTAAACACTTAAATACCTAGCAGAACAGAAACCTGCTACTGAAGCTGTCCTACCTGGATTTCATCACACTTTATGAGCTTCTCAACTTCTGTCTGGCTCAGGAGCATGAACTCCTCGTGCTGAACCACCTCGGAGAAATGCTTCTGGGAAAAGAGCTCGGCGGCCTGCATCAGGTCGAGGCAGTTGTGAGTTTCGGCGAAGTCCCGAATCCCCAGGCAGTTTGACGGATCGAGCTGAGACTCTAGGAAGTCGCAGCACGCCCTTTTCACTCCTGAGCAAAACACAAATATGTTTGCAAATAAACAAGCATCATTGCAGATTTCTGCTAGGGCTGAAACGATTAATCAGATTAATCGTGATTAATCGATTAGTGAAATAATTGTCAACAAATTCAGTAACTGATTAATCGTTAAATGGCGTATAAAGATTTTTTTAAAAGCCATTTGGTGAAAAGAAAAACGGTAAACAAGCAGAAACTGTAAAAAATAAATCCGTTTTGCAATTAAGATAAAAACACCTTTATCTATGAAAATGTTTTATTCAAAACTCCTCAAGTTGTATCGTTTTAACTTCACTAAAGTATTATTGCATTGTTTTCAAATAAAAAAAGGAATTGGATTGTTTATTTGAGTGTTTAATGTATTTCTGATACTTCATAAAAAAGTCTTAAGTGGTTAAGTTAAAAATCTGTAGAATAATCGGATAGATTAATCTACTGATTAATGTTGCAATATATTGATTAATCTATTGATAAATTAATCTATAAAAAATCTGATTAATTGTATCGATAGATTAATCGGCAGATAAATCTATTGATTAATGATCAAATGACTTAAATTTCGAGTGTGGAAAAGCAGAGATTATTTTATTTTGAAAAAATGATGCCAAGTTTAATCACTGTCACAGAGAAATCTAATTATAGATTCACTGCCACAGAAGTCCTACCACTTAATTACAGCTGAAGAGACTCTACACCTTTTCAATCGCCGTGGGAAATAGGAACTGAGGATAGCCTGTGCTGATACTACAAAGACAATCTGGATCAAATAAACTTTTACATTAAAGTGGAACAATCATCCATGAACAGAAAGGTACCTTTAAGCTGAAGCAGACATGCTGCAGGTAGCAGCTCCTGCACGTTTTCCACTGTGACGAGAACCGTCTCTGTGTACACAAAGTCCAGCAGGATCTCCATAGTTGATGCCGTGAGTCCCTGGATGTCGACAAAAGATTTCCCCTTTTCTGCAAGCTGCAGGTTTACAATGAGATATAACATTAGGAGGTTAGTTTAACTTATTACCAAAAGAGCCACACACACCTAAAAGCTCAGTAATATAAATCCAACCCCATTAACATTTGATTAAATGCAACTTGGATGTTGGCTACATGCATTTTTATCGACATAAACAAGCTTCTGCCACATTTTACCATTTGTTACCCAGAATTGGAAGAATTTGCATTTGTCTTTTGAGCATAATCTTCAAATGTTCAGTTTTGTCGAGTTCATGATTTTCCAAAAGCTTTATGCTAGCTTGTGTAGAAACCAATTCTACACAAACTGATATTTCTTATCATGATTTAAGTGTGCTAGGATTAAAATGATTACTCAAAAGTGAATAAAATGTGTACAGTTTGACAATTTACAGTTTAAAAACTCTCATGCATAATTATTTTAAATATTAGAGACTATACTAAGGCCCTCTAGCAAACTTGCATATTTATTTATTAGATAGTTAACGAGGTTTTGGAGTGTAGTTGGAGTGGAAACAGTTTAAATACCTCACTCATATTCTTTTAGTCTGTATTGCTTTTGTGGATAATTTATCGTTTTTATTTTTGAAGTAAACAGTCAAACCTTAAGAAGATCCCAGCTGTTTTTTCTTTTTGTGATCAAGTAGATTGCAAGAGGAGAGCATCAAACTTATGGCTTGACTGATTAGGAACCAACAGCTTGGTTTATATTTTCTATTGCGACTTGTCATGTTTGTTTGGGATCGTTATCCTTTTTGAATATCCTTTTAATTTTGTCTGAGAAAATTAAGAGAGAAGATGATATTTTAGGGTCAAACTAGATAAAAATGTATAAATTTCACTGCACTGAAAAAAGTATGCTTGGAAGCGACAAGATGAAGTATTGAAAAAAAAAAAATCAGTCCCAACTTTAAAACATGGGGATGGCAGCATCATGCTATAAGGCTGTGTCACTGACAGTTGTACTGGTGAATAGCAGAAACTAAGTGGAATAATGAAGGAAGTCTATCAACAAAACATTTATTGTCAATTAACCTTCTAAGCCACCTTAGCTAAAAAGAAAAGAAAAAGCTTTTCATTTGTTTCTGAAAGGAAATCAAACTTCATTTACATTAAAAAAATCAAGTCCGAAGTTATTTATACTGTTCTCAATAATCATTAAAAAAATCTTTATTGGCTTCATGGCAACAAAACCTTAGACTGTTCAGACTGCAAACACTCAAATATCCGGTTATGCGATTTAGTGACATAAATTAGATTTTTTGGGGGGTAAAAAAAAAAATTGGACTTTGCCTTTTTGTGAACGAAGCCTTACTGCTGACCTGTTTTTCTTTATTTTGGTTAAAATCAAATATGCAATACAAAAACACGGACATCTTTACAAAGCATATTGTGAGTAACGATGCTCTCTCACTCCATTTTGTTTAAACTTATCAAAACTTTTCTCTCCAGCTTTGCCTAGTTGGTGCGCGTCCGGCAGAGAAGTGAGTGCCGTCGTGTTTCTTTGAAACACAGGAAAACATTTTTACCTCGCTGGTGAACATGGCACAGAAATAGTCGCTGCAGGCGGCCAAGACGATCCGGTGAGCAGGGAAGTCGGTGCTGTCCACCCTCAGAGTGATGTCACAGAGCGTGTTGCTCTTGCGTAGAGAGTTCATTGCATTGAGGATGGACTTGGCGTGGGAATTCGTCATGATGTCTTTGGGAGCCATGCTGCCACCGGAATCCGTCAAGGATCTCAAACTACCACAGGAATCTGAAAGAAAACCAAAGGGAAAGTTTCAGAAAAGACGAATTAAAACTGAACCCAAAGCTACAAAACCGGTTTAACATACCCGGGTTTTCCTTTTAACCTGTGATATACATGTTCATCTTTTAGTGAATGCAATAACTGATTTTTGTCTGTATCTGAGTTATTCGTACTGTTAGACCTGCATGATATTAAAAAATTGTACAATATCAGTTGCCAAACCTGCCTGTTTTATTCTTGCCTTTCTTTATCATCTGTGCTTTTAGCATCTGAGTTTGATGTAAGCAGTCTGTCCACTTGGCTAAATATTACATTAGCATGAAAAATGCTAAAATTAGATTAATCTAAAAAATTCCTAGTTTTTTCTAGCAAATGTTCAACTTTTCCAACTCAGAAATATTATTTTTTCCAGAACATTTTTGAAGTTAATCTCAGTTTTCTTTTCTTTTTTAAGCATTTTTTTTTTACTTTTAGAGCTCAAAATTATCTTTCGTTTGTCTTTTTTAGAAAATTTCTGAGTTTTTAAGAGAAAATGTATTCTTTATTTTTGTCCGTTTACAACACCTAATTCCTAGTTCAGAAAACCTGTAGTCACTGAGTTACAGCCGGTTCTCTGAAAAGACAGAGATTGAATGTTTAGATTAGTTTCACTAATATTTTAGGACATTGTTTTTTTTTTTTTGTTTTTTTTTGCGTAACCCAAACTGTAAAAATTAAAGTAAAAATGTTAATTTACACAACCAAAACTACCGCTTGGTATTAAACTGGTAATATTTAAGTTATTATACCTAGACACACATTGAAACACATTCAATAAAGTGAATTCATCAGCTTACATTGCACAATAGGTGTATTATAAATAAAAAAATAAATAAAACAAAAGCAGTAAGAGAATAACAAAGATCTGCCATATCAGGAATGGAGTCAAGGCCAGTTCTTCCAAGACAAAGACCAAGAAAAAATCAGCTTGAGATCAGTCTTGAGGCCTCCATCCCTGCTTTGGATACATTAGCCAACAATTATTGCACTCAAAACTGTTATTTTTGAAATATTAATGTTGCACATACTTATACTGCAATGATGACAACGTAGTCGCAATATATTGTGCAGCTCTATATCTGATATTACATTTGCAGAGGAAATTTGAAAACACAGAAATTATGTTTATACCAGTTAAGAGAATTGTTAGGTGTGACAATTGTACTTATTATATACAAAATAAGACTGTTTGGCATCCAAAATACCTTTAAAAAAAACTACAAAATCAAACTTATCTACAAAAATATATAAAGGATTGACTTCCTACTCATAATTCCTCTAGTGAAAAACTATAAAGACTTTTTTCACTCCTTTTTGCATGAGGGTTTGTTGAGATACAACTTACCGTTTAAAGATCTGAACACTTTTTCCACCACTGGGAGGCAATAACTATAGCTACACATGAGCTAACAGTCTGCAGCAGTCAACGACAGCTGACGGCTAACGCCAACGCCAGACAACAAACTCAGGAAAGCACAGCGATATGAAGCGGGCTGCACGGCCCAGGAAGACAACACAAGAAGCGACACACACAGAACAACTTGGCAAGAATTTGCATAATACCTGTCGCGGCAGTAAGGCAGATTCAAAGCGCCTAAGCTAAGTTGCTTTGCTAGCTAACGTTAGTAGCACCAAAGTCCCCCCCAGCTCTTGAATGCTGTCAAATTAGTCTAATCTGTCATGGCTCCTGCCAACTCACACCATGTTCGGCCTCGGCGGGGACGTAAATGTCTACAATTTCAGATTAAACTCATATTATTTCGGACACGATCTTTATAAAGAAACTAAGCTGCAGCAGGTCACAGTTCGACCACCAGAAGAAACAGCAGCAGCAACGACTCCTCAGATGGGACGTAAACAGACATAGAGATTGAAGAATAGACGTCGCATGAGCGTCGGGGACGGACGTCAACGTCGCCGCCATATTGTGGTAGGCATTTTTGGTGAGACAAAGTTGTGCACGTTTCAAAGATCTGTTGTGTACGGTCATTGTAGAAAGAAATACAGGAGGTATACATTTTGTACAAAAGTTTATGAAAAAAAGGACATTTCTGAGTTTCCAAAGTCCAAAGGTAAAAAAAACAAACAAAAAACTTTTGAAACTCAGAAGTTTTGAGATTAATCTTAGAAATGCTCTGAAAAAAAAGCTATTTTTGAGTTTGAAAAGTAGAATATTTGCTATAAAAAGTTAAAAAACTTTTTAGACTAATCTCAAAGTTTTGAGAAAAACATGGGAAGTTTGAGTTTCCAAAGTTGAAACTGAGAACATTTCCAAAAGTCAAACATTTTTGATTATGAAAACTCATAAATTTTTATGTTCATGTCAGAAATTTTCTAGAAAAAATATGAACATATCTTGAGAAATTTTTTAATTTTCCAAATTTAGAAAATTCCTTGTCTTTTTCTAAAAAAGTTCAGACATTGACTAATGAGATTTTTGGAGGAAATTTACTCTTCCTATTAGTTTTGTTGTATATACAATGGCTCTAATTCAATAATTTACATACACACTTAAGACTTAAAGCAATTAATGTTGGTCTTTTTATAAATCATATATATATATATATATATATATATATATATATATATATATATATATATATATATGTATATATATATATATATATATATATATATATATATATATATATATATATATATATATATATATATATATATATATTTGGATTGTTTGTTTGGGAAGTCAGAATACCTGGGAAAAAGTTGCCTTTGAAAATCAGACAGGCAGATTTACTTCCTCTTTTTTAAATCCTTTCTTAAATCGTGTTTTTTCCTTTGGCTTTTGACTCAACTTGAGGTATTGGTTTAATTTCTTAATTGTTGTTTTTTATTTCTCTTATAATTATTTTAGTGTGCAGCACTTTGGCCAACGGTGTTGTTTTAAAGTACTTTATATATAAAATTGTATTATATTGTATTGTATTGATGTTTTTAAAATACAATTTAATGTTAGTGAGTGAATGTTAGTTAGTGAGTGGTGTGTTGTCTATTTTTCTGGTTTCAATTGTTGCAACAAAATGGTAGAACTAAATATATTTTAAGTACTATCAATAATACTACCAATATATTATTATAAATATTGGCAGTATTACAATACCATCAATAGTAGTATTGGGAGTATTAATACCAAATACTACCACTGTTACTAATAATGTTACCAATATTGGTAGTATTAGAATACTTAATGTTCAGGAGCCATATGTTAAACATAATATATATTTAAATTATAACAGTATTGGCAGTATTATAATACATCCAATTTGTATAATAACAATATTAATGTTGGTAGTATTATAATACCAGCAATACTGCCAATTAGTATTATTACAATACTAAAAATAGTAGTATTGTTATTATTATAAAACTATTAATATTGGCAATATATAATAATTGTAATATATTATCAATATTACTATAGTAAGACTATAATTTATAATACTATCAATACTGTTGTAAATTATATATATATACTTTTTTTTTTTTTTTTTTTTTACATAAAATTAAACACTTATGTAAAGTTTATTCTCAAAATTGGGTTTAAAATATACTGCCTTCAAAGCGAACTTTCCACTCCCAATATGGCGCCACACGACGACGTAACCTTTCCACTCAGACCTCAACGTAAACCTGCGTGCGCGCTCCCTGACAAATCGAACGCATTTCTTTCCAGAAGCAAGATGCCTCCGCGCGCCCTCGCACGTCAGTCTTTGCCATTGTTGTAAGAATGGTAAGCGGATCCTCCTAGTAATGGAGTTGTACTCCGAATATGACGAGAACTTGTAAATCAACTTCAGATATCACAGAACAGCTTTCTAATTCCTATAAAAACTCACTCTGCTCTTTTTTAGACAGCCAAGGACGGCAGCTACGCTGCGTAGGAGGAGCTAGCGGCGTGTTTCCGCTAAAGAACAGGCCGAGGCAGCGATCTATGCAGCCCTACTGCTAGCTACCAGCACCCGGACAGTTAGGAGCTAACGCAGGAAATTGCTTAACTACAGTTTACTACGGCTTTATTGCCGGGAAGCCGCGGTTTTACCTTTCGGGTTCGGGAACAACAACGGGCGGCAACGATGGAAGCCGAGTTTTGGGAAATCGACGAAAATGGGACTTGGAACTCCGTATATGAGGTTTGAACTGTCTGCTGATCATGGTGGGGAAACATTAAGCCGAGGGCGAAGATGTCATGTTTTAGGGACAATTATATTATTATTATGTTTTATTATTACTGTATGTGGGTATTTTGAAGTACGTCCCATCACAGCTTTAATCTCATTTAATAATCTTATTCTGTCAATAGAAACATTCTTTAAAGCTAATGACTTGTTTTTCCTCTCCATTTACACTTTTTACATTTGAATAACCGTGGATGTTATATTCATTTGGGGCTTTTAGTTATTTATTCTAACAGTTTTGTAAGATAATTATGTAGCTTACAATTTAAGTACCTTAAAAACGAACAAAAACCGTATTATTTTTCCGGACAGTCATGCATAGTTTACACATTTTTGAGGTCCTGGTTGAGGTCAGTTGTAGAGGTTCTGTTGGATCATTGGTATCACATCTGAATATGAGGTTTGAACTGTGTTCAGTTGCTTCAATCTTGGAGTCTGTAAGAGTCCAGAAACAACTTTTCATTTGTTTAAGCACGTTGTATTGCCTTGTTGCTTAAATGTGCTATATAAATAAAATTACCTTACCTTTAATATTTTAGATCGCCCATTGTCTTCAGTATTGATTAATTCAGCTTATGATGCATTGAGAACCTACTAGCTGCAATCAATCATGATAATTAACAGGCCTTGAACTAGACCAGTTGGTGACATTGTGGAAATTTCTGCTTTTTAAAAGATTTATATATCGAGATTTTGGGGTATATTGGGACAGGTTTAGATGTTTTAAGATGCATTAACTTTGGAAATCTTCCTAAATTCACTCTATAAACTGGCTGTGTCAGAACTTTAAATGGTTAAAATCATCTCACCCTGTTAATAGAATGATTAAAATAAATCTCCAAAGGACTACGTTTTATATATTTATATTCATGATAGTGTTTAGTAAACTTATGAGCTACAGGTGTCTATGTTTTACATAAACTTCTTCAGCATGAAACAACTTGACATGTAGGACAAAATTTAGGAAGGAAGAACCTCCTCCCCCCTGCACAGGACTTTCTTTGCACACATGCATAAATTTAGATTTTTCAAACATTGCAGTCACACTTGGATGTATAAAAAATAATATAATGCTGTTTGTAAAACCATTTTTTGGTTTGTTTTCCCGCAGGACATTCGCCAGCAGTCTTGTGAATTACCATGCAAAGTTGCCAAATTTCCTGAAAACAAGACTAGGAACCGTTACCGGGACGTCAGCCCCTGTGAGTTGCTCTTCGCCTTTCTTCACCTGGTCAGACTTAAAGAAAACAAACTTAAATATCCATGCTAACTGAGACGTGTCGTGTTTTCATTTGACCAATAACACCGTTGCAGCTGCTTGCTCCCATTTCTCCTCTGGCAGAGTAATAATTATTTAAAGGTAGAGTCCGGATCCTATTTTAGAAATCATCTTACCCAAAATTTACCCAAGTTTATGTTTTTTTAATGTGTTACATTAACAAGGAGTTGGTAATTATTCTGATAACTTTGTATCAGAATAATAATTATTATTATGGGTTAGCAGATTTTCTTTGTAATATATTTGTTGGTTTTTATGGTTTTAATTACAAATTTCTGATCATTATTGAGTCGGTAAGTAATATATTTCATTAAATAAGTGTTTACTCCTTTCTACTCTTTTTCAAAAAGAAAAGTAGTGCTAAGCTAATTACTTTGGTCTTGGTTATGTATGCGTGTTTTCTCTAGTTTTTTATTTTTAAAACCCTTTTTAAAATAAATAAATGACATAAAATTCACAAAACATTTAATAGGAAACTAAGGAAGCCACTAATTATACTTTACTAGTTTGATTATTACTTCATTATCCTTTCTCCATTAAACTACTGTTATGTTTCCACCTAATCATACAGAGTATATATTATTGTTCAATATCATTATCTAATAAACTAAGCAGCTAACAGAGTTTAACATTTGAACTTTGGTGGTTTCCTCTTTTCTTCACACTGAATGAGCCATGCAAAATTTGTGCAGCGCCGGCGTTGCAAATAGTTACGGTTTTTCATATTCGCATTTAACGAGATGTGAAAATGAGGAACCCGAAACTAAGTAGTTCTGTTTACGTTTTTATCTCAAAAAGATCCCTGGGCTGGTACCTCTCAGGGTGAGATTCACACGGTGTCTGTTTTTAGTCCGTCCAGCGACGCCCTTTGCTCACAGCCAGGGGAGGACGCTGTGTGGGAGGGGTGTTATCGATTTAAAATTTAAATTGTTGCTTTTGTTTGCGTCTCTCTCTGTTCTCCAGTTGACCACAGCAGAATCTGCCTGCAGCTGGGTCCAAACGACTACATCAACGCCAGCCTAATAACTGCAGAAGAGGCGCAGAGGAAATATATTCTTACTCAGGTGAGCATCCAGGGAGACTCGCTGCGCTCCAAGGGAGACGCAGCCTTTACTCAGAATATCTATTTGTATTGTAATAAAACGTATCTATAAAACGCAGCCTGACAGTAATTTAAAAGCTACAAGCAAACCTTTCAGCAAAATGTAAGAATACACTGGATGATGAGACATATTGGCTGCAACTGATGATACAATGAATCGATTTAATCGGATAAAAACATTTACTCTGTGCAGATTTTTCATTTAAAAACTTGAGTGTTTTTATGCAAGATTAGAAAAGCATGAAAAAGATACAAAACAAACAATTAAATTTTACTTAACACTTTATTGCCTGAATTGCTTCTTAAAACTAATTTTTATTCTTCTGCATTTAATTGAGGCCTGATACTGTAACTCTCCTGTTGTGATGTTTTATTTTTTACTTTATTTACTTATTACTCTTATTATATCATGTATGTATGTGCATATATATATATATATATACATATATATATATATATATTAATATTATTTATTTTTCTTTTCATGAACTTATTCTATTATAATTTTCGTGCAGCACTTTGGTGCAGTTTTAAACCTTTTTAAAAGTGCTTTGTAAATAATTTTGACATTGGCATTGAAATGCAATAACAGCATCTCTTTAATGCACACCAGATTATTTAGTAGATTAGTTGGTTCATTTTTGCATTAACTGATTAATAATTGGATAGGAAATGGTTCCTAATAGGAGAGTTTGTGTTTTTTAACAGAATGTGAACCAGGTGAAGTTTAAACTTTGACATTTTAGGAGTTCTGGGTAAAACATATTTACAGACAAACATTTGTTTTTAATCTAAAAATCCAAAATGTGTAGATTTTTGTATAGTTTTGGCCTAATTGCTGCTCTGAGTGTGTTGTTCTTAAAGCAAATGGCATTTTTTTTGAGTCTGTACTCCGGTTAGCGATTAATCGATTACTAGATTAGTTGACAGGTTTTTTCAATAATCGATTAATCACGATTAATCGTTTCATCCCTAATGGTAGTATGGTTTTACACATAAAATCCTTGGTGTGCATGAACTGGATTCTGTTTGCCATGTAAAGCTCTTTCAGATGATATAGGTTGTGCTTCCATATAAAAACAAATTGAACTTCATTTAAAATCCAGTAACTTTTCCAGTATTGTGTTCAAAGAATGTTGAGAAAATTCTAATCTATTTGTTACTTTGTGGACGTAAACTTATCTACCCTCAATTACTAAGTTATGCTAGAATCATGAAAAGTATCAGATGGTAAAAAGTAAGATTGCAGCATCCAGAGGTAATGATCTCCCAAACATGCAACGGTAAAAGTTATGAACAAATGAGAACTAGCATGTCATAGCTGCTCCAACATGCTGACGTCATGAGCGGCACAGTTCCTGAATTAACTTTGTCTCTTCAGGACTGTTAAAAAGTATCTTGTTTTGATTTAATGTGGGAAAAAAACTAACAAAAATACAAATAATTATGGAAGAGGAAGGAAACGTGGTGGTAAAAATGATTTATAAATAAAAATCTAAAAAGTGTGGCTTACATTTCTGTTCAGGTACCCTGACCATTTTGTGCTTCGGTTAGAGCTGGAAAACCTTTCTGGTGTATTTCTACCATGATGCTGCCACCACCACGTTTCTCAGAGAGGACGCTTAGTTTTACATCATTGTCCAGCCCACAGAGAAAAGCAAATCATATCCATCTGCTTTTGCAAACTTTTGTTTATTTTTTTTTTCTTTTATAAATTTATAAGATGCCTTTTTTTTTTTTTCAAAAAGTTGTGAATTACTGGCTCTGATTCACAAACTTGGGTTTTTTGTTTCACAAAATGCCTTCTTAGGTCATAAAGGCTACAGATCCCTGAGCTAGGCTAACATTAGCATGCTGCATGTTTTGATTTGGCTTGTTGGTGATTTGGTTCGTAACTTGTTTCAGTTCAGTTCCAGTTCGTTGTGTGTGGAAGAAATTTGGTTACCTGCGTCATAGAGCCGTCGGTTTGCTGTTGAGGTTGTAAAATTTAACGACTGTCTGAGCTGCAGCGCCGAACTCGGAGCTGTGTGCGGATATCTGAACACAGAGTCACATGACGCAGATGGACAGGAAGCTTCTTTTTGCTCTGGAAGTCATAAAAAGTGAAAGATCCGACTTCAGGACTAACTGAGGAGTAAAACCAGAGTCACCAACACTTATTAGTTTAGTTACGGATTCGGATCGGTGGATTTGTTAGCAGCGTTTTTGTTCATTTTCCTTTTTGTATTAAACAAAAACCAAAACTTTGATTAAAATTTCACACAAAAGAAAGAATGGCTGCTTTCATAACAAAACAAATGCATAAAATTAGGCAAATAACGGCTTCTCGTTAAAACACGGAATCCAAAGGGTTTTGTCTGAATGATCAGACAAAATCTTAATATTTGCCAGTTTAAGTGGTTAAATGGTTGTTTTCTCTGTCGTTTCTTCTTAGGGACCCCTTCCAAGTACATGTGGTCATTTCTGGGAGATGGTTTGGGAGCAGAGGACCCGCGGAGTCGTGATGCTGAACCGGGTCATAGAGAAAGGATCTGTAAGCATCAGCTCTCCATCTCTCTGCATTTCCCTTTCTTCTTGTGTATAACCTGTGTTCTCCTGTGGGTTCAGATCAAATGTGCCCAATATTGGCCTCAAAGGGAGGAGAAAGATGTCATCTTCGAAGACACCAGCTTCAAGGTCACTCTCATCTCGGAGGACATCAAATCGTACTACACAGTCCGACAGCTGGAGCTGGAGAATCTGTCTGTGAGTTGTTCCTCACCATTATCACGATGAGTCCAGAAGCTACGTGCTAATGATGCTAATCCACATTGTGATGATGGCTTTTGTTGTTGTTGAAAGTGTCTGTGCATAATTAGACAGTCTTAAGTTCCTGTTTCTAAAATAAAAGATTGAAAATTAATTTAGAAAAATTTAATTGTCATGGCAAGACTATTTAATCTTCTGTATTCTGTGTAGTTTTCTTCCCGTCAGGCAAAAGTTTGTCACCACAGACATTACGACGGAGTCTTAGAAAATAAAAAATAAATAAAATTACGAGAATAATGTTATACAAGATTAATACTAGAACAAATTGACTGTTTTTGTATTATTTTGACTTTATTCTCATAATATTTTGCCTTTATTTTCATTATTTTATTTGATTTTTTGTCACTCTGTCACTAATACTTCGTCGTCGTTGAGGCTACTGCTAAATAGCTGCTAACTGTTGCTACCCCGTTCGTGGGTTTTGTTCTAAAACAGCTCAGCTCTTTGGGGTTAAGCTTGTATAGAGAATGAGAAGCAGGAAGCTAAGAGCCTCAAACAGACTGCAGAAATGTCTCATTTTTGATCTGCTGGCCCGGCTAGAGCTTCCCAGAAAATGGGAGACGCTGCCGCTAACGCTGATCCTTAAATTTAATTCATAATAGTCTTAAAAAGTGTTAAATTTGAGTTGGTGAAACCTGCAGAAACCCTGATGTTCGTTCCTGTAAAGTCGTGTGTGAGATGATCGCTGAAGAACTGAAACATATGAAACAAATTTCCTTCTTTTCGCTTCTCTTATCCATGTTTTCTCAGTTTCATTTGCTGAAACTGCAGCTTTTCTTTGCCGTTTTCAGTTCTGAGAAATAATTTGCATAGCAAAAAAAAAAAAAAAGAAGAAAAAAGTCCTTCTTGCTTTCACTGGATTTCTTCTGATCGTTTTCACTCTGCTCTGCCCCTGCAGACTCAGGAGACGCGTGAAATTTTACATTTTCACTACACGACCTGGCCTGACTTTGGGGTCCCAGAGTCTCCCGCCTCCTTCCTCAACTTCCTCTTCAAGGTGCGCGAGTCGGGCTGTCTGAATGCGGAACACGGGCCGGTGGTGGTACACTGCAGCGCTGGCATCGGACGCTCCGGGACCTTCTGTCTCGTGGACACCTGCCTCCTTTTGGTTCGTAAAGGCTCATCAGCAGAGTCGTAGTTTAATGTTTCCAATGGAACAAGACAAAGTTTTAGTCTGGAAGCTGATTTTTGCTGTTGTTTTTACAGAAGTATAAACGTCGTTTTTCCTGCTTTTTATTTTAATTTTTTGCAAATGTAATATGGGCGTATTTCTGTTATTTTTTACAGATGTAAAAATGGCATTTTGCTATTATTTTACTAATGTAAGATGGCTGTTTTGCTGTTATTCTTTGCAGAGGCAAGAACAATGTTTTGCTATTATTTTCACAGAAGTAACAGATTTAAAAGGAGTGTTTTTCTGTTATTTTTACAGATGTCTCTCCGTAAAGACCCGTCTTCGGTGCGTATCCGTGAAGTGCTGCTGGAGATGCGCCGTCATCGGATGGGTTTGATACAAACGCCAGACCAGCTTCGCTTCTCCTACCTCGCCGTGATTGAAGGTGCCAAGTACATCAAAGGAGACACGTCTCTCCAGGCAGGTTCTTCTTCTCCTCTTCTCAATTTTTTAAAGATGCTTTCTTAAAAATAACGTGTATATTTCTGTTTTGTTCCTAGGAGTCATGGAAAGAGCTGTCGAATGAGGAAGATGATCCTCCAGAGTTCACCCCGCCGCCTCCTCTTCCTCCTCCCAGAGACCCTCACAACGGCCGAGTGCAGCCATGTTTTTTCCCTGATGACATAGAATTCGTCCAGCATGTGGAAACGTCCCAACTGAGGTGAGCATCCGAAATGCTGGCCTAAAAATCCACACATGCATCTCAATAACATAGGAAATCTTCAAAGAGTTATTTTTAAATTTAATTAGAAAAAAAAGGAACTTGTAATTGGACGTTAGTTTACTTTAAGCCAAAATCGTCTACATGCGAGTTATGAATCTGATGTAGCTTTGGGTGAAATTAATCACCTTTTTAATGATATTGTAGTTTATTTTTAGATGTGGTTAAAATTTCTATACCATCCTCTCTTGGTACTGTGTTTTTAAATCAAAATTTTTCCTTCCACTGAACTTTCTATGGAAATTCTTGGCTGCAGCAAGTTTATTTGGAATATACATTTTCTAGCTTGTGCAGGTGTCTGTGGGACAACTTTCATGTTTTGTTTAGGCCCTTACATGGTCCTAACACTTTTTCCTTCCACTTAACTTTCAATGAAAATGCTTGGATACGGCAGCTTGGGTTAAATTACCAAAATTAATCAGCTTTTTAGTAATCTTGTAGCTTATTTTTGACGTACCTCTGCTTAAAACTGTTATCCTCTCTCAAGTACACTTCTTCCTTCCACTGAAATGGAAATGCTTGGACTCTGTGGTTTGTGAACAGCAGGCTTCTCTGGAAATGACCTTTTGTGGCTTGTGCCGGGCGGTAAATAGCTGCAGCTTTCATGTCAGCACTTCCCCATGTCATTGAAATGAAAATGAACAGAAATATGTCGCTCTGTGTGTGTAAGGAACCATCAGTTTCACATTTTACATGGAGTTTCTGATATTATAATCAATAATATTCTTATTTATTGAGATGCAGACTTTTTCTTTTTGCATTAAATCGCCATTATCTGGTGAAGTTTGAGTAAAATAAGATTAGAAAATACACAAGCAGATTTATTTTATTTCTTTTAGTAGCAGCTCTAAACCTGGAGTGAATTAAGCTGTTATGAATAAACTGTGGCGCTCAATCCAGATTTACTCCAATCCAGAGTCAGTTTAATGCAGGTAATCTGCCTCATAATCTTCCTTCCTTTCCTCAGAACCGTTTTTCATGAATGCCATCAGGGGTGCATTCATCTGTATCTCTAGCTTTTCTTTATTTTTATTTTTTTTCTCGGTCTACCTGTTTCTCAAGTCTGACTGATTTACAGGAACGAGGCGGCCAGATGCAGAAGAGATAAGATTTAAAATGATAGCAGCTCTGCATAATCTGAGAGACTCACTCTGGTTCAGACCTACTTTAATCCTGGAAATTATTGCATCACAAACTTTTTATTCGCTGTTCAATAGGCCTGCCATGGTAACAAACTTTAAATTCTCAAAAGTTATTGTGATAAATTATAATATTGTTGTTTTGAGGTCATTTTAAAGACATGATATAATGCAAGAACACATTCTCAAAGGTAAATAAAGTTTAAATTTTAATGAATATTTAACACTGGAACTGTAAGATATTTTAAATATCCAAAACAAATAAGCAAAACAACAAATAAAATGAATTATGAAGCCTCTGTAAACAAAATTGTCATTCAGAAAAACAAGCTAGTTGAGACCAAAACACGAGTTTTTTGGTAGAAACGAGAAAAACAATAAATTATACAAATGGAAATCATTGAGCTTGTTTTAATTTATTGTGCGATTAATTTATTTATTGTTTGTTATTCAATAATTATTACATCCTTCAGTCTTTTTTCTGTCCATTTTACAGTTGCTATGCTAGCTTAAAGAGCAACCAGTCAGAAACAACCTGGAAGTAACATTTCAACAAATTATTTTTGCATATATATTATTAATTGGAACAATAGACTAGATTTTGATTACAAAAATTTCAATTCAGTCAATTTTTTCTTTTTGCCCCTCTAAGACCTTCTGGTGGCCCTTCCAGGGGCCACGACCCTCACTTTGAAAACTCCTGAATTAGTTGTTTTATTTCCCTAATTAAATTTGGTTTGCCTTCGGCTGGCTCTGTGGGCCAATCGGCAAACACAAACAAGACGCATGAAGTCATTTTGACACAGAGCAGCAGCAGTAAGGACAGGTGAGGGAGCCGGCTGCACCTGAGATGGTTTATCGTTGATTTGATAAGAATGCTATGAGGAAACTAGTAGCAAAGATTTTAAATGTGATTTTGACATCGATAAATCACAACACTTCCTGTCATGAATCGTCGTCTTGGTGGGTTTTTGACAAAAATGTTTTCTTAAAGTCCACTTGACGCTTTTTTCCACCAGATGTTCGTCCTTCCACTTAACTTTCCAGTGATACTTAGTGACTTTCTGCTGACACTTTAAATTAGTATTTTGTGTCTTAGAAGCTAAAATTTAAGCTCTGAGTGATAGTAACCACGCTTAACTAAAATAAAAATTAAAACGGAATGAAATAAACTTTTTATTGAAACAATCACATTTCTGTATAAAAAGTTTGTATATATACTTCAAATAAAGAGCAATGTGTGAAACGTAAGACATATGAAAAAAGTTTATACTTCATTTTCAAACAGTTACCAAACTGTTATATTATGATACTCTGTGTTTGAAATAAACTAAGCTAATAACCTGTTAGGTGTTGATTTTGTTCCCCATCAGAGCCACTTTGTAACTTACATAAAAAGTCATGAAATCAGGTTTTACACATCAGGTCACGATAATAAAGACGGTCTGATCTTTATCAGGCTTAAAGTTGATTTAAATCTAACCTCAAGTGTTCAGAAACGCGCAGCAGATTTAACATCGTCATTATTCATCAGACAGAAATGAAACCAAAATGGAGAAGCTGTGTGGAAAACGTAGCAGTCTTTGCTCCTCCTGTAGAGCTTAAGAGGAAACGATGCTGCATCATTTATCTGTCATCTGCGACCACTTCTATATCTACATATCTATGTATATAATTTATGTATTGCACCTATTGTGATCTCAATATTTTGCATATCATGAAGAAGTGCCTGGACTCCAATGAATGTTGGATCATTATTTAGGCTCAAGCTCGGTTTTCCTGTTGACACTTTAACTTTAGGGTTAGTTTATGTGTTTTTTAGTAGAGAAGCAGACGTTGCACAAAGCAACTTTTCTTAGTAAATCATTGACTCTGCACTATGTAAGGAAGTAACATGTTGTAATTATTTGCAGATTTAGTCAAGACTTTCTCTAATACTATCGCATGTTTTCCTAATGTCATACGAAAACCTAGAACATTGTTTTCAAACAATCGGCAAATAGTTTCATTTCATAGCAAAATCAGGAAACTGTGTCTCCTTCAGCTGTTATTAAAAAAATGCTACATGTCATCAAACATAACTGAAATTTGACGCCTTGAAAATGGGTCTCTGTCTCTTTAAGAAGCTCCTGCTGCTCTTTCTGGCACTTCGCCTTCATCACAGCGTTTCTCCATGAAGCCATTTACAAACGTTCTCGTGAGATTTACCACCAGTGGGAAAGTGACTGTTTGCTGCTTCCTCATCTAAAACATGCATGAGAAATCCTTTAGTCTCCATGGCAACCATTCAGCCTGTCAGCTCCTCCAGACTAGTGGCAGCAGCAACTGGAACTACGAGTCTGCTGAGCTAAGAACGGCTATAAACGGCATCATGGAGGAGCATTGTTGTGATGGTGTGCTGAAGGCGGAGTTTCAGAAAGAGCAGGAGTTTTTTTTTTTAAAGAGACAGAAGGTTAAATTAAAAATGACCAAGTCAAATATCTTATAAGTGATATTTGATTTTTATAACGACCGAAGTGGACAGTTACAATAATAATCGGCTAAAAGGGAAATTAAACCTTTGTTCTGCTGTTTGGTCTTCCAGGTCTCCAGCAGACACAGAGCTGAGGAACAGAAACCCAGCCGCCCCGGAGCCGCCTCCGGACAGACGGGACGGGCCTGTGGGAATCGAAGACCTGACGTCCGGCGCTCCGAGGAAACCCCAGCAGGGGGCGGCGGCGGAGGACGGGACGGAGGGAGCAGAGCGGGAGAAGGGAACCTGTCCTGTGCCGGGGGCCTGGTCCCCTCTGACGGCCCACGTGTGCCTGGGCACGGCGCTGGCCCTCAGCGCTTACGTCTGCTACCGCGTCTATTTCCACTGATGCCTGTCCTGCCTCCTTCCTGTCGTCTTTTCTCTTTCGTTCCATGATGTGGACTCGGCTGGCCGGTCAGCCTGCGTCGACGCGGTTCTCCTGTGATCATGTTGTAAACGGTCGGCTGCCTCTCTTTACCCAAAACCTTCTTTGTGTGTACGCCATCTCCGACGCTCAGGGCCTCGCTTTTTCAGGTGCCACATCATCCTAAATAAACGTACGTGTGTGTTTGTGTGTGTGTGGGGGAGAGCTGAGTGTGTGTGCCGACCCAAACGCAGACGCAACATAAAACAGACGTCGGTCTGCTAAGGCGAAGGGGTTTGCATTGAGCACCTCCGCCTAATTTACACGCTTCTTCTTTCTTATTTACCAAAATGACACCTTTGAATGTTTTTCCATTTTTATCCTGAACACGTTTAGTAACAGGCTGATCATGATTTTGATCAAGCTGGACTGAAAACATGTCACTAAGGGAGAAGCTTTGTTCACACAAAGAGTTTATGAATGAAAGTGTGGATTTTCAATGATCTCTGCACACTAGTTATGCTTTTTTTATTCCTTTGTACGACGGGGTATTAGGGCCACTTGGAAAATAATTTAAAATGAAATTACGAGAATGAAGTTGTAACATTATGACTTTATTCTTTTAATATTACACCTTTATTTTTGCAAAATCATGACGTTATTCTCAAAATATTACGACTTTATTATCGTAACATGACTTTACTCTTGTAATTTTACTTTTTCTTAGTATGGCCCTAATATTTGTACATTTGTGAATCTATTCAGTGAAAACTATAGATAGTTCCCACATGACGTCACGATTCCTACAGCCTGGTGCTCCATCACCATCTTGATAGTACGAAGGCAGTTTTAACACTTTATTAATTATGCGTAAGTGGTGTTTGGATATTGTTACATTTAAGGGTGTAAATACAAAGGCGATAAAACAGTGAAGAAGTTCTCATTACATCCTGTAGAGGTGAGCAAACTTTGCTATTCGTGTTGCGTTCCAGTTACCTGGGAAAAGTTAACTAGTTAAGAAGTCTGTATTTTAGAATGGTGTCGCCCACAAACATTGTTTGCAAAAACTCTTTGTAGTTTCAGGCGCTACATGTGGCATTGATTTTAGACGCACTTCTATTCCGCTTGTGTCTCGTAAAATTAACATATTTCCACCACGTTTTAAATGTTGATGCCAGGAGCGGAAATTTTGAACCGCAAAGTCCACCTTGCAAGTCGTAACTGGGGTTAGTTGGAGCTGCTCCCGGTTCCTCAGTGGAAATCCCACTTCGGAGAACGTTGGAGTTGGTTTATCCCAAACGGGAAGTCGAAATTTCCCAGCTCTGAGTTCAACCGGAACGCAGCGTTAGCATCGATGACAGCGGCTGGCTAATGTCCAGAGGAAGCACAATCCATATAATACAAAACGTATTCTGATCACTTTATTAGTGCTAATAATATTTTCAAATGTTCCGTCAATCAATAACTGCGTATTGAACTGATTGTTGTAAAAACTTCATTTTGTTGGAAAACCTGCAGAGTTTCATGACTGATTGATTTGCACAAAGTTATGAAACATGACTATAAAGTGAGGATGTCCAAATACACTGTTCCTCTAAAAATCCAAACTACATTCAGTCTCTGCGATTACTTCTTATGTGACCATATTAACAATCATATAATGTCAATAAACTTAATAAATTTTACATTCCAGTTATTATGCGTCACAAATAGCAGATGGAGAAAGAAGCAGTAGACTGTACGTCGTTAATAAACAGATTTTCATCTTATTAAAAGGATTTTTGCCGTTTTACATTTACACTCTGCGCAATAGAAAGAGACGGATCAGTTTTATTCACAAGCACAGAAACGCGATCAGATCATTGAATGGCCGTCAGAAAACACAAACGACTATTTTCATAAGATGTGCTAAAGCTAGACACTGAACCATTTCTCCTGAAGAGTAGAAAAAGACGCAAAAAGACTAATTTAAGCTTCGGTAACACTGTTTACCAGTTGCCTACCAAGATGGCGCCTTCCGGGGTAAATTACTTCCAGTCCGGTCTTGTGGGAACTATCTATTAATGCAACATTTACAGTAAGTACTAGATGCTTTTTTTTTTTTTTTAGGGTGACGTGTCTCCTCCAGTTTCCAGGCAGAATCGTGTTATTTTTTTTTTTTTATTTTATTTTAATCCTGAGATGGATCACAACACATGGCTCTACATACTGTCCGTAGTTTCACAGTCGATGTAAAAACCTCACCTGAAGGTAGCTGACATGCCTTGTAAAGCGAGCGAAAGGTCAGAGTAGCTCACACCCAACTATTTGCCAGCAATAAAAAAAAGGACGTGTGGTGTCCTTTCACGTAAATTAAAATATCGTTAAGAAGTCTGTTCATCTCAGTGATTCAGTTCAAAAAGCCAAACTCACATGTGATGTAAGATGAGCCTGTGGCTCTGCCAGGGTTTTAAAGAAAATACTTTAACGTCAGGATTTAGTTCTTCTCGACTCCATAGATTCGTGATAAATTCACTTCTGATCATGTGAATTTATCATCGGGCTCTAAAAGGTCTTCAAAGATTTCTGCTCTGACTTTAAACTTGCTTGTGCACCTTTTTCCTTCCACCTAACTTTCCAGCCTAACCATGTGCCAATGACGGTGCAAGACAGGAGTCGTCTCTGTGATTGTGCAGTTTGAACCTGAGTTTTGGGGGTTTACAAGGGATGCACAGATGCAAAAATTTGGGACGATATCTACATCGGATACAAACGATATCAGCAATATCGTTTATATTGCTGGTAAACCATATTTACTGATATTATAAATATTTCTGTACTGTTTTGATAGAAATAAATGCCAACAAGATGAAAGCAAATATTGGTTGTTAATACCGGCCTGATTTTATTTATCGCGCGGACAGATGTTATAAGATGACCAAAATCAGCCGATGCCAATGTTTGTCCCGATATGTCGTGCATCACTAGTTTTCACCAGTTCGTCATGAAAGTTAATCAAATTAAATGCTTTATATTTATCACTTTGTGAACTGAATTACTGAGCTAAATGAACTTCTCAGTGATATTTCAGTTTGTAGAGAGGTATGTGTAGGTCTCTGAGGTTGAGCGTGGGACCAGGGATTTTAAAACTAACCAAAAAAAAAAAAAAAAGAATCAAACACCAGCACAGGGATGAAAACGATGCACTGTTCAGATTTTTCATCGTGTCATGGTGTGAGCCTGAACTGGCCGTGTTCTTCTTTATGATTGTTAGTTGTTTTTTTTTTTTTTTTAAAGCATGCTGCGTTTGTGAATCGACAGATTTGTCCAAATAAGAGATTAGTTGAGCTGCTACCATTCGTTTACCTTTGGGACGAGACAGAGTTCAGTACTTTGTCCGACAGCTGTACCTTTCCTTAGAATGTATGAACGTCCTCACTGCAGGACACACCCTTATTAAATTTATATATAAGCATATATATATATATTTCAGATCAGGTTTTAAGTGTGCTGAGTTCTTTTTCTGCTTTAACGGATTAAAACCTCAGCACCTGTGCAGTAATTGCACCACGTTTTCCCATTTTCTATACGTATGCTGAGCTTAGAAACATATTTTTTTATTTACATTTGTTGTTTTCATTTTTAATAAAGAAAACAAAGGAAAAAAATGTCCTGTTTTTCTTCAGATTTATGAGGAAACATTGTCTCCTCATTCATCAGGTTTCCAACACTTTCTCTATGCTGCAAAAGCATTAAATCTTACAAGGTATTTTTGTCTAGTTTCTAGTGCAAATATCTTTACACATTTGAAATAAAACTAAACTAACTTACAAGATATTGGAGCTTGTTTTAAGTAAATAATTCCTCAATATCGATTAAAAATATTGCTCCAAAAAGTATTTTTTCTTCCATTTTTAAAGTTATCTGCTCATAAAGGTTTTGCACTTTTGCGTTTTCATAAGACAAGAGTTTCAAAGTTTTTGGGTTTGATTATTTTATTATTTGAGCTGAATGTTTTAGTTTGAGTAAAAGTAGGTCGATCTATGTGGTTTACTTACTCCAAAACTAAGATGATTGCAAAAATAACTTAATAAATGGAAACCTATTTTTTGTACCACATGTTTTTAAGAATTACATTTATAATTTAGCTTTAAAAAAGTACTCAGTTATGTCAAAAAGGTGTCTTTGTTTTCCTCGGAACACAGCTTCTGCTTTTATATGCTCTTTCTCCCGCCGGACACATCTGACCAATAAGGAGCCAGAGCGTTCTCACGTGGTTGGTAGTGACAGGTTCTGATTGGCTTGTAGTTTTCTCTCTGCGGTTTCAAGGCTATGTCAAGCCTTGGTATCATAAAATCAGTTTTGTTTTGCCATCTGTAATTACGTCCCACTGGTGAAAAAAATTGTTTTGACAAGGTGCAACTTTGGAAGAGTGTTAGTGCCACAAAAATTATTCTAACTTTAAACCTCTGATAACAAAAGTCAGAATTGTGAGAAAAACTTATGTTTTTTTCCCCTGCATGGCCCTATTACATATTCCGTAAAATATGTGTTCTCATAACTAATTTCAGATATCTGAAACGTCAGCGTTGTGAAACTGATTTTATGTCAAAACGGCATGCCACACAGACTCTAAACTACTGACTCCAGCGGGGGGCGATATTGTTCTATGGTTTTAAATTCTTCCTGAAGTTCAAGATGTAATGTTGTGAATTCGCCACACGGTAGCGCTATTGAGATGTACAAACGACCTCTTGTCATAATGTTCTGTTCTGTTCTGGATTCTTTCCTGTTTTCGTCCTTTGTACCTGTGTTTGCAAAACAACCTTGTGTTTTGCGGTAAGAAAATTAATTTTTTTAGCATGAGCTGAAGTGTCAGCCTGTTTGTCACACTTTCCATTAATTTCTAGTATTCATGCTGTTTTGTTTTTTCTATTATATAAATAAAAATGTCCTTTCCTCTAAAACCTGGACTTTATATTCCAATATTTATTCTGGCCGCTCTTGAAACAGGTGTCATAGATAAATACTTTCGTTTTTTTCTTTTTTTGGTCCCCAATGTGGGTTTTATGCAAACATATGTAAGTAAGGCTGATGTAAAAACGCAGAGCTGGGGGCCGGGTGGGTGAACTTTGGAAAGAAAAAGAGAAGATGAACTTGTCCAGAGACAGGCTGCTGCGTCTGCTTGAGGAAACTCCACCGCATTGGGGTGTAGCGCAGATGATTTAGCAACCGTCTTGGCGAGCACTTCCTGTTTGGGAAAGAAGGATGCGCTGGTACGTGCTGTTCAAGAATGCAACTTAGTGAGTAATAGCACTCCCAACAGTGTTGGTCTGACGTCAAGCGCACCAGCAAGTTAGAACAAGCTGTAGGAAAACTACAATCAAGGTGTAGCCAAGCGCCGGAAGTCCTTTCAAAGCCACGCTTGTTTCTAGTGAAACTGAAGTCTATGTGACAGGACTGCCATGACTCATGTAAGTTGTGGTTAGGGGTATTGTTCTGTTGTAAATATAAACATCTTGAGTGACACATTGGACGCCAGGCCATACAAAATGATTTTCTTCTTTTTCCAAACTGATTCGTGACAGCTTTGTAGAGTCTCCACTCTCAGAGTAACACCGGACAATGCTGAGTCTACAATCTGAAGCAGTCCAAAAAGTACATCTGCCCTGCCCTGCTGACTCTTCCAGCATGCGTCCTCAGTTTAGTTATTAACCTGGAACTTCCCAGGCCAGCTGAGGGTGGGAGTGGAGGGAGGGCCCATGGCTCGTAGCCTGCAGATGATTTTCTGCTAGGGCCCTGCGGGGATCAGGAAATTCCTGAAATTGAGGAGAGTCAGGTCTTTCCAAGTGACTGTGCAAAGTCTGAGTCAACACGCGTTGCCTTACAGCGGAGCGCTTACTGAAACAGCGGTTCAGGAATACCGTGTCTCTTCATGCCTTTTCCCCCTTTCCATACGTCATGTGTAAAACAGTGATTGTTTTCAGTTATTGACACAGGATGACAAATGCTGACTGGGCTTTCTCAGGTAAAATGCAAATGATTGTTTTAGCTTTGATCCAATCTACTTCCTTGAACAAGTTTGGATAGATCTACGGGCCTTATCGTTCTTAGATAGTAAAATTTTAGTCTGCTCGGTTCTGCCTATTTTGAGCTGTTTTAGGGCCTCTGTCACTTTAGATCCAAATAAGATACTGCAGGTCAAGCCCCTCAACTCAACGTTTACACTCGCATGTGAAAATATCTGCAAACTGATGTGCAATTCTACAACTGTACATCCTTGAAAAGCATTAATAAAGCCTCCTGCACAAAGAACTAGAATGCAGCAACTGGTTTCTGGATGGTAAGTCAACAACAAAACTCTTTTCCAGCAGCCATTGTACAGCACACAAAGTGGTAAAATCACTAAATGGGCTGGAGTTCTGGTTACCGAAGATATTTAAGATATTTGAATTAAACATGTCTTAGGAAGACTTGGATGTAAGGAGGGCAGCTATAGGAGGAAGCTGTAGTTAATAACACATCTCTGTACACCTTAAGATCACTGATTGAAATTCCCTGTTATGCTGGAAGACAACTAACCCATGTCTGATCATTTCCATTCCAAAATCCTTTTTGGCCTCCAATTACAAACTCCTTAAAAGTTTGTTATATTCGGTCTAACTTATAAGGAAAACAAAGTATCTGAAAAGTGTGGCATGCATTTGAGTCAATAACTTTTATAATGAATGATAGTTTAAGTCTTTTGTGTCTCTACCACCTTTGCACAACCAATAATCTATTATTTGTTACATTGCTTACGTTACATCCGATTGGACAGAGAACATCTGACATGCGTTTTTAATTCTTGTCACAAATTCTCAACTGGATTTATATCTGGACTTTGATTAGGCCATTCTGTCATTAATATGCTTGGAGCCACACCAGGTAGCTCTGGCTAAATGTTTAGAGTTGTTGTCTGGTTTTCCTTCAGGGTTCCTGTGTTTCGTTCCATCAACTCTGAGCAGCTTCTGCCACCACGTTTCACCCTGGGGTCTGTGTGTTTTTAATGGAGGTCAAAATGATTTTAGGGTTTAAATAAACTAAATTTAAGGGTTTAATTGTTAAAAGAACAAACTTTGGTCTAAAAATTTTGGTTTCAGTTTCATTGAAAATCACTCTGGTGCAGTTTGAATGCAGAAGTGAACGGCAAACAAACCCAAGACCGCTCCAAAAGCAGGAAGTGCACTACAGAGCAGGGCCTTCTGGGTAAAAACAACCAAAATAAACGCATAAGAAATGGCTAGTGGTCTTTTGTAAAGACAAAAGAGAAATCCTACAAGCGCTAAAATCTGACGCCACTCCATTTTTGTTTACATTTTATGAAGAAGAAAGTTGCACTCTGTATCTTCTTCAGAGGTTTTTGTGTCATTTTCTTCAGTGGTTCTTAGTGCAGCGCCTTCACAGGCTAGGAGGGGAACAGATGTTTTTTTGAAGGGTTTAGTTTGACAGTGCAGTGTGAAAGCAAAGCAGCTGAAAATGTAACAATGTTGCAGTTTTGATCTCCAGCTGAACAAAGTCTGGGAAAATATCCAGGTCATATGATGAGGGCAACGTCTCCACGTGTTTGTGGAAAACTGCAACCATGATCTTTTACGTCTTTCTTTCATTAAAAACTTTCTTTCAGCCACTTCTTTAGCAGGGTTGTGGAGTACAAAACTAATAATTTCCCTGTCGGCACATTCTCCTCCTGGCTTCTTCAGAGCTACCATTACTGCTCTTCTGATTTATACTCTATTTGTCTTAATTTAGCTTAATGACTATGTTTTGATAGACATTCAGTTGAGCCATACTGTTTCCATTCTCAGACGAGTTACCACAATTACCAAGGGCTTCTTGGCTGATTCTCTGATTAATGCCCTCCTTATTCAGCCTGTCAGCTTAAGTAGGAAGTCATGTCTTGGCAGGTTTGCTATTGTGCCATTGTTTTCTAACCTAACCCTTTTAAAACTCTTCCACACCTGTATTCCCGACCTGTCTGCCGTGTTTCTTGGTCTTTATCATGCTGTTTGCTTACTAATAAACTTCGTAGTCCTTCACAATACGACTGGATTTATACTTAAGGTGTTTTCACACCTGATAGTCCAGCAGACTCGGTTTGACTGGGGACAAGAGTTGCAACATTTGTTACATTTTCAGCTGCTGTGGTTTGCTTTCACGCTGCACTGTGTCAAACAAACCAAACTAATCAAAAAACCTGTTCACTCCTTCACCTGTGGAGGCTCTGCACCAAGAACTACCAAAGGAAATGACAAAAAAACTTCTGAAGAAGACATGAATCGAGCTTCCTTCTTCACAAAATGTAAACAAAAATGGAGTAGCCTCACATTTTCGAGGTTGTAGGATCTCTCTTTTGTTTTTGGCAAAAGACCACAAGCCAATTCTCAACCGTACGCTAGATTTGCAAGTTTGTCTTGGTTGTATTTACCCAGAATGCTTGCTGCTTCAGTCCACTTCCTGTTTTTGGAGCGGCCTCTGGTCCACTTTGTGTTGATATGGATTCAGACTGCACTAGAGTTCACTTCAGCCAAAGACCAAACTTTTTAGTCCACTGGCAAAACACAAAATCTTACAAAATACTTTTGGTTTAGTTTCTAAAGCAAATATCTTAGTAGATTTGAAATGGGACAAAACTAACATACAAGTAACTTCTCAGCAGGAAATTGCTTTAAGTCAATAATTCAATATTCACTTATAACATGAGAAAAATGTCAGGTTTTAAGTTAAATAATCAGCCAGTGGAACTAGTACTTTTACATCAATAATAAGGAATTATTGACTTAAAACAATTTCCTGCTGAGAAGTTACTTGAAATAGGATGAAACTAAGATATTTTTGGTCTAAAACTAGACCAAAAATACTTGGTAAGACTTTATGTTTTTTCAGTGTTGGTCCACATCAGAGTTTGGTTGCACATTCACACCTCCACAAACAAACTAGACTTTGATTAAAGCAGACTAAACAGGACTGCTGCAAAATAAAATGTGCCTTACTTTGAAGTACAAATCTGTAAATCTCTTATCTACATCCAATTGACTTCATATTGATTTTTGCTGATTTTTCCCTCCAGCTCTGGCAGGAAGTTTGGTGAATTATCCCAACTACACACCAGTCCGATGACGGTTTATGCTAGCTCAGCATAAGTGCATCATGATTAACGCTACAACATGATGAGCTCGTAGTCACGGGAAACATTTTTCTGCCAAACAAGCAAGCCGGGCCGTTTCTGAGCTGCGATGGAAAAGCACTGAGCTGTTCTCATTGGGCTGCAGTTTCAGATACCGATGTCTTTGGTTTACGTCTGTTGAGACATTCACTCGTGAGCAGTTCCTGTTCCTGTTCCTGCCCCCCTCTGGTTGCTGCTTTGAGGACCAACCGTCACACACGCACACACGCATACACGCAGACTGCCATAGCATATGCTATTGCCTGTGACAAACTAAGTTCATGCATGTAGGTCAAAGCATAAATACTGACAGACTTGAGCTGGTGGTTCCCCGTTTCGAGCGCACGGCACACCGATGACGTTTGTCGACATGCATGTAAACAAAGTTTGGTTGACCTCCCTGGCTAACCGCAGATGTCATCACTGTGTTCTTTTGGTTTGGTGTTGATGTTTTTGACTCCAAACAGCGGTAGAAAGTAAGGCAGGTAATAGATGCGTTTCTAGTGACGACTTTAGAGTTTGATTTCCTGACGCACTACACGCATGCCAGCTCCGAGTCTGAACCAGCTCACACCTTGGATGACAAGATATAGCGAACGTGAGGATGGCCACATAGTTTAAAGAGTGTGGGTGGTGACTTTTTTCATTGTTGCCACCCGCATCAACACACCCTGCTTCCTGTTGAGTAATCTGTACATGTCCAATTCTGAACATCTCTTATGAGTATTTGATCTTTTTGTTCTGTGATTTCATAAGTAAATAACTAAAATACAGCTTCCTACCGCAGAAGATCAGCTGCAAATGTTTGACGTTTTGGTAAATATTTTCCCTCAGGCTACAATCATGTAATCACAAGATCAAATCTGTCAGCAGTTCTTCCTAGAGAAGGTATTGCATTACAAAATCCATCTTTAATCTGCATGTTTATCAACACCTTCCTTTGGCTTTAAGAAGAAAAGCTATAATTTATTATAAAAATATCCAGGTATTATCCATTTTCCTCTCCAGGTTTTACAATTGGAGGAAGTGTTTCTTGAAATTAATTAGAATAGCAGAGGACAAAACTCTCACTTCCATAATATTCAGATATTGAGGACCTGGTTGTCAAAATAAAACGGGATGTTGGCCTGATCAGCGCAGCGAGTCAGATGTCTGGTAATCTAGGAAAGTTCTGTAGGCAGCGCTTTGAGGAACAGAGCAGTGGGTTGAACTTTCAGTATTGATGGCCAAGCGGCACCTTGAAGACGTTCCATTTCTCATGAAGAAAATGATGAAATTAAAGGAAAAATATTACCACTTTGATGTATGAGCATTTAAAAGAGTAATATTACCATTTATTTCAATGGAATTTTCCCATAATGGGACAATAACGGAATTACCATTTTATTTTATGTTGTACGAACGAACAACTCAGATCATCTGACCGTTTCACATTTAATGTTCCTGAGATTTTTAACAGCTAGAAATAGATATTTACATACACCGAATAAAAAGACATTTTAAAAATTTTCCCTCTTTCTAAAATGTTTTCACGTGACGTCACGCTCTCCAGAACTCCGCCATGACGGACGTCAAAACAACCAATGCTAAAGTTAGCCTAAAAACAGACATCTGTAACCTAGTATGGCTTCTGTTTAGCTGATTTCACTGTAAAAATGGTCACAGGGTGCTAAGCGGTCGACGGCACGAACGGACAAGGATACAAACCAAACTAGTCGTTTTATTTTATGACTTTTAATGAGAAAAGATAGGGCAGCGATGGATAGCTGTGAATCATAATGACTGTCAGCCCTCGGCGTAACCGCGGATTTGCAGGGAACACTTTTTACAAGGTAAGAAGAATAACGTTCATGTAATTTATAAGTAAGTATTATGATTAGAAAAATATCAAATATCGCATTATGGATAACTAGCCTTAGTAAACATGGAGACGATGCCACACCGTCATGTAGCCTAGCATATACGGAAACAACTGGTTAGCATCTCGTCTTTCGTGTGTTACGTTCACAGACGAATTAGCTGGACAAAAAACAAGTAAAATCCATAAGCGTCATTTCATGTGTGGGGACTTAAAGGATTTATCTGGTGTGGGGACTTCAATGTATATGTTCATATGTATCAGAGCGGCAGGAAATTATAAGATCTTTTATTTTCTACCTGCTTCTTTTAAAACTAATTGTATAAACTTGCATGTCAACTGCCATGACTATTTCTCTTTTTCTCCTGTTTTTTATTCTTATTGTCTGTTCTAAATAAATTTCAATAAAAATAAATTGGATCAAACTTTTCTTGTTTTAGGTTAGTTAGAATTACCGAAATTATTATAAACGTTCTTAGAATTCAGAAGTTTACATACATACATATTAGCCTGGTCGTTTCCATCATATGAGATTCTCATCTCCCTTTGCTGCTCCGTCTGGGATTTCTCCCAGTCACTTGGATTCCTGTGGTATAATTTCAGCCAGGCCAATCAGCGAACAGAAGGAAAAGTTGTGAGTGATGACGTTGATTTTCTGTAATTTTTATAATTGTAGTTTGCCTGTAGTTTTAGCAACGACAGCTGAGGTAAGTAAAAAAAGCCGTTCAATCCATGTCAGCAATGCTTCCAAATGTTGTATTAACATCAACAGTTGTTAGCAGCTAACATTTATTTTTAGTAAGTGAGCATTCAATCTGACAACTAATTGAGTAATTGGACAAAAAATATGTCAGGTTCTGCAGAAACTGCTTAAGCTTATTCTAAGAGTAATACAAATACATAAAGAGCACATTTAACTAAAACCATTAATTCCTTTTTAAATGGACATTTTATTTTATGCAACAGCAGCATTTCAAACTGGGTTACAAGTTCCACTGGCAGATTTTTTCACTTAAAACATGGGAGAAAAAAAGTAAAAAAATCCAGTTAAACTTGTATTTTTTTGTCAATACTCAAGAATTGTTGACTTAAAACAAATTATTGTCTTGCTAAAATATTACTTGTACATTAGTTTTGTCTTATTTCAAGTATTCTAAGATATTTGCACAAGAAATGATATAAAAAATGAGATATGAGTAAGATTTTGTGAATTTTCAGTGTAGTCCTGTCAGTGTGCAAAATGTTTCTTTAACACTGTTTTGAATTAAGCAAACAGATATAATCTTTAGGTCAGTGAGAAAAAACCACCAGTCATGTTTTTCTTTCTGCAGTGCGTGTAAATATCAAATTTCTTCTGTTTCTGCTTTTTTTGTCGCAGCTAAATGTTTCAGATCACTAAACCAGCTTAAAGTCAGACAAAAACACAACAAGCAGTTTTCAAAAGCCGATTCTAGTTATGAAGGGTTTCAAACAAAGAGCGGCACGTTTAAGGTCACATGATTGGGTCGGTGTGTGTTGAAGAGCAGAATATTGTGTTTTAATGCTTTTTAGGCTGCAGCCTGGTGTCAGCAGGTCAAACAGTTGAAAGTTTTTCTCCTCTGCAGAGCATTTCCTAAACTGTGAAAACATTCTCCACTGCATCGAGCATTTTCTGTCCCCCAAAGAGGTGAAGACATTCCTGCATCGTTTTGACAACTGAGCTGTTTTTGGTGCTCCAGGTTCGGCTGATGGGGAATAGTTAAAGGGTTTCAACCTCATCATTATCATTAATCACTAAGATGATTAATGATGGAGGTAAAAAAATAAAAAATTGTGTTGCGGTGGCCAAATTACAATGGAAGATTAGAGCCAAGCTAAGAAAAAAAGTTAATATTACAAGAATAAAGTCATAAAATTTTGCCTTGACGCTTGTATTATTTTCACTTTATTCTCTAAATATCATGACTTTATTCTCCAATGACTTTATTCTTTTATTACAACTTTATTCTTGTAATCCTATTACTTTATTCTCAAAATATTGTCATTATTTTGACTTTATTCTCTAAATATCATGACTTTATCCTCGTAATATGTGTTTCAGCATTTCTGCAGTTTTCTGGACGTTTGCTCCAGATTAGCGGAGAATAAAAACCGAATGCCGTTTCTCCATTTTGTCTTATTTTGTCTCTTTCCTCCACTGGTCGACAGACTCTCTGTTAACTTTGTTCTCACCTGCACTCAGCATGATTGCACATGATTTTAATCATGCTTCCTTTAATCAGCAGGTGAATTTGTTAAAAGTCACTCCATACATTTTTCAGACTGATTTTATACTTGATGGATGGATGATTGTGAAATTGTCTTCTTGAATTGTTAATGGTTTCCTCAAAAGAAAAGACGTGCAGCTGCCAGTATCAATGCCTTACATATTTGAAAACAAAACCGAATGGAGAAGCAGCATTCAGCTTCTATGCACCATAAATCTGAAACAAACTCCTAGAAAACTGCAAAACAGCTGAAACACTGACTTCCTTTAAAACTAGACCTAAAACCCACCGGTTTAGATAACTAATGAAACACTGATCAAGATTTTGATTAGAACAATAACGGCTCCTGACAATTATTCCAATGTTCTGCAACCTTATTTCTTTTTTTATGACGTAAAGCACTTTGAACAGCCTTGTTGCTGAAATGCGCTATACAAATACACTTGATTGATCCCAGATCTTTAAAATACCAGAGTAAGAAGTGACCAATGGCGTCCAACGACGGCCATCAACTCCTGAACACACTTCAGTACGAAAAGTGTCTTCAGGAAAAGCATCAAAGCAACAGGAATTCAGCAGGAAGTACAAGGATGAGCAGCAAAGGATTTCCTCTGATTAATGTATATATTTTTAAATTATTTAGGGCATAAGCAGTGAGAGCCACCATGAATCAGGCGTTGCACAAACAGTTCAAATGTGGGGCGGCTTCTTTCTCACAGCTCTACCACTGCTGCAAAAACCCCCTCCAATAACAGCACAATTTGGTGACTAACGTTTGATTTTCCATCATGATTTTCTGAGCCCAGAAGGAAGAAGGGATAACAAGGTGCCTCAAAGACCAGAACACTGAACATTTTAACCCATCAAAGAAACGTCCCAGGTTTTACCCACATCAAGAGGTGAGGACTCAAAAAGCAAGAAGAGAATAAAAGACAGAACATTGCGATCAGCTGTAAGGACTAAAGATGAGAAATGAGTCACCATCAGGCAGAATTTACCTAGAAGTCAACACCCAGACTGACGTTACACACTGTAAACATCGACTCGACCCAAATTTAATGTATTTGGCAACTAAAGAACCTTAAAGCTCATTAAATATTTAGATTATTTTTCGGTTTACAAGATAAACCTGCAAAGAAATTAGAAAACAAGAAAAGACCTAAAGTAATGCTCTTATATTGGGTTCAACAAATACTCAGTACATCCTCGGCCTCTCTTGCTTTTATTTGCATCATTTCTGGTCTTGTTTCTAGTGCAAATATCTTAACACGCTTGAAATAAGATGAAACTAACAAACAAGTAACCTTTTGGCAACATGTAGCATCTGTTTAAAAGTAAATTATTCCTTAATATTGATGAAAAAGTACCAGTTCCACTGCGAGATAATTTCACTTAAAACAAAATAGTTTTGTGTTGTTATAAATGAAATAATCTGCCGATGGAACTGGTACTTTCTCTTCGATATTGAGGATCTACTCATTTAAAACAAGCCGTTACATCTTGCTGAAAGGTTATTTGTAAGTTAGTTTTGTGTACTAAGAGATTTGCACTAGAAATAAAACCAAAAATACTTGGTTGGATTTTGTGTTTTTGCATCGTAAACAAGACGTGTTTGATCAGAAAAACATGAAAAAAACCTTTCTGCTGATCATGAAGTTGACCTTTTCTAAGCTACATAAAACTTTTTATTGTTTTGGCTCAAAATGGAGCTAAGAAACACCACCGCACTGACTCAAACTGAGATTAATAGGAACATTTTGTGAAGTTTTATCAGGTGTAAGCCACATATTCATTTGAAAGTTTTACTGCTCTGCATCAGCCTTTCGCTCGGGGACAAATATTCCTCCCATAATTAAGGCAGCGCTCGTTGTGCAAAGAGATGGCGTGGCGTTTCACAACATCTGGCCAGTGATACTTGCTGTGTAGTGACCACAAGTCGCTTCCGCACGTCAGCGTTGTTTTTTCACAGTCATCTACGGCGAAATAGCAGAAGTGAACCAAGATGTTGAAATTCTGGTTCACTTTAAGGCAGATCATGTTCTGGTCGTCTTACGGTATCTCAGCCGCCCGGCTTCCCGTCAGAGCCAATGGTCCGGATGTCCGGCGGGCTTTTCCTTTAATGGAGGAGCTGGGCGGAAATCTGGGGCAAAGTGGCACAAAATGGCCTCTGGATTTAGGGTCGAGTTTGGCAACTTTCAGTCACTGCAATGCAAAAAGCACAAAATCTCACCAAGTATTTCTGGTCTGGTTTCCACTGAAAATTATTTAGTAAATTAGAAATAAAATAAAACCAACTTGAAAGTGACTTTCAGCAACATATCAGTTGCTTGTTTTAAGTCAATAATTCCTTAATATTGATTTAAAAAAACATTCAAAAATGTGTATTTTTCCCATTGTTTTAAGTAAAAGTAGTATTTTTTTCCTGTCAATAATAAGCAGTTATTGACTTAAAACAAGCTTATATATGTTGCTGAAAAGTTAATTTTAAATCAGTTTTATTCTGTTATTTGCACTCGAAACTGGAGCAAAAAGATATTTTGTGTTTTTTCAGTGTTTCTGGAGCAGCTTTAAAAAAACCTGTTTATCTTTCTAATTATTTCCTAAATTTACATCGATCTGTACGGTTTTTGTTGTCTGTAAGTGTAGATAGTCTGTATATTAGAGCTCAATTCACATTTTGTCTATTTCTTATTTAACCAACTCAGCTGCACATTTATTTGGACCGGAGTGATTTTTTTTAAACTAAATGGTATTTATGATTCATTTTTGCAGGTATAGTACAATATTTTTATTCTGTATTCTGTCTTTTTTACATATATTTTGTATTTTACCTCTGTGTGAGTCTATTTTCTGTGATTCTCTGTCACTTTGCTGCTGCTGCACTGAAATGTCCAAATTCAGAGGCAAAAATTCAATTCAGTTTATTTATAAAGAGCCAGTTTACGACACGTCGTCAGTAAAGGATATTCCTAATTTATTCTAAATAATAATTAAAAACATGCATGACAACATATGTGAAATTTGAAAAAAAAAATATGAGTGTATTCTGTAAAATACACGGAGATCAGAAAAAAAATATCTTATTGTCCAACATTATGGCGTATGGAAGCTTGTAGGATTAAAAAAGAATTTAAAAAATATATAAAAACAAGACAAAAAATTAGAATATTGTATTGTACATTAAGGACATAAAAATATATAAAGAGATGACATAAAAATAGTGTAGTCTGAGTGGAGGAAATGTCCAACTGAGTAGGAATACATAAAAAATGTGCTTTTGTTTTTCTGCATTTTCTATTTCATCCATTTGTTCCAAATAAAAAAGCATAACAGTATTCTGCTCTTTGTCCTTTCATTTTTAAGATGCATGCATATGCAACCATCAGACATGAAAACATTATTTAAAAGAGAGAGAGAACGCGGAGTCACCAGTATTATAGGATCTCTGTTTTAATCTTGAATATTGAGGAACTACCTGAAAGTTACTTATGTTGAGATGAAAAACAGCAGAAAAAGGATTTTTATTATGATCAGGCTCTAAGTTTGTAATGATTTTCCCTCTTTTTGTCAGACGGGTTTCCAACAGGCAGAAGGAGTCAGACGTTCGGATGCTGTTTTGGTTAAATTCGAGGCTGAGCCTGTGGAAAACCTCCAGCCTCTGCAGGGAAGTGAGCTGGAAGCCGGGGTTAGCGTCCAGACGGTTTCAACACCGCCTAAATGGCGAAGATCATCCCCTGGATAACAGGACGGATTATTTGCAGCGCCGAGTGCGCACGTCGCATTTACACCCACGGGCACCAGGCTGCCTTGTTTTTTTATTTTGGGCCGTTGCCGTAGAAACAGCTGGTGGCTGACATCTCTCCATGTCAGCAACAAAAACACCGGGGTCCGCTGCGTGACATCCTGGGTGCTGTGGCTCCAATTTGGGTCACAAGCCCAAAGAACCGGTAGAGAAAGCAGAGACTTGTGCCGCTGGTTACCATGGATACGGAAAGCAGGCCGGCATAGAGACGTTACACTGACTTGTCATCCTGCTGGCATCGATACAAATACAATGAAACTTATAGTTTCTGGAAGGGCTGCAGGTAAATTGATTTGATTGATTTATCAAAGTTTTGGTTTTTGAAGATTAAATTTTTGGAAAATCAGGATTTTTTCCCAACTTCTTCGGAGTCAGTAAGTCCAGGGTGGCCATCTTGTTTGACAAGCGTTTTTTACATCTATTTATTTACACTTTGAATTCAAGTCAACTATGATTAAATATCATAATCATAGTTGTCAGACTAAGTATTTTTGTTTGTAATTATGTTACAGGAATATAGTCACTGGGTTTTGACCCAGCATGAGAAACTTTTTTTTTGTCAAGGTGTGTATTACGTCTGTTATGTGATTCTTTTATTTTGATGTCTGCTCAGCACTTTGGTCAGTTTTGGTATTTTGTAAGTAATTTGGTAAGTAATTATGAATAAAGTTGGTTTTGGTCAAAGTAACATGAGAATAAAGTCGTAATTTCAGGAGAAAAGCAGTAATTTTATGAAAACTCAGAAAAATAAACATCATCCAAGATCTTTTCCTGTAAGATTTAAGTCTTTGTTCTGCTAAAGTCATGCCTATATCCTTGTAACTAAACAATAATTCTTGTAGCCTGGCCCGAATACTCACAGATTGAAATAAAGGCAAATTTTTAAAAATACTTTGTCATTTCTAATTTCTTTATTAGTAAATAAAAAAATATTAATTGCAATTGAAAATGTTGTAATTTCATATTTTTATCTTTCCTATTGGCATAACCAGGGACAGAAGGCCTACAGGACAACCGTTACTTTATTCAGTTTTTATGTTCAGTTCCTGTAAGTGAAATAATCTGCCAGTGGAACCAGAACTTTTTCATCAAAATTAAGGGATTATTGACTTAAAATAACCTCCTTTGTTGTGCTGAAACATTAAGACAGTTTTGTCTTATTTCAAATGTTCTAAGATATTTGCACTAGAAGTTAGACCAACTATACCTGGTGAGGTTTTGTTTTTTTGCAGAGTAAAGACAAAAGTGTCTGTTTAGCTGGAGATAAGGAGGCATCTCAGCAGTAATCTTCTTCCAACTGATGCTCACAGGTTTTGAAACAACCGAGCGAAAAATAAATTTACATCCAAAAAAATCCTTCTAAGATGTTAGATGTGCTTAAACCGACTGACTGCCACCCAGCAAATCAAATCTGAAACCGACTCAAAATATGTGGAGTTTTATAATTATAATAATGCTGAATTACAATAAATAATAATAATAAATTTATTTAAAAGGGGCAATTTAGAGCGCAAACATAAATGTCACCATCTGATGTGCAGTACCAGATTATATCATAAGCTAATTCATATCTGCAGGGGCTATAAAAATAGATATGAATCGAAAATATGGCACTACAGGTTACTTTCTAATCAGGCTACACACACACACACACACACACACACACACACACACACACACACACACACGTTTGTTTTGCTATCTTTGCTTTCCATTGACTTCCATTCATTTCTACTCATTTCTACAGCCTAAACCTTACCTTTACCCTTTTCCTAACCCTAACCATCACATACCTAACCCCATCCCTAACCAAAACTCAATTCATACCTTAGCCCTAACTCTGACCCCTGACCCAAAAACAGGGTTTCCCCTCGTGGGGACCTGAGCCTGGTCCCCACGAGGAGCGATTGGTCCCCACAACGTAGCATATGTCAGGAAAATCGTCCCCACAAGGTATTACAAACAAACACACACACACACACACACACAGAGTTAATGATTGCATATCCGAGTCGATTTTAACTGATTTTTCAAGTTAGATTTTCAAAAAGGTAGGAATTCAGAAACAGACTGACTTCAGAAAAGAGAAATATTTGGCTTTTGTGACGCACCAGATCTCAAATATAATTATAAAGATTTGTTTTTAAGGCCACACAAGACAGTAAGAAAGATTTAAACTTTTTCCTGGCATTAAGCGTTAAAATTTGCCCGTTTCTAAGAAGTTGCATGCGTCAGTATCAACAATGCTAACTTTTTAAAGTATGCAAAATATATATTAGTTTTAACATCTGCAGACATTTACCAATATATTAACAAATATGCGTTGGTCCAGTAAGTACAATTGGGTTGATATTAGTTTCTAATATGTAATGTGGTATTTGTTGTTATATATATTATGCATACAATACAATAAGTTGCTAATGTATTGATGGTTTTGACAACGGCACTCATCCACATGATGTTTCTTATTAGGTTTTTTCAATTGATGACTGTATGGCGTCTTTTATGACTTTATGTTTTTGTGATGTAAAACACTTTGAACTGCCTTGTTGATTAAAAGTGCTACACAAATAAACTTGATTGATTGATTGAAATGTCTAAAACTCAATATTTGAGACTGAAAACAGGAATCTAAGACGATGAAGTCAGCAAAGCAGGCGCTATGATGCTGCACTTTTTGGTGATTTTATTTGAAGAGTTTTGAAGGAGACATCTGGCTCTAGACTAATAATTACAAGATTATGAAACAGTTCAGAAAGAGGAGTTTGGCTTAAACGTTTTCCTTCGACATGAGGCAATAAATCACGAAATGCAGAAACACTGCAGGCATCTCAATTGGAGGCCCGTATTACTACACAGAGCAGGGTGTTATTCTATTTCTCCGTATGTCAACAAATCCAATGTGGCAACCGACCAGTTGGTGTAACAAGTTATATCTGTGCAGCAACGCTCCAAACAGTCGTGTGTGCAACGCTTCCTAAAAAATAGAACATGGGTTACTTCATAAAAGTTTTTAACACTTCAGACCCAGATATTTTAATTTCTCTGTGATTTTATGATGTCAATTTTTATGCCCAAGTTAAAACACTTAGTATACAGGTTTAGACAATGATTCATCATTGTTTGTATGCTACAGAGAAAGAGAAAACTATTTCTAAAAAGAATTTGGACTCAAAAATACCAAATGGAAATGAGAGGTGAGCAAAAACCAAAACAAAACGGGAATTCAGGATCCAACTAGCAACTTAGATTAGCTTCTGTTTTACATGCACAAGTGTGGTTAAAAGTAAGACATTTTAATTTAGCCTACAATTACCTTCAATAAATTCAGCATTCAATTTGCATATTTTTTGTTTTACTTCATCTGAAACAAATTTGTAAAAATAAAGTAAAAAAAGTAAAAGTGCATGAAAGTCCATTGTTAAAAACCACAAAATCTATGACTAAAATGACAAACTTGGTTCTCAAAGGACAGAAACGTAACTTATCTAAAATTTTCTTTTCAGATAAAAATCTCTTTGGCAGGAGAAAAGTGGGTCTCTTTCTTTTTGTCTTCATACGTATGCAGATTTTGATGTTATGAAATGCATATGTTAGGAGTGATGTAGTTAGATAGTGAAGGATAAGTAGGTGTTGATGATTTGCCAAAACAAGATCCTGACATCATCTGCAAGACTAATTCTGTGCAGAAGCGTTGGTGCTCATGAATCTGTTTGATTTTGCTGCATTTCCTTCAGCTTCACATTTTAAATTAAAATAAATACAGCTGATGAGGACAAACAGATGATATGTCATTTGTACAATATGGATAAAATGATCTCTTCATCGTAGAAGCACTTGTGTAGTTTCTTTTAAGGGTTTTTATATATTTATAATCTTGGAGCTAATCTTGTTAAACCAAAGCATGAGTCATTTGTTTCTTGTCTTATTTTTACTTGATTTTTTTGAATCTGTTTTAAAACAGTCAAAGGATGTTTTCGCACCTGATAGTCTGGAAGGAAGACTCGGTTCGATCAGGAACCAAAATTTAATTTGTTATACTTTTGCAATTCACTTTCACTGCGTTGTGTCAAACGATCCAAACCTTCCGAAAAACCTGTTCCCCTCCTCGCCTGTGGTGGCGCTGCACCACAAAAACGACACAAAAACCTCAGAAGAAAACATGAGCGCAACTTCCTTCTTCACAAAATGTAAACAGAAATGAAGCAAATGTCTTTGGTGAAAAACAACAAGCCGTTTCTCCCACTAGCGTTAAACTAGCGTGTTTGTTTTGGTTGTATTTACCCAGAATGCCGTGCACCACAGTCCACTTTCTGCTTTTGGAGGGATCTCAGGTCGGCTTGGTGTTCACATGAGCATTCGATCCACACCAGAGTTGAATGAAACCAAGCTGAGGGCTAGGCTTGTAAGTGGTGGGCCAGAATTCGCAATTTTGGTTTGTATGCGGGCCAGAGTTTGTATTTTTGGTTTGTATGCGGGCCAGAGTTTGTATTTTGCAGTTTGCGCTTTTGTCTTGCAGAGCTTGATTACTCTAGGAAAACAACCAGTTTGATTAAAGCGGACCAGTCAGTGTGAATTATCTCGTTTGATCAGCTATCTAAAGCCATCCGAGTGTTCATCTTTGTGTAGATGGAAGGCGTTAATAGTGGATGTTTTCTTGCTTAATGATAACAATAAATCTAGTTGGGGTTTTATATCTGCTTGAACAATGTGTTCCTAAATCAACACAGCAATGAACGCCAAGGGATTTTGAGGAACAACTTATTACATGATGCTGTGACTCATAGGAGGAAAAAATCTCCTCCATTTCACAACTGGCACAGAGACGACTAGACAATTGGATGACAGGTGTGTGTTTGTGTGTTTTTGTACTGGTTTAACAGAGGCGCTTTTAGCAGCAGACCAGTTTGGAGGGGATGTGATGCAACAAGGAGTTTTTTTTTTTCTTTTCTTTTTTTACGGACAGGCACTGCCCATTGACGGTAAAACGAGGAAAGAGGGACGGACTGAACTGTGAAGAAGAGAGGTCATCCTGTGTGGGAATTTCCCCCTTCGGCTTGTGAGCCTGGAGAGGTTTGGGGGGGAAATGGGATGGCTTGTGGTTGCGTTGGGGGGGGTCATCGAAGAAAGAATGTGCAGAATGTTTCCAAGAACCTCCAGACTGTGTTGAGGAGAACTTGGAGAGGCAGAAATCTGACTCTAAAGAGGGGTTTTAATGCTACATGTCATTCGTCTTGTTTCGTTTCATGGCGGGCCTGGAGCCAAACCACAGCTTCTTGCAGCTATTGTTGAGCAGGATAACAATGTGTTTTTTAAATGTGGGTGTAGCATTCTTCTAGTGGTGATGTGTTGGAAAAGGGAGGACGTTGCACAACTCATAAAAGCTAACCAGATCATCATTGACTGTGTTGAAACATCCAAAGTGTAATCTCCCACTGCACAAACAGCAGAACGCTGCTTTTCTGACACGACTTTTCACTGCAACTGTAGTAAATTTTCACTCCCCACAGTGGCTTGTTCAAATCACGTCACACTCCTCGCCTTTATCTGGAGTTTTGCTTGCTTTTAGATACGATTCAGAGTAAAACTCAGGCTGAGGAGCTTGGTAAATTCCACCATGAAGCTACTTTGTCAGCTTATCTGCTGCCTCCTCTCCTGCTTTAAAACTCTCAGCGTCTCGCCTGTCGGCTGTTCAGGTGTGACCTCAGCAGGTAGTGCGATCGGGTTAGTTGCTGATTAATTTCCATGCGACCTTGAACCCCTCTCTAGGCCAGTGGACCCAGCAGACTATTGACAGAGCCGTGTGCTAAAGATAAAACGACCATTTCTGTGCTGCGTGCAGTGACCGAGTCTTTTTTTTGTTTGCTTTTTGCTGCTCTCAGCAGTATCATTTCAGTATAAATTGGCTGAATTTATTTTGGGATCAGTGCACTTTATGTCAAATCATTAAGTCAAACAGAAACTTGGCAGTTAAGGAGTCTTTTTTTTCTCTTACTCTACTATGCACTGTATTATGCACATAAAACACATGTTAATAATGCAGAATGAAGCGTATTTATTTATTATTAATGTGTGAATTTTTTGTTTTTATGTTGCACACTTTCTCGATGTGAGAGATTGCTGCAAAAACGGTTCCCTACGTTGCAACCTGAATTAAACTCTCTTATTCTGTGAAATGTGCCGCTAAATCTACATTTATTATCCCTTTATATCCAGCTGGAAATTTAATTTCTTTTGTGAATCGTCTCTATGTAAATAAACTGAATTTTAAAACTGCACATTTTTCTTGCGGTTGAGCTGCTTGTGTCACTGCAATATGTTGTAACCTGGAACGTGCTATTACACAGCCCATGATGAAAATTAGGCAAGCATATAAAGCGTTGTGCAAAGAAAAAATGATAATAAAGAAAAATGAGTGAAAATCTTTAAACAAAGTATAAATCTGTTTAATTCAATAAAATATCAAGTACAATTAAAGCATTTCACCTTTTAATATTAAATAATTATACTTATTTCATTCATTGCCAATACTATTACAAAGAGTTGCATCATTTCACTGCAGCACAACTCTTCCCCTGACAGCCATTGCTGCAGACAGTGTACACAAAATGTAGAAATTCACCAGGAATGGATGTAAAACCTGCACAGAAATACTGCATACACCAAAAAAAAAAAATTACATCTGAGAATAAAGCTAAGGTGACATGTTTAGGAAGAGTCGTGGATGGCCACCCCATGCGCCCACTCTGTTCAGTCTCATTCAAAGCGTCCTTGTAAACCAGTGGGTGTAGTAGTACCCTGTATTTCTGTAAAGTCCACCAGGTGAGCGGCTCAGCACTGTCCGGTGGCGGACAGCAGGTTGCGCAGGGTGGCCAGCTCTCTGGACAGCTGCTCCACTCGCTTCTGTAGACGGTCGTTCTCCACCGCCAGCTCCAGCACTTTCTGCTGCGTCTCCAAGTTGCGCATCTTGGCTTTGTCCCTGCTCTTCCTCACAGCGAGGTTGTTCCTCTCCCGCCTCTGCCGGTACTCCTCGCTGTCCTTGTCCAGGCGCTTCTTCGACTTCCCGCTGGACGACTTGCCGCCGTGCGACGGCGACCTGCCGTTACCTGACGGCGCAGGTGTGCCGGGCGGGCTGGAGCAGTTCGACGACGCGGTGGAAATGTTCCCCAGACTCCCACTCGTGGACTGGTAGTGCAGGTAGGACCTCATGTCGAAGCCAGACGAGCCGTTTTCCATTTTCGCGTCTTCCTGGCTGTCTTCTCGGTCCGCGGGAGCAGCGGCGGCGGCTCGGTAGCGGCTCAACTCCGGGCTCAACACGCTGTCCACCCGGGTCTCCTGCAGCTCCGCGTAGCTCAGTCCGTACGACTCCCGCAGGTTCTCGCACTGACTCGCCTCCAGCTCGTTCAGCAGAGAGTAGTTCTTGTAGTTTTGCAGAGCCGTGACTCTTTTGATCTTGCTCTCCCCGAGGAAGTCTGAGAAAGCGTCGCCCGGCTGCGGCTGCTGCGGCTGCGGCGGGCAGTGCAGGGCTGAGTCCAGGTACGCGCTGAAGTCGATAGCTCTCTCCCGCTCCTCCACGCCCAGCTCCGTCATCGAGTCGCCGAGCCTCCAGTACGCGCCGCCGCCGATGGGAGCGATGATGCCGTCTCTGCCGTGGATCGCGAAGCCGCCCTCCTCGTACAAGCCGGCCACTTCCATGGATGTCAACACCCGCCGGACTGCAGGAGCGCGCAGGGCTGAGGTGAGGCGCCCTGACCAGAGTTGGGAAATGTGTCGGGAATGCGCCGCGTTTAAATCCCACTCTGCCCCTGCCAGTGGTAACATGCGAGTAGTAAGTTTTTTGCGGAGCCTCTCACATTGACAGGTCTTCCTGTCTCAGGGGTTTTTTGTATTTAGAGCAACCGGGGTGGGCGTGGCCTCGGGCAGGTGACGCAAAGCCCCGAACCAACCGAACAACCTGTACCACTTCTTCAGGTTATTTCCCGTACATAATAAATTAGCCTGACTTGCACCGGAACACAGTAAAAACACACGTTTTGTGCATCGAAATGATTTAGAATATGACCACAGTGGTAATTCAGAAAGTGAAACTCCCATTTTACACACATTGTGGTATATTTCTGTTAATTCTTAAGTTTATCAGAAAAAAATTTATATTATATGACGTCAGCCCTAAATGCCTTGTTATCAGAGGCTGGTAGATTATCCACAAATTGTACTCAAGTAAGAGCAGCACTACTTTAACATATTTTTACTCAAGTAAAACTAAAAAGCAGCCAGAAAAAACTCAAAAGTAAAAAAGTATTGGGTGAAAAGGCAGCTAGAGTAACTGTTCAAAACAAGCATGTAATATTTGAAAAAAGAATAAGCAGACGGACCAAAATATAAAGTAATGTGTAAATTTGGGTATATTAAACGACCAAAATTAAAATAATTCACATAAATAACAAAACCAGACACAACTAAAGTTTTTTTTGAGTCAATTTCTTTCAATATAATGAAGCTTTAACAGAAAGTACTGCTGGTGAACAAACTTGTTATTCATTCACTGAAGTTAATCACGAGAGGAAGAGTATCCAGAAATCTAACTCAACTGTAACGATACTTCATAAGTTACTCAAATACAAAGTACATTGTAGTAAAAATACTCTTAAAAATGAATGTTTTCACAAAAGTTACTTGAGTAAATGTCACTATTAAATACCAAACTGTTGCTTGTTGTTCTCAAAGTACAAGCAATGGCCTATCTGCGCTTATACGTGCGCAGGTATATGTGTTATATGCTGTACACGGTTTTAACATACTAAAAAATAACATTCAGGAGATGTGGTGGTTTTTATTTTGCGGTGTAGGAAACCCTGTGCTGCTATTGATCCACTGTGTTTCCTCAAAGTCATTTAATACAGAAATGTAAGACGACTGAAACATACTGTATGTCCATGCACTGCAAAAGTATGTGCATAATACTGGGTTAAGGCTAATTTGATATGAATTAATGCGATAACAATAAAGCAGGCAGCTGCCTTCTCTGCTTCAGCAGACGCCTCCAACTCGTCTGTGTTTTTGGATCTGGTGTTTAGAGTTTCTTCACAGCTACCGCTGTTGCATGCAGTTTTTTCTTCCACTAAACCTTTTGTTTCAGATGCAGCACTCTGAACAGTCAGTTTCTGGTTTACGCTGCAAAAACACAAAATCTTACCAAGTATTTTTGTTCTTGTTTATAGTGAAAATATCGTAGCACACTTGAAATAAAACAAAACTGACTTACAGGTAACTTTTCAACGTCTTTTAAGTAGACAACTCCTTATTGATAAAAAGTATTAGTTCCACTAGCCCAGGGGTGGGTAACTCCAGGCCTCGAGGGCCGGTCTCCTGCAACAACACACCTGAATCAAATAATGAAGTCGTTAGCAGGACTCTGGAGAACCTGACTGCAGTTAGGAGGTGATTCAGCTGTTGGATTCAAGTGTGTTGGATCAGGGAGACGTCTAAGAGTTGCAGGACACCGGCCCTCCAGGACCAGGATTGCCCACCCCTGGACTGGCTTATTATTCCACTTGTAACAAGGGAAAAATGTCTTGTTGTAAGTCAAATAATCTGCCAGTGCAACTAGAACTTTTTCATCAAAATTAAGGAATTATTGACTTAAAATAAGCTCCTATATTGTGTTGAAAAGTTATCTCTAAGTCAGTTTTAACTTATTTCCAGAGTGCTGAGATATTTACACTAGAAACTGGACCAGAAATACTTTGCATGACTTTGTTTTTTGCAGTGTAAGGCGCCTCGCAGATTATGTAAATAGCTGCTAAACTGTTAATTCATCGGTCTTCCCCATGATGGTGCAGGTTCTATACAATTTTACACCAAAAACAAGTTTATTGGTTGTTTGTAACATTTAGGTAATTTTTTTGAGAACGTCATTGTTTAACCCCTAAAAAAAATAAGTGAATCCATGATTTTAAGCATAAATATGTGAAAAAAGGGGATAAAAAAAAAGCATGAACTGTACTTTTCTCTATTGATGCATGCATGCAGTGACAGAACAATGCATCGGTGTGAATATTGCCATACTTTCTTAGACTTTTTAATTTGCTCATTTAGTATTAAAATTGAATTGCGGAGGTAAAAATGTGAGTTCTGAGTCCAAAACCACAGCTGGGTTTCCTGCATGCTCTGTGGTTTCCAGCCTCATTTGGGTCAAGCGGCAAAGTCACAGCACAATAAAAATAAAAACAAGAAATGGGAGGAAGATGTTAAAATATTTAACTGATTTATTCTAAAATGAAACTGAAATGCATAACTGAAGTCATAAGAGCAACACCAACTACCTCATTTTGTCTGGCAATGAGCGTCTGATTCGTCAACAAGGCGTCCACTCACGCCCCCTGCAGGCCAATCAAGACCCAAACAAAACAAAACGTCGACAGTGATGGAAAAAAAAATCCCTTTCTAGTGACAAGGTGTTTACCATTTCTGTTCAGACGTAATGAGGTCGGGACTGTGACACCATCTACACACGGCTCGCTCCCCACAACTTCCACTCGCTGTTTTTGATCTGCAGCGAGTGGAAGAATTTGATCTTGGTTGGGGGTTAGAGGTCATGCACAACATGATAAATCTCTAAATCTGTATAAAGGTCAGAGTGGGTGTGATGGGAGATTCAGATTCAGACAGTCTGGTTTAGGTCTAACACAACTGAGAGCGCACCCAAAGGTCTCTGTGGCTGTGAATTTGTGGTGTGTATTTATATTCAGCTTCCTTAAATCAATACGTTGTTGAGCTTCGTTTTTACTCCAGTTTCAGATGCCAGTCGGTTACAGAACGTCTCAGACAGACAGATGTTTTCATTTTAAGAGAAGTTCTGCTCCCATTTTAAGTGTTTTTTCAACCTCAAATTAATTATAACTGTTTCCACCGACACCATAATAGAATTACGACATATAATTTTACTCATTGAAATGCATGCACATATATCATCAATAAATTATGTATAGTATGTAATTGAAATATTGATTGTTAGTGATGCTATGAGTGATGTCAGTGGTGTTAACAAGAACATGCATCATGAAAAACACATATGTGCACATATATCACAATATAAATCAATTAATCACATGATAAATTAAAATCAGCTCAATATTTTACATTTGAATGATTTGTTGTTTTTCTGTTTCTACCAAAAACTGGATGAATAAAATCTTCAGTCTGGTGATTTAGTCTCAACTCGCTGTTTTTCTGAAGGACAATTTTGTTTCCAGAAACTTCATAATTCATTTTATTTGTTCCTTTTGCTTTGTTTGTTTCTTCTGGATAATTAAAATGTCTGTCAATTCCAGTGTTAAGTGATCATTAGAGTTTAAAATTTATTGATCTTTGATTATGTGTTCTTTCCATTACCATTAGATTAGTCAAAAATGGCCTCAAAACAACAATATTATAGTTTATCGCAATAACTTCTGGGACAATTTATCGTCCAATAACATCGTTACAGGCCTAAATATGTAACAAAAATTAATAAATATTAAATTACAGTGGCAATCATATAAAGTATAACATAAATATGTACAATAAAAGATTAAATGCATTCTTGTTTACATAATTATATAAAACATGACCTGGATGACTGAAACAATGTCTTGTCCTGACTCCATGTTACTGTATATATTGATATATAAATGAATATTGTCTGTTTGTTTCTTTTTTTACTTATTACAGTGGTATAATATGCATTTTTTCTTTTACATAGCTCTAAATAAAGCAATAAGTACTAATCACTACTCTTCTGTAGTCCTGTAGTCCCAGTAGGGATGTTTGTAGGGCCGTAACTTACAATTATTTTAGTAATCGGTTTTACTATTGCCTATTGTGATTATTATGATGAAAAAAATGCCACACTCTGAGGATTTTTTTATTTAACCACTTAAAATTTTTTCTTGCACAATATTAAAAACGCATTAAACGCAAAGAAACAAATTCCTTTTATTTGAGCTAAATAGAGACATGCTGCCCCCTTGTGGTCTGATGTAAAACTGTCTTTTCCTAAACTACAGGATATGTTTTTGTAGAAATCCGTTTTTATGAACAAAAACGGACTTTAATTTACACAAACCAGTGTTACTTTCCCTTGATGTCTTTAATGAGAAAATGAATATGTGTTTATCTTGTTTACTTCTGAATCTGTTGTCATAACAGTCATGTCAACTCCCCGTTTATGAAACCCAACCTGGTTTTACAAAGAATTATTCTGCTTAGTTTTTTTCTGTAATCAGGTCCAAACATGATAATAAAAAACAAACAAACAAATTCATCAGTTTTTCCAATATCAAGAAAAAGAATCAAGAGTCACTGATCTTGTCTGTTTTAAAGGTTTCTACTTCTATAATTCTCATTAAATTGAGAATCTGATAAACTACCTCAGAAATGCGTAATTAATCCCGTTATCTCATCTGGTGAAGGTGCAGAACTGCAGCTCCACCCTAATCTGTCACTATAAACCTGTTGTTGATGCCTAAAGATGTAATTAAACACTTTCTAAATTGTTTGGTTTAATCTAATGTCAGGGATAATTACACATTTAATGACATTTAATGATGGTACATTTAGATGTTTGCTGGATCTGCATGCGTGAACAGATCCAGGCAAGGTGCAACAGAGCTTTACATGCATGCAACCTTTAAGAACATTTTACAGAATAATGCTATTTAACAAAAATAATAAGTTTGTTTTTTTTCTGTCCATTTCTCCATTCACAAGTCAAAAGAAGACAATAAATACAGAATATTGGGGAAAAAAACAAGATGAAAGTAGTACAGGAATAGATAAACAATATTGAAATTCCTATCACAGGTTAAATATTCACTCAACTTGCAATTTTTCCACATTTATTGAGTTAGAAGCACAAACTTTAGTGTATTTTATTGAGATTTTACGTGATAGACAAAGTGAAATATAACTGTGAAATTAAATTTAAAAAGTTTTCATAGCTCATACAAATTGAAAAATGCACTGAGCATTTTGTATTTGTCCTCTATAATCTGATGCCCCTAAATAAAATGATAAAGAAGCCACCTAATTAGTTAAACTTTACAATTATGCATGCCTTTGTGTTGGTCTAGTCTATGACTCCCAAGAAAAAACACGGACATTTGTGACTGAAATGTGGAAAAGATTCAAATGTGTGAATTAGGGATGCTCTGATCAGGTTTTTTGCTGCCGATTCCGATACCGATCACCCATGAGGCCGATCTCTGCCGATCACCGATCTTTGCCAATCGTCTGAATACTGTTATGTGATCTGGAAAAATTAAAAAAATTATCTGGTAATAAATCCACCTAATTAACATAAACATGCATCATACTTGCAGGCACAATAGATCAGCTTCTCAGTCAAAAGTACAACTGAAAAACCTGCAACCAGTTAAACAATATTTAACAGAAAGCCTCTCAGTACCCTAAATTATACATGAGTCAAATAAATCTCATAACACTTATTATACCAAATAATGTCTAGTAAAAGAGGGAAACATTCATTCAAAGTCAAATACAGGGTGCATCAAAATAAACAATCCCGAGTTACTAAATCCAAACTTCCTGCTAGCATGGCTAGCTGATTAATGCTGGTTCTGATTGGCTGGTTCTGACAAAGCTGAGTAACTGTGCAGGAAACAGGAGGCGGGAGAGGAGTTCGATTATTTTTTATTTTCATAAATTATGTATCATGTTTGGCCCCGCCTCTCGCCCGGAACGTGAGCTGGAGATAGGCACCAGCACCCCTCCCGACCCCACTGAGGGACAAGGGTGAAGGAAAATGGATGGATGGATGGATGTATCATGTTTGGACATAGCGAAAGTTTTAATATGTGAATGTTTTTGTTGTTATTGTTTACGTTACGTGCTGCAGCTTTAAGAAGAGGCTCGGTGTGAGAGTTCACTGCTGGGTGGAGGTTGAGCGCCGCTCCGCCTGTGAAATAAATACTACTTGTATTTATTAAATACTACTTGTATTTATTTCACAGGCGGTCCAAGAGCGAGAGCAGAACCAGCGTCTTACACCGCCAGCTCGAAGACCTAAATTATTTTCCGGTTTATTTGTTTAGCTTTCTGACCGTGATGCTAGTCCGGGTGAGTGTTGGTAGCTGTGCGCTGCTGTACCTGCTAGCTGCCGCTTCGGATGTCCTTTTTTTCTGCGTTGAGCCTCGATGTAGCCGAACTCCGTCAAGTGCTGTTTTTTAAATGCCATATTAGATATTAGATTGTGTGGATGCATTTTGAAGTGCTTCACTCCCGAGGTAATTTCCCCGTCCCCGTTCACTCAGAGCGTTCAAGTTCCACAGGACAGGATTTACTGCTGCGCGCCTGCGCAGTGTGAAGGAAAGCTGCGCACGCAGGCTGCGAAGTGAGATAAACGAGATCGGCAACAAGAGACCGTGATCGGCGATTACCGATCATACACTTTTTCACGGAAATCGGCCGATTATGATCGGTGGCCGATCGATCGGCACACCTCTAGTGTGAATACTTCTGTACTCCACTGTGTCAAAACCATAGCATCTGTGTGCTGCCCTTTTTTCTTATTCCAAGCTTTATCAAAAAATTAAAATTTATGTTTGTTACTAAACATTCAGTCATCATTTCAGATAACAAAAGTTTCCGTCAATAGAATCTAATTGCTGAAAAGGTAAACTCTATATTTTAACTAATGTTTCTGCCTAACAGATGGACATTTTAACCACTACCGTCCTCATGATAGATCAGTTTCATTTTTAGGTTTTTCTGTTTCTAATTAAACCCATCTAGAGCTGCAGGAAGTATTGCAGCATTTACAGTAAACTGGTAAAAAGAGAAGAACAGAAATAGCATCTCAGTGACTCAGTCGCGTCCTCAGAAACGTTTATGTAAACATTGTTATTTATTAGTCATGACCCACAAACATGGCTGCAACAGGAAAAAGAAGAGTTTACTAAACAGACAGTTTGTTTTGGCTCTTGAAGAAGTTAACTTTTTCTTTTTAAAAGCTTAAAAACCTTTGGGTTCTCATTAAACAGTTGCATCATTTTAAAGTTATTCTAACGTGTGATTACATTTTACTGCATTAAACCTTTTGTAAAATCAGACTTCTCAGTCTGCAGATGTGGTTTCTGTGCGTATTTAATTTGTGGAAATTACTCACCATTTGTGACGTCATTATGGGCATCTGATATTCTCTTCATCCTTCTTTCTGAACCTCTTCTCTTTTTTCTCCAGTTCTACTTAGAAAAAACAACCACAGAAAGATAATTACTGTAATTTGAAAAAAGATACTCAAATTAAATGAAAAGTAGGGCTGAATAATATTAGTAGAACATGTAGCTGAAATAATATTGCACCACATTAAGATGCAGATAGATTTTGATTTTCTCTTCAGCTTTTTTCTATTTACTCACTAGTCTTAGTGAACTTTAGTAACTTGGCGGCTTAAAATACACATAAAGGACGGCAGTGAAAGTCTGACAAACAAAACAAATGTATTATTGACATGCAGAAGTTGCAGTTATAGCGCCGAAAACACAACAGACGACCAAATATTGAGATATGACCCTTCTTCCCACTGTGTATTACGGGACAATGATGTGATCTGATATTTTGCACAGCTCTATTATTGCAGTGCTGTTTTGGTGGCGTAATAAAAATATAAATAAAAATAAAAATCACTGGGGCAGCTGCAGAGTTCTGACCAAAAAGAGAAAAATGTGTCATATCCCAGAGGTCCTTAAATCACTCCTGCTTGTAAAAGGATAGGTTTCAAACTCTTTTTTGTCTATAAAGCAATAAATGGCCTTGGGCATGAATGCTTCTCAGAGTATTCAGATCCTTCAGGTCATCAGAAATCTGGTCATTAAATATTTCCAAATTCAGGCCTCAAGGTCCGATGTTCTGCAACTTTTAGATATGTTTCTGCTTCAAGACACCTGAGTCAAATAATCAGATCATTAGCAGGAGTCTGGAGAACTTTACTGCATACCGAGAGCGAGGGCAATTTAGCCATTTGATTCATGTTGAACTAGGGACACATCTAAAAGTTGCAGAACATCGGCCGTCGAGGCCTAGAGTTGAAGAAACCCGGTTTAAATGCACCTCAGCAAGAGCCACTTCCTGAAAACCTGCCATATGTTTAAAAATCAGAACTGGAAACATAATGTTTTACTACACCTCCACTCTAAAAGCAAATGTTTATTTTAGTAAATCAATAGTTTTAATTTATAATTTATTTTATTTTTTCCAATTTGTTTGTGTAAATTGTGCTTTTCAAACAATAAATTCTACAACAGCATTTATACACTGCAAAAAACTAAATCTTAAGCATATTTGTATATTTTCAAATGCAAATATCTTAATACACTTAAATTAAGACAAAACTAACTTTTAACTTCAGCAAGATATAGGAGCTCGTTTTAAGTAACTAATTTCTGAATATTGTTAAAAGTACTACTTAAACTGGCATGTTATTTCACTTATAACAAGACATTTCCCCATATTATAAGTGGAATAATCTGCCAGTGGAGCTAGTACTTTTTAAAATCAATATTAAGGAATTATTGACTTGTAAAACCCTTCAATATGTTGCTGAAAAGTTACCTGTAAGTTAGTTTTGTCTTATTTGCAGAGACAATATATAAATGACGCATAATTACTGCATTTTTTTCTCACCAACCTGAGCTGTAAAGATGGAAAAATTGTGACTGCTGCTTCTTTGAGAAAATAAAACTTAACTTCTTCTTCTTCTTAAATTTTAAACGGCGGCTTGCATCCAACAATATACTTTACTCCACCTAATTTTGTGTTATTTTGCTTTTACAACTCCAACACAGCTGGCATTTTTTTAAAAAACGCTCATGGACCGACAAATACGAGGGGTAACGAATGTCGCTACAACACCAGTTCCGCCCGTTTGAAACGTGGCATACGCTCACAGCGCCATCTTCTGGTGAGTTTCACATCTACAGCTGAGGAAACAGCACGGGTGGGGCCAGGAAATGAAATACTCGCAATCTGTCTCTCTATTGGTTGCTCTCCAATTATGGAAACATTTTCTCGCGCTGCCATTGGCTCTTGCGCTCATCGATTAATGTCTGATTGGTTGAAAACATTGCTATATCCGTCGGATGAGACATTCACGATTCCGTTGGTTCCCGGTGCTGTGAGTGGAAGGACCGAAAGGGACCGGGCCCACAGAGGAAAGAAATGGCGAGTATGGTCACCGAGAACGGGTGTGGAGTAGCAGCGGAGACCGCACAGCCGCAGGGTCCGGGTCGGGGCGCGGTCAGATGGGGCTCACAGCACGCCGGTGCCCGTGAACTGGCTAGCCTGTACTCGCCAGGTGAGTGGATCCTCTATACAGCGGCGTCGCTTGTGGGTTTGGTCCTGCCAGCTTGAGTGTTGAAGAAGAAGAGGGTGTGATATATAACGACTGGTTACCTAGTTAGTCACCAACCAACAAACAAACTCCGATGAAAATCTAACCAATTACTGTGCGAGCGACAACAGAAATGCCTTTGATGACCGGAACCAGTCGGCGGCTGCTCTGCCTCTGTTTTGTCCAAGCCACAATGCTTTTGTTACACAATAGGAATCATGTGAGACTGGTTAAATTTGTGTGGAGTTTGTGTGCAGCGTTGACATTTCCAGCACTGAGCAGAGGTTATGGGAATTCCTTCTCCAACAGGGTTGACGTGTACACCGTGACCTAAAAACATCAAGCTCTTAAACTATGTCAGGATTCCTCTTATTACAGTACAGGTTGGACTTGATTAACAAAGTAAATCCTCCACACCCTTTATACAAATGTAATGTGGTTCGTGCTCTGCTCGGAGCCAGCATATGACTAATTTGGTTGTGTGCGGTTACAGACCTTTTCCTTCCTGTGTCCTTTTTAAGATAATTTTATTTATATTGTAAACAGGTGAGGGTTTTCTCATCCCTTGATCTTCTTGATTTGTCTTGTCATGAACAGAAACTCGTATTTTATCTAGTTATAATACCATAGAACTACAAAATCATTTGTATTCAGCCTTCAGGCTGAAATGAAATCAATGACAGCCAGTTACCTTCAAAAGCAAAGCTTAAAGCAGAGGTAGGTTAGGAAACAGTTTGTTGACAGAGCATATATTAGCTGTACACTATATAAATGTTGATTTTTACGGGAGAGTGGCAAGAGAAAAAAGACCATAGTGGGAACTTTAGAGAGGGGAGGGAGAAAGTGGTTCTGTCTTGATCCTTGTAGAAACTCTTGCGAAAGGGGCAGCATTATGTATTTTCCAGGTAACTATGTTGCCTTCATTTATAAATATCCTGTATATCAAACATAACTTAAAAGAAATAGCAATTTAATGCCTTGAAATTGGGCCTCTGTCTCTTTAAAAAGCTCCTGCTCTTTCTGACACAACCTTTAGTTACTCCATTGAGCCGTTTACAAACTTTCTTAGGAGCGTTGGGTTGAGAAATAGTTTGAGCTCAGCAGACTCTCAGCTCCCCCAGATGTTTGCTAAGTGCTGCTGCTAGTCTGGAGGAGCTGAGTGGGGAAGGGCTGCTCTGTGAGGCAATAGCTCAGCTTGGAAACTCCAGCTTTGTGTAAAATGGCGGCGCTTGGTGAAAGCAAACGTTTTGCACAGTTCAATGGTTGCCACGGGTGATTAAAAAGATTTCTCAAACATGCATGAAAAATCAAAGCAAAACTCCAAGTATGTTTTTGATAAAGATTAAACATTATAAAATGAGGAAAAGCTAAAAATTAATAAATTTTTTTGCATATCTATGTTTAGTCTCTAGTCCCGAGACTAAACATACAACCGGATCCGCAGTGGACTGGTTTAGATCAGTGTTGCCGTCCTTCATGGTTTCGATGCGTTTCGTCTCCAGAACACCAAATGATTGGATTTCTGTTCATCAGCCTTTCATTTCAGGTGTGCAGTAAGACGGTAGACACATACAGGACAAGGGTGGAGAAACCTTTAAGCATATTCAATTTAAATCAAATTACGTTTTTTTAAGTGAATGCAGACATGTCTCAATAAATCACATGATAAATTAAATCAAGCTCAATAATTTCCATTTGCATGATTTATTGTTTTTCTCTTTCCAGGAAAAACAGTTTTATTTACTTTGGATATTTAAAACACTCTCAAAACAACAAAATTATTATTTATCACAATAACTTCTGGGACAATTTATTGTCCAACAAAATGTGTGGCAGGTCTAAGTGCAAAACAGAAAGATCTGAAGTATGTTGAAACGGCCTAGTTGAAGTCCAGACCTAATTCTGATTGAGAATTTGTGGCAGGTCTTGAAAACTGCTCAATATTCAATCCAGATGGTCTTAAGTTGCTTTGCAAATGTGAATAGTTTAAAAAAGAAACCAGTTCTTATCACATAAATTCCAGTGAAATGAAGTTTGTTGTTGCCACTTTAAGCAGGAATCTGATAAGTTTAACCTTTGAAAGTTTTATTTTTGGAGGACACGTTATCACAAGTAGGTCAGTGGATCAGAGATGAACTGGAAACTCGCTTGGACTGTTCATGTAATCAGGAACATTTTGCTCTTTCTTCATTTTATCCGTTTTGTTTCTGTATTTTCTGGCAGGCAAACGATGTCAAGAATGGATCAGCGTCATCCTCTGCTTCTCTCTCATGGCCTTCAACTTAATTCACCTTCTTGCCAATTTCCATCTGGGACATGTGTGGTACATACAGCTGGGCATCGGTAAGCTCTGAGCCCAGAATTGCACACGGTGTGGATGTTTAGTTTTTTTCTGATCATAACTTCTTCCTCAGTGGCAGGAATACTCACCGCTGACTTCGCGTCGGGACTCGTACACTGGGGGGCCGACACATGGGGATCAGTGGATCTACCCATCTTTGGAAAGGTAAGATCTCAGGGTTTCCACCAGAGCTAAAACAATCGATTATTGAAATAATTGTCAACTAATTTAATAATGGATTAATCGTTAACTGGTGTATATAGACCCAAAAAAGGACAATTTTCTTTAAAGAACAGCATTCTTAGATGAGTAAATGAGCCAAAAATATGCAAAAATGTTTGGATATAATATAAAAATAAGAAACGAAATGCTTTTATCTGTATGTATGTATGTAGCTTCACCCTGTGATAAAACTAACTTTTAATTAACTTTTCAGCAAGATATAGGAGCTTTTCAATAATTCCTTAATATCTATTATAAATAGTTCTAGTTCCATTGTCAGATTATTTCACTTATAACATGGGAAATGTTTTTGTAGGACAATTCAAAAACACAAAATCTTTTCAAGTATTTTTGGTGTAAGTTCTGGTGCAAATGTCTTGCACCAAAACGTACAAGTAACTCTTCAGCAAGACATTATATTTTTTATGTCAATAAATCCATAATATTGGTTTTTAAACTGTACTAGTTATAACAAGATGTTTTTCCCATGTTATAAGTGAAATAATATGCCAGAGGAACTAGTACTTAAAAAACAAAAAACAATATTAAGGAATTATTGACTTAAACAAGCTTTGGAAAGTTACCTGTAAGTTAGTTTTCTTATTTCAAGTGTACTAAGATTTTTGCACTAGAAACACCTTGGAAAGATTTTGTTTCCTGTTGAGGTTTTGACTAACGACCCGGGTATTTTCCCTCCTGAAGGCGTTTATTCGGCCGTTCAGAGAGCACCACATCGACCCCACAGCCATCACCCGTCACGACTTCATCGAGACAAACGGTGACAACTGCATGCTGACCATTGTCCCTCTCGCAAACATGGCCTTCAACTTTCTCACGCTGTCCCCTGGTGAGCGTTTCTACCAACAAAAATGACATTTTGTCTGGAAACATTAGTGTGGACGGTAAACACGAATCGTCTCGGTTTTTCTGACTGCAGCGGAGATTTACCACATCTACCCGTGGTACTGCTACTTGTACGCGCTGTCCATCTTTGTGACGCTCACCAACCAGATCCACAAGTGGTCGCACACGTACTTCGGCCTTCCTCGCTGGGTGGTGCTCCTGCAGGACTGCCACATCATCCTTCCTCGCAAGCACCACCGCATCCACCACGTCTCCCCTCATGAGACGTATTTCTGCATCACCACAGGTTCGTCTCTGCCGCCCGAGTCCCAGAGCCCGTAGGGAACAAATCAGTTACTCGCATAATAAATTAAAATGGAGCGGATCAATTCAATTCTGACTTAATATTTCTTAAAGGGGAGAAGACTTCATGATTCATTTCATTTATGTTTTTAGCCATGTGTGTGGTTTTTATTTACATTTTATTTATTGTTTTTGGTTGTTTTATTTTGGTTATTTAAAATACCTTCCGGTTTCAGTGTTTAGTGTTCTTTACAAACCTAAAGCAAATTTAATCTTGCATAATTATGCCATTTATAATTATTAATTGAAAATACTGTCAAAAACGCATCATTTGTAGCAAACATTTCTGGGACAACTTATCATCCCAGAAACTTATCATGACAGGCCTATTTAAAACATTTTTATTACTATAATTGTGACTGTTTTGATGGGGGGGGGGAGAAATACACAATTTAGGATTAATTTCTCCCTTTATTTCTTTAAGTTTTCCATGTATTCTTTTTAAACTTAATGCCTGATTCTGTGCCACTGGCCTCCATTCAGAATGTTTTTATGAATTCACCTTTGAAATCGTATTTCCTTTTTTCATTCCCTGGTTTTCAAGACCCTATGAAGAATTCATGGATGTAGTGAAAATAATATTTGCATGATAATCATTAGGTTTTATTCTGAGGCAGTCTGGTGGAGCATTAAGGTCTTTTTTTTAGGGTGAAGTTGATTTTCTCTCCGTCTCTCCTCTGTCCAGGGTGGTTAAACTATCCTCTGGAGTGGCTCGGTTTCTGGAGAACCTTGGAGGATCTCATCCAGGGCGTGACGGGAGAGAAACCCAGAGCGGACGACTTAAAATGGGCTAAGAAAGTGAAATAACTCTGAAGGCTAACTGCATCCTACCTCAGCAACCTCTGGCTCTGCCCAGGCTTCTCGTCGTGTTTTCTCGCCTCACTGAAAAACTGCAGCTCACAGGATGAACGGCTAACCGTTTCTGATGCCATAGCTTTAAGTCTTGCACATTTTTTTTTTCTTTTTCCTCTTTCACCAAGCGAGGGCTGTTTCTGGGATTTTATTTCATAGCTTTTCTACACGGATACATTATCTAAACTGCAATATGCTATAAGCTTTTTATTCACAGGTCATCATTTTTTTTTTTTTTTTTTTTTTTTAAGTTTTTGCAAATAATGTGTCACTTTCCAAAGGAGGTGAGACTATTACTCTGATCTGAACCAGCGCTGTGGAGGATGATCACACGCCGATCAGGAGAGCCTGTATCCACATTTTTACTCGTCACCGCTTTATTTTCTGTTGAACGAAGAAGCTCTAAAGAATCGAATTTGATCTGAACGTTCTAGAATCAGTCAGTTATGTAGGATCTCTCTGGAGGCGTTACCATTGTTGATAGCTTGTGATCAAATTTCAAGTAACTGTTACATTTGCTCTCTACTTGCACATTTGGGTTTGGCTCTGCACACTTTTTGATAGTTTTATAGGATAAGTGGAAACAGTGAGGCAGAAATGTGTTTTTTGTTTTTTTATTTTTATGTCAATTATGAAATTTCTTTCTTTCTAAAGCACAGCGATATTTATTAGTAGTTTAATAAATGGATGAATCTGTTATAGCAGGAGAACCAGCGAGCTACTAAGTAATCTAAATGAGTCTGAAACTGACAGCTGCTCTCTCACTTCCTTATTGGTAGCTTTGCCTGTTAAAGTTACTTTATACACGCAGCTTTAATAGTTGCACTTACATTATCGACGTCTTTACTGATCTAAGGACTGTGGGATTTTTTTTTTTTTTGCTTCATTTTTTCCACTTTCAAAGTGAACCAGAGCAAAATGCCTCTGGCTGTTGAAGGGGACATCAGAAATATTACACACAGACTTCAATCTGTAGAATAAAGATTCATGCTCTGGAGAGGAATACCAAGAACGACCCTGGTTCAGCTCAATGAATAACTCAAAACAATGACCAGCTCAGTGTTGCACAAAGACTCCAGTCAGTAGAAATGAAGATTCAGCAGCTGGAATGGAAATGAAGCAACTCTTCCTCAAAACAAACGGAGAGTTCGCATAAACCTCACCCAGGAACTGGGAAAATAAATTCTCACACTTCGAATCCGAGAAGACTAATAATCAGCGTGATCAGCTTTGAGCTGAAATATTCCCCATCATCGACACTTTAACACCGACTGCACCAAAGAAAACTAAACCTCACCTTCAAACGCCAACAAGAGGCAAGACAAACACATCCAGCCCCCAAAGTGAACACCAAGAAAACTAAATGAATGACAAAACTGCTTATTGTCGGAGATGATCAATAAATGGATTTGGTCATTTTTCCAATAATTGGAGAACAAAAATACTCTCGTTCCTCAAAGATATTGTCTGATATAACGTAGAAAAAACTCTAACCACTAATGATCTGGACAAACAAAAGTCTTTACCGTTCTTCTGAACGCTATTGGGAAACTAAAACTGAAGTCGTTTCTCATTGGTCCTGTCCCATCAGCTCCAGATTGCTCCTGATAAACAAATGGCTGCTGAAACCACGCCCTGCCGGCTCGGCGACCTTCATTCACAACCTCAGGATATTGAGACCGTTGTCATCTCTTCGGATGAGGCGGACGATGTCTTAATAACTATGGGACAGAGCTACTCACTGCAACAACGTGATCACCGCTTCAGAAGAACCGACTCAAGGACGTTTGATTAGGATCCAACTGGAGACGGAACGACGCCTCCATTAACGTCCCAACACACCTGTGAAGAAATGTCTTCTCCTGGACCTGAGATTATTAAATTCACGGATAAATGAACGACCAAGTTCTCAAAAATAAGACTTTTCTTAGGTCTGACAAAGCAAACTTCACTTCATCAAAAGTAAACCTCTGATTCTCCAGAGACAGGCCTGTTACAATAACAACTTTTACTGGACGATAAATTGTCCCAGAAGTTATTGCGATAAACGATAATATTGTTGTTTTGAGACCATTTTGAAGTAATATAATGGTAATGCAAGAATACAACCTCAAAGATCAATACACTTTAAATTCTATTGAACATTTAACACTGGAGCTGGAGGACATTTTGAATATCCAAAATAAGAAACGTCAAATAAAATAAATCACAAAGTCTCCGTAAACAAAACTGTCCTTCAAAAATGAGGCTAGTTGAGACAAAAACACCAGACTGGAGTCTTTCATCATCCAGTTTTCAGTACAGAGAAAAGAGAAATTAGCTTGTTTTAATTTATCATTAATTGATTTACTGCTTTCTGTGACAGGCCTACCCAGAGCAGCTGTCATCATTTTGTGAGATCGGCTTCCAGACGGTCGCTTTACACCCGTCCTCCTTCAGAACCGGCAGTACGAAACAGGACAGTACTGTCCGGATCACCAGAAGAAAACTAAAAAAAAAAAACTGAAATACTAACATCAAACCTCATGAGCTTTCTGCCACCAAGTCACTTAAACAGGCTCTGCTAAATATAAGATAATTAAAATAACTATTAGTTACTTACTTCATCACTGAGCATAATGTTGATTTCTACTAAGATAGTTGCAGCAGAAACTAGACCAAAAATACTTGGTAAGATTTTGTCTTTTTGCAGTGAAGTTTTAAGGATGTTTTGTGCTTCTTGTAAATCCGTAAAATGTAGGTTAACGACTATTGGTTATTGATAGAAAAGGCTTAAAGAGACTCATTCATTGGTAATAAAGACTCGGATGACGGAGAACTTTGAACTGAGGATTTGTGGTGAGCTGAACGGGAACCCAAACCACTTTCTCTCTTGGCTTTAGGTGCTTTTGTTATCAATTTATTGCGCATAAATGTTCTCTTCAAGTGCTCTCAGGATTGTAGTTGGAGCCATTTAAATACTTTAGTGGGATTTTCTTGTGTGGGGAGAAATAACCACTCAATTAGAAGAGTTAAGGATATAATTTGAAATATTAAAACTAATTGATCTTTGAGTTGAGAAGGATTTTGTTGAGTAAAGCAGGCAGTTGACTGACGCATTCCTGGTTGTTTTGTGGCTGTGAATCAATACAAATATCTTCTGTTTGTTTTTGTTTTGCTTTCCGTTTTGTAAAACTGAATGATCAGAAATGTATTTACACACCATATAAAGATGATAAAATCTTGATTTCTGGAAGTTAATGAGCTTCTCATAATGACTCCCAGGTTTTTAAAATTAGTTGCCTTATGCTTCCCTTAAGGATTTACAGTAAATGTTGCCGCCATTGTTGGAGAAAACGATCTGAGTGACTTTATTTTGCCTGTCATGACTCACTTCCTCTCTGAGTTGGGACCCACATGGATGTCGGTGTTGGTCGGATGCCCTTGGAGATGAAGCCTAGATATCAGAATAATGCCTTGATGCCTTTTTGTTGTCTTCCTTATGGGAGGCTTATGATGTACATATTAACCTGTATTTATAAATAAACTAACAAACACCAACTTTTTGTGTCTGTTCTTTGCCCTGAAGTTGTTGGATTCTTTAACCATACATCTAAAAGTATTAGAATATCAATAAAAGTTTAATTCACCGTCTAATTCAGTGGCACAAATGTCACAAAGTTGAAAAGCCATCCTGTTTTTCCAAATTAAAATGCAAATTATTGTAATTATTTTTTCTCTATTCAGCAATAAAATAAACATGCAACATTTTTTTTAATGAAGCAAAGTGGCAATTTTTTTTGTCAGTGGAGAGTTTTCTAACTTCTTACCAATTTTCTTCAGGTTTTTTTCTAGGCTTTTAAGCTACTCAGCAATAAAAACAAGAACTTTCTTTAAAGAAACCATTTGATAAGTCCAGTTTAATAAATGCACAAGCTCTAGTTTTTATTTTTTTAAAGTCTACTTACTATGAAATGAACCTGCTCCAATTTTCTGAGAAACTGAAATTTTAGACTTCATTTGGCGCTACACAGTGTAAATCAGGGGTGTGAAACTCAATTAAATTTTAGGTCACATCATGAAGCATGAATCTCCTCAAAGGGCTGATTGTAGCAGAAATTATTAGCTAAAACTACTGTTAGAATATTGTAGCTTTCTCTGCTTTCATTGAGAATCTCTAGAAATTTAATATTTAGCATCTGAGTAATTTATACAAACAAAAACTAATTTAATTTGATTAAAATTACACAACTATTATTTTGAAGTTCTATTTCTGTGGCTCTGCAGTTTGGAGGGCCACAGAAACAGGTACTGTGGGCCTTAATTTTGATGCATTTGATCTAAATTAACTGAAAATGGCTTAAAATATATAACTGTGTAGTGAATGTATGAGTCTTACTTTTTAAATTAAAGTCAAAAATCAACCATGAAGAGGTGGAAACTATATTTAAGAGTATGTTGAATTTTTAAAACGGGGACTTGTAAACAACATTAGTTGTAACACCGTCTCTGCACATCCTAGAAGTCGAATAATAGACCTATTAATAATTAAAAAGCAGCTGGTGCAACACTGGAGAGCAGCAGCTGTTCCTTTCTCTTATTTTTTAAGTTTACCATTAACTAATCTGTCACAGCTCTTATTCACCTCATATTGATTAAATTATATAATCAATTAACTTGATGCATTTCAAAATAAAGCATGGACTTTATCTCCATAATATTATTTCCTTGAAAAGATCAAGAGTAATAAATATTATTATTATGGCCTCTGGGCTTTTATTTAATTTCCTCCAACGCAGCAAACAGCGGTATCTGTTTCTAAGAGGAAGCAAAGAAAAAGCAATAACTGCAACGTGCGCGCGCACCACTGGGCACGTGCGCGCTCCCGCTGCGTAGCGACAAGATGGCGGTCGCCACCGGATCAGGTAAATGATGAAAAAACATCTTTAATCACCCAAAAATTGCCTTTTCCAATTCGCTGATCTATACATCTTCAAAGCCAATGATTTCTGAATCGATACTAGCTATGTAGCATAAGGTGGAGATGTGTTTTACAAAAGATAGACGCGAAATAAAAGCTCCAAAGAATGAATAGGAAGCGATGGCAGCAGCTAAGCTAACCTAAATGTAAAGTTTAAATAACCGATGTTGCAGGATTGGCGAAAGAATTTCTGTACCGTCAATTAGTGACTTCATTTTTCATATAATTTAGCTTAACAATGTGAGCCTCTAAAACCAAATGTCGCCTACTGTGACCGCGTCCCCTCCGCGTACTTATTTGCAACATTGAAAAATTAACCGACGCTGAAAACGGATGTCACCGACCGGGGTTTGTCCCCTAGCTGATTGTTGGTGCATCCGCATTCAGGCGTGTTTACGGTCAACAGCGACGGGACCTGCTGCGGCGGTCCGGGCTGTGCAGATGCCGGTGGGCTGCAGCAGCTGGAAGCGTGGCTGTTTGTTTGGAGGGCGCAGCTCTGCCTCCGTCTCACTGCAGAGGCCAAGTGATGCAGCAGCAGCAGCACGGCGGCGGGACCACAGTAAATCAAAACAACAGCGGTGGTTGTAGGCCAAATTCACCAGGAAGCCACGGAACAAAGGAATGGAGCAAAAACAAGGCGATATTTCATCATTTTAGATGATCAAAGAGCCACCTGGAGACTCCAAATGCAGCAGATGAAGCTTAAAGTGCTCACCTTAATTCTTATTCATTGATAAGATAAAACCACATTTAATTCACAGAAGTGCTTTGATACCCATTTAATAGTCGAATCACTAGATTAGTATCAAAGCACTTCTAATAAAATCTTCCAGTCAGTTTCAGCTTCACTTGGTAAGAGAAATCTCCTATAATCACTTTTTGCTATTCAATTATTAATCAGTTAATCTTAAAACAGTCAACAGATGACTGCACTGATGTTCAGGCAAGCAGAACGAGCCGAACGTTTCATATGTAAATGAGCTACAAATGATTCACTGAAGGAATGTTATGCTACTGCATTTTAGGCCACACAATGTTTATTTTCCCATTTAAAAAAGGAATAGTTTTGCATCTTTTAGTGTATTTGTATTGTATAAAAGGTTTAAATGAAAATATGGAGAATGTGCAAGCCTGATTGAATACTTGATTGATTACCCAATTGGATTAACCTCAAGTTTTATTGCAGTAACTCAGCCTCTCATCAACAAACAGCTTAACGAGACATCTTTACACCTGTTTTTCTTTTTTCCCCCAATAGGCGTTAAAGTTCCCCGCAACTTCCGACTTTTGGAGGAGCTGGAAGAGGGTCAGAAGGGCGTGGGAGACGGAACGGTGAGCTGGGGCCTGGAGGACGACGAGGACATGACCCTGACACGGTGGAGAGGCGTGATCCTCGGCCCTCCAAGGGTTAGTGGCGCCGTATCGACACCTAACGGCCTCGTAAGCCGTTAAGCAGCAGAGGTTAAAGGTTAATGCAGTGCTGTATGACAGGAAAGGTGGAAGGTTTGAGCTGAACATGGAGCTTCAGAGAGCAGATCAGGGCCTACGACGGGATGACGAGTAGCTGTGATTAACACCAGCTTTCCTCTAAAGGCCGGCAGAGTTTTTATCCTGAGACTTCTGAGTTTAAACCATATCAGATGTAATAACAAGCCAAACAAATATTGTTTCTAATAAGTGAAATCACCAAAAAAAAATTTTTTAAATGAAGCATGAACTATTAAATTATCAGATTTTATTGTAGGAACAGGATTGTAGATCCAAAACCTCAAATGGTTTTTGCACTTTTTTTGTTTTATTTTGGCCTCAGTTAATTAAAACTAATCAAATATTTCATCTATTCTCAGCAATAAAAACAGGATCTGGTTCAGTCTTCATTTAAGAATTACCATTGTAAATAGAAAAAAAAGGAGTAACTTTCCACCAAAAAACTCAAATATTGAGATTAATCTCAGAAAGTTTCTAAAAAAATTGGAAAAAAAGGTTAAATAAGGTGCACAAAAAACAGATATTTTTTTTCTCATATGAAAAAATGAATTTATTTGTATTGTAGGGGTTGAACGACTACATATATTTTAAGGTTGACTACATCATGATAATAGTCGAGTCGATGTCGACTAGTCGCGGTGACGTCATAGTGACGTAAGCGCAAAAACCCTTCACAACTACTTTATCAGCTATTTTCACGGCAAATATGACCCCCCCCCCACACACACACACACACACACTCCCCTTCTCCTGCTTTTACTAAGTCTATTATAGAGAATTAAAAGAGCAATAAACAGATCATTCTTCGTGAGCAGGGAGAAAAGTTCGTTGTACAAAGTCGGGTCTGACTTTTTTATTTTTTTTTTTCCAAACACCGGCTGATGCTGATGATCTCTGGATAGTTACTCGTATAGGAGTCAAATGATCACACTGACCACAATGGTGCTTTTGGAACATCACGAACCAAACTTATTATGAACGGATCTCGTTTGGTTACAGTTGAATTTAACGAAACCTCCTGCTGCTCCTCCGCCCGATGCACAGCAGGAGGCTCTGCTGACTCAGCAGCGGCTCTCTGAACCGACATGCAGACGGCGGCCGAGATCGCCTCTATCAGATCCTCAGGATGGAGCTTGGACTTAGTTTCCAGATGTAGTTAAACCATATCTTTATAAGAGCATAAAGCTGCCAGGTTAAAAGCTTCAATACGCAGGGTGACGCTGATCAGTTGGATGGATAAAAAAGCCTGACATCATGACGCGTTGTAACACATTACTGCGGTAGTCTTTTTTATTTATTTATTTTTTTTTTAAGGATTTTTTTCGGCACTAGTTTATTTGACAACAACCTGACTGTAAGGGGGCAGAGAGAGCGGAGAGAGGCATGGGCCCAGCGAATGGAGGACGGGAGTCGGACTCCTGATTACCGCGGGCTAAGGTATCTGTATGCGGGGCGCCGCGCTAACCACTGCGCCGCGCATGGTAGCCTAAGCTGTAATTTACAGTTTGTAATTATTAAATTATTTAAAATTTTATACAATTTGAGCTTTCTGACGAACTCACCTAGTCCACCTTCTTTCATTTTTTGGGAAAAATCTGTTTAGTCATGTAATTGCGACTAGTCGACTGGCCCAGAAAAAAGTCAGTGCAGAGAAAAGAATCGATGAGTCGACTAGTCGACTAATTGGTGCAACCCCTATTGTATTGTAACATTTTCTCTAATGTGCAAAAATAAAGTGCAATTTTTTTTTTAATCATCAGAATAATGGATCACTGCAGTAATCGTTGCAGAGCTACTGGACAGAGATTCCTCTGAAGAAGTTACTGTGTTTACATGCTGCTCACTGTTTTTAATTGTACCGTAAATATGCTTAGTAAAAGTTTGTATTTACACATTAAATATGGGTAGAAGCTGCATCTTTTCCCGTTTCCAGACTCGGTCTGCTAACCTCCCTGTCCGTCTGTCCGCAGACGAGTTATGAAAACAGGATGTACAACCTGAAGGTTGAATGTGGGCCAGGCTACCCAGACTCTCCGCCGTTTGTCAGATTTGTGACCAAGATAAACTTGAATGGCGTGCACACGTCCAACGGTGTGGTATGTAAATCCCCAAAGCTACTAACTATGATGACTATGAATGTTATCTTCTGTGATTATCTTTGATTATTTGTTTAGCATTTGCTTCAGGAGTGGCTATTTAAAACCAGAAGGGACTTTTTCCCATGTCTGTTGTGCAGTGATGAGGTTCCTGTTTCAGTTTTATGCTAGTAGGAAAAGAACAGGTTTGCCTAAATAAATGTTTATGATTTAAAATTGGATGGTTTATTATGATTGATGAGCTGATTTTGGTTCATTTTAAAGTTAATTTCTTTACATTTTGTCATGTTATAGTGACAAACTGTAATGTGATAGACCAGCATAAAGTAACATGTAAAAGGGAATTTTAAGAGTAATTATAAATTATAACACTAATCTGAGCAGGTCCATTGCATAAAACTTCAACATAACTTCTTTATGTAGTAATGTAATAAAATGTGGCTGTAAAATGTAATAAAACATCACTAAAATTACATCATGTAATAAGTGTTATAAAATCCTCAAACACATTTTGAATTGTTAACATGTTGGTTAACAACGAGGTTATGAGTCTGAAATGGCGACTAAGTGACTGAAAGTTTGGACTTTATTGACCAAAGTTCAATTTAAACGAGTGTAAAATCCACAACATGATCATTATTAGAAGAATGATTAGTTTGTTCATTTATCACATAATGCGCCACATTATTACATAATTTCTAAAAAAGGAGGAACCTCTGCATTTTGTAATTATTAGCGTAAAATATAATAATGTCATTGCACTGCAAAAACAGAAAACCTTACCAAGTATTTTGGTCTAGTTTTTAGTGTAAATATTTTAGTACACTTAAAATAATTAAAAAGCAGATTTTCAGCAACACACAGGAGTTTGTTTTAATGAATAAATATTAGTTCCACTGGCAGAACTTATTTTACTTGTTCTGTGAGAAAAAATCTTGTTATAGGTGAATTAATCTGCCAGTGACTTGCAAGTTTTGTCTTATTTGAAGTGCACTAAGATATTTGCACAAGACCAAGACGTTGAGATTTAGTGTTTTTGCGGTGTACTTATGTGGCAGAAAGAATTAAAAATGGGTTCTGGAGTTGTACTTGCTGGCGTTTTATTGCATTTTGAACCCTGTTGCCATTGCGTGTCGCGGTGTTGGGTCTGGAACTTCACCTTGTTGACGTCTGGCTCTCCGCAGGTCGACATGCACGCCGTGACCCCGCTGGCCAAGTGGCAGAACTCCTACAGCATCCGCATGGTGCTGCTGGAACTGCGGCGCCTCATGATGTGCAAGGAGAACATGAAGCTTCCTCAGCCGCCAGAGGGCCAGATGTACTCCAACTGAGCTTCTGCTGCTTCTCCTGTCATGTTCCTCTCCTTCTTCCTCCCTCCGACTTTCTCTCTCTGTTTAGTTTTAATCCCTTAATCCAAATGCCATGCCATGAGACACTCCACCTTCCACCTACAAACACACACATAAGCAGCAGGAGATGTAAACGCGCCAGAGCAGAGACGTTCAGAGCTACTCAGAAAGCACCTAGATCCTCTTCATTAGTCGTTCCAGGCTCTGGACTTTCACTAGAAGTCATCCAAATACTGTACATCGTACTAATTATTATTATTTTCCAGTTATAAATGTTAAAATGCTGATTGTATAATAACAAACTTCTTGAGTGTTTCTCTTTGTGTGCTGCCTTTTGTATCATAGGAAACAGCCACTTTAACATGCATCACCATACTTGGCTAAACGTGGCTTGGAGATGATGTACATAAGAATCCCATTTTCTCTCCTTTTCTTTATTTCCTTTTCTTTTTCTTTTTTTTACTGCATTCCACGTGGCAATAAGAATGTCTTTGTGTGTTAAGATAAATCTAGATGTGTTGCTGTGGGCTTTGCAAAAATGTTTTTGTACAGGTGCTCTTGTAAATGCATAATGTTTAGAGTTGTAAACATTGTGTATTTATATAAAATTATATCCTAAGAGGCATTGTATGCAATTAGACCTGCATTTATATCATGCTTGAAAAGAAAAGTGAAATCAGCTACCTCTTTTGGCCCAACTCGATGTGATGTACTGCATTATTGTGTTTCTCTCTCCATTTTCTTTCATAAATCTCTATTCATGCATCTCTGCTGAAGGTCGTTGTGTATTCTGCCACCACATGACACGTTTAGTAGGTTATTATAGCGATAACCTGGAAATAACTTGATTTTTAAAGATGAATGAAAATGTCCAACTATTTTTCCTTTTTCAGTCTTAGCTGAAAATAAGCAAACAAATATTCAAAATTAAAGAAAACCAATTTAAAAAAGCACATCAGATGACGTATAGATGCATCTAAATTTTAAAGTTAAAGCAACTGGGTGAACCAGTGCAGCAGGCGTCAGATTAAAGGGTTTAGGTTGGCACTTATGGGGAAACTTTCATGCTAATTTGACCAAAACTGTCCAGGAAAACAAGTTTTGAGCAAGAGGTGGGGAACCTTTATCCACTGTTGCTCTCACTCATCTTTTTATTTTGTCAATTTCTCATTTTCTGCAAATAAATACTAAATGTTTGCTTGGATTTTCAGACATGTCAGTAGTTCGCAGAATAAAAGCTCATTTTACTCAAACATAAACCTATAAAAAGGAAAATCAGAAAAACTGATCATTTTAAGTGGTGTCTTGTTTCCAGAGCTGTATATATAAAAAGAGAAGAATAACTTGCTGATAAAAATTACAAGAACTAAGACATATTACGAGAATAAACTTGTATGAGAATAAAGTCTCGTCATGATTTTATTCTCAATATTTATTGTCATTATGACTTAATTCTCACTGTTTTCTTGTATTTTGATTTTATTATAATTTTACTCCTAATATGGCATCAAAACTCTGTTGTAGATCTTAAATATTAAAACTTAAGACCTGGGAATGACATATTAAAGGCCAACTGACATTTTAAAAATATATTTAAAGCTTTTTAGGGTCTTAATTTTAGATGAATTTTAAGGATGCGCTCACATCCAGAACTGATTCTGATTTTATTCACATAAATTATATAAAATGCATTAAATATAATCTAAAACGAAGCTGAATAATCTACGTCTAGAGCCTGCTGACATTTATTCTGGCGAGTTTCTACTGTATCAGCTGATGATATTTTATCCATGACGTCTTATTTATAAATGTTGACCAAACACTAAAGGTACAATGCTGCAGTTTGCAAATATTAGTTGTGATGGTATATCAGACAAATTACACGGCTTATGGAAAAGATTACTGATTTTAGCTCTTTTTCTCTCCAGAAAACTAATATTTAGGAAGCATAGCTGCTAACTTGTGTTAGAATTTCATGTACATAAAAATTAAGAGGAAAATTTGACTGAAAAGCAACAAAACGGACAAGATTTAAGCTGAATTCAGCAGAGAACATGTGGAGGAAGTGTGACACATGACTTTTTTCTGAGCACGTAGTGCTGACTGTTAACTTTGATCACGTTTTAACCCAAAAAGTTTTCTTCTTAGAAAGTGGAAGCTTTATGTCAGAGGTCTGTCCAGTTAAAATAAAGTCACAACAGCAGCTTCGACAAACATAAACAGTTTTAAAACCACATTTTAAAAATGTGTTAATTTAAAACTGGTTACTATCTAAATGTAATATATTCACACATTTTTATCAGTAATTTAGTTCAAAAGGTGAAAGAGATTCATTGAAAAGTGAACAGGGTATTGTTAAAATTAGAATTTGTTCTACATAAAAATAAATCATGAGTTTGTTACTTATTAGTAAAATCATTTATAAAAGTTAAGCAACACTGGTTTGAATCCCAGATACACAGACTTTCTTACTGCTGTTTTTTAGTTTCTCTTCAGTGATAAAAAGCATTTATGTGGCTGCAGCATGAGTTCGTACCTAAACGTCTCCAGAAATACCTCAAACTGTCACTAGATGCTCATTTTTTTATTTTCAAACTTTTTCTTAACCAGATAAAAATTCATAAGAATCACCTGGCCAAGAATGGAAGCAGGACGTGTCACAATAAAGACAGAAATAATAAAAATAGATACTAAGAATATATGAAATATTAACAATTTGACAGTAAAGTGTAAAAAACCAAACAGTGGAAAGATAAGATTTGGAACTCTGCTGACATCTATAATTTTATTATTTATTTAGTAGGTTTCTTTAGATAAAAGCTTCTGGAAAATATAAAAATAAACTGTTTTCAGATGTTGGTTAAGTACTTGACTGTTTATTCAGAGTGAAGCAGCCTCTCTCTTCTCACGCTGGATCGACTCCAGCTCCTTTCTCAGGGGAACTGATCTCAAGACGTTATTGATTTCTCACAATCAATCTGATTTCTCTGACCTCCGAGCTTAAAACTGAGCTTAGTTTTTCTTCTTATTGATCTCAACTCACAGATCAATAAAACATCTTGGTTGAGGCATTCACATCAGACTTTAAATTAATTAGATTTTACTAATGACTTAATGACATACATGACATTTATTAATGTTTTTAAATACAGTTTTGTGCTATTGGTTGGATGCAACATGTTTAATTTAAATGTCAATAGGAAATGTTTTGAAAACTTACATTTTCAGATTTCTAAACAATGCAGTAAGAATGTTTTTAAGTGCGTTTAAGGAAGAATGTTTTTAAGTGTGTTTAAGAAAATGTTTTTAAGTATTTAAGAAAATGTTTTTAAGTATTTAAGAAAGAATGTTTTTAAGTGCGTTTAAGGAAGAATGTTTTTAAGTATTTAAGAAAGAATGTTTTTAAGTGCGTTTAAGGAAGAATGTTTTTAAGTATTTAAGGAAGAATGTTTTTAAGTGCGTTTAAGGAAGAATGTTTTTAAGTGCGTTTAAGGAAGAATGTTAAGTATTTAAGAAAGAATGTTTTTAAGTGCATTTAAGAAAGAATGTTTTTAAGTGCGTTTAAGGAAGAATGTTTTTAAGTATTTAAGGAAGAATGTTTTTAAGTGCGTTTAAGGAAGAATGTTTTTAAGTGCGTTTAAGGAAGAATGTTAAGTATTTAAGAAAGAATGTTTTTAAGTGCATTTAAGAAAGAATGTTTTTAAGTGCGTTTAAGGAAGAATGTTTTTAAGTGCGTTTAAGGAAGAATGTTTTTAAGTATTTAAGAAAGAATGTTTTTAAGTGCGTTTAAACATTCACCTGGAGCTGCATCATTTAGATAACTTGTACTTTTCCAGTCCTACAACCTGGCAAAGTTTGACAGGCATTATGGCTCCAGATGCAGGTTCTACTAAACCGATTTATGGTTTTCTTCAAGGTCTGGAATGCTGGTTCTGGTTTAATGGGTAAGAACTAGAACAAAAGCAAACATGTTTGTCTAAACTTTAAACGATTCAAAGCGACCAGGAAAGAAAAATGTGCTGTAAGTGAAACTGCATCATGAATAATACGGTATAGTGATGCATTTACTGGCTGAATAAAATGGACAGATTTATTTTGTGATGCATTTAGTGAACCTACAAAGAAAAAAAAAATCTGACTTTCTTAGTATCGTTCTCTAAATCACTCCAAAAACTATTTTATCCAATTTTTAATTCTGTCCTTGAGACTTTTTGTCTTTGAAAGAAAAACCCATCAATTAAAATGCCATCTAGAGTTAGAAGACCAGCCGCAGTGATGTTTTTATAACGTCAGGGTTGTTTAATTATTGACCCGCAATGACCTTTGCTAACAATGAGATGCAACTAACATGCTGTAGTTTCACATTGTGGCCAGTAGGTGGTGGTGAAGGTTAAAGGCTTATTGTGTGAAATATTCAATAATCTGCAGTTTAATAGAAGCTAAAATATTATAGAAGCAAATACACATAAATTCAGTGTGTAAATGACCATAAAAAGTAAATAAATTAGTTTTTTTGCGTAATAATTAACTTTAATGTCTCTGTGTTGAAACTGAGATGAACAAAAATTATCATCATGTAAGAAATGTAGTAAATTTAGAAGAAATACGGTTGATTGAGTCTCTGAGACATTATGAAGAAAATTTAAAAAAATGTTGCTTAGCGCTGAGGTTTCTTTTGTTTTATTATCTGTGCTGTTTATTTACTTTCTTTTCTTTTGTAATTTATGTTTAGTCTGTTTTAATTATCTGAATAGACTTAGGTGATTTTTTTCCTTTTTTTCCCTTGAAATAAGAAATTTTTACTTCTAGTCTTAAAGTTTACTTTCTAACAGTGTTGTGGTACTCGAAGTTGGTCTTGGTCTTAAGACCGGTCTTAAGACCATTTTTTGATGGTCTCGGTCTCGTCTCGGACTCGACCGCATTTGGTCTCGGTCTTGTCTCGGTCTCGGGCGCTGAGGACTCGGCATTTTATTTCAAGACCAGTCAAGACCGCAACTGTGAAAATATAACTAAACGTACAGCATACTGTCCACTTTATTTGTTAACATCTTTGTTTTCAGTGGATGCAAAACGCACCGATTAAAATCCAAGCAACTACGTGTTTCTGTTACTCCCCCCTCCCCTCCCCACCTTTCACTCGCGCGCGGCGCTCCAGGACATGCGCAGTGGTTTCCTCTCAGCGGCAGAAAATGTTTGTCTAATCGTCAGTAATATAATAGCGCTGCATAAATAGTAAGAAATCCGATGGCCACAGCTAACTCAGCAGCGCTTCGCTTTCACAGACGGTGGGGACAACGTCTAACTTTTTTCGTCACTTAGAAAAGTAGCTCAAAGAAGGTAAGCTCCGTTAACGTGATGTTATCAAAGCTAGCTGTACAGAGACACATAAGCATTGTGATGAAAAATGTTATCACTCACTGCCTGAATTATTGTGCGGAGGTGTTGACTGACTTGTCGCATATATGGGACAACGCTATGTCCAAAAGTCTGCAATATAGTGAGGTGACATTCAGAAACAGTCGATTCTTCTCCACGGCTCTTTACTTATTAGATAGGACTGGAGTGTCACTGAGAGCCGTTGTTCTATCAGATAGCCATACGCTGTCAGGATAGCATACATGCATTAAACATTAAGAAATCCGACCGTCAGAGGAGTTGTCAGTTCACCATACGCAGCAAGTTATGATGAACTTAAGTCATTAAATTGTTTTCAATGATAACTATATAGATATACATGTGTTGTCATGGTTTCAAAGTGTATTTAAAGCAGGTCTGGCTGCAGCTGGAGTCAACTACAACACAGGCCCGTGTAAAACTCACTTAACCGCTAAGTCAGGATGCCATACACAGTTAATAACAAAGTGTATGACGATCTACGTCATGATTCTATGTTGTTGATTAAATGAAATCTTATGGTAATGACGTGTCTGACAGATGTAGCCGGTGTTCTATCAGATAGCCATACGCTGCCAGAATAGCATACATGCAGTGAGTACCATGCCAGCGCATGCGCATTAAGTCCGACCGTCAGTGTAGTTGTCAGTATACGCAACAAGTCATGACGAAAATAAGTAATTAAATTGTTTATAATATGACATAATGTGATAACTAGATGGATATACATTCGTTGTCGTGGTTTCAAAGTGTTTAAAGCAGGTCTGGCTGCAGCTGGATGCCATACAACTGTGAATAACTGTTAATAATGATCTACGTCATGATTCTATGTTGCTGATTAAATAAAATCATATGGTAATGACAGCATATGCATATCTGAGCTAAGCGTACGACTATCTGACAACGTATGCTGATCTGACAGAACACCCGTTCTTTGTTCTAGTAATGCTCTGTGTACACTGCATCATTTAATTATGTACGTTAATATTTAAATTAACAAATAACTAAAACACAAGAACGAAAGAGCACGCAGAGCATGCACATTGCTCTTTGGTTGTTTTTGTTCAAAGTGGCAGCTGTAATGTCTGCCATGGTGTCAGACTACCTGGCTTCATGTACTGGGATAGAGAGTGAAAACAGTCACGATGAGCGCCTTCTGTTTGGTTACTTCTTGCTTGTTGCTCCTTGGTCAGTGTTCATGGTTGAGCGTTATTTACCGTCAGGGCATTGCCTCAATTGCTATGTTTAATGGTGCAGACAGTGGTGGCTTCTTATATGAGCAATATGGGCAAATGCCCAGGGCGTTATGTTTTTAGGGATGGCACGAGACCATCACACTTTTTAGCACATAAATGGAATATTTAATATTGGTAAAATGTATTAAGTATTTAATATCTAGGTGTTTTATGGGAATATGGATCTTTCAGATTATTTTGAGAAGCAATTTCGATCATATTTTACATTTTATTGTGTCATGTAGCGCGGGCCGCTGGTCTTGGTCTTGACTCGGTCTCGACTCCCTTCGGTCTTGGTCTTGACTTGGTCTCGGACCCCAAAAGTCTTGGTCTTGTCTCGGTCTCGATACACTCTGGTCTTGGTCTTGTCTTGGTCTCGGGTTAGGTGGTCTTGAACACAACACTGCTTTCTAACTATTGATATTCTAGTTTCTAGAATATATTTATAATCAGTAATATTTTCTTAATATCAAGCTTTAATATCCTGCTGAGACAATTAAGTACAAAACACTTCAGTAAAATATTCTAAAAATAAACTGACCTTGTCAGAAAGCAAACAGGCATAAATCTCTTTAATCTGAGATATTTAATCTTACTTAGATTTCTGTTTTAGTACTATATATATATATATATAATTATATTTATAGTAGTATATATATATATATATATATACTACTATATATAAATTATAGTATTTATAATTGTACTTTTGTTTTGTTTTTCTTTTGCTTCTTTTTGTTTTGTTTGTATTTCTTCTAATTCATGTAAAGCACGTTGAAATGCCTCGCTACTGAAAATGTGCTATATAAATAAAATTGCCTTATTACCTAATGTAAACATTTCAGTAAATATAATGTACAAAAACAAATGTCACATTTAAGTGAAAATATTGCAAAAATGTTTTGCAAATATTTCTAAATTATCTCCTCAAAATCAGTGATTTTGATTGCAAAGAAAATTACAAAAACAATCACAAAACCCTGAAGGAATAGATGTTCAATATTGTGTAATTTAAAAAGTACTTACTGAAACCAAACATAGCTTCCTAATTAATATTCTAACAGCTTGTTGGTGGGTTTTATTGGTACGTTTTGGCACACTGCCCCTTTAAGAACATTCAGGATGTTGACCTGACCCAAAATGGTTCTGATTTTGACCCAGAGAGGTTTGACTTCCTTATCAGCAGTGAAGAAAGTGCAGGCTTAGGCCCGGCCCACGTTGATTACAGGAGCTGCTGCAGCGGACTCTGACCCACTCAGCAGCAGCATGTTTGTGCAGAGACGTGGCCGACCTCTTTGTCTCCTCGTACAATGACAGACGGTCTGGTGCGGCGCTTTGAGGAACTGCAGAAACTTGTAAGTACGTTTAAACACCCAGCAGTCGCCTGAGTGATTGATTTCCTGAACTGACAGAAAATCAGAGCACATAAAGTTTTGCTCTGAAGTTTTTGTTGTAGTTTTGAACATTTTAGAGAAAAGTGAGACCTAGAGAGACGTGCAGAATGTACTCTACTTAAATCAATAAATTACTGACACAATTTCCTCCAAAACTTCAAAATAAGAGCCGTGAGGCATCTATTCTATGCTTTTGACTTAAATAACTAATTGTAAAGTTAATTAAAATAAGCTGCCAGACTAAAATTAGCCTGGATAACATTAATAAAGGGTAGATGTCAGAATTCTGAGATTAAAGTCAGAATTAGAAAAAAAAAACAAATCAAAATTCTGAGATTAAAAACATAATTTGGAGGAGAAAAAGTCAGAATTCTGAAATTAAATGCATAATTCTGATTAAAGGCATAATTCTGAGGGAAAAAGACAATTGTGAAAAAAATCTGAATTTTGAGATTAAAGTCAGAATCATTTTTTTTCTTCAGTGGCACTACTCCTCTTCCTGTCAGTTCAGTGAGCTGTGTTAAAGTAAAGCCTGAACTCCAATAAGCAAATGAAGCTTTCAGCTCTATCGTCTTCATGTCTCTGCGTTTCCCCCTGTAGGTATGACAGACCTCTAGGCGGATCCGGCTGAAGCATGGCGCTGCAGGTGCACCTCCTGGCCTGTGCCTTTGGCCTGGGCTCCTGGGTGGCGGTGAACGGCCTGTGGGTGGAGCTTCCCCTCATCGTCAACGCTCTGCCTGAAGGCTGGGAGCTCCCCTCGTACCTCACGGTCATCATCCAGCTGGCCAACCTGGGCCCCCTGCTGGTCACCCTCATGCACAAACTGCGCCCCGGTCGTCTCAACGAGCGCGCCGTCATTTACTCCGTCCTCGCCATCGGCATCGTCTCCTGCATCCTGCTCGTCTTCTTCTGGGACAAAACGACGGTTGTGGCGGGGGCGTCGCGCAGCACCGCCTTCTTCATCATCACCTTCTTCCTCTCTCTGGTGGACTGCACATCTTCAGTGACATTCCTGCCTTTTATGATGCAGCTTCCAGCTAAATACATCACCACCTACTTCATTGGAGAAGGGCTGAGTGGTTTCATCCCCGGGATCATTGCTTTGGCGCAAGGCGTCGGCATGGCCAAGTGCGTCAACAGCTCTCACGCGTCAGGAAACCACTCAGACGAGGAAGTGTGGTCATTGCAAACACAGTACCTTCCTCCAAACTTCTCCACACAGGTGTTCTTCTCCTTCCTGGCAGCCATGATGTGCATTAGCTTGGCTGCGTTCGTTGGGCTGAACAGGCTGCCTAGGACATACGAGCTGTCTACGGAAAACCTTGTGCCGGACACAGTGGGCACGGTCAGCTCTGGGCTGGACAACCCAGCAGCAGAAACTGATGGCAAGAAAAGTGAGCAGGGAGAAGAGAAGAGCAAAGCTCTGCTGGCTGAACCACAACACTCCATTTCCCAGCTGGTCTTCATGTACCTCCTAGTGGTTTGGGTCAACGCTCTGACTAATGGACTGCTGCCATCGGTCCAGACGTACTCCTGCATGTCGTATGGGAATCTTGCCTATCATCTGTCTGCAGCTTTGGCCTCAGTGGCCAACCCAGTGGCCTGCACTATTGCAATGTTCTTCCAGAACAGGTAAAAAAATACTCTTCACAGAATTTAAGTCATGAAACATGAAGCACCGCAAAGCGCTGACGCTACAGTAAGTGCGTACAAACTTTTTGTCATGAACGAGCTGCCCAAAAATATATTATTTTTAAAAACCAAAACCACCAAAAATACTGTTTTTTTCATCTACTCAGCCACAAATTATACATGAATTATTTTAATTAAACATAAAGTAATCTGATTTTTTGGGGGGAGAAACAGGTCCAAACAGGTTTGATTGAGAAAAAACTGAAAAGTAAAAACAGGATCATTTGAAAAGACTTGCTGTATTTATCCAAGTTTTAATACAGCAATGAAAAGCAGTAATTTAGAGTATAAATCAATGAGCAGATGTGGTTCTACTTACCATGAAAATAGGAAAAGCTTTGTTTGTTTGTCACTTTGTTTTGCATCTAACATTTCTGTGAATAGATTTTGATTTAAAAGTCGTAGTTTGGCCCTAATTTATAGAATTGTGTTTGGGAGGCCAGATAAAATAAGTCGAGGGGCCGCAAATGGCCCCCACACCTCACTTTAAACACCCTTGCTCTACAGGTAGAGTAATTAGTAATGCGGAATAACAAGAGGACCCTTGCTGCTTATATTGGATTTCATAAGGAAAACAGAAGTCAGGTGCTATAAATCAACTTCTGTTGATTAACAAGCAAAACAAGCCAGCAATGAAAAAACTGAACTCAGACAGGCTATGGAGAGAAAGATTGAAAAAAAACATTTAAGACATTGCATCCCAGCAAATTCTGGGATGTTCAGAAGAAAATGAGAAAAAGACTGAAAGCACATTTTGGCTTATTATTTGGAAAAGTTGCCAAAAGAAGTTTCTCCATAAAGGAATTTGCCAACTTCCAACTGCAGGAACTTCAAGATTTCTGGTTCACTGACATTTGGACAAATTAGACCAACATAGAAAAGTTTGGCCATGATACACAAATTGAGGTGAAGATTTTGGCTTTTTTAAAAATCCATATCCAAGTTGATCTGGTAGGGTCACAGGCTGCGTGCTTTCAGAGCCACCAAAGAGAAGTGGCTCATAACTTTCAGCATTCACTTGAGCAATACGCTGACGAATCATTTTGAGGGGATTTCCACTGTATCTGGGTGATCCAAGTATCATGCCTGTCCTGCAGGCTGCCTGAATACATTTAGTACCTCAAATCCTACTGAAGTTGAACCAATTTCCTCGTGGTATGATCTACATCAGAGTCATCTGATCAGATAATCTAATCAGGCACAAATAGACTGTGCTGTGTCATTATGTCACAGTAGTTCTGAAATCCAGATTTAGCCTTGGAGCTCATGGTAGTCACAGATCTATGATTACCTCCAGAGTTGGACCAGAGGAGTCATTTTGGTGGGTCGACTTCAACCCCCCATCCTGTGTCAATGTCCCAAAGAACATCAGCGAAGAAGTAAAAGAAAAGCAAACGAAAAATGAATAATGGTGTGCATTTCCATCAACCAGATGGAAATGCTGTGGTGTTACTGTAAAAGCATAACACTACAACGGCGTATTAGGGCCATTGTAGATGGGAAAAAAATCTAAATTTCTGCCAAAATAATCTCAGAAATGTTCTAAAATAAATAAATAATGTTGAAAATTTTTTTCTAGAAATTTTTTGAGATTAATCTCAAAATTTCTAATTTTCTTTCTTGCAAACTTTTGACTTTTGGAGCTTAGAAATGTCCCTGTTCTTTCTTGAAAGCTTATTCACAAATTTTCTGATTTATTTTGGCAGAAATTTAGTCATTTCTCTTTCAATCTACTACGGAAGCAATACATCAATCTATAATCCTACTAACAGACAAATTAGAAAAATTCCACCAAAGTGGGCGGAGCCAATATACACTGAGGGGCGTGGCCAAGTTTAACAGTGAGAAGTGATTTGTGGGTTGTGATTGGTTCTTTTTCATCTAAGAATACTCTGATTGGATGACATAGTGAACACAGTTGGTTTTGTGTGTCAATGTGCTTTGAAAGACACATATTTCTGGCCTTCTTGGTGTTCCATAGATGAGAAGCAGGAATGTCAGACGTGAATTTAGCTACCGACTGTGAGATATAAATGCAAAACACCACAAATTATTGTTTGTTTGCATGAATATATGTGCTCACATTAGTTTCACTTCATGATCAGCTTGGTGGCATGAAGACAGCGATGCAGAAATGCAGTTTTTGAGCAAAACTGCATAAAAAGTCACGGTGTTAAAACATCCACATTCCCCCTTGTGTGTGATGCTTATGGTTCAACCCAAGTAGGGCAGCACTAAGCAAGAATTAAACAAGTCTACACAAAAGTAATTTGCACAAAAACACACCGTTAAGGTCCAATTTCGACACTTTATCTGCAAAAAAGGTTTATTTTTCTGGTTTTGTTACGTTTTAACACAGTTTTGTATAAAAAAATGTCTGAAGATTTTACCTGAAACAAGGAGGACCAAATTTTCCACTTATTGCAGCTAATGGTGGTGCCACAAGCCAGTGAATCACGGAGTGCGTTTAATTTTTTCCCATGACTGTGTTGACAGCGCAGTGCATCATCAGGACATTAGTCATAAATTCCCCAGGCTCTGCGGGTTGTGGGGTTGCGTCTCTGTGGAGTCGCTTTGCTTCAGACAGCTGTCTCTACATCACATCGCTATCTGGGGAGACTATTTGGTTTCTTTCTCAGGTTTATAAAAAACTCTACAAAATTCTTTTTTTATCACAAGTCATTTCCTTTGAAAGGTCACCAGAAAAAAGATAAATTTGTCACCAGGTTTGATTACAGCAACAAAAATTTGTTTTAGTGTACTGACTAAAAATATTCATACCCCTGGCAGATTTAAAATTATTTTCATTCAAAACATTATCATAAGCTTTCTGCATGCCTCTTCTGGTATACTGACTATTTATCTTTAGTGATCAGCTACACTTTGCCATCAACCTAATTTTTAGCTCCCAAAACATTTATTTTCCCCTCAGAATCAATCCGGGACTTTGGCAAGGCGTCTCCAAAATGTTAGTCTGTGTGTTACATAATAATAATAATACTTAAAATGATTACTTTAACACAAACTTCATGCAGAAAGACTCCATGCAGGGATTCAAACCCAGGACTTTCTTTCTGTAAAGCAACAATGCTACGAACTGTGCTAACAATATACTGAAGGCAACGTAACTTCAGATTAGGGCTACAGCTAACAATTATTTTTGTTATCAAGTTATCTATCAATTATTCTTATAATTTATCAATTAATCAGATGAGAAGATTTGCATATTTTAAAATTTTTCATTTAAGCATTTAAGCCCTTTTCATCCAATATTAGAAATACATTAAAAGATGCAAACAAGCAATCAAATTCCTTCTACAAATAAGAAAATAAACATTTACATAACATAATATAGCATTGCTTTAGTGCTTGATTGTTTGCAGCAAAGGATGTATCTTCAGAGAAAAAATACTTTTAACATCAAAATGTGAAAAGTTGAGTCATTTCTGCTTGGCCTAACATCAGGAATAACCTGATAACTCTTTTTTAAATTAATTTATTAATAATTAGATGGCCAAAGGTAATTTTTGTTGCTGAATTTGAACCGGTTGAAAGACAGGAAAGATCTCTGGTAGCAGTCTGTATTACAGTAAATCTGAAGAAGCCTCTGACTGAAGATACTCTATTTTAGTTAATGATTAATCACTTACTAAATTAATTGATGATTGTTCCTGTAAAATCAAAGTGGATCTTCAAAAGATAACCTGCCTTAGTCTTTCATTTGTATCAGGAGACTGCAGCTGACTGCCTTTGTTTGTCTTCAGGTCTCTGATGTTTCTTAGATTCCTGACCTTGCTGGGTACAGGCTTCGGGGGCTACAACATGGCCATGGCGGCTCTGAGTCCCTGTCCTTTGCTGCGTGGGTCTGCTCTGGGAGAGGCCATCATTGTGAGTGAAATCACTGAGTCATTATTTATCAGTGTTTTTATCAGAAAGGTGATAACGTTCAGCTCCTTCATCACGGCTGATGACGAAACGACGTTTAATTGTGTCACTATGTTCCCGTTTAACCACTGAGATAAGCAGGTGTTTTATCCCCACCAGGTGCTCTCTTGGCTCTTGTTCACTGGGACGATGTCTTACGTTAAGGTGATGGTGGGAGTCATCCTGAGAGACCGCAGCCACAGCGCCCTCGTGTGGTGTGGAGCTGCAGCACAGATGGGCTCGCTGGTCGGCTCCGTCACCATGTTCCCGCTGGTTAACGTTTACCGGCTCTTCAAGTCGGGAGACTTCTGCAACACCGAGTGTCCGTTATGACAGTCGGCCTGAACATCTCAAGACTCTCAAGTACAAAAACAGATCTGCACTTCAGGACGTTTGTGTATTTAATTACTTTATAGCAGCAAAACGCCAAAATGTACGACAGAGTGTTAGGGCTAGGCTAAGAAAAAATAAAAATAAGAGGTAACACTTTATTATGAAGGGGTGTGCATAAGACTGACATGACAGTGTCATAAACATAACACCTGTTATGAACATGAGGCAGTCTTCATTCATTCTGTAAATAATGACACTGTTAATGCAAAGTTTCATTGGAACCTGCTTTAAAAGTCCATTAAAAGTCTGAACTTTGCATTAAAAGTGCCATTATTCACCTAATTACGCTTCATGACAACAGTCATAAATATTCATGAAGACTCCTTCATGTTCATAACAGGTGTTATATTTGTGACAGTGTCATGTCAGTTTTATGCACACCAATTCAAAAATAAATACATTTACAAAAAATGGCATGAAATTACAAGAAAGTTAGAATGAAGTTGTGTGAAAATAAAGTCAAAATAATAAGTAAATAAAGTCTTAATGTTAGGAGAATAAAGTCAATATTAGCAGAATAAAGTTGTAGCAGTAATATGAGAATAAAGTCAGAATCACATGAATAAAGTCATAATATTACAAAAAATAAAGTCAACATAATACGTAGATAAAGTTGTAATGTTATGTCATAATATTTTGAGAATAAAATCATAAAATTACCAAAAATAAGGTTGTATTAAACATGTCAGCATCTGGTTATTATAATAATGTTATTCTGATGTCTTAAGAGATTAACCATTTCCTTATTTGTAAAACCAAATATCAAAGTATAATTTCACACCACAGTGGTAAGGCAGCGTTTCTGTCAAATTTACGACTTTATTCTTGTATTATTTTTACTTCATTCTCATAATTTTATTTTATTATTATTTGTTCTTAAACTTGGCTCTATTACTCTGTCTCTAAAAGCTCCATGACTTCTTGTGCAATAATTTCAGATTATTATTATTATTATTAATGTTATTACTTTTAAAAACACAGCCTTCCGTAGGTGATAATCTAAAACCCAAAAACCGTCTGCCATCAGTTCACAGGACTAAAATCATGACTGATGCTGATAATTTTCACTCTGCTAAGTTTGTATAAATGTTTACTTTTATGCAGAGAAAATCTATAACCTTTCAAGTGAGTATCTACTGAATGGACGGATCCTGCATTGTACTTTCTGACCAGCAGATGTCACAAACACACTTTTAAAAGACAAATACACTCGTCAGTGAAACGCATCCATTCCACCTGTAACCTCAACATTTTAAAGCACTTTGCAACTTAATAACTTAAACTATTCTTCTTTACATCTAAATCAACATTTCAGGTGAAATCGTGATTTTTACTCCTAATTTTGCTTTTAATCTCAATCACCACCTTCATCCAGTGTGTTGTAGCCAGATTATAAAAGTTTCTTCAAGGTTGAATGTGTTTAATTTAGGGCCTTTTAATCCTGATTAAAAGTTATGAGCTGCAATAAAGATAAAAAATATGTTTAATTTTATTTAATATCTCATATAAAATGCAGCTTTGTTAATTTAAAATGTTTTTCAGCTCTGGGAATGATCTTACTGAAGAATAATTTCAGTACCTTAATACAGTGTAAAAAAGCTAAAGGAGAACAATGGATGAATAAACACACATTTCAGATATATTTAAATATAATTTAGGAACAATTACAGATCATCTGACCATATTTAAGATTTCTAAGGCACAGCATTGAGATTATTAAATGAAATAATTTTTAAAGATTTTGTTTAGACTGTGCAGAAACCCAGTTAATCATAAACATTAAATATTCAATTACATTCAAATTCAAAGATACTTTATTGACTCTAAAATGAAAATTAATATTGCATTTTTTTGTCAAATATTTTAGAAATGCTCTGAAAAATCTGCAAATAAACATGTGTCCACTGTACAGTGATGCTAACTGCACTGAAATAAAATATATGACTTTATAATTAAAACATCTCTGTAGTAATTTTGTGGTTGCTATAAAATAAAAATAAAACTTGATTTTCAGCAATGCCTCTCTTTCACAGACCTCTGCTTCTAATATTAAATAATCAGGCTGAAAAGTTACAATGTTATATGGGATTGAAAACTGGCACCAAATTATATTCAATGCGTCTCTAGATTTAGTTAGCTGTGACTGTTTTAATCTAATCCAGGGTGACAAAAGTTTAGTCACAAAATCATAAAGTCAAAACTACCAATGGGTCAAAAACTGTCACTTTCTTCTTTAATTTGCAATATTTTAATAAAACTAAGCAGCTCAATTTTTCATGTAGGAAAGCAAAACTAGAAAATCACTTCTGCATGTTTGCCTCATTAAGACAGTCTGCAGATGATTTGTTACTAAACTGGAACAAAATTTACAGAAGCTGATCTTTTCTCAGCACAAGAAAAGGATTATAGTCACTCTGTCTGAAAACATCTTCTGTATTTGGTCAAATCTAATGAACCAATTCAATAAATTAAAGTTTGCTTTAGAGTAAAAGTCACTGAATAAATAGGGTGAAATATAGATTTGCGATGAAATTAAAGAAAATGGAAAAAGCCTGCTTTTTAAAAGATGAATATTTTATGTTTGAACGTAACTTTTTTGTCTATAATAATAAAAAATAAAATAATCACCATCTCTATCAACCGCTTTTGTTGTGGAGGGAGAAATTTGTCCCATTCTTGAATTGCAGTCGAGGGCCATTAAGTGGCCCCAGCGCCACACTTTGGACATCCCTGATCTAATCTATGAAGAACAACAACAAATAGGCTCCAACAGATTTCTGCAACATGTTGCTGACACACTGTTGCAGCAATATTTAAAAAAATTCAACTTCTGTGATAAATCCACTATTATATATTTCATAAATGATTTTGCATATTGCAAGTTGGGCTAAATTTTTTTTCCTTCCACTTTACTACTTAAAACCAACAACTTATTTTAACGTTAAACGACATGCAGGGGAGATAACAAACCGTCCCAGAAGAGTAAAATACCCAATAATCAGCAATTGGACGACCCATTCCATGAAATATCTGAAAGACGGAGCCGCCAGCGTTTCGAGGAGAACCACGAGGACCAGAGGGTGGTTTCCCCTCAGCAGCTGTTCTCCGTCCTGACCCTTCAGTCGGAGAGCGAGAGGATCCCCGGCCGAGGCCTGTGGGCCGGGGGGAGGAGTCTAATTACTGACGCTCAGCGGGGGCCGATGGCTGTTGCTCCTGCCGCTGGTCACTTGGGAGCTTTTTTGACCCCGACACGGAGTAAAAACAAAAAGATAAGGAAGGCCACAATTAGCCCTACGCAGCCTGCGGGGCTCGGGATCAGTGGAGGAGAAGCACAGATGGGACTTTCTCACTTGGATTTGCTGAATCCACATTGCAGCGTGTACAAACCGAGCAGAAATCACTGCACACGGCTGCAGATGCGAGTTTGCAGAATGGGGTTGTACAAAATCTTAAAGGCGACCCGGTATGTCTACATGGTCAACACAAAACATGTTCATTACTTTTTATTGCACAAAATCATTCTTGGATAATAATATTTCAGAATGAGTTATTTTAGGGTCTCTTGTCAGGCCACCCAACTCAACGTTTACACACACACGTGAAAATGGCTGCAAACAGATGCACAAATATACAACTGTTGAAAAGCAGAAGTAGAGCCTCCTGCACGGCCAGGTAGATTGCAGCAAGTGGTTTCTGGATGATAAATCAACAACAAAACATTAGTCTTTTCCAGCAGCGCATACAGTGGCAAAACCAGTTGACCAAACATGCTGGAACTCCATTTGGGTTGCTAGGTAACAGGCCTGGGCTCAGCTGGGGTTGCCAGTTAATGGCACAATGCCTATCAAATGTTAACAATCGGGATGTTTTTGAAACTGCTCATTTTCCAGACATCAAAAATCATTCACTTATTGCCTGTGTGTTTTTTTTAAAGAATTTGGGCAGTTTGTAGAAGAAAATGGACAAATGAAAATGTGCGTGAATTTTGCAAAACAGATCCCCTTAAAAAAAAAATTGTGTGTGTTAGCAGAAGGTTGAAGCAGAGGCGACAAAGGAAAGATAACCAGCTACTGTGTCTATGTAACATTTTGTCGCAATGCAACCACAAACTTTAGTTTATTTCATTTTCTAGAGTTGCGCTGCTGATGGTGGCAGCAGGTCAGAGCAGCTCCGTCACGTTAGTCCTGATTTTTCTCTCTCTGTAGATTTCTGTCCATAATTTTTTGGGTTGAATTTCATGCTTGTTTGGACAATTATTCCCTCTGGTTTGTAATGATGTGCAGCTGGAACGATTGTTGCTTGAACTTCTTTACTTTCCAACAGTTGTTTCAACATGTAACCACGGCAACAAAGCAGGGCATTAGAAAAGAAACTGACATTTGAGTTTCTTCTAAACAAGAATTTTCTACTGATGAGTTGAACAGCACCATTAACCTGCCGTCTTGCTGATAATTAACCTGACCTGTCACATTTAGCTTTTTTTTTTGCATCAGAGAATTATTCTTATTGTTACAGCTACACAGTACTACGAAATCTAGAGATGACAACAATGTTAGTTTGCCCTAATTCAACTCAACCATATTTCTAATTTGGGTCTAAAAATGAGAGCAGAGAAAGATCAGGCTGTGTTTGTCAGACCTGCTCCTCTTCAGTGAACATGACCTTGGATGCTTGCATGCAATCAAAAGGATTTTCTTTACGCTTGATTAGCTAAACTCCTTGATTGGCTCTGGGCTTTTGTGTGTGGGGAAATAACAAAGCAGCAAAAGAAAAGTGTATCATTTCCCTTGGAGTGTCAGATGGTCCCATCGCTGCTCCAGCTGGTCAGGAGGGGCCGCGGCCACCTGGACGCTGCGTCCCGGTCCTGTGAGATCCTGCAGTCTCCTCTGCCATGTGAAAACTCCACTTACTACGCCACTGAGAAGTCCATCTGCTCAGGTCGACACCTCCCAAAGAGTCCCCCCAGCCCTCGACACAAACACAGCTCCCCCCTCAGCCCTCCTCTTTCCGTCCTTCCCTCCCGCCAGCCACAGAGCCTCTCAGCTAAATGAGCAGCATGTCAAATGGAAGCAGGATTTACCCTTCCTTCAACTGGGTAAGGGAACAAATTTGCAGCTGCGTGATGCAATGGATGGAGGAACCCACCTGCACTCCTGCAGCATGGCTGCTGAATCGACAGATGTGTCACTGGTGCGTGACTTTGCACGACTGCAGGGTTCTGCTTTGAAGCACAGCTGCAAAGAGAGGGCGGATATTTGCTGTAACTCTCAAGCAGAGCTGCACAATGTTTCCAATCATAATCAGTGCAGCAATTTCAATGTCTGCAATACTGTAACTGCAAAAGACTGACTGTAGTGCTGCAACTAACGAGTATTTTATTAACCGATTATTCTGATGATTAATCACATAAAAGATATTGGATGAAAACTTTTTGTTTAACCACTTACATCTTAAATATATAATATTAAAAATATATTATGTTACACTTTTTAAAATATGAAAATAAATATTTTATTTCCTAAAATGCAATAACAAAACATTCTTTAGTAAGTCACTTGATAATTTCTGGATAGAATATTTTTACAAACTGGGTTTTGTCATCTTAAATTAAAAAGTTATATATATTTCTATAGGTATAGTCTAGTTATAGGAGGAGAAATGACGCTTGATTTTTTACTAATGACAGAAGAGAAATCCTACAATCGCTAAAATCTGACGCTGTTCCATTTTTGTTTACATTTTGTGAAGAAGGAAGTTGTGCTCATGTCTACTTCAGAGGTTTTTGTGTCGTTTCCTTCAGTGAGTCACAGAGCAGTGGAGGGGAACAAGTTTTTGAATTAGTTTGGATCGTTTGACGCTGCACTGTGAAAGCAAACAACACCAACTGAAAATTTAACAAATGTTGCAATTTTGGTCCTCAATTGAACCGAGTCCACCAGACTATACGTTATGAAAACATAGAAGAAGACAAGAACGCAAATTCCTTCTTCACAAAATGTAAACAAAAATGGAGTAGCGTTAGATCTTTAGTCAAAAAAGATCTAACGAGTTTGTTTAAGTCGTATTTACCCAGAAAGCCTTGCTCTATAGTCCACTTTTTGCTTTTGGAGCGGTCCTTGGTCCTCACATACACAAGTATGAACTAAAAAGAAACAGAGTTTTTAAGGGGAGCAGAGTTTTTTTTTTTTTTTTTAACTTTGCATTAGGGTTTGATTACACATTCAGACATCCTCAAACGAATCAGCTGCAGTGAAAGCACCGTCAGAAACCAAAATGCTCAAGCTCAAGGAGAATAATGGGTACAATGTGATGATAAAGAAAGCAGGAAAAGTGAGGAAAAACACATCACCATTGCAAAGTTCACCAATAATGTCACAGTTCCATGTTTCCTTGTAATGGATGTCTTGTGGCTCCCATCTGAAGCGCTAAGGAAGTAAGGAAATGTGTTTGGTTGTGCCGCAGGCCGGCAGATTCTGGCTGCTGATGGGCAGGTGAACAGCTTGTGGGTAAACCAATTGCTGATGCATGCAGACAGGCTCGGCTCAGACAGCATCTCAACGCCTCTCTCCCATCAATTTCCACACACACTCGCTTTAATAAACGTCGTCTATTTATTTGAAATTAGATGTGACAGCCCCATGTCATTTCACTACGGCGTCTCGGAGCAGACAGTGATGCGCACGGGCCCTCGCCTCGTTTTCTATCAGCAGGTATTGATGTTGCTTTAATGAAGTGCCTAGCACTCCACCCTAGGAAGAGACAAGTCTGTCAGCATATGTAAATGCTTCCTGCCTGTCATTGTTGTGGTGGGTTCAGCATGGGTCAGCGTAGATTCCCCCTCTGGGAACCCTTTGTTCTGGGGCCCGACTGTGCCACATGAGGGGACCAATTACAGAGCTGCGCAGCAGGACGGGGGTGCAAACTTGTTACCCCGCTGCAGTGAGCTAATTATTACCTCAACACTGGGTAGTACAGAGCTAGTCCATCAGGGTGGGGAGCAAAATCAAGGTTGCTGCATGAACATTTTAGAGGTGACTTATTATGCTTCCTTGAACGGGTTAGGATTGGTTTATGTTCACCACATTTTTTGCTCACTCTTAGATATTGAGATTTTACTCTGTTCAGTTCTGCTTATTTTGAGCTCCTTTCAGAATTAGTTGTTTTAGGGCGTCTTGTCACTTTAAATCCAAATAAGCGGTTTACAGAGTTAACACATTCTGTGAATATATTTCAATTATCAAAGTTCAGGGAAAGTATCATCCTTATTTTTCAGCCATAAATAGCAACTGAGCTTCTTAAGTCCCAGCAGAGCTTTCTGTGTTTTGCCAGAGCAAGCACAATCCACATGCAGCAGGCTGCCAACCACATCACCTTGATTTGGTGTCAGGAAGTGATTTATGAAAACACTTCCTGCTCCCTCCGTCTCGACAGAGACCTCAGTGGACCCTGGGTGTTGACACAAAGCCCAGATGGCCAAGCAAACATATTCGCAGCTCAGTGGGCTTTGATTTCCAGCTGCTGAGGAGACTCTGGCTCTCTGCTGATGATCGAGGGGCTCAAAAGATTTGCAAGAATTCTACAAGAGATAAAATTTCAGCTGGCGCTCCGATCGATGCTTTGTTCAGGGCTGCAACACGTCTTTCATGTCAAAATCCCACAATGTTCCACAGACAGACTCCCATCGCTTGGCTGGTAAATAAATACATTTATGGGAGATATTTCTGATCATCCGCCTACACTGGAAGGATGGATGGATGGATGGATGGATGGATGGACGGACGGACGGACGGACGGACGGACAAAAACAAAAAGACGGGTGACTGAGCAGACAAACGGATGGATGTACGGATGGATTCATTGGTGGATGGATGGTTCAGAGATGGATGGATGGATGAACAGATGAGCAGACGGATGGATGGACGGACGGTCGGACGGATAAACAGGTGGACGGCTGAATGGATGGATGAACAGATGAATGGATAAACGGATGAACAGACAGACAGAAGGATGGAAAGATGGATGGATTGATGAACAGATGGACGGCTGAATGGATGGATGAACAGATGGATGGAAGAATAGACGAATGGATGGATAAATGGATGAACAGATGGATGGAAGAACAGACGAATGGATGGATAAATGGATGAACAGATGGATGGAAGAACAGACGAATGGATGGATAAATGGATGAACAGATGGATGGAAGAATAGACGAATGGATGGATAAATGGATGAACAGATGGATGGAAGAACAGACGAATGGATGGATAAATGGATGAACAGATGGATGGAAGAATAGACGAATGGATGGATAAATGGATGAACAGATGGATGGAAGGACAGACGAATGGATGGATGGATGGATGAACAGATGGATGGATGGGAATCTAATGACGATTAAAACCTGACGTGGATTAAAACCCAGACTCCTTGTTTCTCTGAATCTGCATTTTAATAATTTGATAAACAGTAAAAGCGATTTGTCGCTGGATAAACGAGCCGCCTCGCCTGGAGAGCATCGGAGTGTTTTTGTGGCGAATATCTTTGAACCAAACATATAAAAACAAACACTGTGATGTGTGTAGATGGCCGTCTTATCTCGCCATTAGCTCCCTCCCCTTTTATCAAGCCATTCATCTCCTTCCCCCCACCCAGCGGCCAGAGCCGCCCAGCTGCTAGGGGCTACCAGTCCCCCTTGGTGTGTGGGGCCAGTCAAGTGGAAAATGGCTGCCACTGAGAGAGCCCACTTTAGAGAGCCATCATCCTTTGAAGGGGCATGATGGCCTTTGACAGCCGCAGTGTTAACACAGAACCCACATGAACACAGCGCTGCTATTATCGCGTTTACTAAAGCAAAAGTAGAGGAGAGCGGATCAAGGGGAGACGCTAATGGTCGATGTTTGAATCCAGAGATAGAGGGGAGATGGTCCGGGCCCCAGCGGTGGGGAAACATGACATTGGATCACTCACAGACAGGTGGAGATTGTGTTTCAGCGCGTCAGCCGAGCCTGTACCGAACAGGTCGTTCACTGTGTGTGTGTGTGTGTAGCGATGTCTGCCCCATGTGTTCTCCGTTAGCAGCAATGTGATTACTATCGAACCATCATCCAGTTCCAGACCGACACCGCTGCTACAAACACTCCAGCAGAAACAGGTTTCATGATTTGCTTTACAAAAATAGAGTGAAAATCTCACTTCCTGAAAACTGAGTTAGCATCAGAGATCCAATTCATGCGGCTTTACGCACCAATCAAACGGGAGTCCACAATAAATCAACCAATATCTGACTAAACTGAATTTCATTCATTATTCATTCATACGTCTGGCCATCTGCAGCTTTCCAAGGGTTACCTTTAGCCCCAGACTGGGCAACCCCTCGCCCTTTAATTGGAACAACTAATTGAGTTGTTGAAACATTCCCTATAAATGGGATGCCACTTTAAAGGAGCCAATAGTTAATTAGTTTTTATTGACTCCTTTTATGTAAACTGATGAGTTTTTGCAAAAACATCTAGTCGTCTGTAGCTATAATCTCCATTATGAAGGTTATTGGCATCTTTTTAAGTTGTTTTGTTTTGCAATAGCTCTGCTGGCATCCTGCTCTCTATCTAATCCGTTTAAAAACAAACTCTTTATATCCAAGAAAACAACCAAAGTCAAGGTAAAAAGATTATGTTTGAGCTAAAGTTTTAATCTAAAATGATTTGATACAACGGCTCAACCAATCAGAGAACAGCAGTCTACTATGATTAAATTACTTTAACTATAATAGGTGTATAACCGCAGCACACAGTTTATTACATTAGTGTAATTTTGCTATATTGACTGTGGGGAAATTCACAATGTAAACATTGCTTTTCATGCAAAACAGAACTAAGAACGAGATCTGTTTTGTTTTTATTTGGTTAACAGCCCAACAAGTTTTATAAGTACAACCACAAACGTAAATGTATTTCATTAGTATTTGATATAAGCCAACGAAAAGTAGTGCATCATTTTAAAGTGGAAACATTTTAGTATTTTGCTTTACAAATAAACATTTAGTGATCCATGTAGCTGTAGTAACGAGCTGCATGGTTTTTTTTTTGGGGGGGGGAAGAAATACGTTTAGTAGTTTTTCTACACCTCAATTTTAATTTTTGCTTGAGCAATATTATTATAAAAGATTAGTACTGTTACTTCAGAGAAATTTCTGGATACTCTACCCACAGTAGCTTTACTGAAATAAATGACAAGCTTGTTTTACCCAACGTTGCATGAGATGCAGACTCACACCTACAGCTTATGTTAAAGACTAATGGCTCTCAAACAAGCTTTGTTTTTCTGTTATTTTCTATCTGCTGAGGCTTTTCTGCCATTTGGAGATAAAAAAGATGCTGTATATTATCATTATAATATACAGGAGTACTTTACCCTATTTTACCTTCAAGCCCTGAATTTTCCTCCCTTTTACTAACTATCTACTACTTTGTGTTGGTTTATCACATAAAATCCCAGTAAAATACACTAAACGTTTTTGTTTTTGTTTGAATAATTATGCGAGGCACTGCAACATGCTACATTCTAGTTATGTAAATTGTATTAAACATAAAGTAGGAAGAAAGACTTGGGATAAATCAAACATCTGTTTTATGATTTTATTTTTTCATTTTGAGAATAAAGTAGTAATTTTATGAGAACTCCAACATGAAAACTGAGGAATGTTGAGCATCTTTTGAAGTTGTACTCTGGAATAAGTTTTACAAATAATACTTAAAATAAATACTTCGTTTTTTAACAACAGAGTCAGATAATAATCAGCGGCAGGACTTTGATCACTCATGCAAACAACCTTAAGTGTTTGTTTCTGTTTTAGAAGAAAGAACCACAAACTGAACTTATGTCAGATCCTGATAACTAAGCCTTTTATCAACAAAATAACTCTCTTATAATATTAACATGTTTTTTTTTGTAAAATTCCAATTTTTCTACTGATATTATGACTTTATTTTTGTAATTAAACAAAAATTCTCATAGCCTAATACTCAGTCGTACAACTCACAGAGGGGATGACTGAAATAAAAGCCACTTTTTAAAAATATATTCTGTCATTCTTAACTTATTCTTTAAAAAAAGAAGGCGAGAAAAAAAAATTATTGTTTGAAATGGGATCTAATATGAAAAAATCTAACATTTTATTTCTAAGCCATGTTGCCCAGGCCTACCAGCATGTATTGGGAAAGCCTGATTTATAGAAGCAACATACCTTCGCTGTAGTACCCAATGTCACCGTTTGGATGGGAGTTACCGCAGAACACAAAGAAAGTGTTTGGACTCACCATGAGTAATTCAAATGTTAAGGTGACAATGAAAACAGATGCTACGCTGGAAGCCTCGTGAACACGATTATTTTTGACCGTTATATTTTAAAAGCAAACGGCAACGTGAAACGCAACGTCTCAAGAACCTTAGCATTGAGAATCAACCAAAAGCTCCTGCAAAAAGGGCAACATTATTTATTGGCTGCGGTGTGCTCGGATCAGCCTTTGACCTCATGCAACGTGTGCAGCCCAAAATTTATGGATGCGAAAGATAAAAGCAGAAGCCATTTCATCTGGCTCTGCTCTCGCTGGCCCGTCTCCAACACCGGCCGACTGCTGATGTATGGCTGCAGCTCGGCCGGGCCGCTCGCTCACGCAGCTCCGGCACATGTTGCTGCAGGACACACGTGGAGCGTCGAGTGAGCAACAGTGATTTTAACTGCAACAAATGGTCGAGGTATGTCATTATCCAGATTTTTGGTGAGGGGATCATTACCTGCCACAGATGCCACTGTTGTTTTGGGTCCCCATTTGTCCTGAGGCTAGCAAACCACCATACTTGAAAAGAGCAGAAGGTGCCTTTGTGTAGACGCGCACCTGATCTTAGAAATCAACCGGCAGCTCTGCCCTAATGCAAGTCTCCCTGGCTCTGCCTCAAGGCCGTCCATCTGTTGCTGTGACGAAGCGCGGCTGCAGGTGAATGTGTGTGGCTGCAAGTCGGCATCCATCTGGGTGTGCCCTGAGTGGAGGACTGCAGATAACATGTCGAGTTTATTCCTGTTGACACCTTTTGGTCATGAAGACCACATTTAAAGCAAAAAGAGGGAACAAATGATGAGGAATTTGCTAGAAAAATCAGAAAAACACTCAGATCTGTTCAGTCTAGGGCTGAAACGTTTAATCGGATTAATCCAGATGAATCGATTATTGAAATAATTATCAACTAATTTAGTAATTGATTGTTACTGGAATATACATCTTCAAAAAAGCCAATTGCTGAAAGAATAACACATTCAAAACTGGACAAAAATGTTTCAAATAAAATAAAAAAATTTTTATGCAATTATTAATTACTTGAAAAGTAATGAAGAGATTAATCCTACACTTTATACTGATTGATGTTAAGAAGAAAGTGTTGAGCTTTTCACATGTTGATGTTAGAAGCATATTTTAGCTGCAGATGCTGCTATGTTATTACATTTTGGGTAATAAAATGTCTATTTGAAAAAGGAATTAGATTATTTGTTTGTTTTTTTAATCTTTGAATATATTTCCAATATTGCATAAAAAACATAAAATGCACCAATTTTGTTTTTATCTCAATCATCAGAATAATAAATAACTATAATAATTATTGGTTGCAGCCCCAGTTGACACCTTTATTATTGTATTCAACGCAAAAGGAATCAACAAACTGAGAAATATGTTGGATGTAGAATTAGTCAGAAAATTAAAGCACTCAGATCTGTGCAGTCTAACCTAAGTGACATACGACTCATTAATATTCAGGAAAAACACATGCAAACAAACACAAAGTGTCAGCTGTATGGAAAAATACATGGAAATAAACAGCTTGACATTTTCTTTTAACCGTTTATTTTTCTGTGTTATATTTGTTGCTGTCTTTTGGCCAGGATTCCCTTCAACAAGGTTTTATTTTATTTAATCTCCATTTGGTTTCAGTGAAGTATTTTTGAATTTGAATCTCAATCTCATTTTTTTATCTCAGTAAAATAAAGGTTAAATAAAACTTAAATAAAAAAATCTGCTTGTCCATGAAGTGATCCAAGTAAAGTCTGTATTGATGTAGGTGGAGAAAACACAACACTAACATATGTAATACTTTGTTTTCTTCTGTAAATTTCAGAGTGAATGTTAAAACCTTTAATGGATCTGATGGTTTAACTGGAAAAGAACCATAAAGTTTAATTTCCTGCCAGCGTCATGCTTTAACGTCAGTGGATTCTCATCCGAGTCTGGTTCTGAATTGTCTGTTTGTGACTGTGGTTGTATGTAGAGCTTTTTTAAGAAGTGCATGCATGATGATGCACTAGAAAGTGCTTTTAGTTGCCAACGAGATCTGAAAAGTGTATTAAAAAATGATTCACCATTTACTGTTTTTTCATAATGACTGAGGTTATTCAAAGAGGAAACTACGCTACTTTCCCAGGAGTCAAAGGCATATATCTTAGATTGCTTAAAGATAATTTCTGGAGAATTTTTGCTCATTAAGTTAAAATAATGAGACTACATCACTGTGTTGGAACTGAGGATTTAAAATCATTCTTGTTCTTTCCTTTTATCCTTTATCTGTCCATTTGTTGTTGAAGCAATACACAAAATGATACTATAAATCACAACCTTTTAATTTTTATGCTCATCGTAAAATGTTGCTGTTTTCTGACCTGTTATATTTGACACATTTAAGAGAATTTGCTGGGACGTACAATAAATTTTACTAAAATAAACTTGCAAACAAATAAAGAACAAGCCAAGCACATTAAAGTTTAATAACATCACCGAAGTGAAACAAAAAGTCATGTTCTAAGTATACTTTACTTCCAGCCATATTTTTTATTTCAGGTCTTTATGTGAAGGGCGGAAACTTTTCCTGTAACCGGCTGACTTTTATGGGTCATAATGTAACTGGGCTTTGCATTACAGTAAGGAATATCTGTCTGCAAAAAGCCCCTAGGAAGGTGATTTTTGATACCACTGACCTTGTGATTATTGAACCTCGCTGATTGATGTGCGATATATAACCCGCTGCAGGGGCGTTACGTATTGAATCTGTTATATTTGATGTACATAATAGATAAGAAACTGCTAAATAATTCATTGATAACCCAAAGCAGGCATGTGTTGCACAGCTGCTTTGCTGTGAGTTGTTTAAATTTGTAGCGTGTTAAACCACTTTGACATTTAGAGCTTGTATTTCTGCATAATTGGTATCAAAGGACTTGTTATTAGTTTGGCTGCGTGGCGTTTTAAAGCTTTAATGATACAGATTGCTCCTTTATGTATAAACGGCTCCTCTTTAAGCAGATGAACATCAGAAACAGGTGTCTCCTCTCTCTGTAAGCTCCCACTTTTACATGATTTACTTCTTTGTGGGGATTCTGTGCTGGAGAGAATGTCATATGCTAAGTTAACCTCTGCATGGCTCACTGGCTTGCCGCCATTTATGAAAGGACACCAACACAGACGCACTCTCTCCAATGATGACAACTGGCAAAGTCCCCAACCTTTAAAACAGCTCGAGCTGCGGCTGCGGGATGAATCCGACGGCGTGAGTGCACTCAATAAATCTGCAAGGGTCTGATTCAGACTCCCACACATCGCCATTCAGTGTCCTTGAAACCAGCTAGCGCCTATATCTGTTCAAAAAGACAAGATCCATCTGCTCTGCCACAAGTCAATGAGTCACTGAGAGCACTTTTATTTGCGTGGATGGCAGCTGAGATCCATATCATAAATATACTGGGTAACATGCTCACAGATTATTTCAAACCGGTCTTGTGGGTTTGTCTTTTCGTTGCGTGGCGTACTGCGAGGACAGCCAACAATCCCATTGAGAAATTAGCAGGGTCCCCTGTGCTTTCCTCTGCTTTAATAAATAATTCAGCTGTCAGGGTGAAAGCGGGGCGAGAAGACCTTGTCACTTGCGACTGACTCAGCAGTCTGCAGCCTGAGGGTGACACTAAACCTGAGAAATGCATCCTCTGCCATTCATAGCAGGTTGTGACGCTACATCATCGATGGAGACAACGTCATCTTCCAGGTTCAGTTCAGGAAGCCTTATCCTGCCTGAACCAACTTCAGCGTGTCTTTAGAGGTTTTTGTGTGATGCACCAAAGCAGAGTAGTGCATATATTGACAAGGAAGGAAAATCATACAAAGTATTTAACATCCATTACAAATAAAAGATCTTAAACGAGAGCTGTGTATTTCCATTGAGCCCCAACAAGTCACTTAAAGTCTCCACCAGCTTTGCACACTTATGGTGCGTTCAAACCAAACGTATTTCGAGCATTAAAACGCGTCCGATGCTTCACGTTTAACGTGTGTGCACTTTGAAGTCAGACACCTGGCGCTTTGCTCTAGACATGGGTCAGATGAGTTGAAATCGCTGTAGGCAGGGATTGAGAGGAGACTGCTTGGCATGCGTGTCCCTAAACTTTTTCACCGTCTCCTGCATATTTAGTTTAAATAAATACAATGTTTATTTCATGTTTGTTTAATGTGACTCAATGTTTTAGGTCCAAGTTTCCTTTCCACTTTCATTCTCTTTGCTCAGTTTATCTTTCACCTCACCCTCAGTCAGTACTCTGCAATAAATCAATAGCAATAAATATTGCAATTCAAAATACTTCCAATAGAATGTTCAATAATTTCACTGAACTCCGATCTAGAACCGCACAGCATTCTGGGGGATGTAGGCAGAGGAAATATTTCAACTGGAGCTAAACAAGGTTGGTGGAGTCGACCAACTCTCTCACTAAATGGTTACCTAGCAACAACCTGCTGGGTAAGAAGCTGTTTAATACGGTGGCCGACAGGTGCAAATGCGCACCAAAAGAGAAAACACCCCCGAATTAGAAAACACCCCCGAATTAGAAAACACCCCCGAAATCGAAAACACCCCCGAATTAGAAAACACCCCCGAATTAGAAAACACCCCCGAATTCGAAAACACCCCCGAATTAGAAAACACCCCCGAATTCGAAAACACCCCCGAATTAGAAAACACCCCCGAATTAGAAAACACCCCCGAATTCGAAAACACCCCCGAATTAGAAAACACCCCCGAATTCGAAAACACCCCCGAATTAGAAAACACCCCCGAATTAGAAAACACCCCCGAATTCGAAAACACCCCCGAATTAGAAAACACCCCCGAATTAGAAAACACCCCCGAATTCGAAAACACCCCCGAATTAGAAAACACCCCCGAATTAGAAAACACCCCCGAATTAGAAAACACCCCCCGAATTAAATGCAGCAAACAAAAAGTGTTGAAAACGGAAGTGCTCCAGACCACTATGGGGAGTCTATAACAAAAAATAGCTGTGTCCGAATTCAGGCTCTGCATCCTTTCAAGGGCCCTGAGAAACTGATCCTTCGAAGCATAGACATAATAAAAGAGTACACCCTCCCCCCCACGATTGGCTGCTCCGGCGCAAATACACTTTGCTTTGCTCAACCAAAACAGCAGAAGATGCCTTCAGCACTGCGGAATATTGTTGATCGGATCGACGGACTACTGACGTGAGGGCTCGACAGACTTTTCGCAAGTAAGATGGACATATTACTGTGTATTTTTGTGATTAGAATATTACTATACTGTATTTATGTCCACTGGCGAAATACCAGCTAATGCTAGCTATAGTGCTTGGTGTTCAGCCCCCGCTCTGACAGCTAACCGAGATTCCGTAAATCTTAAAATGTTTCAGTCATTCTCCAACATTTAGATTATCTGATACAAGAGCCTACTATAGAAATGAAACAATATTATAAAAATCATAACATTCACCAGCAAAGTTTACACAGATGACAATGGCTATTATTTAATTATTTAACTCAGTCAACGTAAGATAACTCGAAAATGTCCCGTTTTTGTTTTGAAGGTTTCCTACGACGTGAGGAAGAAGGGAGAGACAGATTCACTGCACAGCACGGATGAATCTCGTATCGGATTTTGGACCCAATCTCAGCTGCTGAATCACTCTTAAACCAGAACTCGTAGGCTGGAAAACATTATATATATATATATATATATATATATATATATATATATATATATATATATATATATATATATATATATATATATATATATATGTGTGTGTGTGTGTGTGTGTGTGTGTGTGTGTGTGTGTGCGTGCATAATCATGCATAGCCTAATGTATATTATTCAGTATTAATGATTATTTATTTATGTTTGTATACTTATATAAGTATGTATTGATAAGACGAGAGCGGTTCATTAGGCGTCTGTCCTTTTATTATGTCTATGTGAGAAACGGCCCGATCTACAGAAGACGGGTCCTTCGAAGGCCACGAATATGGACGACCAGAAGAGAGAAGCTGTAGCCTCCGGCTAGCTGCCTAGCCTCCATCTCGGCGTTATGTTGCTTAGCAACCGTGACAACGTGAAGCACAGAGCAACGAAGGAAAAAAAACGGACTCAGTTGTTTTTTACTCTTTATTTCTGTATTATTCTTCACCTTTTGTAATAAAAGTTGTTCCATAGTAAAAAGAAAATCTGTCTGATTCTAAAATGTTTAATGTATACAAGGGATATTATTCATTTTCAAATACTCTCCAGATCTCAGGTAGTAAGACATTACAGTTAAATAAACTATGTTTGAAGGCTTAACTTTAATCAGTCAAACCCATTTGCTCAGGAATAAATTAAATACTTTATTAATATCTACATGGAGCGCCCGGCCAGCTGACAGCTTGCGAGTGAAGCTGGCTGTTAATGCAGCGGGAGAAGACATCTCCGAAAACGTCGGAGCAATATTGGAAGTAGGTGATTTATTAATGAACCGAGCAGATATTTCAGATCTACACATCTACATTCTCGCCTAAAAACATTGTAAAAAATAAATTTGTGTAATTTTAAGTGTAATACAGCAAAAATTATTTTGTCGCCATTGCTGCTTCGGGGGTGTTTTCTAATTCGGGGGTGTTTTCTAATTCGGGGGTGTTTTCTAATTCGGGGGTGTTTTCTAATTCGGGGGTGTTTTCTTTTTTGTTTGCTGCATTTCATTCGGGGGTGTTTTCTAATTCGGGGGTGTTTTCTAATTCGGGGGTGTTTTCTAATTCGGGGGTGTTTTCTAATTCGGGGGTGTTTTCGAATTCGGGGGTGTTTTCTAATTCGGGGGTGTTTTCTCTTTTGGTGCGCATTTGCACCTGTCGGCCACCGTAGTTTAAAGTTCCAACAGACTTCGGTTACCTAGCAACAACCTGCTGAGTAACATGGGAATTATATCCAAATTCTGTTATTTTAAAGATTAAATTTAAAAAACAAACAAACAAAAAAAAACATATTATACAAATACAGATTCAGGGAATTAAATACTTTTCCAAATCATAAAAAACAACTATGAAACTAATACTTACAGTCGGTAATACTGTCTGTTAGAAAAGGGTGAAGTGTTTCTAATGCCAAGTAGATTATCAGGTCGATAAATAACATCATAATAAACAAACTGTATGTATGACTCTGTATCTCATGAGTTTTTTTGTTTTTTCTTCATTCATTGAAGTTACTCACAGTAGGATATTCAGAAATTTCACTCAATTAAGAGTAGCGATAACTTATAAAAATGTTACTCAAGTAAAAACAAAAGGTACAGTGTAGTAAAACTAACTCTAAAAGTAATTTTGTTTTCAAAAAAGTTACACAAGTAAATGTAACGTAGTAGATGTAACTACTTGCTACCCATCTCTGCATGTAAACCAACTGAACTGAACTGACTGCAGTGTAAACCCTCTCAGTAAAACCACCTGCTCTCCTCGGGAATGTTTTGTTTTCCTTGGTCTTGTTTTGTAATCCAGTCATAACCTGCTGCCATAACGCCTGTTTGCTTGTAACCTCTCTGTAAAACAGCCATCTTGTTGCTCATCTCTCAGGCTGGTCTCATCCGATGTCTAAATGCAGAGCAGTTTACTGGCCCAGTTTCTGCTCAGAGAGCCTTGGTTTATTAATGTACACTCTGGATCTAAATCATAAAGCTTTACAACCTGCAGACTGAAATATTTATCCTCCTAAACCATGTGAACATTGAAAAAGGTGCACAGACTATCCTCTTGTGCAGATTTGCATTACAATCTGCGCAAGATAGCTAATATTTCTCAGCCTTAAACAGACCCTGCTGATATCCAGATCGGCTGATTGAGATAAGTGAGGCAGGACTTCCTTTATACCACCCCATTTAAAGGGACAATTCAGGGATTTTTTTCAGGCCGGTTTCTGCTCAGAGGTTGTGTGTGACCTTTAAATGTCTTACCAGCAGCAGATAGCTGTTTGAGCATCCTCATATTGATGAAACAGATTAGTTTTCCAGCTAACAGATAGAGCGCGGCTGAGATAAAAACCACACTTCTGCTATCTTGAAACAACTCTAATCTCCGAAGTGTCATCGTGGTTCAAGTAAACACTATTTTACAAACGTTTACACAAGAAGTCTGCATCAGTTAATAAACCAGTGTTCACTTGAACCGCTATTATAATTTTCTGTTTTATGTTGCACCACTTTTAAAACACTGTTAGCATACACTAAATGTTTTATTTTTGACTGGTGCTTAAAGTTTCTCAATAGGAGGGAAGGCCAATATTGTGTCAAGAATCACATATTATATAAATTTATGACACAAGTCATTTTTTAAGCTTTTGTTTGTTTTTATTTTGATAAATATTGCTTACAGCTAATTAAAACACAAAATTGTGTTCCCCAGAAAATTAACACATTACATAACACCAACAGAACATGTCAGCCTCCTATGAAGTGCATTCCTGTACAGTATATGGACTCTAGGCTTGGTTTGCAGCACTGAATTACTGCATCAGTGCAGTGTTAAGGTGTGAAGGTGTTAAGATGTTAAAGTGTGACTTAACGCCCCTCTGAAACCACAACTGACAGCACTGACACGATTTTAGCTAAAATAATGTGGAGCTCAATAAATTCACACAAAAATGTCAAAAATCACACAGGAACATAAGAATAAAAGGCAAAATAACATATTAAATAAAGTTTATCAGTAAAAAAACATTGATGTGGTGGTGAGTAACACTTTAGGGAAGCCGAAGTTGCTTTAAAGCTGCAGGATGTAACAATGTGACAGTATAATAAGAGACAGATAATCTGTGAAAAGAATCAAGTTCCTCTAACTCCCAGTGCTAACTAGAAACAACCAATCACAGACAGGAGGAGGGTCTTAGCGCTGTCAATCACCTTATTCCCCTCTTGTTCTTTGCTATGCAGCGGTTTCTCCCTGATCTCTAGACTGTTTGAATAGAAAATTGGCTTCAGAACGAAAAATTGTTTGTGAATAGAATCATAAACCTAAAAATCCGAACTGAATCGAATCGCTAGACACTGAAAGAGTCGCATCTCTAGTTTATTGTGTAGCTCAGTATGTTTCTGTGTTTTATTCTCCCAACTTTTAGATGGATTGTCCATATAACTGCCTCCAGCTTTCAGTAAAGAGGGAAAATATTTCGCTCTACGGTCCACAGACCTCTAAGCAGACATCTGTTTCACTCTGGAAACAACCTCTGATCTGAGGATGAAGGCCAACTGTCACATTAATGAAGAAATGGATCATTTCAACACGTGGTGACACTGGGTTTTTCTATTATTGATCAGTCGCATGAGTGAGAGGTTAGGGATGATTCGTCTCTTCAGAGTCAGCTTCTGTCACAGAGAAAAATGTTCCACCCAACAGCTCTGACTGCAAGCAAGTTTCTAACCTGAACAGTTTGATCAAACCTACAGAAAAAGTATTTTAAAAATCATTGCTCTTTTAATGTGAAGTTTATAGACAACTACAACACGTCCAGGAATGTGACTGTTGCCCTGATGTGTGTCCAGCTGTTATTTAAGACGACATGATGTAATTACTTCTGCATCCTGTTATTGATTATCCACTAATTAAAACCTGTTGTTAAGCCTTTGCTGGATTTGCTGAGTACAGTGAAAATCAACAGGATTGACACTGCTGGTGTGGGCTTTGATTCAAACTATTGGTCCAAATCTCATTTAATTATCAAACTCTCATTTCCCCCCCATTTCTAAAACTGCCTTGGTCTCTATTTAGACTAAATCTGATTTCAGTGTAAGCCTTTGTTTAGTTAGAAATCCATCACTGCATGTGTTAACCCCCTTGATCTTCCATCTGTCCATCCATCTATTATGCATACCTGCTTATCACATGTAGAGGCAACACCGTGAACAAAGCCACAGGCAGGTTATCACAGCAAAATAAATAGAAGACAGATATAATTTGATGATAAGCCCGGTCAGAGAAAGACCACTGGATGTACAGGTTCATCTGTATAAATAGATTTCAAGGGTTTATTTCAGCTCAATTTGATCATTATAGGTTACAGCAAATCAAATGTGAAAAAAGTGACTCTTTGATATAAAACGCTGTGTAAAGAAATCCATAAAATAGTTTTTCTTTGAACCATTTTAAAAATTACATACTGTACTTCAGGGTTTATGTAGGTTTCACCAACTCAAATTTAAAACTGTTTAAGACAAGAACAAATAAACTTTAAGACCTGTATCACAACATAAATGTACTAAAGAAACTTGCAGACTTGTACTTCTCGTACTGCAAATGGTTCTCAACACTCTCTCTGCCATAGTGGCAAACTCTTTCTGTACAGAGTGGACGTAGCATCATGGAAGTTGACAACAGAAGACAAAACATCATCCACTCAATGAATTTGCTGACCCACGACAGGCCCAAAAAAGCTACCTAGCGGTACCCTACCTACCTACCAAGGGTACCGACAGCCAGCTAGCTTTTCGAGCTATCCTTGCTAGCTAGCCTCAACCGCTTTGAGTTTCTGAACGCATTGAAGATGAAACTTATGCCTGGCAGAAAAATCCCACAAGAAAATCTAATCTATACATTCAATATTCCTGCCACAACAATATTTAAGACCTGCGATTAACATTTTGTTTTAAATTCAGACATTTTAAGGCCTTAATTTTAGGTAAACGAATAAGACTTTTTGGATGCGCAGACACTGTAAACATATTGTGTCTTGCATATAAGATTTTTGTTAAGACTGCAACCCTCCACAATCTACCCACAGTAACAGCAATGGCCTACATTGTATTCTAATGATTATAAGGAAGTCCAGTTTTATTTAATAGCTGCCTTGAGGTCATGTGAATTGTTGGCTCTGATGTTTGTCATCTTCCTCTTGACCGGTTTAAGGTCAGCACAGTTAGCTGGTCAATCTGGCAGTGTGTGCAGGAGTCAAGACTTGCAGGAAAAGGAAATCAGCACCTCCACTAAGCTTGTTAGCAGCGCTGAGGCATGAAGTGCTCTAAACATTACTTTTACACAAATGCACTGACTTTGGACCAACATCAGTTGGTAGCATGGCTGCTATGTCAACCCTGATTGGACAGCTGCTTGGATTCCGTCCCACTCTCTCAATGTCTGAGACCTTGATTTCCAAATGAAATGCAAAGATTTCTTTCATTTAAAAAAAAGATTTTGATCCTTCTCCTCTCCATCACACTTTTTCCTTCCACTTAGCTTTCCACTGATATGCTTAGAATCAGCAAAAGCCTTTAGTTGTTACCCTCCTGATTTTTGGTGTCAGTGACTGTTGGACATCTGACAAATCAGCAGCGTTCCCCACGGCTGAGTAGTAGTATTAGACCATAACACATTTCTATATGAAAAAACATTTCTTTAATCTTATGTAATATTTCAACTTAAACTTATTGAAATAAATATATAATGGCGCAAATAATCTGTGTAATAACTAAAATAAAAATAAAAGCATAAAGCTTTTGACAATATTCTAATTTATAACCATACTGTACCTAAATAAAATCTGACTGAAATGAAATCCGTACTGGATGTTTTAAGCACGTTTTTCCTGACCGTAGTGAAACTTTCTTCAAAATTAAAGGCTGCAATTAAAGGAATCAGCAGCAAAACATATTCCTCCACTTCCTTGAAAGTCCCTTTAAAGCAATAAAAGAAGATATCTCAGTTGTTGTTCTTTTTTTTTGTTCACAAAGAGGAAATAGAGTGCTGTTTTAATTCACGTCCAGATGCACATGGCTGCTTCAACAGCTTTCTAATTCTTTGACTTTTGATAGGGGACTTGACAATGACTGTGAGCGCAAACTGTCGTCGGCAAAAACAGACACATTACTGTCAATCTCAGGAGACAGGCACCGTGCCAATCATCACTGATGTAGAGAGGAAGATTAAGCGACAGCAGCCTCCTTCAAGACATGAAAAAAGCCTTTTATTGAGAATTCAAACAGGTGTCATACTGGTTTCTGAGAGGCAATACAAATGACAGACTACTGAGCCGTAAATAGCACAGCAGATGATGGGAGATTGGCCATATGTCCACTGTGTGTGTATGCGTGCGCACGTGTGTGTGAGCGCCAGCAACACTGGCTTGGTTTGAGATTCTTTTGGGAACGTCCCAGTAAAAGCTCCTTTGGGAGGGGAAAAAAAAATTAGCTACAACCTCCATTCAGCTCAGTTTTGGTCAGCTGAAATACATAAACTGTGTGGTTTTCTCCTCTGAGGAGTCCATGCATTACAATTAGGGCATTAGTTGTGATTAATCGATTACTAAAATAATCTCCAACTAATTTAGGTTGGAGATTAATTTAAGCAAAAATTGTCCATAGAATATATACATTTTGCATTTAAAGATGAAAAACCTTCTTTGTATGGAAATATGTTTTACCCAAAGCTCATTAAGCGGCCATTTTAGATTCATCTGGTTTAAATTGAAAGCAAATTTCCTTTTGCTGTCAAGTTATTAATGGGTTAATCCAGTAAATTAGTGCTACACTGCACTGATAAGTCAATCAGAAAGGCCTGAGGTTTTCACATGTTGATGTTAGAAGTATTTATTTAGCTGCAGGTGCATCCTACAAATAATCAAGTGTTGAGTAAAGGAATGCCATTGCATTTTAAGCAACAAAATTTTTACTTTCTTTATTAGTTTGGATATTTTAATGTACTTCTAATATTATTTAAAATGGCTTAAGTGAAAAATCTGTGGAATATGGTAGTTTTTATTTGATTAATCAATTAATCGTTGATTACTAAAATAACCGTTAAGTCAAGTCGAGTTTATTTGTGTAGCACATTTTCAGCAACAAAGTAGTTTGAAGTGCTTTGCATTATAAAATCATGCAGTCATCAATTATGAAATGCACATCAACTGCTCTAAACAGGTGGGTTTTTAGTTTTAGTTGCAGCCCTAATTAGAATGACAATTTTTCTGGGTGCTATTTGTCACAGCAAAGCAGTTAATCAAAACATTGTCAGAAATAAAACGTCAAGCTAAGTGAGAAAGCCTCAACTGTCAAAAAATATGACATCAGCTTCAAATTCATCTCCTCATTACCCTTCTTGGTGTCCCCTCTGCAATCAAGACGGTGACGGTTCCGGAGAGATCTACGTGCATGGGTGCAAGCCAAGGATAGGGCGCTCTCCGAGGAGCACGCAGCTCCATCTGGGCCAGAGTAATTGGCCTGCTATTCATATTCAGCAGTGTAATAGCCTCTAGCCATTCACGCAGTCACACATGAACTAGTTACACCAAGAACAATCAGAAGACGGCAGGACCTGAGCGTCGGTTTTCCATGAGAGGTTACAGAGACAACACACAGAGAGAGAATCTAACCAGGTTAGATTTGATGCATAAGAAGATAAATCCCTCTCTGATTGAATCTGTCAAACATTATCCACCGGATCCCAGTCTGCAGCATTTAGCGGGGAGATTTATGGCAGAAACACTGCCAGGCTGCACATGTTCTGTTATTACGCAGGTGAAAAACTGTGAGTGGATGTCAGCCACTCTGTGAATCTTGCATCATGATGAACTGCCATTATTAGAGTCTGCTGCATGTGAAAAAAAAACTGCCCTCCTTTTCCTTGAGAGAGGCCTGCAGCTGTACTGCACTCTCAAATGCATGCAGTGAATCATCAATTACTGTGCCGGATCTCAAGAAGTGTTTTCCTGCAGAATAAATAAGTATGTTAAAGGATGTTCACTGTACATGCACACATATTTCCTTGGCAGAACATAAGGAGTATAACCTGGATCCATTCCCCGCTTACAGCCATTATTCACCAGCAGCAGTGCAGCGAACTGTAAAGCTCCCTTCTTTAGAGGTAAGTTGCTGCTGGTGTTGTATTCCTGCGTAAAAAAAAACACCTATAATTACCTGTGTAATGGAAGAAAGCACCCTTCATCATCTGATCATTCCTCAACAAGATAAATATGGTGGTCAAGGCATTTAGAGACAAATGCCATCCTCTCGGTGACAAGGGGGTTTGAGTGCTGTATTTATCATGGTTTGAAGTGGTGTCTGAGTCTAACCAAAGTACTGATTATTCAAAGTGAAGAGGAGCTGCCAGGCCATTACCTCCCAGAAAATAACAATGCGAACACCCGCCTGCCCGGCCTTCCCCAATGTAGTCTGTCAGAGCTTGTCAGCTGCAGCACCATTCATTCAATCTCAACAACCACCGAGCTCCAGGACCCATTCCTTCTCCCTCACATTTACCTCCCGGTGCCTTGCAGGACACCCCCCAAACACCACCACCACCCTTCAGCCCCACCCCAAACTCACTTCCTCCCGCTCCGCTCCAACCCCTCCACCCTACTTGGTCCTGATGAGCCATTGTGAGATTCAAGCAGATGGATGGGGAACAAAGGGGTGAGAGGGGGCCCCCTTTGCCTGTCCCCCTTGTATCACTGCCAGCCAGGCTCTGGGTAATCTTCTCAAGCTTTCACGGCGGAGCAATGAATAACCTCAGCTTCCACTCTGAGACCCAGGCTCCGCCGCGGCCGCCCCCCCCGCTTATCTCACCCTCTGCAGACTCGCCAGGGCCGGCTGCTCCCCGGATAGCATCTCTCACCCTCGCTTTCTCTGCACTGTTTCTGCCCTCCGCACCCAATCAGGTTTTTTTTTGTTTCTTAGGGCGTGTTACAAGGCCCAGAGATTAATTGGGGCTGTGGCTGGATGACATCTGGTCGGAGCTTCATAAAAGTCTGGGTGCTTGAGCTCTGCCGGGTTTATAATGGAGTGTATATAAGTTCATTTTCTCTCAGACAGAGTGTTAATCAGAGCCTCTTCAATGGCCGTGTTGGTGCTATTTTAGGGTGGTGGTAGTAGTAAATTAAATTACTGAAAGCGTAGGCCTAAACCGTGCTTTCTAGAAAGAACTTTTTCATTTTTGACTCAAAGGACGAAGGATGTTGGGAGGTTTTAATTTTTATTCCATCAACAGTCCGGAGACTGACATTGAACCGGTCCAACTCATCATTTTCATTACTCTGCGGTAAAAAGTGTTCCATATTAATACATACTTTTTATCTGTATGCATTGCGTCCCAACATATAAACAGCAGAACTGGTGTTAAAATCTGTTTTCTGGAGTTTTTAAATTGCAAATAGTGTTTTTTTTGTGTGTTCAGGTAAGCCTGGTTACATAATTGTGTCAAAATTACACATTTTACTGGATAAATATTTCCAGACATTACCGCGATAAACAATAATATTGTTGTTTTGAGACCATTTTCAAGTAATATAACAGTAATGGCAATAGCAATGCAAGTTCACCCTTCCATTTTTAACAGACATTTAACATGGGAACTAGACAACATTTTTAAATATCCACAATAAAAACACAAAATAACTGAAACAAATGAAATGAATTATGAAGTTTCAGCAAAAACAAAATTGTCCTTTAAATAAAGGGCTAGTTGAGACCAAAGCACCAAACTGGAGCATTTTCTAATCTAGACAGAGAGACATGAACAAAACAAAGCAATTATGCAAATGGAAATTATTAAGATAGTCTTAATTTATCTTGTGATTATCTGATTTACTGCGACAGGCCTAAATTTGTAATCTTAAAATGGCGTTCAGGGTCCGTTTACCTTTCTGTAAATGAACCGTATTTGTGACACTTTCTTCTGATACACCAATTGACCAATGATCCAAAAACTCTTTCTTGATCATTTGATCAAATAAAAAATCTGTATATGTGTCGAAACTTAAACTGGCACTCCGTTTGGTTCACAAACACACCAGGTCTGGCTCACTTTTCTTTGATAAATGAAAGGGAATAATCTCTTTCCAGTAGAATTTCAGTTGCAGAACCTGCTGCAATTTGCTTTTTATATGATTTTTTTTATTTAACTTTACAAATCTGTTTGTGAGTTACTCTTAAGAATCAATATCTGCAGAGTAGCCTGGAAACAGGTCTTTTGCACCAATCAGCACAAATCAGCAAGTTGGTGCAACTTTATTAGATTACAATTAGTTACAAAGGATAAACTGCATAATGAAAGTACTCACATCCTCATATACAAGATTATAAATAAATAAAGGAAGCCAGACGTATCAACTGGATTAAGGTGGCTGTTTATTAAGCAAACCCAACAAAACTTTAATCCAGAACCCAACGCTGGAACTTTTCTTTCACTTTTCTCATCATTAGAGCCGCAGCGTTGGGTTATATGATCACTTTTGGGCACAGCGGTTTGTTTGTTTTTGCTATTAAACATGTTTTTGTGTTATACTCCCATCTCATTTATTTTAATTAGGGCAAGCAACATCACCAGAACACCATGTTGCAAAGCTGCAGCATGCATTCAGCACAAATGAATAAAAGATAATACACAAAAATACTCTGATCTTTATATAGAAAATAAAGCGAACAGCCTCGGTTTTTAAAATGCAAAGACTTGCAGTCTTTGACTAACACAGTGTAATTATATAACAATAATAATCGCCTCCTTGTATAAGGGTATCACAGGTCTATTGACTCCCACTTCCTAGTGAATCATTAGAAAAGAGCAAAGAAGCTCCTCAATCACTAATAATTGCTTTGTGCTTGCGCCTCCACAGCAATAACAATCCACCTGTTCTGCTTTACAGGAACAGCTTAGCCACTCCACGGCTTCCTTGCACGGCCCTGCTAAAATATTGAGCATGTACTTAAGTGCTATTTGGCCAAGTGTCATTTAGGCTGACGGGCTCTCCATCCACAAAAGATGTCTTTAAGTGACTGGATCAGAGCTGGTAGAGAACCACAGAGGAATACACAGGTGTTGAATTATTCACTCGCGATGAAAAATTTACACTTTTGTCCCACAAACTCTTAACTACAACTATAAAGTGGGGCTGCAGTTAGAGTCACGGCAGGAAGCTGTTTCTAGACGGCTTCAGAGGCGATAAGATGATGTAAGATCAATGCCTGACGTCGTTAATTCTGATTAATAAAACTCACCCAACGCGGGGAACAGGTCTTAAATTTATGTTTCGGTGAACTTACAGACAGGATAATTTATGCATCAGTGGCATTTATAAATATTACAGTCTTTATGTAACATGGCTACAGCTCTGATTTCATAATGGAAGATGTCAGAACAGAAAAAACAGATATCGCTTTACAAATTTGCTTCCTTTAATGTGTAAAACAGATAATTTTGATGTTAGACTAAATTCAGCTTTCAGAGCACTGAGGGTCCATTTTGCTCCACAAACATGATGTGACACTGGCTGATTAAATTACCGCTTTATTGACTTTCGGGAAGCACTTGCCTAAATCTACAAGATTAGCCCACGATTAATGTTGGACACTTAATCCTTTAGCCAAATTGAACTGTTTGAAACGATTGTGGCGGAAGAAGACAAAGCTTTCACTTTCTCCTCCTCCAGCAGCACCTGCCACCTGCTGTCCTGTTTCAGAGCCACACGGCGGAAAGAAACAGCCTGTCATCTAAATAACCGCCGCATGCATGCTTGTATCGTTTGTCCCTTCAAAAGTGTCACACTGTGCAGGTGTAGCCGTTTCTTACAGGTGAATTCAACAGGATGGAAGATGAAGAGTAGGCAGTATTTGAGATAACTCTGCTCCTTTCCATTCAAAACAATGTTTGGAGAATTTAAAGGAAGAATAAGGAAGTGATTGGAGTATATTACTGGAACCAGAGAATCCAGTAACGCTGGTCAACAGCCAAAACATTGTCTGGGGTTTTTCAACTGTCTTAGGGTAATTTTGATGTGCTGAATCCAAAAAATCTCATTGGTTTTGCTTAATCAGGTCAACTTTCTGAACTAAGGATGCAGGGATGCAGTCATGATGGCTGATTACTGTTGGACTCTGAAAAGAGAGATCCCAGCTGCAGAGCATACGAGGCGGTCAAAGTTCAAACCCTGAATTTTGCACGATGAAGACGTAATGTTCAACTTATATGCACTTACTCTTATCAGTGTTTATTACTCAATTTACAGAAATCCAGGTTTGTATCATTTAACTAATACACTCTGTTAGAAAACAGTTTTTTTTCTCCTAAAACCTTTTTTGGGTGAGAAATATTAACGGAAATGAACTGATAATGTCACAAAAATGTAATCAGTTTAGTCAGAAGATGGGATTTCTCTAAATCAAATTAGAATAAAAACCTGACCTGCTTGAGGAATAATGGGTGTCATTTTTTGGATTCAGCGGTACAAAATAGTCCTAATTCAGTTGGAAAAACAACAACTTCCAAATAATATGTTTTGTAACCTGGTGTAATCTATTAATAAATGAATGATTTTCATTTACAGGAAAACAGGAAGCAGCAGAGGATCCTCAGGACTCAGAAAGTTTCACATCACACAGAAACCGTTTCAAATTCTTCACCATTTAACAGCGAATTACCAAAAAATAAAATAAAATAAAAAAATAAGGAAACCTTTAATAGACTTATTCAAACCAAGAATAACCTGATTATAAGGTAAAGAGTTTTATGGCCTCATTCAGACAAACAGAAAGAAAAACGCACTTCATCAGCTGCACATAGAGAATTAAGTATTTAGGATTATGTTTCCTCCTATTAATGAATCATTATAGAAAGTGTTTGAGGTCACTCTGACGCAGGTAGGTGTTGCTGTTACTTCTGGTTCGGGTTGTTGAATGAACTGGATGAATTGAATCACAACAGAAAAATGAAAACCAGCTCAGCTATCCCTCTCCGTTGTGTTTGGAAAATATGGATTCCTCTGTAGAACTTGAAATTTAAACAAACTTGACACAAAACGGATAAAACATAAAATTCAGACAAACAGATCATGGCTGCTAGCAAAACAAAGAAAACTGTTTCTCTAATATTGCTTTGGGTAACTGATAACATTTTGATTCACAAAGCCCCACAAAATGCTTTTTTTCCTTTTAACATATTAGATCTATTTTCTTGCAGCACACCAGTGTAACTAAAGTGATGGTAAACTGGACTCGAAGCGCTTCCAACCCGGCGTAATGCTGAGCTCAATATTATGGTTGAATGCCTCCTGTATGAAACAAATGGCCCACCAGTGTAGCTGCAGCTCCTTCAGCTAGCAGACCTCCTAGCTTATATCAATAATGCCTTCTCTTTCAAAATGTATTGAAACATGAGGCAATATGGCAATTATTTACTGGAATTTGATCAAATGTGGTTGGTTAGTTAGCTACAGAGCAGCTTAGTGTTATGGTGAAAACAGTTAGCACTACACTGCTAATCAATGAGATGCTCATATGCTGCTGTCTGGAATAGACTTGTATAAATGTGGTATATTTTGTTTTGGAGAACTTTGCAGAGCTGTGAAATCAGCAGTCAGTCAGTGAAAAGCCGTAAAACTCACAGATTCGTCTTTTAATGGGACGTTCTGGTTGGTGAGTTTTGCCCCACAGGAACATGAAGCAACATTGCACAACACTAACTCAGCATCCACGGCTTTCAACGAAGCAGATCTGAGTGAATCCAAGTGTAATCACCAAGGGTAACAGGCTTTGTAAAAAATAAATGCTATTATGAAATTCTTGTGTTGGTAACTTTCTATCCATTTGGATGTTTACAGTTGGACAAAGTAACGGGTAACTGGTTTAATGCAGATGCACCGGAGAACACTTTTACTTAAAAATATGCATTTGTAAATATACACAGTTTATCCCAGAAGATTTTTGGTAAGTCTTGAAAATGGATTTAGAAAAATACCATCCAACAAAAATGACTAAACTGGAGCTATTTTAAAATGAAAAATGGGTAAAAATGTCACTTTCTAGACAAGGTTTCACCAACTCAAATTTAAGACTTTTTAAGACCTCAATGAATGAAATTTAAGACTTCTATCATGACAGAAACGTAAAAGATATAAATTAATTGTACAAGTTGGTAACAGAGCCAAAGGCAAAGGAGAGTATTGAATAGCCAACTGGTGAAAAAACTAGCTAGCTTTACAGTGTATCAGCAGCTAGCAATAAAGATCTCTGTGCATGACTCAAACTGTAAAGATGTCTGTGCATGACTCAAACTGTAAAGATGTCTGTGCATGACTCAAACTGTAAAGATGTCTGTGCATGACTCAAACTGTAAAGATGTCTGTGCATGACTCAAACTGTAAAGATCTCTGTGCATGACTCAAACTGTAAAGATGTCTGTGCATGACTCAAACTGTAAAGATGTCTGTGCATGACTCAAACTGTAAAGATGTCTGTGCAAGACTCAAACATGTCACACAACAGGAAAGTTCTGCAAAAAAAAAAAAAAAAAAAAAACTATATTGAAGAAATTAAATTGTAAACCTGTGGATTATAATACTTAAGGCCAACCTATTTCCCCTCCCAAATGAATTTAAGATATTTTAATGCCTTCATTTTAGATACATGAATTTAAGACTTTTTAAGGATGCACGGACACCCTGCAGAGCTGGATATAATGGGTTTAAATCCCTGGATTGAGGCTGGAACGTGTTTCTTTATCAGATTTTGCAGTTTAAAACATCATTACTGATTTACAATGCCTAGATGTGTAGCATCATAAAGGATACAGGAGTGACTCTGCCTACTTGTCAAAGGTTTTCATCCCGTATGATAATGAAATAAAATATATTACACCTCTACAATCACCACAAGGCATGTACAAGTCGGTCTTTTTTTTTTTTTTTTAATATGACACATTTTGATCTCCAGTTCTGCTTAGGTGCAAGAGAAATATTTATACTCAGCACAACTTTACAGAAGTGAAGCTGTTCGACTTTGCTCTCTTGTGTGATGAAAGAATGTGAATGCTTGGCGGTAATCATGCTGGACTGACAAATCTGCTAAAAATGCTAATCTTCTGCAAAGTATGTCAAGAAACAGTTCAGTGCCGGCTTTTCACAAACACGCTATTTTTGTTACAGTCAGTTTTTACCTGTCAGACGAGTGTACATTCAAGTGTCAGATAAAGAGAGCCACCATCAGAGCTTTATGGCTATTTATGAAAGACAATGAGGAACAGAGAATGGGAGCCTTATTTAGACAAAAGGGGTTTGCAGGGACATCAGACATCATCGTGTGACACTTCAGTCGCAGGCTCAGCGGTTGTTTATACATAATTCCTTTGTAGTTTCAGGATCGTACTCTGCGGCTGATCATTTTCTCCTCTGTCTGTGCTTCAGAAGCTGACCTGTTGTTCAGAGATGTGCATATTTACTTTATTCATAAGCTCCGTGCAGCTCACATGCTACAGGCACATGTTCATTACTAAGTAGCCTGTGGCGACTGTCATGTGTAGACAATGGTTGAGGACAAAAACAGTGCATCTCTTCCACACTTGTAGCCCAACTATGGAGACTGCACGCAGGAGCAGCAGCAGCAGTCCTTTTAATCATATTCACATAATCTTGTGAGAGTCGTTTGTGAAATCACAGATAAGCCTCCTTATGTTGCTCAGATATTCCTGCAAATGAGCATGTCTGAGAAATGTAACACCTTGCACAGACTCTTGCATTTTAATTTCTGTGGCATCTGTGACCGGTCCGTCATGTCCCTAACCCCCTCGGGGGACCCCCAACCTATCTGCTGCAGACCCCCCCACTACCCCAAAACCCAAGAGGATGTAAGGAGGGGGGTAGGGACACATTTGATTGATGATGGTGTGAATTAAACAGAAAGAGATGGAGAGAATCCTTTTATCAGGCCAGAAACACGAGTGGATTAAAATGTAGTTGTACAACCCCTCTGTATAATGCAGCAGCCTGGCCGCATATCACGAGGCGACAGAAGCCAAGATGAGAGACGCTTGTTATTATTGCCACCACCCTGACGTGAAACTTTGCTGAAGCAGGAAAACAGGACAGAAACGTGTGAAACAGGGCTGGAGATTGAGCTGATACAAATGGCAAAGGATTTATCTAAAACTCCTTTGACAATGAATAAATCATTCCCGTCATTGTTCAGCTCAAAGTGGAGAACACATTTTCTGCTTTTTATTATGTATGTTAGAGGGAAAAAGAACCGGACATGAACAGAGAAACCGAACGATGAGCGGAATCAGACGGTTTTTTAACTAGAGTTAACCTGATTGGAGAAACGATGGTGGGGAAAAAATAAACAATCTTATAAAAAATATGTTTTCTACATTTTTAAGAATTCAGAAAATGTCAACGTTACATCCTGTAGCTTTAATATCTAGTGCTTAAAGGTTGAACATATTTGTAAGCATGGAAAACTATTTAGGATACTTCAACTAGAAATCTTGTCACACTCTTAATTTAATTGACAATTGTTTAAAAGATATTTATTACCGTTCTGTTTAATCGCCTTCCTTGTTGGTTATCAAAGCTGCGTTTGTTGGTTCATGCAGTTCCTTAGTAATGACGTTGTTGAAATAAGTTACTTGATATTTGAATTGGTCACATGATCTCTGTCTTTCCTGAGCTGGCATCTAAGCCATTTGCATTGATAGAATTTGTTGCATTTTTCCACAACTATTAGGGTTGCGTTTTGGGGAATATTATTCCTTTTGGTGCCTCCTTCTCCTCTCTTGTCTCCATCTTTTCTTTCTCCTTCCTTTCTCTCTCTTTATCGCTTTTCAAAATAACTGATTCTGCAATAAATTTGTTTTAAGAAACTTCTTCATTCCTTCAGAGTTCTGATTCTGTCAAAACAAATATAAAAATAATAGATGACTTGACAAAGTATTTAATGTGGCAAATATTACATCCAAACTTAGACCTTAAATCTTGATACTGACCAATAGGACAGAAGCTCACTGACTGCTCACCCACCCGCCTCTCCTCCCTCTTTACCTCCAGTTCTTGAAAACGGCTTCAAACAGACGCACAAATTATACAACTGTACATCTTTGAAAAGGATTAGTAGCGCCTCCTACACAACCACCAAAAATGCAGCAAGTGGTTTCTGGATGGAAAGTCAACAACAAAACACTTGTTTTTTCCAGCAGCCATTGTAAAACCAGCTGACCAAACATGCTGGAGCTCTCCTTTGGTTGGTAGGTGATAGGTTGGACTTCACTGGGGTTGCTAGGTGACTTTACATTCCAAAGGTTTTTGAAAGGGCTCACTTTCCAGACAACAGAAAACTTTAACTTTAACCGACTGTGAGTGTTTTTCGTTTTCTTTTTCCAAGCATTTGGGCTGTTTTTAGAAGGAGTTGAGACCCAAATGGTTTTACAAAGGTATGCAAAATTTAAATTTTGCATAAAAAGTCCCGTTTAAGTTACAGATGTACTCTGAAGAAGTTAGCGTGACACTTACATCTTTGGACTCCTTGGTAACGTTAAGACCACTGATGGTAACTGTTGGAGGAAACAAGGATTGATCACTGGTAGCTGCACCTAGCATTGTTGTTTTCTCCCCCAGTCCCTCCCATCCTCCGCCAGCTGATAAGCTTTTATTTTAGTTTTGTTTCCATGTTTTGATTACCTACCAGATAAAAGCCAACCACTGTTGGCTTGCTAGCAAAGGATTACGTTTTTACCTTAATAAATTAGACTTAATTAGATATGACACAAAATAAAAATTAAGCACAGACAGGGATCAGCTGGTTAACCGTGATCAAAGTAATAATTTAGCAGAGTTTGATACTTTGCTGCAGGCAGCTGATATAAAAGGCTCCATTTGTGCGGTCTCCAGTAAAAACCAGGAAAAGCAATGTAACCGAAACAGTCAATGACAAGAGGTCTGGTCCTGATTATTGAACCTTACATCTTTTCTATGGCCATACATCTTCCTCTGCCAGGCCTCCCAGGGGCTTCTGGCCATCCAACACCACAGGCCAGCTCATGAGAAGGAGGAAGGGACAATAGTACCTGCAGGTCCCTATCCAGACTCGAAAGATGCCACCGGGGGCCTCATTGACAAATTGTCCTTGTCTAGCCGCATGAGGGAGTGGGGATTGTGGTAATTGCATATTTTCCTCTAATTGCATTTGTCACATGTGGGGTCTGCGGCTATGGAGCAGGGTCTGAGACCCTTCTCAGTGATGTGTTAAAGCAAACAGCTGAACTCTCACCTGCACCACGAGAAGGCGATGTGCACGAAGAGGCCTGCAAAGAGGGCAATAAATTATGTAGTGGCACAAAACATCAGCAGAGCAGCGGTGGAGACGGGCACAGACGGAGACATGCTGAAGGTCCATTAAAGACTCAGACGTGGCCGTGGAGGACTTTACTCTACGATGCTGATTAAGGACAGTCAAGGGCTTCGGCCTGAATGATCACATGACACTTTTACTGCAGTTACAGAAAAAAAAAAAGAAACCGCCTGGTTTTACTCCAAGTTAAATGTGTCTGATAAGGTACTTTTTAAAATAGAATGCAACATACAATTTTGGATACAAAAATTTTCCAATTCAACTGGTGAATAGTTAGGTTAATCCCAAAGAACAGAAAAGTTAACCTACCAGTAAAAGAAAAAAAATTCAAGAAAGAAACGCTGAAGATCTTTGATGTTGTGCAGTTAATCTGAAATATCTGAGCTATTGTTGACATTTCAAAATATTTTTGCCATATTTTACTAGAAGTGGAACTCTATTAAATTTTTTTAGTTAGTTAATTCAGGGATTGTAATTAATTGATCGCAATTAATGGCATTTTAATCAAAAACTATATGTTGACAAAATAAACAATATTTTAAATTCAAAAACCCTTTTTGCTGCTAAATAACTGGATAAATAGACAAATGAGCTCAATAACAAAGATGTTCATTGATTATAATCTGCAGCCTTCAGATTATGCAAAATGCTATTGTTCACAATAAGCTCTCAAGTGTTGCAGGAACTCACAATACAAAGGCTTTGGACTGTTGCATGTAAAAAAGAAATATGCGATTGATTTTGTTAAAAATGTTCAATAAGTTAAAATTTATGTAATTAACATGTTAAAGTCTCAGGCCTACATTTTACCAATTACTGCAAACAGCCCAGTCAGCATTACTAACTTAAAGGACAGCAATAGTTCCCAAACTTTTTGGTTTTCAACTCACAAAAATCCAGTGTACAAGATTCTGGCATGGACTACCAGTTGAAAATACGAGCCAAGTCAGTTAAACAAGCAAACATTTTCTGTCTTAAGTTGTTTTAATCTCTGCCAGCATTTGTGGCATAAGTACACTCATACCAATTTTACCATTTATCTTAAACTCAAGTCACTATACTTGAAGACCAGCTTAATTTTCAAGACAGTACAGTTCCCTTAATAATTTTCAAAAGGCTGCAGGCATTTCTGCATCCAACATGTTCCATAACAGACAGAGGTTGAAGGATTGAAAGAAACAAAAACACTGCGTTATATTTTGCCTTCCTGTTATTTGCTGAAAGTCTTCTTCTCTCTTGCTCAGTAGCAAACTGCATGCAGAAAATACATCTTCCTCTGACCTACAGAAGCTCATTTGTACCGAGAATCACTAACTTTGAGTCTTTTTCCTGCAGTCACAATTTCCACACCGAAGAGTGTCGATGTTAGCATGACCTAGCAATGGTTTAAGTAGAAGAACTGAAGCAGAGGAAACCAAAACAGATAAGACAGAGGGGTGAGAATGACAACCAGGAAGGTAGGCAGACACAAAAAATTAGACCAAAGTGTTCGTCAATATAAGACCCACATTTGAGTAAACGCCCCTCAAATGTAAAAATCTCCCCCTCATGAAGCCAGTATTGGGGAATTCACCTCCATTTAAAGGGGCAGTGTTATGTATTTTCCAGACAGATAATGCCATTTTTAGCACAATTCAGTAACTATGTTAACTTCAGCTGTTATACAAATGCTGTTTACCAAATGTGACTCAAAAGAAATTTAACATGCATAAAAGAATCAAGGCAACACTTCAGGTATGTTTGTGAGGAAGGAATAACATCATAATATGACGTAAAGCTAAAAAAAAAGTTGGTTTTATTTGAAACTGCTCTTTAAAAGAATGAATTTCAGGCTCTGATACTGTGAGAATCTCATACTGACCCGTACCTCCTTCCAACACTTGTCCAGAACTAATAGTGGTGGACATGTAAAGCAGATGTCCTGCTGCATGCTGTTGTCCCTTCTTTCATTGGACACGATAGATATAACTGGAGCAATGGAGGCAAAGAGCGTTACAATTTGAGCGCTGACCTGGTTTTCACTGTAGTCATCATAAAACACAGAGCCAGCATCCTGGGGACATGTAATAACATCAGGCCTTTGGTGTAATTCACTATCTCAGTGTGTGGCAATATAGCAAAACCCATTACATTTGCCTTGTAATTTGATGTCGCCCCAGCGAGGGATTCAGGTGACTGCGACCCCCGTTAATGGAGTTCCAGTGATAAGAACGGGTCTGTTTATTAGCCACATGCGGTCAAGCGTGGCTGGAACAGCTGAGCGCAGGCAGGTGTCAGGCCCTGCAAGGATTCAGGCACCGCTGGCAGGCCGTGGCGCTCATTTCACGCACGTTATCGCCACACTAGCTCCATCGAAAAAGAAGGTCACCGGGTGCACAACAATATAACTGCTGAGTGATGAGGTTCGCTAAGAGGCACACCGCTATGCAAGACTCCTGGCGGTTTGTTTTGTTTGTGGAAATCAGTGAGTCATCAGCAGTTTTGTCTGGCGTCAACATGGAGGAGGAGCCCTGTTTTGCTTTTTATTTTGTTCCTGAAAGCACCCAATTTCCAAAGAGTCACCCAAAGGTATGAATTTATACTGCTGTGCAAAATCAAATTGCTGCAAATGAAAAATGAACATTTCATTAGGACCCAGAGACAAAAGGATCGCATTGAAAGGTTGTCTAGTTTGGAATGTACGCTTGCAGACATTTACAGAGCCTTGAGGAGAAAACGAACTTCAAATTAAAATGTCTATTTGATGCATTATCGTAATAGGGATGGATTGGGAGGAGTGGAGTCCACCGTGCTCTCATCCTTCAGCCTGAGGGGACAGACTTGGAGAGTTGTCATTACCAACTTAGTCCATCAAGATGAGCCTGTTGGGAGGTGGATTTACAGAGATTGTCTGCTGTTTTGACAGGTGTCTGTACTGGTTAATTTATCAAGCAATTACAACATAAATGGGGCCATATTTTCAAACCTGCTTGAAATTATTCAACTTTTGAATTGGACTTAAAATTTAAAGAAAAAGCAGCCAGCCAATGTGAATAGTGTGTAAGCAAGATTGGTTTGCTTAATGTGTTTGCTAAGGATCTTCAACAGCTCTTAATTTGTCCTATATCTCTATAATCTCTTTCCTATCTCATTCAATTTAGCTGGTCAACCAAATGTTATGATTTAACCAAAATACAATTTCTATTATTTCTTAGAATGCCTTTCTTAAAAATTAATAAGCTTGTTTCTAAAGAAAATATTGGCATGTTTTTTCTGGCAAGCCAAACTGTTATATAATTTTATAATATAAAAACATATATTTTTGTTGGTTGTGCAGGAGGCCCCACTTCTGCTTTTCAAAGACGTACGATTGTATAATTGCACATCTGTTTACAGCCATTGTTTACAACATTTCCAAGTGGAAATGTTGAGTTGGGAGGAGTTGCCAGGAATAGCTTATTTATAGTGTGTTCACACCAAGCGCATTTTGAGCATCTGGCAGTTTGCATTCAAGGTATGTGGAGGCGCATCGAGGGCCGTTGCGGTGCGTTTCGAGCATCTAGTGGGGGCATGAATTGAACCTCGTCTGGAGTGTTTGAAGATTTGAGCTCATCCACGTAAACCAGATGCGCCTGACGCTGAAAACGCATTTGTTGTGAACGCACCAAAAGTGCACATGCATCGAACTTGACGTGTGTAACGGGTTTGGTGTAAAAGCACCATTAGATTTAAAGTGACAAGAGACCTTAAAACAGCTCAGATAAAAAGAAGTTCAAGTTAAATTAAAATCGCATCATCTAAAAATGACTTTATGCAAAAAATGCTATGAGCATGTCATGTATAGCCCAACAGTAACCTGTTCAAGGAAGCTTAACAAGAAAACTTTAAAGTAGCTGATACTTGTTACAACAATGAATTCAATCATCATTAGATAAGCTTTTACATATTAATGGTGTAAAAGCTTAATTAAAGCCTACAAAACTTCTTAAATGGCTTATTTATCATTAACAATTAAAAAGAAACAATTTTAAAAAGAAAAACTGTTCTTTTTAACCTGTCTGTCACTAGAGGACCCAAATTTGGGTCCTCTAGTGACAGGGGTGTCAAACTCCAGTCCTCAAGGGCCTCTGTCCTGCAACTTTTAGATGTGCCTCTGCTGCACCACACCTGAAAAGAATAATTAGGTCATTAGCAAGGCTCAGGAGAACCGATCTACACAGGGAGGAGGTAATTAAGCCATTTCATTCCACTGTTTTTTACCTGTGGCACATCTAAACACTGCAGGACAGCGGCCCTTGAGGACTGGAGTTTGACACCCCTGTCATTGTGAATGACAACCTGAGACCAACAGGTTAAAAGAATAATTTTGAAAGTACAGGCAGCACTGTTATTATAAAACTCAAACTGGTTACCAAACTCCAACATGTTTTAATCAACTAGCTGGTCCCATTCTGGATTTAAAAAATATATTGCTTCTCCGCCTCTATATGCACTATAGCCGTTATGGAGGAGCCAGACAGCAGACGGACAGGCAGCCTTTATGCAGCCTACATAATGTGTGACCCAGGAGCCCAGGCTTCCTGTAAGTGTGCCAACGTGGACGTGCTTCCAGCAATAGCCATGTTTCTGCCAGCTGCATCATCTGTGCCTGCACAAAAGCATGCCCTTTGAAAGACGCAACACACACAAAAGCAATGATGCGTGGCGAACATGCCTCAGCGTGCAAACGGGAATGCTCACATTACTCTTTACACAACTTAACACGTATCCACCAAAGCTGGAAAATAGCACAGAAACTTGTAACAGAGAAATAAATTACTTCTCTCCTGATGAGTTTTTACATTTTCAACTAAATGCCTGCTTTAAAAATCTTTAATATGACATCTAAAGATTGAGGCAGGAGTAACAGAGCTGATTTGTCCTCTAGCAGAAAGACTCAGTGACTCATAGCAAGTGCACACATCACTGTAGAGGCGCTCAATTATGATTCAAATCTTCATAAAGGGGCAGAAAAGCCATTTGTCATGTGACCATCTGCAGCGCATCTTCTCAGATTCTGCCTGAATGTAGTTAGCCCCTCTGAAAGTGCAAAGAGCGGAACGCGTGGATTTATTAGTGTCAAGCTCCAACTGTAATCACCACCAAATCAGCACTGCGTCTGTAGGAGAAAAAAACCCTTCATTTTCTCTGAATTTTGCATTTTACTCTGGGAGTTTAGGTAAAGAAAACTATCCCTCTGGCTATCTCTCTTTTTCGTCACCTCCTCAGTTTTAAAAACAATGTGAAAGTGTAGAGAGAAACACCAGTTTTAGTCCCAGCACTGCAATTATCGCCTGCTTTTCGTCTCCCAGGGACATTCACGGACAAGGGCCTCATAACAGGTGACAGAATGCCTGCCAGCCGCCCCCGGTTCCCCACCCCCACCCAGAATGGTTACTATTATAAAGCAAAAACGTATGCTCTCAATATATATGCAAATGATGCTTGGTCCCAAGGTGAAGTTCGTAGAGCAGCAACAACGCTTGCCTCTGTTTTGCTCATTTGCAAAAATGTTGAGAGTAACAAAGACCACAGGAAATTGAAAAATTGTTACTAAGTATTAGAAAAAGCAATCATTTTCCCTGGGCTGCCTAATCCTGTGGAAATTGATCTCACCTCTTTCCCTGACACACACTAGTGGGGAAAAACACATAGCAGTAAAATGCCTGCCTGAGTATTGCCTTGTGGGAAATTTGTTTGGTTGCAGATTTCTTTCATTTCGTGTTTTTTTTCTTTCTTTTTTTTATACTGCACGGTCAGAAACTGGAACATCATTGCTGGTCCCTTCGGCTGCAAACAGAAAATCTTCAAAAAAGAAAATTAGTAACTGGTTTGTAATTGTTTTCCAGACCTGCTGAATACAACACACACATCTCTCTACTTGGCTGGTCTACCACATGCAAATCTGATCATTTTGTTGTCCAATTTTAAACTGGCTGATATGATCTCACTAATGCATTTGCTCTTCCTTTGTGTGAAAGTACAAATTGGAAACGACAGTCTATTACCGAGCGCTCTGACCTTCATGATAGAACATAATGCGAAAAGACCTACAGTGGCTTTATTTGACGGAGGCAGGGCGAGGACACGGCGGTGATTAATTAACACAATTAATTCAGACTAAGATTATCTGAACAATTATTCCTCGATAAATCAGACCAAGATGTGATAATTTTTATAGTTATACTTTCATTACGGGTTAATCTGTTTCAAAAGGAACCGACTTGAGCAAAAATATTGAGAAATAATTGCAACATTAGAATGAACTTATAACAGACTCAAAGCCCAAAATTGTACTGGGCTCCAAGCAGAATTTCATTTGGGGGACCCCAATTCAAATTAAGTTTATTACTTCCCAGCTGCTAGTATCTCTTTTACATTCCCCATGAATGATCTTTCTTCTTATTTTGCATTGTGAATTTCACTAAATTTACCTTATAGTAAAGCAGAAACTCCTCCATCTAGTGTATCTTGTTAAAGTATTTACACCCTTAAAATTTTCACATTTTGTGACGTTACAACCACAAACCTCAAAGTTTAAGGAAAATGATGTCTTGCAATTTTTTAATTGAAAATAAAAATATACATAAAAATGTGTTGCTCTCTTTGTTTTGTGCCTCTCTTGGTCAATATTAGTCTCCACCAGCTTTGCACATTTTTCCCCATTTTATTTTGCAGAGCAGATAAAGTTCAGTCAGATTGGATGGAGAGCATCTGCAAACAATACTTTTTGAGTTTTCCTAAATATATTTGCCATTTTAATAATTGTTCAGAATTATGTGTTGTGTTAGTTTCCCCAAACGCAGCTTTGTACATCTAGGTGTTTGTGTAGTGTTTGATGCAGCGCCACCACAGGCGAGGAGGGGAACAGGTTTTTCAAGGGTTTGGTTTGTTTGACACGTTGCGGTGTGAAAGAGAACCGCAGCAGCTTAAAATGTGAAAATTGTTGCAATCGAATCCCAATCAAAACAAATCTACTGGAGTATGAGGTGTGAGAACACCCTTACAGTCACACACCAGACAAACACTTGGCCTGATCTGTCACAGATTTGCCACAATGACCCTCTACCTTATGCAGACCTTTCGACATTTAACAGAACATCAATATTTAACATCCTGGTAGAAAGAGGTTTAGGCAAACAGAAGGTAACTTTAAAGTTAACAGGAGTCTTCAGACAGACCTCCAATAAGGAGACCCTGCATCATTCAGATGAAGGAACACACTGACACTCAGTGCACCCTGTAATCCACCACTTTCCTTATTCCTAGAAAAACCACCCATGTAAACACTGAAACTCACAGCAACTACAGCTACTGAATGTTAGAGGCAGAAACCTCCAATTTTCTAAAATGTCTTATCCCTTTGCAGGAAAATATTAGGTCTGTGACACATTTCTGCTTCTTTTTGAGGCACACAAGAAGAAAAAGCATCAACATTTTCTGTTTGTAGCTCCATTCTGAGCATGTCTGTGGGCAGCTGGTAGAGATTTCATATGGTTTATTGCTCTCACTTTCACTAGGATTATTTATTGAACTGCCAGCATGGGCCCTGCTCTCCACAGCCACCCAGTGCCTTGGTGTCCCTCAGTATGATAGAGGAATTTATGTCATATGAGCAGCATACTGAACTCGGGTTTAAGTGTTATTAAGAAGCATCACTCATGCATAGAATACTATTTACAGTAATGCATTCGCACGTGGTGCGGCTTCCTATGACGGCTCCTAAGAGAAGCATAATGATATGTGTGCGGGGTGTGAGGCTGTGAGAGAGTGCAGAGGGGGGGCAAGGCTTCAAGAGTACCACAGGCTAAAAGAAGAAGAAACATGCACCATACAAGACAGTGAAGGAGAAAAGATTATCATCTGGAGATGAAAGGCAGGGATAGAGATTCATTCACTGCCACACAGCTGTCTTATTTGCAAGGTGTTGAGAAACCACTTTTTTTTTCCTCCAAGAGGATGAAAAGATTCTTCTGAAGCCAAAAGGGTCTGCTATCATTTTTGGGCAGCTTGAGCTGTAGAGATGTTATTAGCATAAATTATCTCCCCCACCAAAGAGACAGGAACATGCTCGCTCCTTTCTGCTTTTCACACTTAATTGCCCTATTTACTGAACAGTTGCCTGTGGACAACAAATGCACACACGCTCCGAGATTCATACAGGACAACAGGCAGACACAAGCCAAATAGGGCATGAGTGATACACTGAACTGTCTGACAAACAGCATTAGATCCAGAATGACTTGGAAGGAAGTTAATGTCCTTTCATACTTCATATTAGGCTATAAATCAACAGAACAATGTTTTATAACTGGATTCATGACGTTCTTCACTGAGGCATGTCTCATGCAGTGCTGTGAAAAACGATTTGCCTCCCCTACACAGTTCTTCTGTTTTTGCTTTTTTATGTCACACTTAAATGTTTCAGAGGCTCTGGGACTCCAGCGGATCACAGCGAGAGCCGTTATACACAAATGGAGAAAACATGGAACGGCGATGAACCTCAACAGGAGGGGACAGCTTACCAAAATCCAGGAGGTCACAAAACAACCCAGGAGAACATCTAAAGAACTTCACTCCACAGTCACATGTCAATAGGTTACGGCCTCTTAAAGTTTTACGAAACAAACGTAAACTTACACGTTTTGGCATTAAAAAAGTCTTGAAACCGAGAGCAAGGGGACAGTTCTTGGCATAAAGATGTTGAATCCGACAGAACAATGAAAAATTAGGATTTTAACTACAGAGCCAGAGGTGGAAAGTGATGAAGGAACAAAATAAACTAATCAGGAGGAAATGTGGAGCAGCTGAGGCAAGCAGGGAGACTATCAGGTTAAGCACTGGTGGGCTGAATGAAGCTGATGAGAGACTGATGGAGCAGAATAATAAACACAGAAAAACCTAAAATAAGACTCAAAACTCCAGAAACCAAGCAGGAAAAAAAGCTCGACAATAAAACGATAAAATAAAAACTCAAGCTTGAAATACAAGAGACTATGCAACAAAAATAAAGGTGTAAACATAAAAGAATGAACTTATATGGCAACCCTACACAAACACAATGATACATGCAGAGAAAATCTGGTAAGACCCAAAAATAATGATGGGGGCCTAATCAAAGTCCAGATTTACATCTGATTGAAATCTGTCTTCCCATGCAGAAAATACTAATTACAACAATTCTGCAAGGAAGAGTGGGTTGAAATTCCTCAGCAGGAATATAAATGACTTATTACCAATTTTCAGTCACTGCCCTCATAGAGGGCACAACCAAGTTATCAGGTTTAGGGAATAATTAAATTTTTTACATGGGAACAAATCGGTTCTGGTGTCATTTTTTTCTGCCATAATAGATTAAAAAATAATTATTTTATATTTCATCTTTCTTAAAATATGCTTGAAGGTCTGAAATTTCTAGTGTGATAAAATGAGCTGAATTTTTTTGCATATTAATAGTTCTCTACACAAGCACACAGCACTGGAAAAAATTGAGACACCATTTAAAATGATCAGTTTCTCTGATCCAACCTTTTACAGGTATATGTTTGAGTAAAACGAACATTGTTCTTCTACTCTATAAACTACTAATAACATGTCTCCAGAATTAAAGCAAAACGTTTGTGTTTATTTGCAAGAAATGAGAAATGGTCAAAATAATGAAAACGATGCAGTGCTTTCAGACCTCAATAAAGAAAAGAAAACAAGTTAATATTCATTTAGAAACAACAATACTAATGTTTTAACTCAGGAAGATTTCAGAAATTACCCCCCACGTTGTGTAATGGCTGGTTGTACTGGAACTGAAATTTCATTGTCTTTCTGACAATGACAATAAATTTCTTCTGATTCTGATTCTGAGAAATCAAGATTTGTTGAAATAACCAGAAGGTTTTCAGTCAGGTTCAGTGCAGTGGGCTCTTTGTTTTTTTCAAAGATGTATATGTTTATTGTGGTAGATTTATATGTAAAGTTATCATAAAAATCTAATGTAGCATTGCATTGCAGTTTTGTTTGTTTTTTTGGCTTGATTTTAGTGAGATCTGACCAATAAATTATTGGAGATGTATGTAATTAATTACTACTGGCTTTTTTCAGTCTTACAGGATTACCGTCAACCTGTCCAGCGACTGCACGTGGAAATTAGCATTTTTAGCTTTTAAAAGTTTATCTCCTTTTAAAAGGTTAATGAAATGTTGCACAATGTTGTGTCTATGTAAAATAAAAAGAGTAAATTTTATTTTAGTTCCTGCTTCAAAAAACAAGTCTTTTCTAAATTTAAACTTTGTAATGATTAGCAGGCCTTGCCATTTTAGACAGTGCATTGACTTGTATTGTACCAGCCTAAAAAAGCCTCAGTCAAATGACCCTGTAAGCAAGAGTAAGGTGAATTATAGATGAATACACTTAATGGACTTTTAGTTTCTCTTCCCTTAGCCCAGAAAGCCTTTATATAAGCATGCAGCGCTAAAGTGTCAGGTTTTATGCATATGAGTCCAATTTTTAAATTATTCTATACGTAAGACTTGTCATTTAATTTGCTGAAAGTTTAAATATTGAACAGACTTCAGGTGTCAATAAATAGAAATGGCAAACTGACTTGTAGATGAGGGAAATGTAAGCAGTGTCTCTTGTGTGAAGCAGCAAATCAACCAGCCTGATTTCATTCATTTGGCCAGCCAGGTCACATTTCCATAACCCTGGAGGGTGATACAGGATATTAATGAGGCTGATATTCACAGCTTCCCCTCTTCTGACCACACTACAGATTTTTACATCCTGTTCCAGCACAGCAGAGTAAAAATCTTTACTCTGGCCTGAAGGAGGGCAGGGTTATGTGCCCAGTCACCACATCTCAATGTGAGGATATTGGAACTATCTAACATATCGATGAGTTGCTGATATAATTATTTAGGAATAAATGATCATATGCAATGAAATAATTGCTTCAAAACATGTTTATGAAGGCATAGACTGGTGGCTGTTTCACCCTGTTGACAGCAGTGACAAACACCAGCCTCCTCTAAACCCATAATGGGATAAACAAGGTGCAGAAACCAATTATAAAATGTTCAGCATAACTGTTTAAGTCTGCTGGTTTGTGCTTTTACATTACATTACAACATCTATTTCCTTAACTGAATTTAAACGCATCAACATGTAAGGAAAATGCATTTGATGTTGCAGGGTGTAATATGAAACTATTTCAAGCTGTGAATATCTTACAAAGCTCAGTTCAACATCTTATTCAGAATGTGAAGGAGGAACTCCAAACTTACCCAGACATAAACCATCAATCAATGTTTTTCATGCATATTTTACATCGCATCCGAGGTTGATGAAAATGGCAAAAAAAATTGGCAAAAAAAATAATTTGAGGTTGTTTGTAGCTCTTTCGACAAAATAATTAATGCGCCAATGGGGGAGATCATAACACATCTGCCAAATAAGTTCTAACTTTGTAAACATTTACTTCACACGACTGATCAACTGTTAGAAGTGCATTTCTTTCTCTGCATCTCCAGATAGCAAGTAACATCACCCAAACTAGTTTCCTACTACATGCTTTACTTCCTGTTTGTTGCAGCCATGTGTAGCGTCAATCTCTGGCAAAATGACGCTCTGTGTAGCCTAGTTGATTTGCCCCAAACTAGTGGGTGGAAACGCTTAATTCACATTTTCTTTTGTTTTGCGTCATTTTAAAAGTATGATTGAAATTTGCATTGTTGTTAGATAAAAACATATATAGCTGACCCCCTAATTGTCTCTCTTCATTAGTTTCTCTTGATTGAAGCAAACTGAAAACATGGCAGATTACCACTTTAGGAGTATTTTCACACCTGATAGTCCTGCAGACTCAGTTGCAACATTTGTTACATTTTCAGCTGGTGAGGTTCACTTTCACACTGCACTGTGTCAAACAAACCAAACTTTTTGATAAATCTGTTCCCCTCCTTGCCTGTGGGTGGCGCTGCACCAAGAAATACTGAAGGAAACAAAAACCTCTGAACAAGGTATGACCTCAAATTCCTTCTTCACAAAATGTGAACAAAGATAGAGTTTGATTAAAGTGGACTAAACAGACTGGAGTGAATGAACACAAAATATCACACTATGATTTCTGTGTACTGTCACACCCCTACTACATTACCAAAGTAGTGGAAATTAATTGAACTGTCATGTACTACAAGTCTAAAAATATTGCAAAAATTACAATGAGTAAAGCTTTTCCCTCCAAGATGATTCAAATAAAAACCAAAACCAAACTGCACTTCAGCTAATTGTTTTCAACCCTTTCCTTCACCCATCTTGTCCTTGTCTCTGCACTGCATGCCAGGCTTGGTGACAACATCAACTTGTTCCGTAATGTACAATCACATAACTGCGATAAATGCTCACTGCGGTGATTTAACATCGCTGGCCCCCTCTCTGCTCCAGCTGCGTCCGAGCTGCAGGGTCACTCTAGGTGGTGTGGGTGATTTAGAGCGACCCAGGTGGAAGGGCATGCCCTTGTGTCAGAGGAAATCTATGAGGCCTTCAACCAGATTCAAGCACTTTACCAAAACGTAAATAAATTAAATCAATAAATCTCTTGAGGTTGGAGTATATAATACTATTTTTATTGTAAACCTTCCCGTTTTGTTTTAAATTTCTGCATTTCTACCAGGTACATCCTAGTAAAAGTACATTTATTTCAGTAATGTAATTCAAAAGGTGCATTTGGGTCCCTAGTAGGAACAATAAATGACAACCAATGGGCTACAGCACAATCATACTGCATCCTGTCAATCGCAACTGGGAAATGGTCAATGTTGTACTGCATGCAGCACATGCATAGTTGAAGCACTAAAATCATTGGTTTGTTGAATTTGCAGCACAATCAATAAAAATGTAGAATAAAGGCCTTTTTGTAGCAAGAATTCGTCTTGAAGTTTTCATGAAAGTAATATCAAGGAGTCTCCAGGTTTCACCAAGTCAAATTTCCATTATGAATGAAATTAAGACCTAGATGTTCACAGAAATGTACAAATGTCGGTCAGCCAAACTGGTGACAAATTTGCACTTATCAATGATGAATGCAAAAAAGCTACTGCTGGCTACCAAGGGTATGTTAGCAGCTAGTTAGCGCTAGCCTCAACCGCATTGAAAATGTCCAATGATTCAAACTTTAGCCTGAAGAAAAATCTAGCAAGAAAAATAAACTACACAGAATATGTGAGATTTGTCCCGCCAAGACAAAATTTAAGACTTGTGGTTAACATATATAAGGGCAACTTATTGTTTTTCCTGAATTTAATACATTTTTGAGACCTTAATTTTAAATACATAAATTTAAGACTTTTTAAGGCTCTCCGGACACCATGGATATTAAAATCTCATTCCTACTTGCTACACCCGTAATATAAATAATCTTGCTTAATGTCACCTATTTTAAAATTTTTCACCAACTCCAAAGTTTTTACCATAATTCTCAGTTTAATAAAACAATAGAAAAATATATAACAGATGCAAACTTCTAAGTTTTTTCACCAACTCTTGTTTAATAGTTAGTGGTTTTATTTTATAACAGCATGGGTTGCGGTAACCAAATATTAGCATCTTTGACATGGTCAGCGTCTAGCATAGCTGAACCACTGATGCAGGATTATTTGGCATCAGGTAACACTCAGAGAGTCTTGCCAACTTCTGATCACTTTGAAAACTGTCACTGCAAAGAAAAAAATAAACATATTCAGCTTGATGATGACTTAAGGTGGATTTTCTGTCCAGCTATTAAAATATTGACTCAACAGAATGAAAATAAAATGCAATTAAATGTTAATATTAATGTTATTATGACGTCAGTCAAAATGACGGACATTGAAAAAATCTAGCATGACTTTTGTATACCAGTTTAAGGTATTTTTAACCAAAGGAGTAGAAAGAAGTGAGGAGACACAAGTGTTTCCTGTTGATTCACAGTGAATCAAACAGGTGCATCACTTCTACTTTATTAAAAATAACGCTCTACGTGTACTGCCTATACACTGAAAGACACAAATAAACTCTATACCAGCAAATTCATTTACACAAATACATGCCAAGAGATATGTGGCCAATTTAGAAAGCACAGATCTAATTCTGGATTTCACCCTAATCAAAAAAGATGTAATTAATTAATCAGATAATTCACTGCCACGCATGGCAGGACACACATCTGTGCAGCAGTAATGGGGAGGGAGAAGGCAGCGCTGAGCTGAGCAGCTCTCAGACTCCTCAACGGTGCAGGAATCCAGTTCAACTTTAAAAGAGAAAGGAGCGGGGCTCTTAAACAGAAACTCAGTGCCTGCTGTTGGTTTGTGAGTTCAGTGCGGTGCGACCACAGGAAGGAAAGATCTGAGGCTATTTGAGGAAACAGAGATGACTTGAGGGAGGCAGAGCCGGTGCAAGACAAACATAAACTGTGCCACTTCATCTGAAGACAATGGGGGACAGGACACCGAGTGTGCTCTCATCCACATCTCCATTGTCTGCCCATCTCTTTTACTCCTCCTCTGAGCATGGAGCATAAGCGGGGTGAAAGGAGGAGGGGAAGAGAGGAGCAGGGGGAGCAGCAGGGGGCTGGGGGGGGTCTGGCTGTGTTCTTTCTCCTCTGTCTGTGTGCGAATGCACAGACGGTTCAGTAGTAATTTGATGTGTGTCCCTGGGGACATTTGATGGATTAAAGCTAAGCAGCTCCATTTCGCAGCACCACCTGATCTTCCTCTGCCTGTGCCCCATATAAAGGCTGGCGTGATTGCTGATCTCAGCTAGTCTGACAGTCTCTCTCTCTCTCTCTGTTGCACTCTCTCCCTCCTCTCTCTCTGTCTGTCTCCATCTCTTCTCTTCCTCACTGGTCTCTTAAGCCTGCTGCATCACAGGAGCTATCCAGTGCTGAACAGGATCGCTTTTATTTTTTATTTTTTTATTTTTTCCGGGGGACGCTGGGGGAACCAAAGAGTATCAACCCAGCACTGCCATCAGCCTCGTTCTCCACCGGTTTCCATTTTTTTTTCCTTTCTTGTCTTATGTTTCTGACCACATCAACCACAAGGATTTACCGTCAAGCCAGCTCCGCTTGTTTGCGTCCTCAGAGGGTCTTTTATTTTCTCTCATGCGTTTCTCTCAGCCCCGTGTTTTCATCCACTGAAACATGCCCCGCTCTTTTTTGGTGAAGAAGATCAAGCTTGATGATTTTTCTTCGTCCAATGTGGCCAACTCCAACCATCATCACCACCTGGACGACTCGTTCACTTTTGCCCGCTCCATCACAGACTCGGTGACCAGTCTCGGGGTTCGCCTCAGCGAGAATGGTGAGTTGCAACATGCCTCTAGTTAAAGATGTCCTGTAAACAAGCTCCGCCGCTGATTTCAGCATGCCTGGTTTTTCTTTAGCTGGGCGAGATTTTTTGTTTGAGTCAGCTAAAATGATCAAAACTGTGTAAATTAATGTGACACGTTACATGCATCCAGCTGATTTTCCGCACCAACATCCAAAATAATCCGCTTCCGAGGCACCCCACCCCCATCGCCATGCTCCCAGACTTTTGTTTTTTGACTCCGGCGAAGGACAGACACAATTCAGGTCACAGCCACGGATTAGTTTATGTAAATAGGGAAGCAAACATGTGTCTAATCAGGAGAGCTGGGATACGTATTTGTAGAACTGCTAGAGTCCTGTGGTGGACAAACACATGCAAGGTTGGCAATTTCTGCTCATTATGTGGAGTAAAAAATTCATGAATATGAGAGATGAGTATCAGATGATACATTTGTCCTTAGCTGTTATTGTCCTTGAGTCCCATCATGGTCCGATCCTCCCTTGCCCCCCTCTTCCCATCCAAATGGAGCAAGCACACAGTCTCCCCACCCCCATCGCTCCGCTACATCTTTCTCTTCCTTCCGGGCATTTGAAAACTAGCAGGGGTTAGAGTTTCAGCCGAGCAGGCCTATTGCCGCCACAAGAGACATCAACACACTGTACAGCGGAGCTGGGAGGGAGGCGGGGAGCTGAAGGAGCGCCGAAATGAGGCAGAATAAGGATAGAAAAATGCTCGGGGCAGCAATGAGGCAGATCACGTGACGGGAGGTTGTACAGTAAACACGGAGGCGAGGCGCATAACTGCGCTGTGGTCAACGCTCGGACTGGCCGGGCTTCCGGTCAGAGGCGAGGGGCGACCTTCACTTTCACAGCCTGCTTTGGGATCGTCGCTTCCATTTTGTGGCCACGTTTTGGTGGGCCACATGAGAGCCTTTGTTGTGATTCCCCAAGTCGTTTTAGCAGAAGGAGAGGAGTCACAGAGCACAGCTAGACCCTGTTGATGATGCCCACCTGTTATTCAGCCATTTCACTGACAAGGTGAAATTTTAAGCAGCCAGATTACAATTATTCTTATTGTTTTCCAAAAAGAAAAAACCCAGCAAATATTCAAAATAAGCAATAAACCAACATTTAAAACTCAAGATATGCAGTGATAAAATAACTATTTATCCTCACAGAGACGTGTCTTTGCATGTGCTGAATTTAAATTATTCTTCCTGCACTTAACAATCCATTTGTACAGTTTTAGTCACTCTATTGTTCTTCTCTCTATTGTTCAACGGCATGAAAAATAAGCACTTTTATTAACAGAAGAAAAGAACAATAAGTCACCATAACATCTGGACAAAAAGCTTTTCATCTGAAAGAAAGAATTATCATTTTCCGCTGAGTCCAAAATAAAGGAGATAAAATAAAAGATTTCTCAGCGCAGCTGAAAAGCCTAACGTCAGCACTTCTGCTGCTCCGGGAGATTTTCTTTCCCCCCATTGTGGAGACATTTGACTTGAGTGTCTGTCGAACAACAAAGAGGGGTGGCTGAGAGGGTCCATTAATTACATGCTTGCTTTGCATTACAGAAATGAGTCTATGAGCTGTAAAGGCTGATACAGCACGAGTCCTAAATGGTGAGCTTCGTGTCTGACCTTGAGTAATTGAAACACGGTAAACACCTCTGCGTACAGTGATAGCACACACAGCTTTTTGTTGGCAAGAATAATAAAAAAAATATACCTCGCTATAATGCAGAGCAAACACTCTCTGTGCCTGCTGCTAATGTGGCTGTAAAACAGGTGGATTTGGCTGCTCATCACTTCTGCAACAGCAGCATTTATGCATTTAGCAGCAGCTGTAGGAATGAAGCTGACAAACAGATCCATTTGTTTGGTTTTCAGAAAGAAAGTGACGCCGTCTCAGACAAACACCATCTGTGCGGTTTAAACTCGTGAAGCCATGCAGTGCAGCATAATGCCGCGTGCACAGGCCTGTAGTTTCCTTGTCCCCGGGTGTCACGGTCACGTCTTTGACAAAGGGGGTGTGCGAACCGAAACCCTTGGGAATGGAGAAGCAGTAGTAAGAGAGCACTTAAACTGATTTCTTAATGGCTTGTTTCTTGAAAGCACTTCAGCAAGCTCGCTGCTGCAGACAGGTGACCCTCTTTGGAAACATGGTGCGTGATGCCATGTCTCACATTATCAGTCCTCCAGCAAACTGCATTCAATAAACTATTATTGTGTCTCTAAGACACTTGATCTGTTCCACGCTATTATTTCTATCTTCTCCAGCATTGGACTCCACCAACAGCTGCACTATTTTACAGATGATAGGTTATTGATCAGTTCAAAACTTTGAATTTCATTAAAAAGCAGTCAATACCTAATTTCCACTGCTTGCTGCACGCAGCGCTTAGGAATGCCTTTTTTATGCAGTTATGCACTATTTGTCTCAGGAAAAGAAATTCACCACATTTTGAGTTTGCGCTTGAAAAATACCAACCCAGAAGACAGAATGCATTTAGTTTTTTATTGAGCTGCACACCGTTTCAGCATCTATCAACCTCTGTTTTGGTTCATTTAGCTGCCAGCAAGCCTTTTAGCTGCTCTGTCTTCGAGTTTCTCCGGAGGTAAAAACGAAGGACGAGAATTATGCCGACTAAAATGCATCCTATAGTGAACATGTGTGCACATCAGTGTGCTGTGGCTACCTGCATCATCTTAAACCCTGCTTACTGCAGAACTAAAACATGACATAAGCAGGTTAGTTTAAACTATATCCTGCATACTATAATGTGATGCAATCATGTCCCCACTGTCGCCACATGCTTGATTCAGAGGAAGAACTGCTGTGAATATCACCGACTTGCAGCAATAGCAGTTCTAGTTCTTCGAATCATAAGTGGGTAATATCATATTATAATAATGAATTGGACCTGGTTTTTCTAATAGAGATTATTTTTGTGATGAACTGGTTGCAGCTAAAAATGTATTAATGAAAATGTAAACTATGATAAATTCTGAAAATCAAGGGAAAACGGTTTGTATGTAAACAGAGAACTAAAATCTTCTGTGATGTGCTACGTTAACTCTAAGATCTTTAGTTCATTGGCCCAGTTTATATCCTACATGCTAAACTTCACTGAGTCATTATGAGAATCTAACAATATAATTCAGAAAAATATCACAGTTTAGCCATAGCTCATAGTTTTCCAACTTTAGTTTTAAAACAGCTTCATTGAGAAAGGATGAGTGTCAAGGACAAGATGGATGGCAGTGAGAAGCAACAAGTGAGGCAGGGGTGGTGCTGAGTTATTCTATGCTTCATTCTTGAATCTCACATTTAAAGACATTTAAAGCAAAGAAAGATAAGACAAATCAGAGGAGCACCAATAAATCAGCCCACATTTCTTTAATTTCCAGAAACTGATCTTTTCTACCACTGCAGAGATCAAAAATCATCCACCGTCTGAGTCAGAGAGGGACTGGCGGACCGGCCCACCAGGCCATGTCTGCATGTGTGCAGTTAACCATATTCACCCAACTTAGCAACTTTCTTGCTATATTTAATGACATTTCAGACAAAAAAATCTATATCTGCCAAACTCAGAATCGGCAGCACAGGCTTCTTAAAGATTGGTGATCGGTCAGAAAACTGCAATTGGTGCATTTATTATTTAATGTGAAAATTTTCTTACACTGAGAATACAGATTTATCGTTTTCTTGATAAATTTCAATTAATAAACAAAACCAAACAAGACAGTATTATCAATAAGTTTCTCCACTGCTTGTTCAATGAAAGCATCAATAAATATCAGTAAATTTGAAAATACAATTAAATGCCGTTAGAGTATGCGATTTAGTAAGTGGAGTCCTGAAGAAGCCTGTTTCAAACGGGAATGTTTTTTAAGAGCAGTATTTGTGTTTGTGGTGCTATGAATGCTGAGCCATGCAGGTACAGCCATACATGTGTTAAAAATGTGTTGTTTTTTATCATAATTTTTATTGTTATCACAATAATAACATAAAATGTTGCGATAAAATTCACCTATCCCTTCCCCTTGACAAAATATTTTAGTGGTTTACAAACAATAACTCCCGTGGTGCAGCTGAATGATGGTAACCAGCCTAAATGTGTCACTTTTCTCTCTTGCTGAGAATAACTGGAGTTTAGTAAGAGACTCGGTGCTGCCACTCATCCTTTCACTGCTTTGAGAAAGGGCTGCCATCCCAGATTGAAATAATGTAATCACAGATGTGTCACCGTGTCCTCATCCATCACAACCTCTGGCCAACTGCGTTTGTTTGTCTCTTACACAGGATACATCCAGGATTACATCACACCATCTGTATACCAGGGGGAGAAGAAGATGGAGCATAAGCTGGCATCGCCGGTGTCGGACCCCCTGTACACCCAGGTGAGCAGCGGAGGGGAGTACTGCGACCCGGACCTGAAGCACCCCGACAGCCCACAGTCCGGCATGACGGCCAGCGGCTTCTACACTGGTGAATCGGAGGCTCTGGCCGAGGGTTACACCATGGATGCCTTCTTCATCTCCGATGGGCGCTCCCGGCGAAAGGGAGAGGGCGAGGCTCGCGGGTCCAGCTCGAGAAGCAGCAGCGCGAACGGCGGGGTGCAGGAGCGGGGCGCCGGCGTGCCTCGCCACACCTGCAACGAGTGCGGGAAGACCTACGCCACCTCCTCCAACCTCAGCAGACACAAGCAGACGCACCGCAGCCTGGACAGCAAGATGGCGCGCAAGTGTCCCACCTGCAGCAAAGTGTACGTGTCCATGCCGGCGTTGGCAATGCACATCCTCACCCACGACCTCAAGCACAAGTGCGACGTGTGCAGCAAGGCCTTCAGCCGGCCCTGGCTGCTGCAGGGCCACATGCGCTCTCACACGGGGGAGAAGCCCTTCGCCTGCGCCCACTGTGGGAAAGCCTTTGCTGACCGTTCAAACCTCCGCGCCCACATGCAAACACACTCTGCCTTCAAGCACTACAGATGCAAGCGCTGCAATAAGACCTTCGCTCTCAAGTCCTACCTGAACAAGCACTATGAGTCAGCTTGCTTCAAGGGCTCTGCGGACGAAGACGACTCTGGATCAGAGAACTAACACACGAGACAAGCAAAATTTCTGAACCCCTGTCGAAGGTTCACAACCAATAACCCTGATCACTCTGCCCTCCATGCCTTTTTTCTTCCCTTTTTTTAGAAAGCAATATTTTCACTGAGATTACGTGAAGAAACTCTGATAACCGATTATGGCAAAGACAATTTCAAAAGATGCTGGATTTTTTTTCCCTGCACAGTAGCTAATCGTCCACAGAAACATACAATCAATCAACCTTTTCCCCCAAATAGAGACTGTAGATGGTAGTTGTACACAACTCAGCAACGTGTCCTCACACCAACGTGAGAACACATGAACACACACACACACACACACGCACACACACACACACACACACACACACACACACACATGAATGCACACCCACACTTACAACACAATTATATATGAGGCCTGGCATGTGAATTTTTATCAATGACTATAATAATATTGATATCAATAGTAATAATATTTAGATTCCTGATATTTTATAGGAAATAGTAACAAAAAACAAACAAAAAAAACATAAAAAAGGACTAACAGTGTTCTTTTGTTTTTTAGAGACAAAATGACCTCTTGTATTTTTATGCTGCTTTTTATTTGCTAAGAATTGAATTCTTTTGCAACTGCCAACATAAACTTTTTACAAAAATGTGAACTATGACAGTATTTGCAAAAAAAGGGAGATCATTTTAAAAGGTTAAAAAAAAAAAGACAAACCCTCCTTTTTTCCACACCAACGTTTCAATTCAACGGATGTTATTTTTCTATTTAATTTTTCTAAATTTATTTTTTTGTGCTTTTTATCTCTTGTTGATCAAAAGCTTCTTTGTAACTGTGGGTACATGAAACAGAGCTCATCTTAAATAAGCTATAAGACGACCATATGTCATTCAGATCAATTCTGCAGGAACAGCGATTTTAAAATGTTGGCCTGTTGAGCAGGTATTATTACTTCCACCATCCGATCCGATTCATAGTCTCACCCTGATGCACAGACTTGGACAAAAAAAAAAACAAAAAAAAAAAAACAACACACACTCACAGAGAGCCAGACCAAATGATCTAATAAGTGCCATGAGCGGTTCACTCATCTATAGCAATTAAAACTCTTGTTGTTCTTCCTCCACCATGCTGGCTAGCGTAAACGCCGCTGCCTCCATGGTGCCTCGTCCAGTCTTAATGAGTAATCTCGACCCCATATTTGAGGTGCTCCCCCCCTCCACCAGTATTACCTCAGAGTGAACGTACGGACTCGCACACCCTCAGTTACAAAGTGACAAATTTTTGTGTTTGTCTGTTTTTATATGTCGCTCAAAGCTACGCCCATGGTTTAGTAGATGCATACCATCTATTTATCATGTAAATACTTTATTTATCCTCCTGTTTATCTATTTATTTATTTATTTATTTATTCATTCTATTTTTTGCTTATTTATTGAATACTTATTTATCATGTATTTATTTATTGTTTGCAATTTAAAAAAACGAACATCCATTGACCTTGTAAGATGCTGCTGATCTTCAAAGAAAATGTTTATATGCATGAAAACTGTAGAGAGTCCATGGGACTTAGTTTTAAAGAGGAACAATGTACAGTACCAGTGCTAGAGGACTTCCAATGAATGAATGCAAAATTAGTTTTATGTTTTGTGGCAATAACATGACTGAAAAAGCAATTGACATGGAAAAACAATCACAGCTGTTCTGTTTTTGTTCAACTTAGGGCAATAAAAAGAAAACAATGACAAAAAATTATTGATTTTGTTTCCCAAAAGCCCTCCACCTCCTCACAGACGGAGATTTTTGGCCTCTTTCTTTTTTTTTTTGTCTTTCAATCTCAGGCAATAAGTCCTCAGAAGTGGTCTACACTGAAAATCAGAAAACAAAAAGGTCTTGGGTGTGCTAAAGCCGCAAAGGCGCAACAGCAATAATGACGGCAAGATTAGCAGGTCATGACTCCAAAACTGACACGAGGTTGCTATTTGTTCACTTAATAATTTTTATTCTACTTTAAAAACACAGCAAGACAGTAATAATAATAATAGTAATAATAATAATAAAGTATTTAAATACACCAAAGTGTGTAACGGTTTGAAGGAATCTTATGTATTCTCTTTAAACGATCTTGGCATTAACTTCCAGGGAAAAGAACGTTTTTCAAATTGCTGTAATAAAATGACACGCAGCATTGCACTTCTAAACCGCAGCTCTATGGGTTTTTTTTTTTTGGTTTTTTTCCCCCGCTTCCCTCCCCTACGCAGCAGCCGTCCTCACCCTGTCCCAACTGCCTCTGAACAGACGCGTCAAGCATTAGATGTGCTGAAGTGGGATTGGCGGAGGGTGGCGGAGAGTGGGAGGATAACAGGTGTTTGTAGACAGACTGCAGATAGGGAGCGTAATTGAGTCGGTGAGCGACCTCCAAGGGGAAGGTCAAGCACCAGCAGGCAAATGCACTGTCAGCTATTTGCATATTCCAAATGGATGGCACTATCGCAGTAATGCTGAGCTCGCTCTGGAAAAAAATAAAAAAAAGCAAAGCTGAGGAGGAGAAAAGAGAGCAAAGAGGAGCTTCTGTTCTATTTGTTCATCCTCTTCTCTCTGTTTCACCATCATCCTGTGTAGTGCTACAGCTGAATCACTGCATGAGAGCATCCAAACCACCTGTCTAATGATCAACGTGTAGGACACACAATCTGGAACATCGCTGTAATATTACACAAATGCAAAAAAAATAATTGCTTCCAAAAGATTGTTTTACGTTTTTCTATATTAACATGCAAGAGGACAATAAAGCACCTCCAAAACATGGGGGATGTGTATTAAAGTGACAAATACATGCACTGAGCATATTAAGTAAATGCAGGCTTGCATCTAAACCTGGCAGTATTAAAAAACTATTTCCAGAAAAAAGGGGCACAACAAGCAAAAATATTGCATTTAGATGTAGGGAAACATTGTTCCTCTTTGATTTTGTAAATATATTTGTAAATATATCACAGCAATAATATCACAATGCATGTAGACATTTAAATGCTCTTTTTCTATCCATGTCTTTTTTTTCTATTTAAAAAGAAAAGACAAATGCAGGTACCAATTGCAGTCTGGTTGGCCATGTGAATCAGGGAGCGTCTTGATTAAGAAGCTATCTGTTATAAGTTAGAACAACAACTTTCAACTCTGTGTTTTCTCAAAGATCTGATCATGTTGGGTATGATTTTTTTTTATTTCCTTTCTTCTTTTCTTTCTATTTATGTGCCCGGCTTGGCTGCGCAATGAAAAAGTGCCAAAAAGTATGATTTCCATGACAAAAGCCTTCAACATATGGTTGGCTGCTTGAAACCATCCATATGGTCCTCAAAGAAAAAAAAACTGATTAAGATTTTCCACCTTCTTACTCATTCTCTCTCTCTCACTCTCCTCCTTATCTCTCTCTCTTTCTCTCCGTTCCAGTATGAAGAAACTTAAGCCATGATTGCTGAGGGGTGTTTTCATTTATCTTGTTCTGCTACAATTAATAATGATGACAACAATAGCAATGATAACATTAATAAAAACAATAGCACAAGGAACCAGCAAGTCCATTTGTATTTATTTTCAGATGCCCTAATTTCTTACTAATAAATTAGATTTTCTGTATTTTTGTACATTTCAAAACAAACAAAAACTCCCATATCGTGCCTTGCAAAAGCATTTTGCTACCTTGCAACCAGAAAGTTTAAACTTTTTACTGCGACTTTATGTAATAGACAAACATGACATGGAGAATAATTGCGAAGTGGATGCTAAATTAGGCATTTTTTTCTCCTTTTATATAGAATTTTGAGAAGGGTGGTGTTTGGAAGGAATATAGTCTCATTAGAGTCAGACTATTTATTTAGACATTACTGAATGCAATTATGGATATGCATTTATTTCCAATTTAAATTTGACTCCAAAAATTCCCCTTCAAACATTTTGGCTTGGCAATTGGCTTTTAGCCAATCAAATTACGCTCCTTTGATCATGTGACACCAGTGTGATGGGCTGGACCAAAGGCGCATTTCTTAATAATTAGTCCTGGATTAAGCCACTTGACTTAATCTGGGACGGACTGCTTTTGCTTTGGTCACCAGAAGGTCACCACATTTACAGGTGAATTTTTGCAGGCAAATTTAAAGTTAAAAGAAATCATATACAAAATTGAACAGAATAAGAATTTAGTGTGATAAATTCAACATCTAAAAATTATTCTAATTAGACTATATTTGTTTAATACTGGTGTGCGTAGCTATTCAGCCCCCTTTACATTGATACCCGTAAATAAAATCCAGTGCAACCAAAAGTCTAATAAAGAAAATCCATCTGTGTGTAATTTAATCTCAGTATAAATACGACTGGTGTTTTCTTTTCTCAGAGGTTTTTATAGGGAACATTAATAAACAACCAGCAGACAGAAGATGGTTATACACTCAAAAAAAGAGGCTGCACTTGAAAAAAACTTTTAAAAGTTGAGTTAATTTGTTACATATAACCATTTAAGACTCTGGTGGAGTTTAATCTTCACATGGACAGAGTAATAACGGAACTATTTGTTTTGTTTTAATCAAAGCATATTCTTGTGTGAGTCAGAATGGACCAGTCAAAGTCTAGACCAAAAGTAATTTGAGAGTCTATGGCAAGACATGTATGTGCATTTGCTCTCCAATTAAGCCTTTCTCAATAAACAGTTAATCAATTCATCGCATCATAAATTAAAATGAGCTCGATAATTTCCGTTCTGATGATTAACTTTTTTTGAAGGGTAATTTTGTTCACAGAGACATAATTCATTTTATTTATGGTTTCTATTGTATGTGGTTTTTATTCCCATTTTTAAAATTGTTTCTGGTAGTTTGTTTCATTTTTGACATTTAAGTATCTCCTAGTTCCAGTTTTTTGTTTATTGGTGTTTGAGAGGACGAACTTGCCTTATTATGCCAATATCAAATTATTACTTGAAAATGGTGTCAAAACAACATTACTGTTCATTGCAGTTATTTTTGGGACAATTTGTTGTCCAGCAAAATGTGTTATTGTTATTGTGACAGGCCTACTGAACAAAGGATATTTTGGAGAGAAAAATTTCAACCTCAAGATGTGAAAAGCTGGTAGAGACATACAGTTCTGGAAAAAAAAAAAAGAAGAGCTCACTGCACTGAAGCCCATTGGAAACCCCCTGGTTATTCCACCAGATATTGATTTCTGAACTCTTCCTGAGTTAAAACATCAGTATCGTTGTTTCTAAATAAAAGATACAGTCTTAAAGCGCTGCATCTTTTTTGTTATTTTGACCATTTCTCATTTTCTGCAAATAAATATAAAAATGTTTGCTTGGAAATTCGGAGACATGTTGTCAGTAGTTCATAGAATAAAAGAACAATGGTCATTTTACTCAAACATAAACCTATAAAAAGTAAAATCAGAGAAACTGATCATTTTTAGTGGTCTCTTAAGTTTTTCCAGAGCTGTAATAAAAATGGTTCTACAAAACGTATGTCCACAACACACTCTGATTTTTAATAAATGAGAAAGAAACAATAATTTTCCTACTTTATCTACTAGTTTGCGCTGGTATGTCACAGACATTTCCAGTAGATAAATTGAACTTTGTGGTTTTGAATACTTCTGCGGGTGTGAATACTTTTGCAAGGCACTGCAATCTGCAGATGTTCATACTCAGAAGATAGTGAGTCTGGTATCTAATTGAAGTAGTTTTTAGTCAACATTAACAGAGTGAGTAATTATACTTAGACAATAACGTGCCATCAGCTGCCACCTCTTCTGCCAATATTTGAGGGATTGGATGAGCTTTACTGTCAATTTCCTAAATTTTAATTTCCCCACTCTGAGGGGAAAAAATGCCAATATCTTTAGTTCTGAAAGCGGGTGAAAAGGAGAACCATCAGAGTGGCTGACAACACCAATATCGCTTTGAGTGAGAGTTCTTGAGATGCCGGCGTTCTCAAAAGCAGAGGCATCTGTTCCGCCACTATTAAGCCCTTCCTGGCCATTAAATTTTAATGGAACATTGATTTTATGCTGGAACTACCCTTCCTGAGTGACTCAAAAGCCGGAGAAAAATATGGAACAAAATAAAAATGAATCACGACAGTGGACAGGGATTATTATTCTGGGGGCTTTTCTTGATTGGTTTCCAGGGAATATACAACACTTGAATTCAATCGCTTGTGTCCTTCAGTGTCCTCCAGCAGCAGAGCAGCGGCATAATGAGACAGCAGAGCGGAGCGGGGACAATGTGCTGCACAGCATTCTCCTCCATGATTGTGCTTACTGTTGCTCGCTGCGTTGCTCACATTTAAACAATAAATTGTTGCTTCTGTTTTTACATGCTGAGTAAAAGATGAGCAACAAAGTGCTGGTCTGACTGCACAGAGTGCTGCAGCTCCTTTGCACATCAGCATTCATACGCAGTACTCAGTCAAACTTTACCCCAACAGATGTTGCCCCCTATCAGATTTTATGATGAAAGTAAATAACTGATTTCATTACATGGCAATGAACTGTAAAATAGGGACCCATGGAATCCAATTACATCACCCATGAGAGTGCTGTGTGTAACAACAATCAGCAGAGAGAGGCCGGTAGGGAGGCTGTGGCCCTGCATACATATCTCTGCAACAGTCTAGAGAGCGACGCAGCAGCCGGCGCCTCCCACCGCCTCTAACACTCAGGGCACATCAGGTAAATTATTAAAAACAGCCCTGCAAAATTGAGGATGCTACACTCAAACTTCAGAGATATTGACTTGAGAACATCATCGCCATCTGAGTGACTGTCAGAGAGAAAATATAAGTGCTTTCTGTCGGATGGAGGCGGTGTAGGGTAACCACAAGGTTACTGCACAAATCCTCAGCGTTAATGCGACTGTTTAACCCTCCTCAGTGCAGCTGAGATTACTGAGGTAATTAAAGGAGCGCAATGTAGTTGCACCATAATAATTGATTTAGCAATTACTTATACAGCAAGTTCTGATTATAAACTATTTTTCCTTAAAGCGGATACTGAGCATTTCACCACGTACTTGTTCAGGATGAGGGATTGCTGTAAAGTTAACGACTCAATTCAATCAACTGGGCTTGCTCAGAAAAAAAAAAGTTTAACCACTGCCATGATCAACTAAATGTGATTGCACTGCATCAAAGCTCTACCCAAATTGGATAAATATAAATCTATACATGATTGGAATGTATTGGAGTTGTGGGATTTTATATTTGTAAATGTAAATTAGACAAATCTGTCTCCAAATTCTCCAAGATGAGATTTGTTGTGAATTGTTGCTAAATAAACTGAACTGGCCTTAAGTTAAGTTAGAAAATTTAATCTTTGGTGCATTTTATTCATACATTGTGATATTAAAATAGGTATTACATTTATATATTTTTTTAAAATATATAAATTTTTCAGTTTTCACATTTTTCTGGCATTTCCTTTTTCCAAAAAATGGTCATAAAACAATTACATTAATCACTGCTGCTTCATCTGAAGCTACAAAAATACAGCACAGATGAACTATCTTTCTTCCTATTGTTAAAAAAGTATTTAAATATTTATTTATACAACTCCTGAAGCTACGAGAAAATTCTACATCCTTTTACGTAGAATCAAATAATGTACTTGATCTAACAATCTAATAATATATTTTTTTTTATTAATTACATACATGATAGTTTGATCCTATTTATATTACAGGTCAGTCCAGCATGCCCAGGTGGGCCCCATATGGGGGAAAGGTGGGCAGACCAGATGGGTTCCAAATGGGTTTGTCCGCAGGTTCCATGGTGGCCCCACATGGGTTTTCCCATGTAGGGCCACAGCCCACATGGGCCCTACAAGGTGGTGGACTCACATGGGTTTGCCCATTTAGGGCCCACGTAGGGCCCATGTAGGCTGTCGCCTCACATGGGCCCTACAAGGTGGTGGACTCACATGGGTTTGCCCATTTAGGGCCCACGTAGGGCCCATGTAGGCTGTCGCCTCACATGGGCCCTACAAGGTGGTGGACTCACATGGGTTTGCCCATTTAGGGCCCACGTAGGGCCCATGTAGGCTGTCGCCTCACATGGGCAAACCCATGTGGGGCCACCGTGGAACCCCTGGACAAACCCTATGGGACCCATATGTCTGCCCACCTTTCCCCCATATGGGGCCCACCTAGGTATGCTGGCAGGGTCAAAGTCAGGTTATAATGGCAAAAGGTGAAAAAGTTATTTAAGGAAGTGCAGTGCATTGTGTTGAGTCACTCACTGAATATCTAAAAAGTAAAAATAATAATATGTTTGTAAACAATACTATTATAATGGAAATTGAATTTCTGTCACTTTTTGGGATATTTTAAAAAGTATATTATTTTTCATTAAGAACAAATTTTAGGTGGATTTTGAACAGAAAAGCTCAAACATTCAGCAGAAAAATAATTTAAATAATGAATCTATGAATCATTCTGAGTTACTTTATAAAAAGTGACAACATTTTCATTCCTTCAGGTTTGAACTGCTGATTTGTTTTTTTGCTTATTGAAGATTTGTTAATCAACTAATAAAAAAACTGAAGATGATTGTACCACAACAATAATGTGACCGAATTAAATAAATAAAAAATGCAGCAGCAGTTACAAGTGAGTTTATTACAGCTGAACAGCAACCAGCATTTTCTGTTTTTTTATGGTAATTAGATTAACTCATCTTTAACTCACCCTCATTTTGACCCTTCCCTTGCACCTGGCGCCCTCTGTTGGCTGATTTCCAAAAAATTACAAATAAACAAATGCATTACCAGCACAACATTGTGGATTCAGCTGCGGGAAGAGTGTTGGGAGGTTTTCACACACCGTTTTAAATGTTAGCATCCTTTACATGTTAGCACTGGTCAAAAATGCAACGTGTTGAACAAGAAAAGGTTACAAAAACAAATCAACACAAATTATTTGATGGTTGCATCTAAATAACATCACTAACAATGAAGGGATTGTTAATGATGCTTAAATAATAGGTACAGAAGTACGGCTGAATCTCACAATTATTTTAGTAAGGAATAGTCTATCAATTATTCTGACAATTAATCAATTAATTTGATATAAAATTGGTACATTCTGCAGATTTTTCATTTAACCACTTATGTATTTTTTAAAGCATATTAGAAAAACAAATAGAGTCCAACTACTATTTTAAATAAGAAAAACTGTTTCTTGGTTAAACATAGCATTCCTTTAATGAACACTTGATTTTTTTTGTAACTAAAGATGCATCTGCAGCTAAAAAACACACACCAACATGTGAAAAGCCATTTCTAATTACTTAACATCAATGACAGTGTAAGGCTGATCTGTTGACTATTTTCTGAATTAACCGATTAATAATTAGATAGCAAAATGTGCTTAATATGATTTTTTTTTTTTTACCTAATTTGAACTGAATTTGAGGAGTTCTGGGTTGAACAGGTTTACCCCCCAAAAATGCCTATTTTAATTTTAAATACAAACTGGTACGATTTTTGTTTAATTACTGGGCTTAATGTGTTCTTTTTAGCAAAATGGCCATTTTTAGAGTGTGTCTACTCCAACTAATGATTAATTAATTCTTAAATCATTTCATCCCTACATAGAAAGGTACAAAAGAGCTGCGTAGAATTAAAAAAATGTACCACAATCTGCACATTTCTTATTTTATTGACATAAAATAAATAGTTTCTGTCCAGATGCAAACTGTAAACCAGTTGGCATTGATATTGACCACCCAACAAGCCGTTCGAAAAATCATCCTGCACAGCCAGTCAGGACCAACCAACTGTAACTTCCCCTTTAAGAGCGAACAGTTTGTCTTTTCACATTCTGCATCACAGGAGAGATGCTCATTAAAAGCTCCTCCATTCCTCACTGTTTCATCAAGTGAGACTGCCAAGCTCTTTAACTCAGTGTTCTTGATGTTTGTGCTGTTTGTGTAAAAACCCATCTGTTTCCTCGCCTCTCTGTTGGCAGAGGGTCCACCTCATCCGTATGCTTCTCTTTTTGAAGTCATGTCAAAATCTCATTTTTATGCATCTACGATATCCAACTTGTCATCAGCACTCAGGCAAAAGTCAAAGAGGGCACTCCTTAAATAGCTCCTTTCTTTCCTTTATGTACAGTGCATGCAGAAACAAGGACAGGAAAAGATTCACAGCCAGAAGACTTTAGGATTTGCAGAGCTGCTGTGATAAGTTGTTTAACAGACCGAAAGGAGATTAAAACGCATGATTGTTTTCTGGTTCAATAACAATAGTTTACAGACATTTTAAGAAATGAGCGGCAAATATTTGTCATTGTTCGTTTAATTTCTTTGTTACACAATAGACAGTTCCAGTCAGAAGTTTACATTCAGGCATGTATATTGTGTTAATTTGAGTTTTAAGTGATTCATTTTATTCGTTCTAACATTTATCATCCCAATATGTTTAAATCTATAGGTTACAGAGTACAAATCTAGTTTTTCGGCAGAACATTGATGAAAGGAAAGAAGTGAGGCAAGTTTAACATCAACAAGCACAGAGAGAGAGTTGTGGTTCCCAAACAGACACCTTCAAGTTAGACTAACATTTGCAGCAGCTCAAGGTTTTCAAACCTGACAACACTGTAACAACAGCCAAGCATGGTAGTGGTAGGATCATGCTGAGGGACTGCTTCACTCCCAATAGTCCTGGTACTTTGCTCAAGGTGGGCGGAATGATGAAAAAAGAGAACTACTGCTTAATTATTCAACTTCACTCTTAAATTAACTGATAAAACTTGGACACGGTTGTTGGAGAATTGGTCCAAACAGTCCAAACACACATCAGAACTGATTCTGTATGTCTAAAGCTTCTGGCATAGCTCCAACCTCGACTGTAAAGTGGATCCCCGGTTTTTGTGGGTTTTCTTGTGGAGCGCATCTAAAATATTTAAAAGAAAATTGTGAAGCTGAAAAACCTAAGCACAATACTACTTGACTTTGAGCACCGTTCATTTTCCTAGGAAGGAAGACTATAGATATATAGATTTCCACTGTGCGCATTAATGCATTAAGGTATATTTGGTGTTTGAATTGTTAAAATAAAATAAGCAAGCGTTTTTAGAGGGGCCTCAGGTATTTGTTGATTTTAGCTTTTTGTATACGGTTGTTGTCCCTAACCTCTCTGAGAGTACACTGTATTGAAATTGTACAGCATGCCAGAAATGAATCAAGTTATATTATTTCTGGTAAGAAACTGGGTCAACATGAGGCTTTAATTACATCAGAAGCTTATATTTAGATAAATATCATGCAGTTGTATGTAGATATTTTGGTCTACGTGTATAATTTTGATCATGACTGGTTAGAGAAAATCCACAATGAATTCAAGACCGTGCCACCAATTCTTGTTTTTAAAAATCATTGAAGTTGCATCATTACACCCTGAAAAAGAAACTATTAAGAGTGAAGACCTGTGACTAGATCTGTGGTTAACTAAATATCTAAGAGTTATAAGGCCTTTTTCTTTATTGGCTGTTACAAGTTACAATGAAATCAATCAAAAAAGAATGAGGTGATTAGTAGCTAAAGGAAATCACTGGCTGATGGCACCCTAATGATTTGTATAATGTAAATTTAACGCTTCTTCTGAGGCTTTCTGTGCTTATATTTAAGCATTAAGTGCTGAAATAATGTTCTTGTGCTTCTGGTGGTACTGTAAGGTTAATGAACTGAGCTAAGTGTAAATGAAAAGAAAGACAGCAGCTCAGTCCACACCTAAATAACCTCACTCTCAAGCACCACTTGTTTTCCCTCTGGATTTGAATACAGGGAGCAAATTTATTTCAAGGCACAGAAAGATCATTAAACAGAAATCTCATTCTGAAACGCCTTACTGCAAGGAGGAAGCAGAAAAATAATTTTGCAGATTCAGTCAGCAAAGCCTTTAACATCGCTGCACGAATCAGTCACGGAGAAACATCCACTGTTGCTAAATCGTGTTGTGATTTCACAGGCCTCGTCTGTCACAAAGCTGTACTTTGAAGGCTGGAAATCAGCATTAGAATAATTATCACTTTAAAAGGCATGTCAGCGTGTAGAAAAAGAAAGAACGAGGAAAGAAAAAAGGCAGGAATAAATATAGCCTGCTTCTCCGGCTAAAAGCTGGCAGGTAATTTTCTCCAGCTGCTCTATGTGTGACAATCCCACAGGGAGCGAAATCTAATATTAACAGCAAATTATTATGTGGGAACTGTTCTTCCATGACCTGCTGTTGTACCTGTGTGACTAACTCAATCTGAGTAATTGAGATATGTTAGCAAGTACAATGCAGCACTGCTGTGACAGCAGAGGGTCGTGTGGAGTGTAGCAGGACTCCAAAAACACCAAAACACCGGAGCTAATTTGCATGTCTATACGCCTTAAGTGACAGGGTTCCCTCTCATCATGTGATGCTGGTTTATCTTCAGTGTTTAATATGGAATCTGAATGGCAGCAAAGCAGAAATTTGACTATGTTGTACAGAGAAAAAGGTGGAAAAAGTGCAAATTTCAAATATCACATAGATACATGACTTTCTTCCCTTTTTTTACAAATAAAAATCCAAAAACTTATGTTTCTCTAACCTCGTTTAGTCATTTAGATAATTTTGCAATCTTGCTCCAGTCTGAAGTTATTTGCAGCGTCTAACAGGATTGCATTTCACCTCATGTTGTTCTTTAGCATCCACGGTTCTGCTAAAGAAAAGCCTCCTCACAGCATGATGCTGCCACCACCTTGTATCACCATGGGAATGGTGTGTTCAGAATAATGCACAGTCTTCACCTTCCCTCAAACAGCATTTTGCTTTCAAATGAAAGCTACATTTGGGTCTCATCTGACCAGCACCTTTGATTTGTGTCCAACAAAATTTAAGCAAAACATGCTATGGCTTTATTTTAACAGTTTCATTTTATTTACTATATTGTTGGTGTAGTTGTTAAGCATTTTGGTCAACCGTTGTTTTTAAATGTGCTATAAAAATAAATTTGACGGTGAATTTTAAACTTTGCGTTGATATTGATGCCAAAACATTTAGCACATTTACTAGCACCTGCATTACAGAAGACATTTCCTCTGTTTTATTAAAGTTTATACAACACTGAAATCACGGTAAATTATTACAAACTCTATATAAACATCCTTCATGCTGTAACTGATCCCTGTGTGACCAATTAATCAGCATGAAAAGCGCTGTCACTCTAGTTCAAAGAATTTCTAATATTTCAGAATAACTACCTTCCTCTCCTGTCCAAAGAATCATTTTTAATTGTCTCATTAAAAGTTGTTGTGGCTTTGTGTTGGGGAAACAATAATACTACCGTTTCTGCTTGGATGCAGCAGATCTTTAATGATTTCCACTTACCTGTGTAAAGCTACGAGTCCCAATGTCCTTTTTGTAACCACAGCAACGCAGCTGGTTTGTTAAAATTCCTGCAAAAATAGAAAACCACAGAAAAGTGTGATTGCTTTTAAGGAGTAGGCCTACATCACACAGCCGCCGACAAAACAAACAAGGACCTCATTAAAAGTACTGTCATCAAAGGTTATGTTTTACTTTGTAACCGGCTGACTAACTGCTGGAATGAATTTTAATGACAAGCATTTCATCTGAGCAGGTGTTTTGCATTGGTTTAGTCCTACATAAACACGCTAATAACATTTTTATGTAATTAGACAACCTTAATAATTGGATAGTTAAAAAAAAAAATGTAATAATGTTTTACCAGTTTGTTAATTTTATCAGCACTATCATCACTTCTTTATCTATCCAACTCTACAAGAGCAGGTTGGAGAGTTGACAGACAATCCCATAAATGCACGACCACAAACAGCTATTTGAATACAACATTATGCATTAGTAAGACTAAAACGAAAATATGATCATTATTATTTAATCTACGTTTGGTATGATTCTTAATGTCTTCTTACCTGGAAAGTCAATGGTCTGTGGCTCCAGAGCCTCATGCAGCTCTTTGGGCCATACACAGTGGCACATAACAACTGTAACAAAAAATATATTAAAATTATTTTTGAGAAATTTAATCAGACTAATTTTATCAGTTCTTCTGTTTTCCATAAAACAGCTGGTTCAAGTCAGATGGCTGCTGCAAATAATCTGTTATTTATTCATTAAGTTAATTTCAGTACTTCTTTGTGATTCATTATTATAGAAAAAACTCAAACAGCTTCATTCTCTACACATTTTTATAAGTTTGATATTTTTCTTTTGTCCTAAAATTAGACATGAAATTTGTTGCTTAAGTTTCACCAAAGAAAAAATGATACGTTTCAAACGTAAATCTTCTATGAGTTTTGTAGTTGGAGACAAATTGAACTCAGGAAATAGGAGTACAAAAGTCACTCTAAGATTGTAAATTTTCCTGACCCCTGATAGATATTTTCACTCCCATGTAACATTGTTTGTTACAAACATTTAAAGTAGTAAATAACATATAAATACATTGCCAATCTATCAATGAAGTCTTTAATTTAAAAAATACAGAATTATCCAAAATCTCTAAAATTATATTTAAATTATATTTGTTCACTTTTTTTTATTATTTAAAAAAAATTTAGTTATTGTTTTATTTACATGATAAATGCCTTAAGTCCGACATGAATAAATTGCCTAACCCTGGTAAATTTACATTAACTTTTTTCTTTATTAATTCACACTGACTCTTTAAATATAAATAAACTTGAGAGAAAAAACGCTGTTAACATTTAAAAGCACGGGGGCATGCACCTCGTAGAAGTATGAAACAGCCTCACTTTGTAAGGCTGACTAGCTAACATTTTTAGCTAGTCCGCCATTAAAGCAAAATGTAAAGACGACAATAACTTGTTTAAATTTCAGTAGAAAGTAATTTTATTTTAGTGTTATTTTGTTAATAGGCATTTACTACCAAAAATCTTAAGAAGCTAATAATATGAGCTAAAAAAAAATACAATATTCACAAAGAAAAAAGAAAACAGTTGACTTCACTTACTCCATCCTTTGCTGACCAGTTACAAATAGGGCGGGGCGTTTTTATTGATCGACGCTGACAGCGACCAATCAAATTCCTCCGTTGGTAACGGACGAAAAAGTTCAGGAAGTAGCTTACAGCAGCTGGTAGTGTTTATGCCAGGAAGTTTGAGCCAATGTTTCGGGTTTTTCGGGCGGATAAAACACAGCTAAAACAGATTTTTCTGTTCAATAGAAAAATGTCTAAAATACCTACTGAATGTGGCACGATAGATGTTAAAAACAGTGGCGACAACAGGTCGGTTCATTCGGACACCATCCAGGAGGTTCACAACGTTCCTATGAAGGTGATCATCAGACCGTTTCCCTCGGAGCTGGACGAGCAGAAAGTCCAGAGTCTGATGGATACCATTAAGGTAACCTAATTATTCTAATGAATTCATAAGCAGTCGTTTTTGTGCTATAACTGGAAAATATTGTCTTGAATTTAAATCAAAAGCTAACACTGTTAAATGTCTTTCTTCGCAACCGTCTGAGGTGTTTAAACAGTGATTATCTGGTGGTATAGCCAGTCTTTATCATACATTTTATACATTTAACTTTATAATATTATTCAATTCATTATAATAATGTGTTAATATAAGGTGACACATGAATTCTTACAAAGCCAAAAATAAACCATTACCAGAAAACATAAAAAAAAATAGTTTAAGTCTAAGTAAATGTACAAGTTAGCAGGGAATCACAGTTTCAAGTACAGGAAAAACGTTTGTGTATTAGTAAGTGGAGTCAAATTTTGGTATTATTTGAATATTGAACTTGGACAATGTCAAAACATGAAACTATTAAAATTGTCATATAAACAATATTGCTGCATATAATATATAATGTTTTTAGTCCATTTTTGTTGCCGTTTTTGCTGAAATATAAATAATGATTGTTCTTTCACTGAAGTTAAAATTAAATAGGTACTATATCAAACAACTATTAAACACAGGCTTTGGATTATGGATTATAAATGTAGTAAATGTAAGCTAATCTAGGTGATTAAGGAGTGGGAATTATGACATGTTTATACTTTCACACACCCTTGAATATCCAAAACAAAAGTTTTGACATTATGCTTCATGCTATATATTTTTTGTACATATTCAAAAAATAGAGAAACTTTACAAGAAGTCAAGTGATTTAGTTTTTTATGTTTTTTCCCTCTCTATTCTTAAATAAATTTTAATTATCAATATAAGCATATCATTTTTAACATTAAACATCAGCTGTGCAGTTTTAATGTGTACCAAACCCATAAATTTTATAAGTTGTGATCTGAAATGATACGAACATTGTGTGTCATTTTTACTGCTCTTTCTCGCACCGTGCATACTTTTGTAAAGAACTTTTATATGTGTTACCCCAGACGCAATACAATAATCTAAACACGGCAATAATATTGTACAGTAAAGACTGTACAAAATTTCCCTTGAATCATTATTCTACTGTACATAAAACTGTTGAGTTAATAATATTTTTTTTATAGTTTAATTGTGATGAAATAATGAAGGTTATTTCACTTTAAAACATGTTTTTGTAATACTTGCATGTGTCGTGTTTTGGTGCTATTGTGTGCCCTAATTGACGTTTCGCCTTTCCTTCCAGGAGACGCCAGACATCAGCGTTGTTCCTCCTATTGATGTTCTCTGGATCAAAGGCAGCGAGGGAGGAAATTACTACTACTCCTTCGGAGGCTGTCACAGGTTTGCTGCCTATCAGAGGCTTCACATGCCAACCATCCCAGCCAAACTCATCAGATCAAACATCTCAGACCTCAGGACTTACTTGGGGGCTTCAACGCCCGATCTGCGATAATTTTTTGGACTTTTTCTTGTTTTGACTCGCTATATCAGAAGTGTCCAACTCCAGTCCTCAATTGAATTATGAAGTTCTGCAGATTTCTAGTAGTGAGCCACTCATTTCATCTAAGTTACATGTGTAAAACTCAAGGCTCGTGGGCCAAATCTGGTCCGCCGCAGCTTTTTATGTGGCCCTCTAGATTCCAGAGGGACACATAAATAGAAACTTCAAGATAACAGTTGTGTGATTAAATATTATTTTATCAATCAAATCACTTTTTTTACATGTATACTGCCAAATTACATCAATGAGTCCCTCCAGTTTTTTTGTGACTCTGCAATTGCGTAAATTCAACAGATGCCTGCAATTTTTCGCGTTAATATAAAATTGTGAGTTTATTGCAAATTTTCCGCTAAAGTCAAAAACATTGTGTTAATGTGATGCTAACTCCCACCAGAAGGTGGCAGTATGTTTTCCTCATACCACACTTCTCCCTCAGCCTTACTTTATGTACAAATTATAGTCCATGATTGATATGGTGTGTAACAAAAAGACAAATTTACCTTCAGATAAGCAAAAAAGAAAAATGCTAAATTCCTTGCAGATATTTCTAAATTGGCTCCACAGAAATGTCTGACTTTAATTTTTTTTAAATCACAAAAACAATTATGAAATCCAGGAGGGACTAATCAGTGTGAAAAAATACTCAAGAAGAAGTTGTTTAATGCAAACTATTTATTAATATTTTAACAGTTAATGGGTTTAGCCTATATATCCTGACACAACTGGCTGTTTAAGAAATAGAGATTTCAAAATTAATTTGAAACCTCTGATTTAGATGTTTTCAATCATTATAATATGTGAAATGCTTATGACTCCAGACTTTGTCACGTCACTGCTGTTTGCTCAGGAGGATCATACCGTGACTGCCAGCTGCAGCAGGTGATTGCAATGCACAGGATTTACCAGCAGGGGGAAACAAAGCTCTGGATGTACACACATTCTTCATGTCAAATCGCTGCATGTTTAAATGTTTAGTTTTATTAATCAGATACTTCCTTCTTAAATTTTGCATAAGAAACTGAATCCATGATTCATCATGTGGTTCATTGTTTTTCTGTTGTGGCAGCTTAAGCTGATGTAGTTGTGGATTTATTTAAATAAAGAAGAAAATATATTATTTATCTTTTATTTACTTTCATTTGACTTAAATAAAGTATAGATTTACAAAGAGAAAAAAAATTACAAGTATTTTCTTATGTTGAACTCTTTTTTTTTTTTATTCTAAACACAGCATGACTCTGCTAATTTCTATATATATATTTTAAATTCTGGTCTGGAATGAAAAGAGTAAATTATCATTTTAATTAGCCACACATTCCATAAAAATACCAATATTCTAATATATCTTAAAAAATGATTTTTTTGTTTGTTAGACAGTTGAAGTTTTCAGATGTTCTCCCTGTTTCTTTACGCGCAGTCGGCTTTAACTCTGACGTTGTAGACACCTCAGGAGATTAGAGACCAGATGTTTTGTTGGAGGAGTCAGATGTTCAGAGAATATCCTGATGACACAATGCAAGATGTTGTTGAGTCTTGCAAAATTATCCCATTCTGCTTGTCATCAGACTTCTGTTTCCATTGTCTCTTAGAAGGATCAAAAATCCTACCAACAAAATATCGTGTAAAATCTTAACTAATGCATGTACATTTTAAATAATTTGTGTATTGCAGTGCATAGAAGCAATAATTTCATAAATACAAAAAGTCCCTTGTGTATGTTTTTATTCTGAGTCTTGGAGAGCGGCTCACTAAATCAAATTGGACAGCTGCTCCCCTGCCTGCCTCTGCCTCGGCGGAAGGAACTGAAGTTTTGCCGAATAATATAGGTAAAATATAGACGAGGCTTTTCCGACGTTAGTGCTCTCACAATGTGAGCTCGGAGCCATTTGACGATCTCCCTTTGTGGCCATCGAGGAAATGAAGGGCGACCCGGGGCCAGCTTTAACCGACGGGCCCTAAAGGACTCTGAATCGTCGCGTGTGAGAAGATTTCCTGTAGCTCACTCACTGTCTGGAAGTAACCATATCCTCAAAGGGGGTTTGACACGCAATACCGGTCTGAAAAAACGCATTGCACCTGTTGCTGCTGGGACCGCTTTCCATGGGTGGTTTTACATGCTTTCTCTTTGAGGATTTCAACCAATCAGAGGGCCAAGGGGGACGAACTGGATCAGGCCGTGTCTCTTTTTTTTCCTTTGTTTTGCTCAGTTGTCTGTATTTGTTTGTTTATTTGTAAAAGTGTTGATTAACTATATTATTTGTAAATTGCTTACCTGTATTTTATGGTTTTGCTTTTAATGGATTTTTTTTTTTACCTTTACTGTAAGTTTACTGGAAAAAGTTCAGTTTCTCATGAACATATAAAAATAATAACATACAGATGTGGAGAGATCCTTTGCTCATAAATCTGGTGTAAAGATTATTATGTCTCATAAATTGGATCATAATTGTTGAAGCTACAGAATTATTATCAGACTTGGACATGGTTGCCTTGCAGCAAAACGGTCTTTGGTTCAAATCCCAGTCTAGAGCTTTTCTTCATGGAGTTTCCATCTTCTCCCTGTGCATGTGTGGCTTCTTTCATGCATGTTTCAGAAATCTTTTACTCTCCCTTGGCAGCCTTTCAGCTACGCCGAAATGTTTTCTTTCACAAAGCTCTACCTCTTTGTGCATTCTTCACAGACCACCTGTCGCCCACTCTGCTCCTTCAGACTAGTGGCAGCAGCAATTAGCAAACACCTGGAGGAAATGTGCATCTGCTGAGCTCTTCATAGGAACTACTTCTCAGTTCAGGGCTCTTAAAAATGGTTGTAAACATCATACTGGAGGAGCGCTGTTGGATGGCGGAAAGAGTAGGAGCTTCTTAAAGAGACAGAGGCCCAATTTCAAGGCATCAAATTGTGAAGTCAATTTTCTTTTAAGTTATATTTAATATATGCAGCATTTTTATAAGAACTGAAGCTAAGGTAGTTACTTTATTGTGTCACAAATTGGCTCTGTGTGCCTGGAAAATACACAATACTGCCCCTGTAAAAACATTTAACTTGATCAAATCTCTAATAATTTATTTAATCTTTAAATGAAAAGGTTCAATTTAAGGCTTTCTTGCATATCTTGGCGTTCTAAATATGAGAAAAAGATTGGAACGTGAACAGAAAAAGGACTTTAAACAGAAGATAGCCTTTGAGGTCCAGCAGGTCCTTGCACATTAAATCACCCCTAGATAAACTAAGCTGCTTTGCTCTTTGCCTTGGGTTTTGTTGTGTCACCTGTCAGTGAACCGGACAGCGTTCCTTGACCCGTGGTTCTGAACGTCCCGTTTCCTAGCTCAGTGGAGGAGGGAAATCACTGCACAACATCTGTTCAACCCGGCCTCAAGGTTGACTCTCCCGGGAGGGTTTTCTTCTGGCACTCACATACTCTGGGTCCAGAACCAAATGGTGACCAATTTGAAAAACTGTCCTGCTCCATAAGCTGGATTCTAGTCTCTCCTGCAGGTGAAAGAGGCAAAAATAATCAGAATTTTAACCCAATCAGTCCGGGATGGATTAATCCAACTGGGTTCCTTTACTTTTACTGATTCTGTAACTCTTACTCTGTAATTTTCTCATGTGTCTCTTTAAACTATCTGAGCATTTACTATCCATCACCCCACCTATAATTATTGGGAATTAAACATTTATTTTTCTATGTGAAGAAATGTTGTTTACGTCTTTCAGAGACAGTTTCATAACTTCAGATAACGCTGACAGGACCTGCAGTGTTCCTCCTTCAAGGTCTCACAGTATTGAAATGTTTTAAGCAGGGACAACATAAAATGTGCATCTAGTGAAACATTTTGAAGTCATAACTTCCAGAAAAAGAGCAACAAACAATCCTCAATAAGGCGTTGAAAACATGTTGGTTATTTTTAAATGCTTTGGAAATCATCATCATTTTTCCTCTACTTCAAATTTTATATTAAATTCCCCCAAAATACACTGAATTGTATAGTTATGACGTTTTAACATGCAGCAAAGTTTAAATGGTATGAATGATTTTGCAAGGCTATAGCTTCAGATGGATTTAAGACATTTTTTTAATTCTTCTGGTAGAGCCAGGATAAGTCCTATTACTCAATTTCTAGTTGTGACAGTCAGGTTTTAAAAGGAACCTTTTATGCAAAATTCACATTTTACACGTTTTTAAACTTCCATTTGAGTCTCAAGTTCTGCTAACAACAGCCGAAGAACTTAAAAAAAGAAAAACCAAAACTTCTCAATTGTTAAATTACATTCAGTGGGCACTGCTCTGTTACCTAGCAACCCCAGGTGAGTCTAACCCATCACCTAGCAACCCAAGTAGAGTTCAATCACTGTAGGTCAGCTGCGCTGTACAATGGCTGCTGGAAATGACGAGTGTTTTTTTGTTGTTGACTTAACATCCAGAAACCATTTGCTGCATTCTTGTTGGTCGTGCAGGAGGCTATACTAATGCTTTTCAAAGATGTACGGTTGTATAATTGCAAATCTGTTTACAGCCATTTTGATGCGTGAGTGTAAATGTGGAGTTGGGGTGCGTGGCCAGCAGCAGTTTATTTGGATTTAAAGTGACAGCTCATTCTGAGACTAAAATCTCATTATGTAAGAATTATTTTGTGCAAAAAAATGTAATGAACAACCATAGACCTACCCTAAGCTGTCCAAGGAAGCATAATAGGTCACCTTTAAAATAATCTACTCTGGACAAATGACAAAACTTCCATTTAAGGCAAGCAAATAAACTCCACGTCTAGCAGCAGATGGCAATTTCATAATAAGACATCCAGAAGGTCATCCTGAATCCCAGTTTTTGACTTTAAAGGATAATAAATCCACAGATGAACCTTACCTAGAACTCTGTTGCTCAACCTGAAGCTAACCTGATCAATGACCCACTGCAACATGTGTTTAAAGTCAGAAACTTTGCAATTTAGCAGTCTGTTGGATGGAAAGTTGCTTTAGCAGCTCATTTTAATGTCATGATGAAACTTTTTGTGCAGTCTTAGTCAGTAAAGCAAAGTGAAGTCAAGTTCTGGGCGTCTTGTTTTGTTGTTGCATAGCTAATTTTAAAGATTAAACCTGTTTTTACCGATGTATGCATGGAATCTCTCCAGGTACTCTGGTTTCTTCCCAGTTCAGTTCAAAAACATGAATGTTGGGTTAATTGGTCTTTATAAATTGCTCTTAGATGTTTGTGTGTGTGCGTGTGTGCATGTTTGTCTACCCTGTGTGTCTCTGTTGCTATGTGGATGAAATGGTGACCTGTCCAGGCCCTGTGACCCTTGTGACCCTGGTGGCCTTTGTGACCTTCCCTCTTGCTCATTGACTTCTGGAGATGGGCACCAGCTCACTTGTAGATTAACTGTCACAAATATACAGTTTTTCTTCTTCTTTTTCACCGCTTCTACTAATGTTAGTATTTCTTTTGTGCCTCTCTCCTCTTTTCTGTATTTGGTGATTTCTAAAGTCTGAACAAGTTTTCCAAACATGTCTCTTGTCAGATTACTAATTAGATATAATTTATTAGTTTTTCTTTGCATCGTCTTTCTACCCAGCAGGATATGTTTTAATTCAAAAATTTGTAACAAAAGCATCTGCTGTCAACATTTAATGGCGCTAGATATGTAAAAGCCTAAAGATAAGTCTGAAACTGAAAGATTGGATTTGTTACGTGGGGAAAGAAAATTACAATTTTGGTAATTCTTCACCTGTTTTCCTGGCGTCTTTCCCAAAATGGAAAAGACAAGTGAAAACACCAATTGAAGCAGATGTTTTCTGATTGTTATAAATCAGGAATTGCCTCCAAGCATTGGTGAACAAACTGTTTTACAGAAAGTTAACACAATAAAACATGCATTATCTGCAGCATAGTTCATTAAAATGACACTATTGATGTATGAGAGAAAATATAAATAAATAGGCACACTTAATGAGATTCTAGACCTCTGCCTGTTGCAACAGGCAATAAATCAATCGCATGATAAATTAAAATGAGCTGAATATTTTCTGTTTACCTAATTTATAGTTTTTCTCTTTTCTTTCTCTTTCTACCAAAAACTGGATGACAAAAGTCTTCAGGTTGGTTCTTTGAAGGACAACTTTGTTTATAGAGACTAATAGTTCGATTTGTTTGTTGTTTCTGGTGTTTTGATTATTTATTTTGTATATTTAAAATGTCTTCCAGTTCCAGTGTTAAATGTTAATTCGAATGTAAAGATTATTGATCTTTGAGAATGTGTTCTGATGTCATTATTACCTTTATATCACTTTAAAATGGTCAATATTATTGTTTATCGCGATAACTTCAGGGACAATTTATCATCCAGCAGAATTTGTGATTGTGACCATTTGACCTTCAGGAAATTAATTCAGCAAGTAATTTCTTTACCTCAAGTAAACATGTGGTACCTCTGCTTTTACTGGAGTACATTTGTGCAAGTTTATTTGTACTTTTACTTAAGTACAATCTTTACTTTACAGTGTGAGTATTTTCTCCATAGCTGCTTACCTTTACATTTACCAATTGTGAAACCAGCAACAAATTTACTTGCTTTTTGTCGAGTGCCTTCATCAAAATCATCGATACAAATCCAATAAGTTGGTCAGTGTTCCATTGATTTTGGTTCTAAAGCAGCTCTAAGCAGGTGGGGTTATTAGCCTTCAGTGTTTCAGCTGTTTTGCAGTTTTCTTGAAGTTTGTTCCAGATTTGTGGTGCTTAGAAGCTGAACACTGCTTCTTAAATGCTGGCGTGTTTTTAAACTTTTACTTCTCTATTAAAAGATTTATGTCGCTTTAGTCTCTTTATGCGGCCAAAAAGCATGAAGGGAGCCACACATAAATAAAACTCAAAATTTGTGTCCGTTTAAATCTCAGAAGGTTTTCAGTAGCTGGACTGCGTTCAAGAAACTAAAAGTGAACTCAGTTTGGACAGGAACCCGTCTCCCGAGTTTATTGTTGCCCTCTCATGGCGTTTGTCAACATTAAAAATGCAAGCTGAAAAATGATCTCCGGTTCGCCAGCTCGCACATTTGTTCCACTCTGGAGAGCGTTCCAGCCAAATCCTCCTGAGAGAGTTTTAACTGTAGGTGTTTGAGTGGCTGAGGATTTCTCACAGCTTCCTATCCGGAATTCCCTCAGCCTGCCGGTGGCAGCAGGCGTGTAATTTGTGCCAGATTTGCAATGCCGTTTCCACTGATCCTCTGACCTCACCGCACAGAGACACTGCAGCCCAACCTTTCTCTCTGTGTAGCTGTGTAAAAGTATACTTGGGATGAAATAGCAATAGGTTTTATTTGGCACACAGTCTTCAAACGTAGGGCCGTGATTCAGCCGGCTTAAACATTTACACGGAGATTTGACCTGCCAAGGAACGTTTCCTTGGCATAGAAAAAAATGTATGGCTACACGTAATGATTATTTTAGTTATTCTGACGATTAATCGATTAATCAAATAAAAGATTCTGCACATCCTGCAGATTTTGAATGAGCCTTTTAGTATAATTTTATGAATATGTTAAAAGATGCAAATAATTCATTTGTCTTTTTAAAAAATTACACTGCAAAAACACAAAATCTTACTATATATTTTTGGTCTAGTTTCTCATGCAAATGTCTTAGTTCACTTCCAATAAAACAAAACTAATTCGCAAGTAACTTTTCAGGAAGATTTAGTCGCTTGTTTTAGTTCAATTCCTTAATATTAATTAGAAAAATACTAATTCAACTGGCAAATTATTTCACTTATAATACAAGAGAAATGTCTTGTTATTGGTGAAATAATTTGCCACTGGAACTAATACTTTATTATTAACATTAAGGAATAACTGACTTAAAACAAACCCCTGTATCATGCTGAAAAGTTACATGTAAGTTAGTTTTGCACGAGAAACCAGACCAAATGATTGTATTGATCTAAATGTGTTAACAAAGCACAAAACACGTCTTCTGTGTTCTCACCCAGGAAGAAAACAAATCACCATCTTCTGACAAGTTGATTGTTTTGAACCATCAAGCACGCTGAACGTTAATTAAGAAACTTGTAATGACACTAAATGGGCGGATTTTAAAATCTCACAACCTTCTCAGAAGTAACATGGAAACACGGGTTGAAAAGACTCACTGAGACAAGTATATCTGAGGACCTTGACCTCTGGGTTCGCAGCCCGCTGTCCTGCATGTTTCAGATGTTTCTCTGCTCATACACAGCTCACAGTCAGAAGAAGCCTGCTAATGTCCCACCGGTTTAAATCAGATGTTTAGAAAAATATCTAAAACATGCAGGAACGTAAGATCCTTAGAATCACAGATTCTGGAGTTTCTCACCAACATGCTGTGTTCATAATGACAGCTGAGTGTTTAAAAATGTGTGCAGAACTCAGAAGATTCACTGAATGTTCTGTGCGCAAATATGCTAGGGCTGAAACGATTCATCTTGAACTAATTTAGTAATTAATTAAGCGTTAACTGGAGTGTACAGACTCAGAAAAAGGCCATTTGTTTCTAGTTTCTAGTGCAAATAAATCAGTACAGTTGAAATAAGACAAAATAAACTTACAAGTGACTTGTCAGCAAGATATAGAAGCTTGTTTTAAGTTATCAATTCCTTAATACCGATTTTTAAAAAGTATTAGTTCCACTGCCTTATAACAAAACATTTTTCCCATGTTATAAGTGAAATAATTTGCCAGTGGAAGTAGAACCATTTCATCAATATTAAGGAGTTATTGACTTAAAATAAGCTCCTATATCTTGCTGAAAAGTTACTTCTAAGTTAGTTTTGCCTTATTTGAAGTAACACAACACATTTACACCAGAAACTAGATCAAAATTACTTGGAAAGATTTTGTATTTTTTGTTTAATCACATAAACATGATTGGGTTCATTGTAAATGTCATGCTAAAAGAAAGATAAAACTATCTGAGGATTTTTAAAGAAGGAATTTGTCAAACTAAAGGACACTTACGTAGCCTTCTGGAGCCTCACATGCGTCTAGTTTTGGGAGTTTTACTGTGAGAAGATCGCAGTGCAGCCCAAGACCTTCACTAGATCATTTGTTTGATTCATTTCATTTGATTTATCAGCATGTATGTCATTTAAATGAATAGGGAGATAAGATTGTTCATTGAAAAATATGAAAATTGACAACTACAGGTTATAGTTCAAACATCTGAATTCAGGAACGCTGTCTACAGAAGCTGTGAAGACTTTTTATCCAAGATAAAATAACATTGTAATACAAAGTAATCAAAGAACCAATATTTATGGTATTATTTTATCTCTGAATCAATGCACCTGCAGCCTGGGAAGGAAAATGTGCTTAAACAGTTTGCTGTGTCTTAAACAGAGCTGCTGTTTTCTCCCAGAGCTCAGAAATCCAGCGACCCGGACCCCAGCAGGTGGCTAAACCAACATGCTTTCGCCTCATCAGGATTAACAGATCTCCGCAGTCCAGAAGGACCCAGCAGCATTTCATGGCTCCATTTGGACGCTGCATGCACCCACAGCCTGCAATCCATTAAAGCCGCAGCAAGAGTTCATGATATGTGCAATTAGCCAAAGAGACGAGGCTCGCAGCATCATTTGCTGGCTAATAGTTTGGAGGATTTGTTGATATTTGGTGGGCTTAGTCACTAGATATTCTAACTGAAGACAAGAAAAAAACTATCACAGATCCCATAAGCCTTATCAATAATAGGAAAGTAGATAATTTCAATTTTAATAGAACCCTATAGTGGTGTTTCTGATTGGCTGCCAGTTAAATTTATAACGATTTTTTACTCCTGAAGCTGGAAACGGAAAAGTTTCTGACAGGAAAAACACCGAAGGAGGACACTGCTATAAAAAACCTTAACTGTGGGGATTAATTAGAATTTGATGGGATTAATTTAAAAATGTTTATGTGGTAATATATTCAACAGTCAGAATGGCCTGGTAAAATATTTGATCTTAGAACCAGAGGTGGACAGTAACTGGTTACATATACTCAATTACATTTACTTGAGTAATTTTATTTTGAAGTATTTTTACTCTTACTTGAGTAAAATTTCTGTGTTTTCTACCCACTGAGTGAAAAACAAACATGTTTTAACCAGAAAATCACCAGACTCAGACACACACCTGCAGTTTTTGTTAAAGTTTCATAAGTTTTTTATTGAAAGAAACTGATTTGGAAAACAATTATTTCCCCTGATTTTGTTATTTTTTACTTACATAAATTATTGGTCCTTAAAATACAAAAGTTTCCACTGAGCTTTATATTTTATCCATCTGATTATGTAATTTTTAAACATTAAATGATTGATAAATTGATCGGTACTTGAGTAGATTTTTTTTTACCAAATACTTTTTTACTTGAGTAAAAACATGTTGAAGTATTTCTACTCTTACTTGAGTACAACTAAAATCAGGAGGTATGAGGCAGCATTTATGCTAAACGAATGTAGTAATTATTAAATAGTAGATAAAAGTGAGAAAGGAAATGCTAAATTCATAATTTCTGTACCAGAAGTAACTGTTGTTTGCGGGACCATGGACCGGTTTGGGAAAACCTGCCCTGACAGATCTGTGTGCTCCTTCAGCCGGCAGTCGGGCCGTCTGATCTCTCACTGTTGATTCAGCTGAGGCACGTCGAAGTGTCTGACTTGGCTGCCAGCTTGAGTTTACGTGGCTTGGAGGGACTAAATCATCCATTTGCCACCGCTTTGTTGTTTTGAACCCGGGGCAGCGAGCAAATAAATCCCTGTCATTCCAGAATCATCTGTTCATTGTTTATTTACTCACACTTAACTTTCTCCTGCTGTCTTAAAGCAGGAGGGCGTCCCAGCAGGAGCCACCGCTCTAACAAGCACGCTAGCTTTTTACAATAAATGCACAAATGTAATGTCTGTCCCCGAAGAGAGTATTTGCATGAAGGAACGTCTTACACTTTTTGTTTTACCAGCTAATAAAAGCAGATCTCGGCATGTGGCAGAGCAATAAACGTATCAGGACAGAAAAATACACTGATTATAATTGGTCCCTAAATGCCTCTAAAAATACTCCAAACTTCTTAAAGTCCTGGCTAAGAATAATTGGTGCAACACTTAAAGCCTCAGCTATTGCACACAGTAACAGAAGTGATGCTTCAATGAAGCTGCAGTGGTTTGCAAAAGTATTTACAGACCTATGTTTCACATTTTGCCACTTTGCAACCACAATTAGTTTATAATTTTATTAGGATTTTATGTGATTAATCAGAATAAATACACAGCAGAAACTACAAAATCTTACAAAGTATTTTTGGTCTAGTTTCTAGTACACTTCAAATAAGACAAGTAACTTTTCAGCAAGATATATGAGCTTTTTAAGGTAAATAATTACTTAATATTATACAAGCTATAAGTGAAATAATCTGCCAGTGGAGCAAAATATTTGTCCCATATTATAAGTTAAAATGTCTTCCTCCACTGGCAGATTATTTAACTCATAGTTTTTACTTTTTCATCCATTCAGTTTGAAGAAATGATTGACTTATTGACCATCTGTGGTTGTGTCCAAATGTGTTTGTGTAAAAAGTCACTTGATGTTTGTGGCATGACTGACTATGAAATAAAAATAAAAGCAAAAAAAAAAGGCTAACGAAAGAAAAATTATTTGTTTTGTATTTAACATTTTCCATTTAAGAAAATATAAATTTGCAATAAAACATTTCATCTTAAAAATAATTACAAAAAGTGTTCATCTGCTTCAGTTCCGAATGCCAGAGCGCCAAAGTTGTGCCGCTCTTGATTTGCTGTCAGTGGCCACACAAAGTCATTCCAAGGACCACAAACTGCCCCCAAGCCACACCTTGAACATCTCGGGTTTCAATGTAGGTTTGCAGTTCCTCTTTCCTTTTCTGTATTTATGCTAAGAATACCCACACACACTGTATTCATTAATATAAAGGGAAGTAGTAGCACTTGGTTTTATTTAGGGTTATTAGAGTAAAAGGGGGCTGGATATAATTGAACACTTTCAGATTATTTTTGCAAAAATGTTTCAAACCTTTTACCATTTTGATTCCATTTCTTAATTATGCACTACTTTATGCCTATCTGTGACTAAATGTGACAAAAACTCTTGTTTTTAAACTCTTAAAAGCTGCTGGAATAATTTATAAATAATCCTAAATTCAAAATTAAATACTTATATCTATTAATAAACAGCTCCATCTTTGACAAAGGAGAATATTTTCCTCATATTTATCTGCTGTTTTCAAGATTTTCTCATGAATTATTTTACAGCTGTAGAAAAAATTAAGACCACTTATACTTTACTGAAATAATCGACTTTATATGACAACCTTTATGTTCCAAGACGAGCAAATACTGCTTAGATGATTCCCTCAACCCACCAGTACAGAAAATATTAGGGCCACTAAAAAATAACAATAATCTGATTCTAATCTCAAAATTTTCTTTAATCATCTGAGACCAAAAGTCAAAATTCTGAGATTTAAGTCGGAACTCTGAGGAAAAGGCAGAATTAAAGTCAGAGTTCTGAGGGAAAAAGTCAGAATTATGAAGAAAAAAATCAAATTCTGAGAAAAAAAAAATTGGAATTCTAAGATTCTAAGATTAGTCAGAATTCCAGAATCAAAGTGAGAATTCTGTAGAAAAAGTCAATATTATGAGGGGGGGGGGATATGAATTGTGAGATTAAAGTCAGAATTGTGGGGGGGGGGGAATCAGAATTACTGGATTAAAGTCAACATTTTGGGATTAAAGTCAGAGTTACTTGTTTTGTTTTTCAGTGACCCTAATCCTCTTCCGTACATGTGAAGGACTGATGGAAAGGATTCCTGGACGCATGACTAAAACTCAAGGTTTATTCCACCAAATATTATTTTTCACTCTTCCTAATCTAAAACATCATTGGTCTGAAAATGCTGCTGACTTATGTAAAACAACCTGCTATTTTCTTATACTAATAACTTGATAATTCATATTAAATCATAAAAACTAAACATTTTGCATGGGACTGGAGTGAGCAGGCAGCTCCTCCCATCCAGCTATAAGAGCCCAGCTGACCTGCGGCTCCATCCACCCTGAAGCAGGCCAGCTCCAGCTGCCTCATGAAGGCTTGGGCAGCTTTCTCACAAGCTTTGGTCTGAGGATCTCAGTCCCACATGGAAATGTAGACGCAGCCCGCCGGCCTGGTTTGTCTTCCGGAGCGACTCTGAAGCGGATTAAGGAGGCACTGGTAACTTTTAATCATGACTTTCGCCATGCTGCGGCCCGTGGCGACGCACTTGATCTACTCGGACTTCACGGTCACCAACTCCGAGGACGACGAGAACCGCAGCGAGAGCGACGGCAGCTCGGAGCAGAGCTACTGCGGCTCCACGGAGAAACGGAGGCGGATCCCCCGCAAGCTGGAGGGCGACTCCGCGGTGGTGATGAAGCAGCGGAGCGCGGCCAACGCCAGGGAGAGGGGCCGGACCCAGAGCGTCAACACGGCGTTCACGGCCCTCCGGACTCTCATTCCCACCGAGCCGGTGGACAGGAAGCTGTCCAAGATCGAAACGCTCCGACTGGCGTCCAGCTACATCTCCCACCTGGCCAACGTGCTTCTGATCGGGGACGCCGGCGCGGAGGGGCAGCCGTGCCTCGGAGCGGTCCATGCGCAGGGCGAGGGCGCAGGGAAGCAGCCGCGCACCATCTGCACCTTCTGCTTGAGCAACCAGAGGAAAGGGGTAAATATATTTATGCAGCTACCTTTACATTTATTCTACATAAACACAGCATGAGAACATGACGCATCCACGTGGAGGACACTTGCGTATTTGAACGCTCTTTGTACAATCAGCGGTAATTTAAATCTTTTTGCACTTTAAACTGTTACTGCAAAGTAAAAACACACAATAATACAAAATAACCCTAAACAAAACGGTAAATACCAAAACAAAACAAACAAAAACTCCTAGAGTTCGAAAAATGTCCAAAATTCGTACGGATTGTTTTTGACGGTATATATAAACTCATATTAAAATTAAGAACAGGTTTTTTTTCCTCTTCTTCCACATACATTTGTTTTAAACTACAGAATCCACTGAATGCAGAACACACAGACAACTTATTTCCCTTCACTGTGGGATTTGTAAATGCTCGCAATTGTCCTTTTTTATTATTATTTTTTTAAATGACGTTTTCTTTGTTGCACAGCCGCCATACATTGACATTAAACGCTATTCTTTTCTGTTCTGCATGTTTCTCTTCTTACATAAAGTTTTGTTGATGTTCAGCCAGTTCAGAGCTGCACAGTAAAACGTTTTATGGATTTATTAATGTTGTTGCACGGATCTGGCTTTTTCTGGCACACACCAAGCCTTTCTTTCTTTCTTTCTTTCTTTCTTTCTTTCTTTCTTTCTTTCTTTCTTTCTTTCTTTCTTTCTTTCTTTCTTTCTTTCTTTCTTTCTTTCTTTCTTTCTTTCTTGTGGTTAAGAATGTACTGAAGGTCTTTTGTTTGGAATCAAGCAGCAAATAAATAAATTGCAAATTATTCCCATTTATCCATCAAAGCATATGTCCCTAACCTTTTTCTGAATTCATTTAATTAAAAAAAGTGTGTTAAACTACATTCTGATGGTTGACCAAATAATAAGGGGATTCTTGGATATAACAGGTCGGAAAAACCAAATAATTTATGATTTACCTCCTGATCTACAAAATAAAACCATCTAGTTCTTTTCCTCTCTGATTTATTGGTGCATCTCCACTTGAACATTTTTTCTATTACTCGTTGATGACATTAAGCAACGCATTCTTTTTGTTTTAGTGTGACATATTTCTCCTGTAGCTGTGAGTGTGTTGCTACTCTTTGCGCCTCGAATCGCCCCTCAGGGATGAATAAACTGATTTGAATTGAACTGAAATGAATTGAATCCTGGACACCTTTTAATACGCCACACATGCTTCAAGCTAGCTGAGACATTCCTCAGACAGATGGCTGCATGTTTTTAATTTTCATATGGTGTGACAGACAACACCTCCAATTGCAAAGTTGTAAAAAAAAAAAAAGTGTTTGGGGAGAAGGAGAGATTAATTCTGTATCGCTTGTTTTCTTTTTAATCACTAAAGCATTTTTCCTTCTTTCTTTATCAGATTAAAGATGGGAAAGACTGTTTGAAAATGCGAGGACTCGGTCCGCTGCGAGTGAGGCGCTGACCGGACGCCGTCGGTGGATCGTTTGCAACCTGAAAACCCTCAAGACTTTCTCAGGGAAAGAGCTGAAGCTGGCGCAACAAAGAGCGCTCGCTCTCACGTACCTGTACACACATGCTGGATCAAAAGGTGGCACCAAAGAAGAGACTATTTATACTTGACTGAGACATCCGAGACTGTAAGACGTTCAAACATGCAGCGCATTTGTTTGAAACTCAATGGTCTTGTCTTTTTTTTATTATTTGGAAGATGTTTTAAATAAAATATATTTTATCAAAATAAAAGGCATTTTTACGATCTCATTTGGTGACAATGGATGTGTCACAACCTAAGGTTAGTGCAAAACAAACATTTTAAGACTCTCAGTTGGATGAATATGAAATGTTTCCTGCATCTCCCAAACCTTCACGTCTCCATGGTTTCAGCCAGCATGTTGTTGGGAAACTGCCGGAGCTTACAGCAAAATGTTCAGGGTCTCCAGTGTCACTCCCCCCTTCAAATCTCACCATTCAGTGTTTTTTTGAAGTCTGTTTCCGATTAGTCACGGCAAATAGTAGCCCACACTCTGCTCGGAGCCCCAACACAGCTGTTGGTGTGTCAGAGGGATAAATCACCGCCGTGGGCCCACTGGACAAGACGAGACGGGGTGAGAGGTGAAAGGTCGCAGCTCTGAAGTGAAGTGAAATGTAATGATGGCAAATGACGTAGTTAGACTTGTCCCTTTTTCATCTTTTCTTGTTAGTGGTTTAGTTCACGTTGTCAGAATGTTTTCACACCTGATAGTCAGGAAGACTCGGTTCAATTTGGGACCAAAATTACAAAGTTGGGTATATTTTCAGCTGCTGCGGTTTGCTTTCTCACTGCGCTGTGTCAAATAAACCAAATCCTTTGAAGAACCTGTTCCCCTCCTCACGTGGTGGCGCTGCACCAAGAACCACTGAAGGAAATGACAGGAAAACCTCAGAGGAAGACACTGAGCAACTTCCTCCTTCACAAAATGTAAACAAAAATGGAGATTTTAGTGTCTTTACGAATTCTCTTGTGGGTAAAAAACCGCTGGCGCTAGCTTGTTTGTTTTGGTTGTATTTTCCCAGAATGCCCTGCGCTGGAGTCCACTTCCTGCTTTTGGAGCTTCTCTGGTTCGCTTGGTGTTCACATGTGCATTTGGGCTGCGCCAGAATTCACTTTAACCGAAGGGAGACCTAGCTTTTCACATGATGTTCACTTTTTTAAGGTCCACATTTACACCAGTGGTGAGCAGATTGATCCATAATATTGATAAATATTGATACCAAGTTGGTATCAGTATTGGGTTGAAATATCAATACTTTAGATTCAGATTCAGTCTTGAAATGTTATTTTACTTTTGTGTTGTAGTTTCTCAACTCTACCTCAAAAAGAGATTTTGTTTTGCTCTTTAATTTTTTTGCATTTTGTTTATTTAGGAAAAATGCACACAGATCATGTTAGAATAGAACAGAATATACTTTATTGATCCCTGGGGAGAAATTGATTGCTAGTTGACAAGTTACTCCATCTAATGTGTTAAATATTAAATATAACTATAAGAGGTCAAGTTTATAAAGGCCTAAGATTGTTGTAGGTAATTCAATATGACTGAATGTAAATAAATAACAAGCATGCACATGCAGATAAATTATTATTAGAATAATTAAAGTACATCTGAGACAGTTATAAGCTTTATCCAAATTGTGTTCTAATTTGGGTAAAACAAAAATAATTAAAAGGAAAACAGGTCACAAAGAGGCTGATTCCTAATCCTCTCTGATTGGTGCATCTCCACTTTAAAGATTTTTTTTAATCACTCGTGGCATTAAATAATGGCGTATTTTTGTTTTAGTGTGACATATTTCTCTCTTATAGCTGTGAGACTGTTGCTGCTTATGACCAAAAGGTCATAAATTTATATCAAACTTAAATAAAAAGTATCGGTGATACAGGCCTTGTATTTACTTAGTATCAGATCGATACCAAAACCTCCAGTATTGCACACCTGTAATTCACGCCTCTCCAAATGAACCGGACTTTCTAGACAAAAGTGGACTAAACAGGCTTCCTTAGATTCCCCACTGATCCACGTCAATACAAACAACTTTCACTTGAAGGTAGCGGAAGCAGCCCGGTCTCTTTGGGCTTCTTTCTGCTCTATTTCTTGCAGCCGAGCCAGAGTTCCTGTCTGGCATCAATTACCGTGAATCTGCAGGTTTGGAGGCGGCAGGCTCCCCGGTGGCTCCCGAGGCCGACTGGAAAGGTAATTGTCAGGCAGGTAAAGGTGCAGGCTTCCTTCCGTCTCCGTGTCCAACCCGTCCCCGTCGGGATGAGTCAAACTCGTCCTCCTTGTTCGGAAGCCGAGGCCTCCCTAAATGGCTCCCCGAGGCTCCCCCAGGCAGGAAGATGTCACGTAGGCAGAGGAAGGGGGGAAACAGCGCGCAGCCGGCCTCTCGGAGGAACTCTCTGTGCGGTGGGCTTTGGGTCACCGCCAGTCCTGACATCATCCGGCACTGGGACCCAGATGTACGGCTCTCTGGTGCAGAACAAACCCAGCGGTGAAATCTGAAAGAGATTTTTCTCTTCATTTTCTCCCCCCCAACAAGTTGGCAGGTATGAAATTGATGTGCAGAAGAGATGAGTCAGAGCAAAGACAGAGAGACAGCAGACATGATCGGTTTGGGTCTGTTTAACATGTCCGACAAGCGAGGGCCCAGCGGACCCGTCTGGGAAATCAAGTTTACCTCATCACTTTATTGAGTTTCTCCTCTTCCTAAAGCTTGTCCCTTCTTAAGCCTCCAAAACAGATTTGTTGTTGTTGCTGGAAAGATTTCTGCAGATTTGAAATCTATCTGAAAGCCTTTGTGACCTGGCAGTTTGTACTGAAAACCAGAATATTTGGGTTTTTAAAGCAGCTGCATAAAGCAGCAGGAGGAAAACATCAACTTTTTCTGGCTTATGTGTGGCAACTTTTAGAGAATTGATTTTATAAATGCAGAGATAAATCTTACTAAAACTTTAACAGATTACTTTTTTATTAAAATGGTTGGCTAACTTTACTAATCAGTTAATTGTTTATTTTTTAAATACGTACAAAAAAATCAGCATAATGTCAAAACTTTTGTTTTAAATATTCAAGGGAGGGGTCTATTCTTATATAATCATATATTTATTACATGTACAATCCATACATATAACAACTAAAACCGTACTTGATGGTTAACCCATCAATATACTATCTATTTAGTTTCAACTACAGCAATTAGTAATTTTTACTTCTTTAAATTTCACCAAAAAACGTAACACTAACAATATTGACTAATATTACATCCAGCACTGATCATTTGTTTACGTGATAGTTGAACCTATTATGTACTTTAACTTCACAGAGATCTGTACACATAAAGTTACAGTCGGTTCTGAGCTTCAAAATAAAACAACACATCAGATGCTAATATTGGACATTTATTTATATCACAACAGCTTACAGAAGCTGGGATTTTTTTTTACCAAAGCATCGCCTCTTATTTCAACTTCTGAACAATGTTTGTATAACTCTGGAGTCCAAAAGCTGCTTTATAGTTGCGTAATAGTGACTGTCTAATAGTGAAAACAAAACAAAAGGGTGCAGTCAGGGCAGCTTAGCGTCAGAAATATTCCCTACTGAGATTACTCTGTTTTGATATCCTGCTAAAATGAATGAAGTCGTTTCTGCTTAGATGATCTTTTCCAACCTAATATGAACACATCATAGTTACTGAATTTTGCACCAACATAATCTTGATTCTCTTTTTCTGTTTTTAACGTGTCCCGTTATTCATTCCCTGTCTGATTTCCAGTCCGCTATCATTTCTTAATTCCTCATGGATTTGATTCATCACTTAATCAAATCATTCGCAAATTCAGGTTTCAAACTCAAAGTTGTCCGATTTCCACACAGAGAGTTGTAATTATGTATTAAATAATTTGCTCTACTTAAAATGGAAAACTTTCTACTCATGTCAGGTTACACTTAACCACATTATCCCTGAATTAACCAACAACTGAGGGAAATGTTCTGGAAATTTTTGAATTTCTCTTTAAGCTGAATTTTTTTGATCATTTTCACTTAAAAAAAGTTATAAAAAATTAAAAATTATATAAGAATATGGCTTCTATATTGTAAATTTAGATATAAAAGGGTTAAAACAAACTAAAAACAAAACATTACCTTATAGTTCATAGAGAATAATCCATATACAGGACAAATAACAGCAACTTGTAAGGAAAACTGTCAGGAATCAAGGATAACGCATCAATCAGGGAAAAACATTAGGTGGATATTATAGTGTTGTAAATGTGCACAAAAGTCACGTTTCTGTACATATTTTGATTTTACATTAAAAATTTGATAATTTTTCAGTCAAGAAATCCCTCTGACCTTTGGGAAATATGACAGCATCATTTGTTTTGCTGTATTTCCTGCAGCGTTTTGCACTGGCTGAATGCTGCAGGCAGCTGGATTCTGACTTTAGCAGATTATTATAAACAAGCATAAACTACACATAGTCAAAACACATAAAACATACAAGTTTATTAGCATAGCACAATTCAGCAACAAGGCAACTCAGTGTGCTCTAAATGATATCATAATGATTACAAAACATTTCAGAATATGCATGTTGTAAAGTTAAAAGCAACATTACTCCTGAATTTATTTGATTTAGATCAATATATATACGGCGTTCGTGTTTCTGGAGACATATGCTGAAAAGCCTGTTTTGTCATGCTAATGCACGGAACAGGAAGCGGTTGTATTTCATTTAGGAAGGACGGTTTGATGAATCGTGTGGAGCAACGGCTGCTTGCAAACACCTTTACAGATGAATCACAAATCACAGCTCAGACAGCTCAGAGCCGTCCTGCTCAAGTCGGGGGGAAAAGAGAAAAAAAGAGAAGAAAAAGTAGATGAACCAGAAACAGGAAGGATGTGAAGCGTTTTTTTCAGCATCATCTGGGAACGCTGTCCTGATTCCCAGATGGGTGTTTTTCCTCAGCATTTTGTACTCTTGCCAAAGAGGTCTTGTTAGTCAAACTGTGCACATGGTAATATTTTAATAGCTTCTGCTCTCGGAGTCCATTTCAGCTTGAGATATTGATGGCGTTGTGTCATTTTGAGGCTCAGACGCCTCCCTTCCTCCTTCCACGGACGCTTTTCCACGCGGAGGAGGAAGTCTGTCTGTCTGCCGGACCGTCAGCTGAGCTTCTGTGGGGGAGAAAACCCGTCCGAGAAGCCGGTTGCGTCTGCTCAGACATGCAAGAACAATTGTTTTCATGTGCCAGAAAGTTTGGCAGGGCCTTCAGACAGAGGGAGGATGATTGAGGGCTGCAGAGAGAATAGAGCGGGTGGGTGGAGGGAGCTGGTCTGAGGAAATCCCAGAGAAGAAATTAGGGAACAATACAGATCCTGGTAATGCTGCTGCTGGCTCGGCCAATCAACCCCCAGCAGTAAGCGCCCTGCCAACGAGGCTGAGGTGAGAATCCTGCAACACATTACAGAGGGGTTTTCTTTTCTTCTTCTTCTGCTTCCTTAAATAAACAATTGAACTGGCATCGTGATGCAGCTCCGTGGGCTCAGCTCTCTCTCAAAAACAGAAATCATCCGAGGCTGGTGGAACTGTAATCAGCATAACAAAACACGATCCAGATCAAACGGAAGGAAAAACATCATATTCAGAGTGGAGAAGCAAACCCTCCCTGCTGCATGCGTAAAGGGTCATTGTTATGGAAGTGCATGTGAAAAGAAAAATATTATGATTTATGTGTTCACAGCACATGGGGCTGGAGAAACAGGCTGCAAACACAATGTTGACATAGTAACGCCTCATAAAGCTCATGTGGTGAAACTCCCTGAGTTACCTTCGCCTGCATGCTGTGTGGATCCTTAATTCGTGTTTTAGTTGTTTAGCACAGATAAGATGTAAAAGACATGAAATTTTTCCTTTTTTCTGTCTCTAGCTACATTTTATCGCAACTCTCCCCAAAGTGTTGGGTTAAAATGAGGTTTTCAGCGTCTAACCCACCAATCTGTGAAACAAAGTAATTGAAAAAAACAATTAGTAAGCTGTTTTTATCTTGAAATTAACTGGACAATGATCCACCTGTAAATCATAAAAACAGTGGACTTTATGTGTTGTGTAAGCTGATAAAAGACAATTGTCTCCAGCACAGGTTGGACTCAACTGTGTTCACTGCAAAAACTAAATCTTACAAAGTATTATTGACTAGTTTCTAGTGCAAATATCTTAGTATGTGATAAAACTAACTTACAAATAACTTTTCGTAAAACATTGTTTTAAGTCTATAATTTCTTAATATTGATTTAAAAAGTACTAGTTCTACTGGCAGATTGTTTCACTTATAACATGAAAAAATGTCCTATAAATAAAAAAAAATCTACTTTTTTTTAAATCAATATTGACAAATTATTTACTTAAAACATTTGAGTTAGTTTAGTTTCAAGTCAGTAATTCCCGAATATTGATGGAAAAAGTACTACATTATTTCATTTATAACATGGGCAAAATGTCTCCTAGTGAAATAATCTTTCAGTGGAATAGAACTGGGTTGCTAGGCGACGGGCTTGGCTGGGGTTGCTAGGTAACGACACAGTGCCTGGCCCTTGCTCATGAAATAAGTAAAAAAAATCTAATACTTTTTAAAAATCAGTATTAAGTAAAAACAAGCTCTTATGTTTTCTAAAAAGTTACTTGTAAGTTAGATTTGTCTTATTTCAAATACACAGCATTTTTTAATTATAAACTAGATAAAAATGCAGTTTTGCTGCTGTAGCTATTATCATGATTTATACGCAAACATAAATATACAAATGCTTAACAATTGGTCATAAAGTGACAGCTAATATTTACTGTAGTGTTATGTATCACCAGCTAACTTCCTGTCTGCCACTGTGATGGAAACACAAGCTACTCTAAAATTTCCGGCTGCTTTGAGATTTCAGTACAAATTGTGGACCAACACCAGAAAGATGACATGGCTTCTCGAATCCCCACTGATTGGGAAAACAGTTTTTCCTCTCTTCCTTCAGACTTAATATGAGCAAAAATACTTCATGATAAAATGACTCAAGTAAAAGTGAAGAAGTACAAAGTGGTAAAAATACTCCTAAAGGTCCTTTTTTTATTTTTTTTATTTTACTCAAGTCAATGTAACTGACTTAATGTTTTACACTACCAACTCTGCTGGTAATGTAAAATGACATGTATGCTAACAAAGATAATATTAAATTTAATATAAAACAATACTGTAATGTTGTACTGTTTTACTAGTAAAGATGCAGTAGTCTAGGTGAAAAAAGCTAATTTTATCTGGCGGTGTCGTCTGTCTTCCTCCCTGGCACTGAAGCTCAGTGGCACTGCTCGGGTCCATCAGAAAGCCATATATCTGTCAAACCCTTGTAAACATGCTGTGGTCTTCATGGGAAAGTCTCTGCGTACAGGACCTATGGGAGGGACGGCGGAACCATTGGGATGTTTCATTTCAGCAAACGGAGCAAACAGTCAGAGGATTTCCTCAATCAGGGGCGACAGAGTGTGCAACGAACAAGCTCGCTGACAGAAACATGGAGGCCCTAGCTTGCAGCTGGGTGTGCTAACAACCTCTGGGATTTACCGCGGTAACACCCTTTAGCTCCAACAGCAAGAGGGAGAATGCAAACCCTTTGCTCTGTCACATTTACACCAAATATTAAGCCTAGAAGAACGCACCTTTTAATTTGTCCCACTAGCCTGCAAATCCTTTTCCGCTGACCTTTTATTTCTGGTGATAAGCGGTTTGGATGAACTTTAAAACTCCCCTGTGTTTCATGATGGGTGTTTTTGCTAAATGCAGCACTGGAATATCAGCACATCTGCCTCTGACTGATATTCCAGGAATGCTGAGAGTCGTGCTTTTACATTTGAAGTTTATGTCCAGCTCTGGGTTTACTCCGGGTCATGGAGCTAAAACTGCTCGCAGCTGCAGTCGCTGGTGTCCAGTGGGAGGAGGGAAAAAAAAACAACTAATTTTCACTAAAATTCAGTTGTAAAATCAGTAAAACTTTCTGTGCTTTTGCTCTTGCAGTGCCAGCTGCTGTTGAATGAGGTATTGTTTGATGCAGTTGGGGGAATCCAGAGACCTCTCTCTTCCCTTTTCCATAAAGTCACTCTGCTATTAATAACCATATATCGCCCTCCTTTGTCAACAGGAGCGACACATACAAATAATATGGCTGAGAGGAAGACAATGGTTAGTTCCCTGTGGCCAAAACAACAGGATGAGCCTGACACTTAAGTGTATGTGTGTGTGAATGATTGATGCGGGTCTACTGTTAGAAGAAAGAGCTCATTGACCCTCTTAAGTCCTCTTTCATTTCCAAAAACATTTAACATTACTGTCTCTGATCTCGCGTTTGATGTGTAGTGATGAAAGAAAGTACAGCCCTTTCAGTTCCAGAGGCCATAACAAAAATGATCCAACCATTAGATTTGCAAAGACTATTTTAATTGAAACTCCATGATTTTATTTATTGAATAAAAGATGAAACAGAAATGGAAAAGTGAAGAAAACCCAAGAGTTTAAAGGAAAGAGCTTTAACCCAAATATACTGGGGAATTTGCAAATTGTTTTGATGCTAACTACCCGTAGCAACATTAGACAGCTAGCAAAGTCTTTCACTTTATTTGAGAACAAATAGAAGTTATACAGTAATGTGTGTAACACAAGTTACTTTAGGTACAGAAGTGCTAATAAATACTTTAAATGTGTGGCAGCCATATTGGATAGGAGCTCTGGAATACTACATTTCTGACTTTCCCTGTAATAATGCATATTTAAATGGAGTGCTACTTTAGTATTTTCAGCTACAAGCACTGTACTGACAAGTCAGAAAACCAGAGTTGCTAATTTTGTTGCTAATTTTTGAACCGCTAACTAGGAGTAGCAACGCAAGCTAATTGCAACATTTCTCTTTGTTTTAAGCGTTGAAACACTGAAGGAATATGAGAACAAACAGAAGTTGTGCAGTACTGTGTGCAACACTAATTACATCAGATACATGCTGTTATATGTGCTAAAAAATGCTTTATTCCAGCAATTTTTCCTACGTTCAAATATTGGATAGGAACTTAGGAATACTTGACCTCTGACTTTCCCAGTGTTAATGTTGACTTCAGGGGACATTACTTTAGGATTTTCAGCTACAATGAATGTTTAAAACCTGATTTATGAGCACAAAGTTACGCTCACTTTAATCCTAATCTGGTCAGAAAACCAGAGTGAATTGCTAATTTCTGAACTGCTAAGAAGGAGTAGCAACACAAGCTAATTGTAACATTTCTCTCTGCTTTATGTATTCAAACACTAAAGGAACAAACAGGAGTTTTGCAATAATCTATATGACACTGTTTACATAAGGTACAAGCTGTCAGAAGTGCTAATAAATGCTTCCCCACATTAAAGTGTGTGACAGCTGCTAACTAGAAGCAGCAACACAAGCTAATTGCAACATTTTTCTCTGTTTTATGCATTAAAACAACATATTGAGAAACAGATTGTACAGGACTGTGTGTACCTTTGTTTTATAACACACAAACTGTTATAAGGATTGTGTTGCTCACTACTAGCAACACAGGCCAATTAAAACAAACATATTTCTCTCCAGTTTATGCGCTCAGTCATTAAAAGAACAAATAAATAGCTTTTGTACAGTACTATATGTGCCTCTGGTGTAATCCCATAAAATCCACCAAAGGTGCAAATTAATCGTTTCTACCTGCATCTTTAGCTGTATGTTGTGTGGCAGCCATATTGGCTACTGAACCTCAAGCTGCTTAGCAACCTCTGACTTTGTTAGTGGGAATTGAAACTGCAGGGGGATTTCAGGTTTTATTTCTGACTAGTAACACAGAAAATCAGACTTCCTAATTCAAAGACAAGATAATGTGACTGAAACAGTAGCAAGATGTTGTGTTGTTGACTATTATTAGCAATTTATTAATTGTTTGAGTTTTTTCCTGTTTTGTACAGTGATTTGAGACCAGAAAAATACATTTTACTTTTTTAGACTTTTACATGCATTGTTGGGGTTGTTTGGCTGCACGGTGGGGCAGTTGTTACCATCCAGCAAGAAGGTCCTGGTTTGAATCCCAGCCTGGATCTTTACTCCAACTTCCTTCCACAGTACAGAAATATGACTGTTAGGTTATCTGGTCCCTCTAATTTTTCTTACACATGAGTGAGTTCATGGTTATTTGGCAAATTGTAACCTTCCGAAAATAATAACCTAAGTCTTTTTTTGCCAAGAGCAATTTTGGCAGAAAAAGAAAAAATCACTTTTGGCAAGAAGGAGAACGTGACGATATGTCTGTGATAGACTGATTGACCACCGGCGATTGGCCCCAGCTTCAGATTTCACATGCAGCTCTGGAAAAAACTAAGAGCCCGCTGCACTGAACCCCACTGAAAACCTCCTGGTTATTCCACTAAACATTGATCTCTGAACTCTTCCTGAGTTAAAACATTAGTGTTGTTGTTTCTAAATGAATATGAACTTGTTTTCTTTGCTTTATTTGAGGTCTGGAAGCTCTGCATCTTTATTATTTTCAGCAAGATAATCCTGGGGTGGGAAAAGATAATCTTTGCACCTTTCTATTTTAGATTTTCTTTCTAGTCTGTAAATTTTCTCAAATTACAGTTAGATTTTTCTAAAGTTAATCTTTTGGTGCATCTTTATGGAAATGCCAATAATGGTAGATATTGCTTTTAAATTTCCACTCTGTCTTCAGAGGACTAAAATGTTTTTCTTTTAAAAAGTAAGAAGGTTTAAGCCCTTAGAGAACATGAATCTTTTTTATATCCTGAATCTTCTGCCTTGTTTTAATATAAATTGAATGAATTTCCTCTCAACAGTTAAAATCACAGAAAGGCTGCAGTGTTCTCAGGTGCCACCAGGTGGCGTATACTCTCCATAGATTTATTCTTGTTTCCTGTTTCTCAGGAAACTTATGACTCAATTTAAAGTAAAGTGAGAAAAAGGCTCCACTTTCACTGTAAACACGGGAAGCAGATGAAGTGTAGAATATGTCCCAGGTGATACTCTTCATCAGCGTGAGTCAGATTTAATTGTTAAAAATTGTCTTTTCAGAAAAGCTGTGTTGTTTTGACTGTTTCTGTTTGTTGCCTCAGCTGCTGTTGGTGCATCACACAACCCAGACACATTCAGAAGAAAAAAGATGCAATGAAGATGCTACACTTAAGTGTCCAGTTTTCAGCACCAACAATTTCTTTTCACTCACTTGGTACAAGGTCAGTTTTACTCTGCTATAAATAATGCTGCCAAATTTGATCTCTCACTGTACATTGTCTGAGAAACCTGCGTTTTATGGTTTTTGTTTGTTTATTTTCAACAGGGCGATACTCCTATTATCAGGAGGCGCAAAGGTCAAACACAGCCCTCCAACTTCTCTCGGGATGTCGATTTTGGAGAGGACCTCAGTCTGTTTTTGCCGAAAGTGAAGCCTGAAGATTCAGGAACATACAAATGTGACATCAGAGCAAATGTTGGGCAGAGAAACAAAGAAGGCTTCGTCCATCTAAAGGTTAACGGTAGGTTTTGAATTTATTACACCTCATACAGGACCCTTCAGGAATGCAGGCCGTTTAAACTAAACTAAATACGATTCTGTATTCACTTTGTATCAAATATTCCTGTTTATGGAGCTACATAAGTACCAAGTAAAAACATGCAATATGGAAACCAAATAGAAAAAGTAATTGTTGGTTTGTAACCAAAGTCAGTTACCTCCTGAGATAATTCCCTAATTTATTAGATCACAATATTTGTTGGTATTTATTGTAATAACAGTAAAAAGAACCATGAAAAAACTATTTACAACCCTTAGTAGTCTTATTTAGTCAGCTGTTTGGTTGCACGTTAGTGCAGTTAAAGCCCGCAAACAGAAAAACATTTTGAAAAACGCTTCTTTGGAAAATCACATAATGTCAGTCTTATTCACCCCCCTTCCAATAAAGTGTTACCAAAAAAATTGTGATCAATATAGCTAAGCTGCACACAGTAAATGCATTTAATCATATTTTGAGTTTATTGATCTTTATTGACGATCATGAGATCAACAGTGGAGGAAAAAAAAACAATATTTGAGATTTTTGACTGCAAAAATAAAGTCTCACCAAGTATTTTATAGTTTCTAGTTCAAATATCTTTGTACAATTGAAATAAGAGAAAATTAACTTACAAGTGACTTTCCAGCAAGATATAGGAGGTTGTTTTAAGTCAATAATTCCTTAATATTGATTTAAAGTACTAGTTTCATTTGCTGATTATTTCATTTATAATAAGACATTTTTCCCATGTAAGTGCCAGTGGAGCCAGAACTTTTTTTAATCAATATTAAGAAATTATTTACTTAAAACAAACTCGTATATCTCGCTGAATAGACATGGTTTTGTCTGATTTAAAGTGTGATGAGATATTTGAACTTGGGAAAAAAAGACCAGAAATACCTGGTAAGAATTTGTGTTTTTGCAGTGTTCTGGAGATGATTAAGTTAAATAAAATTTCTTATAACAATAGAGCTGTTCCATAGTAAACCAACAAATGCTAAACAAATTTCCAACTTGTCACTGTATATTTCCAAAGGGAAATTCCTCTTCTATATTCTAGAAATCAGTCGATCTGCATCCAGACCAAGCTTTGATATGTCTAAACTAGACCATTTGTTTATTTGGTGCTGTAGGATAAAGACCATAAAATAATCTGGATTTGGCATTAAATACATGGACTTTATGACTGATCCACGTTTGGCATCTCCTGCTTTCTTTGCACATCAACAATTGTCAACATATGAACTACAGTATGAAACTACAAAAAACAGCTAAATCAAAACATTACTCCTTCAAGTAGACTTACCTGTTGGTTAAATCGAGGGTTATGTCTGTTGGTGTGAAAATCAAATTTACTTGACAAAACTAAATGTGAATTCTGTAGTTTTTGGTCATTTCATCTTTTTCTGTTTGCATTTGTTTTGGGTATGAAACAGAGCTGATCATCATGGGACATTTCACATAAATTCGTTTTGAAAACAAGAATTGGATGCATAAGTTTGCATTGATGTTACAGCAAATCCAGAAAGTATTCACAGTGCTTTTTGGGGATTAATAAAGTATTATAATAAATTTGAATTTTCCACAGATTAAATTAATCTCTTTCCTCAAAACTCTACACACAAGCATCCCATTATGACAATGTCTAAAAGTTGTTTTTTTGGTGTGTTTGGCAAATTTATTTGAAACAGAAGGCATTTGGAAGTAGATCCAAATCATTGCCTTCTTCGCATGAAAGGGAAAATATTCTGATGTTCAGGAACAACCTCTAAGGGTCAAGTGTGTCATGACCTGGAAACTGGGGGAACAGCAGTATCTCTGTCCGCTGTGACGTGAAGTTAAAAGCCAACAAGTCCTGAGAGGAAGCTGCTGCTCCAGAGCTGACAGCTTCAACCTTGACTGGAATTTCCATCTGCCCACATGATGGGCAGATGTCTTCTGAAGAAACGTTTTATGTATTTTAAAAAGTACCAATTCCTCTAGCACTTTGTTAATAACATCATCTGAAAGTGGAACTAGCACTTTGTCATCGATACCAAGGAGTTATTGGCTTAAATTAAGCTCCTATATCTTGCTGAAAAGCTACTTGCAGGTTAGTTTTGTCTTATTTCAAGTGAACTAAGATATTTGCACCAGAAACTAGACAAAAAACACTTTTTGCGTTCTCTGTCCCTTGTCCTACACACTTGAATTAAATGTTTACACCTCAAACCAACAGCCAAAAAGTGGAGATTTCACTACAAAAAACACAAAATTACCAAGTATTTTTGGTCCAGTTTCTAGTGCAAATATTTTAGTACACCTGAAATAAAACAAAACTAACTCACAAGTAACTTTTCAGCGACATATACAGGCTACGTTTACGTCAACAACTCTTAATGTTGATGAAAAGTTCCTCTAGCAGATTATTTCACTAATACTTAAAGTATTTTTAAGTACTCAGTACTTAAAAAAACAGCCAAAAAAATAAATATTGCAGAATTGGTGTCTTAGAACAAGCAGGAAGATCTTCCTGAAAAGTTACTTTTAAGTTAGTTATTAACAGTTATTAACAGTTATTAACAATTATTAACAGTTATTAACAATACAAACTAAATCTAAAACACTCTGTAAGATTTTTATTTTTTGAAGTGTTGGACCCAATTTCGTGTTCTGACAAAAAAAAAACTTGGCCAAATAGTACATGTAGAATTTTCACCTTAAATTGAATTGGAGAAAATCCACAATTAATTCAAGTCTGTGCACCCAGTTACTGAAGAAATTGTGAGTAAACATAAGCGTCAGCTAAGAAGTTTAAGTTAAGTAATACAGGAAAAACTCAGAGGTGAAAAAATGTTTTCAGTTTCTTTGTAAGAATATTTTCTCCTGAAACCTTTACCAAAACACACCAAGCCACATCAAAAAGCAGGAAACGCTCTGAGGCGTAAACAAAATGTTCCTCACTTCTGTCACCTCAATATTTTTCTTTATGAATTTCGGCAAGGCATTGAAGCTTTGTATGTTTTATTTTATTTAAAGAAGCAGCTCCTGACATGTTTGTGTTTCAGATACAGAATGTGTGACCCCAACTGAACTGACGCCGACGGTACTGAACTTAACCCGGTCCAACCAGATTTGTCCAGTTGAAGACTTTCCATTTATGTGGACCGCAGCTGGCTACTTGACAGTGGCCTTCGTAAAAGTTCTTCTGTCTTTGATCAGTATTCAGGTAAATATGATCCATTTTTACATTTATTTTAGGGATATATTCGGATTTGGGGAGAAAAAAAACATAATACAGAGTTTAAAAGACGGAACGCTTACAACAGATTCATCGGATTTATCGTGATGAATCGAATATTGAAATAATGGTATATAATATAATTTAGTTATCGATTAATTGTTAACTGCAGACTCAAAAAAGAACATTTGGTGGAATGTTTAGTTGCGCTCAGATCAGTAGCTAAACCAAAACCGTAAACATTTTGCTAATAAGAAAAAAAAAAACATGTTTGAATGTAAATACCCAGAACTCCTCAAGTGGCAGTTTTAGCTGAATTTGGTTCAAGTTCTACAGAAAAAAATATATATATTATGAATAATTACGAATTATTGATATTATGAATCAATAACTATTGATGTCAAGTCAAGCAGAAAGGTTTGAGCTTTTCACAAATATTTTTATCTGCAGATGGATCCTTTCTACAAACGATCACTAAAGGAACGCTAAGTTACATTTTAGGCAATAAAATAATTTTCTTATGCAGAAAAGAAATGTTTATTTGCATATTTTAATATTTCTAATATAGTATAAAAGGGGCTAAGCAGTTAAATGAAAAAAAAATCTACAGAATATTCCAATTATTTTGAGCAGATTAATCGTCAGAATAATCAATAGAATAACTGATCACTTAAATAACTGTTAGTTGCATCTCTTATCTCAGCTAAATATTCAGAATATTGGTGCATTTATGTGATTATAGAACCAGAACAATATTTATTTTTTTTCTTTAAAGAAACAAGATGAGACGAAAATGTCGTTTTACGATGATTGAACCAAAACCTAAAAAAACAAGACAGTCCTCCTCTTCACTTGCTAAAAATATAAAGTTTTCATATATTTTGACTTTAACTTATTTCAGAGTTGGAGAAAAGGTCCAATCATTTCAACATTAATTTTTACTCTTTAATTTCAAAATGAAATTTCATTAGAAATTTAATGTAGTGCAAACGCAGCTGCAAATAAATAAAACATGTTTTAAAAACAGAAAACTGTATTTTTATATTATAGTGAGCTTCTAATGCAAAACACTGAAAAATCCTGCTTCATTTCCATCTTGCCAGGAAAATACCTTCTACATTTGACCTTAAAAGTTAAAACCTGTGGGCGTACACTACACCAGAGCAACAGAGTTGCACGTTTAACAGTTTTTGTTTTTGAAAGAGCAACTTGTGAAGATTATTTTATTTTTTTTTGCAGAGGATGTGGCAGATGATTAGAGACCAAACCCACAAACCTCAGGGCCTCAGTTATTCTCAGTATTCATACGTGTAGGTGATGTGACAGACCAGTGGTCTCTAAGGGTGCGTTCACACTGCAGCCTAAAGTGACTCAATTCCAATTTTTTTGCCGGGGCCATTCACACTGGCAGAGAATGCCACCTGTATGCGTTCTGCAGAGTAAACGGGCAAACGATCTGAAAGTGTCACGCATGCGCAGTAGAGGGCGCAATAACGTCAGCGTTCTAAGTGTTCTGCCAACCGCCATAAAAAGAAGAAGTGCTCAGTGTTTGCGGAAGTAAACATGGAGGCCAACGGTGGAGCTTAGCTTACACATTTGAAGTTGTTGTCCGGCCGGAGCAGCATATTAACAACTTAATCCTCATATAATCCTTCATGGTTGTTGTTTTTCTTCCCGCTTGCGCTTATCAGGACGCAGAATAGTGAGATTTGTTGAGAATCAGTGACGTTCAGTTCGGATGAATGCGACCTGGACGTTAGGTCGCATTTGAATCGGATACGTATCAGATATGGGTCAGATTCTAAATAGAATCCGACCAGTGCTGTTCACACTGCCATGAAAATATCGGATACAGGTCACATTACGTCAAAAAAAATCGGAATTGAGTCACTTCAGGCTGCAGTGTGAGCGCACCCTAAGGCCCTATTTACATGACAGTGATCCAACAAAAATAGAATTTTTGTTTAGTTTCCGTTAACATATTTACATGAAGACGATCTTCACACATCGAAAAGGTGTAATGCTCTCGCCACGCCACTCACAATCTTTTAACTTCCAGAAAGATTGTGAGTTTTTTTTTACCCTCATAATGTTAACAGATTCCATTGTTAGCTCCATTGTTAGCGCCGTTGCTAACATGCTGCTGTTTAAACGTTGATATCGTTGTGTATGTTTGTAAGCTAACTTAGATGATAATAATAAGCTGGAGCAGAAGCACTGTGTCCGGCTCTTTTATTACAATTATCCCCTTCTTCAGGGCATTTACACTTTCAGACCTTAAATAATGCAAAGAAAACAAGTTCATGTTCATTTAGAAACAGCAAAAATAATGTTTTAACTCAGGAAGAGTTCAGGAGTCAGTATTTGGTGGAATAACCAGGAGGTTTTCAATGGGGTTCAGTGGCTCAGTGCAGTGGGCTCTTGGTTTTCTCAGAGCTATTAATATCATCTTTTGTAAAACTAAGCGACAAAGTTTGAAAAAAAACTTTCTGGTTCTCTGATTCCAGAAGTGAGGAAACAAAAGAACTCATTTCACTTTTCCTCACTAGTCAGTTCCACATAACGTGAAACTGCTCCTCATCTGTCACTATTGTCTCTAACACTTTTAAACACATTACAAATGATAAAGAGCGTCTTCATCCATTCCTGCTTGATGTCATGGGGATGGAAACTGTGTTTTGTGTCTCAATCCGATTTATGAAGCAGCTCTGAGTCACATGAAGGGTATGCATAGTTCTGACTTGTTGCCTACACACAAATGTAGTCATAGATACAGGAAGGGAGTTTTATGCTAATGTCCATAGTCATGCAGCAGGGGAGTGCATGGGAGTGCAAGGTGATGCAGTGATTAATGTGGCTCAGGAAAAAATGCTGTGGAGGAGAAAAAAAACTCTTGGTTTAGAGATGAAACCTTTGCGGTAGATAATACATCCCACAGGAGACTTGTAAATCTTGTGGGATGTAAAGATAATTTCTAAAGAACCTGAATTTTTGTTTAACTCCTACTTTTCCAAAATGTGTGTTTTAGTGTCAAATACATCCTAAAACTTGAGAAAATGTGTTGACTACAGGGGAAATGCATTAAAATACAGCAAGAGAAGTGCAAAATGAGTTATAACTGCATATTTTGTAATATACAGGTAATGTAGAGTTCATATAAAATTGTTTTCCTAACACCTTAACCCTAATGTAAGAGAGAGACGGCACCTGCAGTTGTGTTAAGTCGTGTAGGCGGTTGCGCTCCTTCTGAGAGGCACCATTTCCTCTTGCTGCGGCTGCTCTCCTGCAGGGTTTTTAATGCTATGTGTTTGGGGGTATGGGGGGTGGCCTTGTTCTCAGTTTGCATAACCAAACTGATGAGATTTGCACTTTCTTTTTCTCACTATTTCAGACAATTCGGGTCGTGTCTTCGAGACGTCAGGAGAACATATTGCGCGGCTAACAGAAGAATTCCCATGGAAACGGCAAAGAAAATATTTGTAAAGATGCATTTCTCCTATTTGTTTGCTTCTTTTTTAAATACTAATTGGGTTGTGTTTGTTCTTTATGTTCCTTTCTTGAAAAAGTGTGTCACTGTGTGCAACCACTCCACTATTAGATTGTTTTTTTATGGTTATAAAAGAAGGTCAACAGGAACTGGCTCAACAGAATGAGAAGTATCAGAACAGAAACCATTTTTTATACATACATTAATAATTTTATTAAATATGTGTAAAATGTAAATAAAATTTCCATCATATATTCAACATTTTGTTTCTGATTTTTCACCTTTTACATGCATTTAATGTTTTAGTCCACAAATCTTTGAAATACCAGAGTCTTCATGCCTCTGAAATCTTAAATTTGGAAGAAGTATGGCTGTTAAAGAGTCAAACTGTCTCCCATATTACTCTGCAGACTTGGAAATTCAAGACAGCCATTGAAATAATCAATGACTGGTCCAGAAATATTTTCATCCACACAAAAAACAGTTAACCCAAAGTGCTGTTTTTACTCCCCCAGACCTGTAAGGGGCGCTAAAATTTATATATGCATACATAAAAAATAGCGCTGCCTATGGCTAAACATGGAGTATGGGACGTTAGCATGAAGCTTCCAGGAGGCTAGCGGTAAACACAACAAGAAAAGAAGAATGTCGTACGATAAAGCACAAGTCAAATAGTGCAGCACACAAAACTTTTCCATTTTAGAAGAACCGATACTAGACCAGCAGCTTACCAAAAGTGCAGGGTCTCAGCTTGCTAGGTGACTAGGAAGGCTAGGCTCGGGTTGCTAGGTGACGGGATAGGCTAGGCTGGGGTTGCTAGGTAACAGCGCAGTGCCCGTCGATTTTTTTTAACGACTCATTTTTCAAAGCGCATTCAAGAATTCAAGGATTTTTCAGTTGTCATACCAGCTCGCATTTTGCTTGTTAGTCATGGGCGTAGGTTTGGGTAGGGACGGCAGGGACATGTCCCGACCAATATTCACGGGATATGAAAAAGTCCCGACCAATTTTTGCCATATTGGCTCAAAGAACGTGGATCTACGATCTTTGATTAGCAGCAACAGGCGGTGCGCGGACCGTGTCGGAACGGTGCTGTCGGGGGGGGTGGGGGGAGGGGGAGTCAGTTGAATCGTCGGACGTTCTTTGATTAGCTGCAAAAGGCGGCGGCTAGCTGGGCACACGCGTCTCCTTCTGAGTCTCTGAGACCATGTCGCCACCAAAAAAGAAAAGGACAGACATTAGAAGTTATTTCGCTACGTCGGCTGTAAGTACAGTGAGTGGACCCATAAGTTAGATATCTATCACGCAACGCATTTGTTGTAAAGTCCGGTGTTTAGTAAGGTCAGCACTGAATGTGAGGTAGAATAGGTCTGTTAATTATGTAATATTTTTTCTTTTTTATTTTATTATTGATTTCTTCTTATCTGCAATTGTGTTTGCAAGGTCCCCACCAAAACTTAGACCGAACCTACGCCCTTGTTGTTAGTGGTACAAAATTCGGACTCAGGTCCCAGATCAAGAAGCTTAATGAATAAAAAGATTATTTTATTATTCAAAGAGACACAAATGGAAGCATAAAAATGTGCAAAATGTGAATTTTGCATTATAAGCAGCTGTTTAACATGACAGGCTGTTTTCCTTTAAGCTCAACAGTGGCCAAAAAGATGTTTGATCAAAGTTTAATTTCTTATTCTTTAGTATAAAAGTAGTTGCATAGTACTAGCAGCTCGTTTGTGTGTTTTCACTTCATTAAACCTGAAAGAAAATAGGCTTTTGTATGATAAGCAAAATTAATCTTATTTTTCTTAAACACCCAGAATCTTGTCACTGCTTTAATATTTGAAACTGAGACTTATTTAGTTTAAAGACATCAATATAATTTAAAAATGCCATTAAACCTGACATATTTTGAAAGAAAGAAAACCCTGCACCTTTCTAAAGACAAATCAGAGACCCTCGTAGTAAAAAATCTCAGAATTTCTTTAGAAAAGCCCACTGGTTTAGAGGAAAATGTGCTGCTCAGGTGAAACAGTCACTGCTGCTGCTTGCATGAGTAAAAGAAACCTGCCACAGAGTCAGAGGGGAAAAGCTCTCCTGCTTTTAAGGTCACCGCTGTAAACACAGCTTCAAGACCACACAGTGGAAAATGTGATAAGAGCGCCACCTGATGGCTAATCCGTGCATTTCTTCAACATAACGATTAACTTTGACTACGTTTTAGTTCCAGGGGTGGACAAAGTATATATGGGACCTTAAGTAGGATTTGTTTCTGTTATAAACATTATCTTAACTAAATTGTATTTCTGAACAAACACAAGCAAAAAGAAAAAAAAGCCCTCATAATATTTTTTGCAACTATATTAAAACGATTATACAATGAAGGTTTGCATCTTTATCATTAAAACTTGCCGATCTCTTTAAATCTTACATTTAAATTTGAACCACTGTAAAATATTGTATGGTAAAGATATGTTAACTTGTTTTTTTTCTGAAGAGGTTTGTTTACATCTAATAATAACAACCACAATAAAAATGGTGTAAGATCAGAAAGCAGCTCTGTCACATTATTTTTGATTTGTTTTTTGTTTATGTTTTTATTGGTTGAGGTGTTGCAGATTTACATAATTATCCCCTCTTGTTTTGGATGCTGTGCAGCTGGAAGGATCTTTGCTCTTATTTTTTTTACTCCTCCAGCTAATTAGTTACCATCTCAAAAGCTCAAATGAAACATGAACTTTGACGCCAAATTTTAAAAGAGGTCAAGAGAGGTCATTTATGGATGCAGGGCAGGACTAAAGAGTAGACAGATGTTTAAAGAGCAGCAGCAAAAGCAAATGAGGTGGATTAGCAATGTTTAACTACAACTTACGGTGTCAACCAGGAAATCTTGTCTCTGCTGCCTGGAAATTGAGCGGATAGCTTGTATGACAGATATAAGACTATCAAATAGCGTCAGTCTTTAGTCAGAGGTCTCTTCAGTTTTGTTGCACTGGACTGCTACTGGAGAGCATTCAAATAAAGAAACAAAATCTAATTTTTTTCATCATTGTTTTTGGTTTAAAAAGGGAATTTGAGTTTGGTTTCCATTGCAAACAAGGTACAATAACAAACAAAGATTTGAATGAATCAGTTTCCTGTGATTTCTTTCTCGCAAAGATGTCATAATATGTATATACATCCTCTTACTGGTAAACAAAACACCTCAAATTTAATGGCAAATAACTGAAGAAGGCACTACCCACACTGGAAACTTGGGTCATGATTCATTTAAGATCTCAACTCGGTCTGTGCAGAAACCTGCTGTTTATGCAAAGCAGCATATATGAGATTGATTTGTTATGGAAACAGTTGAGCAAATTTACACAAAGCTGAACTTCACTTATGAAGAACCAAATACCAACAGACGAGGAGGGAAACCCACCGAAACAGCAGTTTTAAAGTTTCCACGTTTCCCCCTCTCAGAGCAGCCATCCCCCACTCTGCTCCTTCAGCCAGCATCAATTAGCAAACACCTGGTGGAACTGTTCACATGCAGAGCTCATTATATGAGCCACTTCTCAGTGCAGTGGGGGTAAAAATGTTAAAGGGTTAACAAAGGAGCCATGTTGTGAGGACTTCAGTTTCAGAAAGAGCAGGAGCTTCTTAAAGAGATAGAGACGAATTTCAAAGAATTAAACTACACAGTACAATTTATTTTAAGTCATATTTCATATATATAAAAACATTTTCTTAACAACTGAAGTTAACAAAATTACATGATTGTGTGAGAAAATGGAGCTATGAGCCTGGAAAACACTAAGTAGTTTAAATCAAATTTCATTATCAGGTCTGAGTTGCTGCTGCTCAGCTGTGACGTCCAGTGGCTTCAAAATCTGAATCATCTAGATGAAACAAAGAAAACATGATAAGCTATAACTTTCTTTCCTTTTCTTATTTGTTTTCTAACAGCTAGATCTTCACATTTTCTCCATAAAAGTTGCATAATCCTATTCGATAGCGCATTCTCACTACCCTGTATTACAGTCTTTATTTACTAGATCATTAACAACATTTAGATTTCTCAGGCATTTCCTGCTGAAGCTTTTTAGTGCATGAACTTGCAGATTTGTGGGAGAAGCCGGTCATTTGGAAACCTGACGGAAAATGGACTGTCCTATGAAACACCACCACAGGAGGAGTTAACCTGTAGCAGAGCGTGTGGTTAATCTTCTCCTGCGTCCAGCCGAGGGCTTCATAGTGATCCCTCTCATGCTTTTCCCAGCCACTTTATTTCCCTAAACAGAGCAGGAAACCCAGTGAGGGAATGAAAATATCTGTGGTGTCCAAGAAGCTGTGGTGCGTCCACAAGCAGCTGCTTCTCTTCCTCACGCCACTCGTGTTCCTGCCTTTACTTTTTACTCTGCCAGAAAAGGTAAGTACTGATCACGTTTGTGTCTGATTTTATTCAGTTAGCTAGAAAACACGGAGTCATTTGTTGAGCACTAAGCTACAGATTTCATCTGATTAAAACTGAAAATTGACTCATTCTTATGTTGTTTTTGTTAATGAAATATTTTGGTTAACATAATTTTTTATGCAGAAGAACATTAAATTACATAAAAATGAAAATAGTCTGTCTCAGATTGAAATGTTTGGATCCAAGAAATCAGCTGATCAAACTGAAAATAAACTTAGTTTGTTACAAGTGATGAAATTAAGTTTATTTAATTAAATATATTATGTTTATTAAGTTGTCATGTTAAACAAACATAAATAAATTAAGTTTGACCAACTTAATTTGATTACGTGTAACAAATTAACTCAATGTTTTTCTATGTTTTCAGTGTTTTTGAACATACTTTTAGTGCATTATACATTTGTTACCATTAAACTAGTTATTTACTTATTTAAAAAAAAATTATCCACAGCTTGAAACTCAATAAAACACATTTTGGTGTCCAGAGTTTTTCATAATTTATCCTGCTTCTTCTCTTTTAGACTCAAAAACATACAAAATGGTAGAAAAGCATGGATTATTTGACTGTGTGTTGTTTTGACCTTAAGGTGTGTGTTGCTCCTCTTTCAGGAGGGAAAATGCCTTTACGTTGTGATACTGATGGCTACGTTTTGGTGCACAGAGGCCTTGCCTCTGGCGGTCACAGCGATGCTTCCAGTCTGCCTCTTCCCGACGCTGGGGATTCTCCCGTCCAAAACAGTCTGCCCCCAGTACTTCATCGAGACCAACTTCCTCTTCCTCAGCGGTCTTGTGATGGCGTCGTCGATTGAGGAGTGGGGCCTGCACCGTAGGATAGCCCTGAAGGTCCTTAGTATTGTCGGAGTGAAACCTGCTTGGTGAGAGCGAAAGTTTTGATTGAGAATTCGTTATTCTGATGTTTGTGAAACTAATCATACACAATCATCCTGATCTACTTCTACCCAAACCAAATTAAATTCAAGGTGGAGAAGAATTAGATTTAAAGGCGATCGACTCTATAAATTCACATTTTGGTACATTTTTGTAAATCGATTTGGGTTTCTACTGCTTCTAAAAACAGTCCAAGTGCTTAAAAACACTCAGTTGTTTTTTGGGAATAAAATGAGCCACTTCCAAAACCTTCTGAATGTAATGTCACAAATCAACAGGCACTCTGCCATTCCCTAGAAACTCCACCAAAGCTCAACACATTTGGTCAGCTTAAAGGGTTTTACTGCTGTACAATGGCTGCTGGAAAAGACACATATTTCTTTTGTTGATTTACTATTCAAAAATCACTTATGGTATTCTTGTTCGTCGTGCAGGAGGCTCCACTTCTGTTTATCAAAGATGAAAGGTTGTATAATTGTGCAACTGTTTGCAGCTATTTTCATGTGTTTAAATTGGAGGAGGCATGGCCAGCATCAGCTCATTTGGATTGAAAGTGACAGTAGCCCAAAAGCAGCTCATTCTGAAAGGAGACCATTTAGCAGACTAAACTCTCAATATCTAAAAATGATTTTGTGGAAAAAAATGTAATGAACATGTTTGGTGTAGTTCATAAACCTATCCTAATCTGTTCAAGGAAGCATAATAAGTCACGTTTAAAGCTGTAACAAAGATCCTTTCAAGGATTAAAGTGGATTCATTGTATCTCCTCAGGCTCATCTTGGGAATGATGATGACGTCATCCTTCCTCTCCATGTGGCTCAGCAACACCGCCACAACAGCCATGATGCTTCCCATTGCAAACGCCATCCTGGAGAGCCTGTTTGGGGACCTGGAGACCCTGAAGCAAAAGTGCAAATCCCCAGAGGATCGTGACAGTGCTGCAATAAATGGTCCAGTGTAATGTTGGCACCGTGGTTTTAACAGGAAATCAAGAAGGCTTCCATCAAAACAACCTAAACAGAAGATCTGTTTTGATTACGTCAGAGATTAAATTTTTTCTGCTTTATTGATCATTTCAGACTTTCCTATGATGCAGTCCCATCACATTATCTCTTGGAAAATCTCAGAATAAGCCCTGAATTCTAACACTACACACTGACTGACATAATCAGTGACTAGTTTGGAAATATAGTTGCACATTTATTTGTTGAGGGGGTAAATATTTCCCAGAGAAGCTGGTGGAAAATATCAAGCAGAGAGTTGATGGACAAATCATTACGAAGTATTTAATTCAAGAATTACTCATTTACTATAACATAAAAAATGCAGATATAATGTACATTGTCCTGTTTAACTCTATAATATGGAATCTAATGTACGAACTTTGTGCAGTTTAAAATACACAGAGTCCTGGGAAGTAGGGTTAGTGAATCATCAAATAGCAATCGATTATTGTTCTTATCCCATGTGGCTGTCATGTTAAATTAATTTAAAGTGCAGCCTTCTAAAACAGCAAATAATTTAACTTATATTTATATCTTTTGGATTCTATGTAACCAAAACTTTGTCTCAATTTAATTTCTTGCAGGTCAAACTTCACTGAAGCTCCATTCGCTGCCATCAGAGCCTTCTGAAAAACATGTGCTGTCAATGGATGGGTAAAAGAGCAGAGAGAGATCATTTTGGTAGTGATTTCTTAGAGGAATTCCTGAACTTAGATGGAATTCATGGAATCTTTAACACATCCTAGTTGTAGCTCGTTTGGTGTTTCACATTTCATCACATAAGTCAGAATTTATGTTGCAAAATATCACCTGCAGCTTAAGTTAAAGTCCCTAAAGATGGAGTTTTTAGACTGAAGCAATCCCTTTTCTTTTTCAATTTGAAACCAGGCGGATTACTAGAGATGCTTCCATATCAAAACTCGTTTACTTCTGAGAAAAATAGAATACATCAATAAGCTGCAGCCGGGAAACACTTAGCTTAGCTTAGTTTGGCTTAGCTTATTTTAGCCTATTCTAGCTTAGCAATAACCCAAACAAGCTTAGATTTGGATAAAAATTGAGAGAAAGCAATTTTTTTTTGAAACAATGGTTTAGATTAGCTGTTCTCATCATGGAACCTGGACTGAAAAAGTGGAAAACATGTAGATTATTTTTATTCTGCCAAATGGAACAGTGGAAAAATAATCAACCTTTGTTAGTTATTCTGAACCAAGTTCGAAAACAAAAATTAGAAAGTCACTTAGCTTAACTTGTCTTAATTTAGGGAATAAAAATAAAATAAACAGAATTGAAATGATAATGAAAACGGATAAACAGTTTTCCTAACTCAAATTTCTTAATACAATTTAGCTTATCATAAAACTCAGATCAGTTTATCTTGTCTTAACTTGGCATGAAATTGAGATAAGCAAGATAGATAGTGAAACTTTTCTTAAAATAGTCTAAACATTGACTATTTTGTAGATAAAGGTTAGACTATTTTATGAAACACAGTCTTAAGATAGGAACCAGCCACCCCACAACTGACAAGTGGATTCAGATAATAGATATATGGGTGGAAACTCAGTTATTTTACCTTAGCTTTCAAAATAACTGCTTTAAAAATAAATGGACAAAAAACTGTTTGCTTATCGTATATTTTCTTAACTTCCATTAAAAACCAATCGAAGTTTGGTTTTTAATCGAAACCAAACTTTGATTTGGTTTCGATTAAAAACCAGAGATTATCTGGGCTCAGATAAACCCAGATAATCTGAGTTTATCTGGTTTGAGAACACTAAACAGGTATTTTAGTCTATTTTATTTTTCCACTGTTCCATTTGGCAGTTCAAGTTTTTTTCTTGAACTGGGTGTTGAAAGGTAGAAGAAAAATGCAATTAGTTTATCTAGAAATAAAGTCATAACAAGACGACACTTAGCTTAGCTTAGCTTAACTTAACTTAGCTTAAACATGAGAACAGGTAACAATAATGGTCTTAGCTAAACATCAATGGTCAAAATACATAGCTTTCATAAGGTTAGCAAAAAATAGAATTAGCTCGTCTTAACTTGGTGTAGAATAAGAACTGAGAGTAATGGTTAGCTTAGCTAAACAGAAAATAACAAGAAACAGTTAGCTAACTAACTAACCGTCTCCAAGCTAACCGTCTGGCGACGTTTAGCGACAAGCTAACCTTCTCCAAGCTAACCGTCTGATGACGGTTAGCTTGGAGAAGGTTAGCTTGTTTCCGAGCTAACTTACATTTTACGTTTAAAAAAAAGAGATACATTTGTTTTGATATCTTCATTTTATAAAGGAACTTACATGTCAATAGTAGTGTAATGTTTCATTCGTGTCTTTAAACTTCAATAAGGATGGAAGCTGTGGAGCCTGCAGACATGAGGACGGCTGAGGAGATCCAGTCAGAGTCAGAGTATCAGCTGAAAGTGTGGAAAGGATTCTTGATCTGTATTCCCTATGCTGCCAGTATTGGAGGTACAGCAACGCTGACAGGCACAGCACCAAACCTCATCCTGATTGGACAGCTCAAAAGGTAAATTCATGTTAAAAAAACAGATTTTCTTATTAGAAATGACTCCTTTTACCAGTGAGCCTATTGTTCTTTACAGCTACTTCCCAGACTGCGATCTTATCAACTTTGGCTCTTGGTTTGCCTTTGCTTTCCCCCTTATGCTTCTCTTTCTGTTTTTGGGGTGGATTTGGATCTCTTTTCTCTACGGCGGACTGAATACAAGGTAATATAAAATTATATTGTGATGTTTGGTTGGAATATTGTGTGATTTTGCTGTAGTGAAACATAACAGTCTAATGTCACACTTATTTTTTTAAAATCCAGGTTATGTTTCACAAAACACGACCACAGAGCCCAGGCAGAAGCCAGAGCCAAAGCGTTAATTAAAGAAGATTACAGAAAACTGGGACCCATGAAGTGAGGACTCTTGAGTTTTCTTTTAATTTCATACAAATATGTACTATTTCTGTTACTGTACCGTTTACTCACTTTTTATTCCAGCTTTGCAGAAGGGGCCATCTCTTTCTTTTTTATTTTATTCGCTGTTCTTCTGTTCACAAGAGATCCCAAATTTGTTACTGGCTGGTCTGTGTTTTTCAAAAAAGGGTAAGAAATGGATACCTTTCCCATCATCTTTAAAATTTTAGAAAAGGTATCATTGTTTAGAAAAGCCTACTAATTGCTTTTAGTCTTTTTTATTTTTGTTTCTTGCGTTTTCTGCAGGTATGTCTCAGACGCTGTCACTGGTGTCATCATCGTGTCCATTTTGTTCTTCTTCCCATCACAAAAACCCTCTCTGAGTTGGTGGTTTGACCCAAAAGGTTGGTCACATGTCAAAAGTTAATATTTATGACTGGATATTTGGGTCAGATTCAAGCGCTCTTCCCTACAGAAGCTGTTGCAAAATACACAGAGCAGGTTGAGGAATGTTAATAATGTAGATTAGAGAGTCTTAGTAAAGTTCCCGTCTGGCAGGGAGACTGTACGTTCTCTGTCTCTGTGATTAGAGTAAGCTTTTAAAGCGCTGTAGTTGTACTTTGTGTTTTCAGTTCATGTGTACAATATAATTTGCATTTTCCACTGAGGAGAAACATACAATGCTGTGAAGAAAATACTGTCCCGCTTACACATTTCTGTTTTGTTGTTGATTTATGTCACACATAAATGTTTTAGATCATCAAACAAAATTTAATAACAGACAAAGATAACTTGAGTGAATGCTAAAAGATTTATTTTATTAAAGTTTTATGTAAAAATCACATTTTGCATGTTTTTGTGTTGAATCTCAACTTTAAAAACAGCACAAGTGCTTCAAAATTCACCTAGCAGTTTTTTTTTCGGCAATACGTGATGATATGTCATGATTTTTGGTGTCTAGGAAACGAGCAGTTCCAAAAACCTCTTGATTGTTCAGTTACAATTGAAGGATAGAGTTCCATTACCTAGCAACCCCAACTGAGCTCCAGCATGTTTGGTCAGCTGGTTTTACTGCTCTATGCACTGTACAATGGCTGCTGGAAAAGACAAGTGTTTTGTTGTTGACTAACCATTCACAAGCCACTTGCTGCTTTCTTGTTGGTTGTGCTGGAGGCTCTCCTAATGCTCTTCAAAGATGTGTGGCTGTATAATTGTGCATTTGTTTGCAACCATTTGCAAGTATGAGTGTAAACATTGAGTTTATTTGGATTTAAAGTGACAGCAGCTCATGCTGGAAGGAGCTCAACAAAGGCAGAACTGACCAAACTAAAATCTAATTATCTAAGAATTATTTTGTGCATAAAAAATTAATGAACACGCTTTGTGCAGCTCATAAACCTATTCTAGCATGTTCAAGGAAGCATAATACAACACCTTTAAAGGAATAAAGCTTTCCAAAGGAAAATATTTTTCTTTGTGAAAAAGAATCTCAGACCAACAAATCACTAAAATAGAATCTGCATCACAGCATGAAACAGGCTACAAAACCTTAAAAAGAAACGCATTATGCCTTTCTTTTAAAGAAAGACAAGAAACAAAATCATTTACATGAATCTGGTTTTGAGGCTCAAGTTGACCACAGTAAAATCTTTTTCTGCAAATAGAGAAAACATGTTATGGTGGTGAACCACCACAATGATGCATCAATTAAAATGGAGACAGAAATGTAGTAGCAGTAAGACATACTGCCACCTGCAGGTAGGGGTGAGTAATCAATAATACAATATTTTTCACAATTGCAGAAAATTTGCAATAAACTCACAATTATCCATTAGCGCAAAAACTTGCAGGGATATGTAGATTTGATGTTAATTTGTGGATTTGCAAAAAGCTGGAGGGACTGATTGATGTAATTTGACCATTTATAGATAAAAACTGCTTTGACTTGATCGATAATCTTTAGGCAAACAGGTATTATTTTGTTTATGCTCCCCTCTGAAGTCTAACGGCCCACAGAAGAAGCTATGGTGGGCCAGATTTGGCCCTGGGCTTTTTGTTTTACACAGTGTTCACATTTTTGAGACTCGCCTCTCTTTCATGGGAACAAACGAGCCACCATGATGTATGAGAGCTGCTGTTGAAGGCTTCTTTTTAAGTCGCAGCTTTGGTGAATATTATTTATGGTTGTGGTCCTGGAAAGTATCCAGAATGTTATTCATTATCTCCTCTAAAAAGATGGAAACGTGTTTCTGAGAATGCACTGCTTTGTGGATGTTTGGTGTCTGAGGCACATGTGCACGAGATTGTGTTTGTTATGTTCAGCTGGTCAAATAAACCCCTGGACACTCAAAAGCAAAGCATGCGGCTCTTTGGTCTGAATTGGGTCAAATATTTGAAAGGAAGAGAATTAAATCTATTAATCTACAGAACTGTTAAGATTTCTACCATGCAAACTTTTGCAGAGTTCATAAAAATAAAGTCTCATTCTTTTTCTTCTACATTTTTTTCAGCTGTAAACACTCAATACGTCCCTCTCCTTTCGTGGAAAAAGGCCCAGGACTCTGTTCCCTGGAACATTATCCTCTTGCTTGGAGGCGGCTTTGCAATGGCCAAAGCTTGTGAGGTAACGAGTTTCTTTCCCCAAATGAGCTTCGTACTTTAAGTCATAAACTGATTGCAGTCAGAGCTTATTTGTCTAGCCTTTATGTTCTCTCCTAACATGAAACAGCCAATAGTTTGCTGCAGCTTAAAAGCAATTCCTGGAAAAATGAGTCAATAAAGTCTGAGAAAATAAAAACTAGAATAGTAATTGGAGGATCAGTGCAACGAATTACCTCATAAAACTCATGTCGAAAAACGGGAACATCTTTTTCTTTGATAATTAAAACTAGATATCCTACGTAAATATACAATTTAAACCAAATGTTTATATATTTTCTCATATTTTACTTTAAAACCAGAATAATATTTCACGTTTTAGTTGAGTATGGATTCGCAAAATTGTTTTGTTTTGCTAAATTTAAAAATAATAGCAATACAGAATCTAATAGCATAAGATTCTGTATTATTAAGGACTTTCTTCATATTTAGAAGTTCACAGTTACAAAAAATACTATGATTATTTTTTGTAACTAGATAAATAGATATTTGTAACACTTATAAGGGTGAGTACATGTAAAATGAACATTACGTCTTCATTGTGCAAAATTCTCCATCCATTTGATGCTCATGTTGCATCGTAGTTCAGAAAGTTGACCTGATTGAACAAAACCAACGTGATTTTCGGATTCAGCTCGTAAAACTGACCCTAAAACAGGTGAAAAACCCCAGACAATTATTTTGGCTGTTGACCAGTGTAATTACCGACACGAGAACTCACTCTTTGTGCGAACGGTGGATTTTTTTCTGCTATTATTAGTTTTTTCATCATGGAAGTAACGAGCTATATGTGAAAATGTAAGGAGTATAAAGTGCAGATATTTCTCTGAAAATGTAGGGAGTAAAAGTAAAAAGTTTTCAGAACTACAAGTACAGTACAAATACCTGAAAAACCTACTTGAGTACTTTTCCTTTTTTATTTTACAACTCTGCCATGCTCCTTACTTTCTCTGCTGGTTTTTCTTTTATTTGTTCTTTTCTGAAATGTAGTTTATTATGTTTTTATTTGACCTTTGACCCTTAACCCAGATATTTTGCCTTGCGGCAGGAGTCTGGCCTTGCGTCCTGGATCGGAGGTCACCTCCAGCCCTTGGCTGAAGTTCCCCCAGCTGTAGCTGTCATGTTAATCACTGCTTTCCTGGCTTGTTTCACTGAGTTTGCCAGCAACACAGCAACTATTATCATATTTCTGCCTGTCATTGCTGAACTGGTGAGTCTAACAACTAGAATTATAAAATAAAACTTGTTTCTTATGAGCACACGTGAATATATATGATTTCACTGGTGGAAAAAGTCTCTACAGATGCTAAATTATACAATTAAACCTTTAAGTTCTTAATGGAGCGCCAGCGATCCAGCCAAACTTGCAGTACCGTAATTCCGCCACACGGTGCGCTAACTGAAAGATTCCAACAGTTTCTGAAAGGGGAGGCGTTGCGCTTTCCAGCCAATGTTGGGTTATTACGGTAATTTCACTCCCGCCGTAGCAGGGGGTGAAATTAATTCGATGAAACGCTTTTAATAGACGGTAAATTATGAAAATAAATTAAAATAAGCAAAAATATCCAGGCGGACATGTTAAATTTAGAACATAAAGGGTTAAATCTGTTTTATGCTTCACTTCAATGTAAACGTGCAGATAAATATGGCAGTAAAAGATAAAAACTGGATGTTAAAGCTGTGGACAGTGACCGAGTTTTGGTTCAGTTCTTGTTCTTATTAAGAGCCTCAGCGACTTGTTAAACTCTGGCAGTGGATGTTCTCTTGTTTCTAACCTGTTGGACATTAACTGCTGCTATTATGGTAATGATTACCGAAAGGGTTTATTGCCTTTGCACAAAGAAATCCTTAAGTTTTATCTGCAGGATGCATAGTTTGAAGAATTTGTGTTTAAATTGACGGTTTGTTTGAATTTAAATCAAAATAAAATATGAACTCAAGCTGTTTATTCGTCTAATTGAAAGACTTAATTAGTCAAACACATAAGAGATTAATCCTGACAAACAACATTTAACGCATTACTACGGAGCCCCTAAGGGGACATGGAGAAAAAAAAAAAGGAAAGAAATCCCGACTTATTATCGCGAGATCCCGAGAAACTAAGTCGAGATCTCGAGATCCCGACTTATTATCGCGAAATCCCGACTTATTATCGCGAAATCCCGACTTATTATCGCGAGATCCCGAGTTATTATCGCGAGATCCCGAGTTATTATCTCGAGATCCCGACTTATTATCTCGAGATCCCGACTTATTATCTCGAGATCCCGAGAAAATAAGTCGGGATCTCGAGATCTCGAGATAATAAGTCGGGATCTCGAGATAATAAGTCGGGATCTCGAGATCTTGACTTAGTTTCTCGGGATCTCGAGATAATAAGTCGGGATCTCGAGATCTTGACTTAGTTTCTCGGGATCTCGAGATAATAAGTCGGGATCTCGAGATAATAAGTCGGGATCTCGCGATAATAAGTCGGGATCTCGAGATCTCGACTTAGTTTCTCGGGATCTCGCGATAATAAGTCGGGATTTCTTTCCTTTTTTTTTTTCCTCCATGTCCCCTTAGGGGCTCCGTACATTCCAGTTCTAACTGAGTACACTGCAAAAAACACAAAATCTTACCAGGTATTTTTGGTTCTAGTACAAACATACAATTGAAATAAGACAAAACTAACTTACAAGTAACTTTTCAGCAAAATATACCAGCTTGCTTTATTGTAAATAATTCCTTAATATTGACAAATAAGTACTAGATTCACTGATAGATTATTCTACTTATAACAAAGGAAAATGTCTTGTTACAAATGAAATAATCTACCAATTGAAATAGTAAATTTTTATCATTATTAAGGAAGTATTGAATCAAAACAAGCTGCTATATTTTGCTGAAAACTTTCTTGTGCATTAGTTTTGTTTTATTGCAAATGTACTAAGATATTTGCACTAGAAACTAGACTAGAAATACTTGGTAAGAATTTATGTTTTTGCAGTGTAAATACAAAATGCTGTGAACAAATAGGGAAGCAGTGGTTATTTAACCTGTTTATAATAAAGATTAAATAAGAAAGTACACAGTTTTTGAAATGCCACCATTTTGACTGACATTTTTAAAACGTGAACTGGACACAGGTTTTTTCAGGCTATTGTGTTGAGTTATATAAACAAACAAATAAAATAAAAATCCAGAGTCTCTTCAATGAAATGAAACAAATAAATAAACTAGGTTCAATTTTACTCAGACGTTGAAACTTGAAATTTGAAGTTTCGTCAAAATCCAATATGGCAGCTTTGCATTTTAAAATCAGCATATTTGAGTATTTTTCTCCAACAGTAATATATAAAATAATATATTATCACCTTTCTATAATATTAATAAGAAGTCATTTTTTGCCAAAAGTCTTTTTTTGCCTAAATCGTATTTTGGCAAAACACTTACTGTAGGAAGTTAGATTCCTTGTTTTGTCTGAACAAACCTGGCTCATAAAGCTGATTCTGATTAAAGCGTTTTCCAGTAAGAAGAACAAGTTAAACATGTCTGAGTGTTTAATACCTTTAAATCCTTTCTAAATGAAATGTTGAAGAGCAGGACTGTCTCTGCAGGCCATTCGTGTCTCTGTGAATCCTCTGTACTTCATGATTCCTGCCACTGTGGGATGTTCGTACGCCTTCATGCTTCCTGTTTCCACTCCACCCAACTCCATCGCCTTTGCATCCGGACATCTCATGGTCAAAGACATGGTAACGAACTCAGACCGACTCGTTCACTTTAAAAACCAGCAGCGGTCCTCATGTTTCCCCTCTGTTTCAGGTGAAAACCGGCTTTGTCATGAACATCCTGGGGATCCTCTCCGTGTCTCTGGCTATGAACACATGGGGCGTCGCCATGTTTAACTTGAGCTCCTACCCACAATGGGCTCACACCGCCAACACTACTGCTGCCTCTCCACGTGTTCACTTCCCGTCCATGAGGTCAACCAACGCCACGCTCTGAGGATGTAAATGCAGACTGTATATAGATTTAAGAACTAAAACTACACATGGACGCGTCTGTTTTCAAATGTGCTAAAACACCACAGAGCTCTTTTTCTGCTGCTCCTGGCTCTTCTGCCTTTAGGAAGCGTGTTGTAATTATTGCTTCTTATCTTTAATGTTCACTTTGGCTTTAATATTTGTGAATATGCTGTAAAAAATGTTGAATTATCATACACTAACTGGGCCAGAAGTACCAGATGTCGTCAGATGTAAGAATTTGTGTGACATGTAATTCTTAATCCATTGAGTTTAATCTGATGTCGGCACCCTTTCTTCAGTCAAAACAGTTTCAGCTCTTCTGGTTTTGGACTTTTCTTTTACAGAAACCCATTTGTGAGGTCAGACACTGATGTTGGACAAGAAGCCCTGCCTCTCAGTTTCTTCTCCAATTCCTCCTGAAAGTGTTTTAGTGGGTTTAGGTCAGGATCTGTGCAGACCTGTCAGATAACATATGTTTAATAGACCTTCATACGTTGTTACCAAGTCAAGTTGGAACAGGAAGGCCAGTATCTTGGCTTCCTGAAGCCTTAAACGTTGCATTTACTGGAGTTAAATGACTGAGTCTAACTTCCAAAAAGCAAAAACACAAAATCTTACCAAGTATTTTTGGTCTACTTTCTAGTGCAAATATCTTAGTACACTTGAAATAAGACAAAACAAACTTACAATTTTAGCAAGATACAGGAGCTTGTTTAAAGTCAGTTATTCCTTAGTATTAATAAAACTGGCAAATAATCTGCCAGTGGAGCAAACTGTTTTGTTTTATTGACATACAGTGTCTGGATGGTTAGTCAACAACAAAACAGTTGTTTTTTCCAGCAGCCATTGTACAGTTCAGACAGAGGTGAAACCAGCTGATCAAAGTCCTGAAGTATTGCTCAGGTTGCTAGGTGACAGGCTGGGCTTGGCTGGAGTTGCTAGGCAACTGTGGAGTGGCCACTGATTGTGACTTGAAAATTGGGAAGTTTTTGAAACAGCTCATTTTCCAGGCACCAGAAAAACATTAACTTATTGCCAAAAAACTTTCTAGTTTAGCTGTTTTTAGAAGCAGTAGAAATGCAAATTGAAATATAAAAACCTGCTAAATGTGAATTTTGAATAATAGATCCCCTTTAACACTCCAAACATGGTGGAAATATCTCATAACATTATCTTTAGAGCCATCCCAGTAATCTACACAACCTTAAAATTATCAGAAGGAGATGATCGGGTCAAACATCGTCATAATTAGCTTGCCATGTTAACTGGTGTTCGGAGGTCCTGCCACTTTATTTGTACATAAAGCCATTCTTCTTCATGTACACATTTGATCATAGACACAATAGACAACAAATAAATAACAAAATTAGAAAAATCACAGAAAATGTGGCATCAGAACCAGGTAATAGCACCAAAAGCTACAAGTCCAAATCACTTCTAGTTGGTTATAATGGTTGCAACACCTGAGGGAATAATTTTGAGAGAGGACCCAGTACATTTCCCAATGCTGTACATTTAAATTCTGTTTCATAGAGGGTGCCGTTTGTATTTATTACTACAAGGCCAGTCAAAAAGGAGAGAAACAACTGTGAATAACTTTTATAATACATGTATCACTGAAATTCAGAAAGCAATCATGTTGGTGAATCCTTCTGCACACACATCCAGTAATTAAAAAATCCCCCAACTATATTGATGAAAGTTAATTATTGAATCTGTTCATTTTATGATTTACCTGCATGTTCTGTCAAAAAAAGTTTTAATACAATGACAAACCGAGTGAATGAAGGTTTTCACACATTTTTGCACATTTTGTCCAAACAGCAGTAAAACCCGTGTTTGCTTGGTGTTATAAAGGATTATTTTGTCACTCTGAAGTCACAAGGCCTTAGAGCAATGGTTAACTTCTGCAAGGCTGCAGAGGTCATTTATTTAGTGCTGCGTCACCAGCAGAAACTTTTAATGTTTACATGCAAAACTAGAAAATACTCAACCAGAATCCACAAAAGCAGACTGGATTCAGCTCAAACAGAAACATCTGTTTAAAAAGGTTAGATAGAAGAACAATATTTTTTCTAGATTAAGTTTTTCGCAAGGTATGTTTGTGCATCGTGGGTGTAGCTTTTCTGTCTGCACCTGTTTAATTTTGCTATTGCTTTCTGTGGTTTTCAACAAGAAAAAAGAATTTATGAGACAAGGAGACTGTTTCTCACTAAATTATCACTTCTTAAGGAAGATAATAATTTGAATCCAGTCAGTTTCTGATTTTTGGGGAATAATATCCTGTTTTACTGCAAAAAAGCATAAACAGCATAAACAGCACCCCCGCTGAGGAGGTTGTTTATTAGTACTTGGGCAATACTTTAAAAACAATTTAAAACATTTATTTTGCATAAAAAAATAAAAGTTTAATTTTCATAATGTCTTCAGTTGAACATTGTAGTAGGAGGTAACCTAGAATAGCATCCAACTGAACAAATGTTTGACAAATTACATTCTGCTCTTTACTCCACCTATCAGACTCTTGACTTGATGATGCAAGATGACTAAACATTTTCATCAATCAATGATGAAACGGAAAAAAATCTGGATATTTAGAAACTTATAGCAGCATTCTGAACATAAAGCTAAACATTAAGCCGTGAAATAAATAAATTTATTATCACCTGCTGTTGTAAATCATAATATTTATTTCTTGTAAAGTAGGTTTTGAAAAAGGTAACTCTTTATCTTCCATTTAGGGATATATGATAAAGTGAAGACTAGAAATACACTGTAAAACATTTTCTTTCCATCTCAGGATAGAAAAACAAGCCGCTAAGCATTCTGGGAAATACTTCCCACTCCTGTTTTTTTCTTCTTTCAGTTTTTTTATGTGCTAACACAAATTGCTACTGTAAGTTTATCCTTCACAGACTCAAACATTTAGGTTCAAAGTGTAAAACTGGCTAAATTTATTTGACTTAAAGAGTATAAGACAGCAGACGCAACTAAATGGTCTCAAATGTTTTACAGTGCCATTATGCTTTTGCATTTGTCCCAACCTCATTTCTGGTTTGTGCATCAGTTTGCTTTAATTGGACCTTTAAGAAGTTAAAAATAAACAAACCTCTGGTCAGTTTTTGGTGTCATCACGTTTAAATCATCATGAAACTTGGGTCACAACCCGTGTTTGTCACCGCTGGTCTTTAATTCACAGAAAATGCTTGTTTGTTTCCTCGTGAGAACTCATGCGACCCACAAACACCAACATGACGCTGACTGTTCTGCTCAGTTCCCCTTTTCTAACCTTCGAGGTTCAGCAACGCTTCCCAAAGCGGCTTTGTCCTGTTCTGTTTGAAAGGTCGATCATGGAGCGCACTGCTTTACCGCTCAGGTAAGAAATGTCTGTGCACTGGAAAAAGAAAACTGAGCTCAAAATTAATTAGATTTAATTAATTTATTACATATAGTTGAATTAAGTAGAGTTAATTTATTTATCATGACAGTGTAATAAACCTAATGTATTTATTTTTGGATTTTAAGTTGTATGACCTGTTTTCTTGTTTCAGTGAGTGATAAATATGTTTGTTTGATTTTTTTTATTATTATTTTTACTTCCTTGGGTAATTCTCAAAAAGAGCTAAAATAATATTGAGTAAAAATCAAATTAGTTAAAAGTATTTCTTGGTGTCCTGTGGTGTACTTTTATTTTTACCATTACTGGCAATAATTACTTTAAAAATTTGCCTGTATGCCATTTTCATGGCACTATATTTGAGCTACATTACTATTATTCTCTTCAATAGAGATATTTATAGTTTTGCTTTAAACCAGAGCTCCTTTATGTGTTGCAACAGGTCATTTGACTCAGTAAAAAATTAAAACAAAAAAGTTTACAGCACATCTTTGTAACTGGTTTATGTCTTATCTATTAGTTTAGGCTATTTATTTACTGTGACTAAAAAAATAAAGGAGAAGATCCAAATTCAGAGCTTTTTTAAAGTGGGGATATGATTTCAAAAACTTTGTACTTCCTCTGGCGATATTTATTGTAAAAATGGCAAGAAACCACTGTTGTGACTGTCGTAGAGATTATAATAAATGTATAATGCAGAAAAGTTGACATAAAGTGAATATTAGTTATTCTTGGGGGTCTGTTGGAAGTTGGAGCCCCTCATATCAAATCTGACCGCCAGTTTAAAACAGGTTTTCTTTCTTCTTCACAGGAACAAATCAGGATGTCACATACAGGCTCTGAAGTCTCTGCTGTTCTACATGTGGGATGTTTACTCCAAGCCCGCTCCGTCAGGCAGCGAAATCCTTTCTCTGCTGTCTATCTGCTCCACCTTCGCCGTCTTTACCGGTGGACTGCTGCACCACTGGCTGTCACAGACCCTAAAGTACGACCATGTTGCTTCGGTCCAGACCGCCTGCTTCTACAGCGTGACCATGCTGCTGGTCTCCTTCCTGTTCCACCCCCTCCGCTGCGTTCTCACCATGACCCTTCCCACTGTGTGCACCAAACAGGGACGCAAACTCCTCATCTCGGCCTCCATCATGATCCTGGTGCTGAATGTCATCCCTAACATCACGGTCAACGTCGGGGCGGTCGCGCGGATCCTGAAGTGCACGGCTGAGGGCTTCACCAGGACCCTGCTGAACTCGTCTGAACCCTTCAACGAAGCGAAGCGAGACCTGGTGGAGGAAGCCATCAGAGTGCGGAGGGAGGACTTGAGCATCGTCACCAATTTAAGGAAGTTGGACCATTTCACGCATGTTGACGTGTCAGAAGTCAGAAGCACGTTTTCTAAAGTGATTGGTCAGATAGAGGTCAACTTCTCACATGCGAAGAACCTGCTGAGAGACTACAAGCTGCTGTCAAACCGGATCCTCGCAGCTGTTTTTGTTGCGTTACTGATTATTGAATCAGCACGATACTTAAAATCCTACCTGACTTCTGTTCAGTTTGATAACAGCTTCATCGCTGCGTCTTCTGAGGGGGATGAACAGCAGCCTAAAGATAAAATCAGGGTCGCAGTCTGTAAAATAACAAGTCAGGAATGTACCTCTTCCTTCATATCTCTGGTCATTGTGACGTTATACTTTATTTCAATAACTCTAATCGTAGTTTTAGATCACGTTGTGTATCACATAGTCCAGGTGATCGTGCCGTGGGTGATGGATTTCCCACCGACGACTGCTGCTATAGCTGTCAGCTATAAGGTAAAGTTTCTCCTTTTCAGCTCTACATATTTCCCCAGTTCATAATATCCTGATTTGGCTAAATTCACATTTTTTCTTCTTTTCTTTTTTAATGTACTTCCATTTTCGGTCTCAACTACTTCTAAAAACAGCCAAAGCACTTAAAAAAAACTACCCATCTGTTTTTCGACAAGAAGTTTTTTAGTGTTTGGAAAAAGTGTTGTTTCAAAAACCTCCACTGTGCCGTTACCTAGCAACCCCAGCCCATTACCCGGCAACCCAAGCTGAGTTTCAGGACAGTTGGTCAGCTGGATTTACTGCTGTATTCACTGTACAATGGCTGCTGGAAAAGACAGATGTTTTGTTGTTGACTTACCAGTCAGAACCAACTGCTGGATTATTCTTGGTTGTACACAAGGCTCTACTTTTGCTTTTCAAATATGTACGGTTATATAATTGCACATCTGTTTGCAGCCATTTTCACATGTGAGTGTAAACATTGAGTTGGATGGAGCTCAAAAAGCAGAATTCACCAGACTAAAATCTCATTACTGAAGAACGATTTTGTGCAAAAAATGTAATGTCCATGCATTTTTATTTAATGCTCTTCTTTTTACTGCAGGTTAACTGGTTCCCTCCTGCCCTCTGCATTATCCCTCAGTCATGTGTCACCCAGGAGCTGATCAACTTCCACAAGGACTACAAGTGGACCTTCAACCCCGAACCGGCTCTCTGTGACGTGACAACGTCAGCTCCGAAGCTGGGCGTCACTCTCCTGCTGGGATGTTTCTGGCTCATGAGCTACCTCATGGTGTTTCTCGAAGTTTACGCCAGGCGGCTTCGCAGGAACATCTGCGCGTCGTTTTTCAGAGAGCAGGAAGACAGAAGAAGAGCCTATTTGACAAAGAAATTAGAGGAAAAACAGAAGATGAGGAAGAAAGGGACGGCTAAAGCTATTAATGTTTGAATTTCTAAGTGAAATGTCCTAATTATGATAGATTTATGTTTTAGACAAAAATATTGTGTCTTTTATGTCTATTTTACTTTTTGTTTTACTTGTAATATGGATGAAAGTAACATTATCTAACCCCAAGTACAAATTAGGCTTAATAGAAAAATATGCAAACTACCATCTTCTTGGAACAATTTAAGTAGCTCAACACAACTCTTTTTAGCTTCTCAAAATTTACCACAAAAATTCAGTTTTAATGACCACTGTGGGTTAAAAATTATTTTGTTTCTTTATAAGTTATTCATATTTTCACTGTTATTCATTCATTTATGAACATCACAGTTTCAAACAAAACATTTAAGTAGGAAGGTAAATATTTAGTCAATCAATTAAGTAATTAAATTTGGCAAACAAAATATTTAGCTTTAAGCTATAGCTCAAAGCTAACTAAATATTTAGCTAGCTCAGAGCTAAACGTTTTTGTTTGGAGCTAAATATTGAGTTAGCAAGCTATATCAAATACTTCATTGCATTTTAGAAATATGGCTAAAGTAAAAAAAAAATTATTGACCAAACACCCTGAACTCAAAAACCAAAACTTGTAAACAGGATCCACTGGAGTTTCAGTTTCACTACTGGACTTGCTGAACATTAATTTGCTTCTTACCATCAAAGCTTTTCCAGGAATTGGAGGGTGAAAAAATAAACACCCTGATTTAGTTTACAAACTAAATATTTAGTTTGGAGCTAAATATTTAGGTTGAGTGATCATGGAGCAACTCAATATTGAATGTATAAAATCAATACTTATCTCTGAACTAGCATAATGTTTTAGCTAAAGCACACCTAAATCATTAAAAAAAATCCAACTTTTACTTTAAATTGCAGTTTGACTGGCAGCGAAAAAATAAAATGAACTGCTGCAGCTAGAGAGGCTGATGTACTTTACTTTTTTTTTTTTAATTTGTCACATTGGGGTATAAATGCAGGGAAATATGAGGCAGTGGTTTTATGTCTTTGGATGTATTGGAGTTATATTCTAAAACAAAATAAAAATTTATTTGACAGAATAAACAATAAATTCGTCTGTCAGACAAAACTAAAAATGTCTCAGTATCAGTGGAGAGGATGAGCCAGTTTGTTGACTTTTAATGATCATAACTTGTTGTGCTGACATGTGGCTCTGAAGGCCTCATGGCTGTTTGTCACCTCACCCCGTGACGTGCTTCTGCAGAACGTGAACCGATGATCGAACATCCTGTTTGTGAGACACTGAACCAACACCTTTGTTTCTGCAAGCGTGTCTCCATGCGATGTCCTCCAGTCTGAGCCCACTTGTGGTTTTATTCAGGCGTAAAGCCGTATTTGCTGCATTTGCTAGATTTACAAGCACCATGTCATACAGGAAACATCTCCAGCAGCAGCTGCATTTACCCCCCAACACCGCAGCAGGGCCACGATTTGAGCCTGATGTCTCTCGACTTCCAGTTGCAGTTGTGAAGGTGACCATGACAGAAGCATGAACAGGGCGTTTTGAGTCATTTAGATTCTAAAAGCGTGAATTATAAGCTTTGTTTTCTTCCAGTCCAACATAAATAATTATTTTATTTTAGATTTTAAGATGCAGTTAGTCAGCGTACTAACAGCTCTGCTCACTGCCTCGTCAGCATCATATCTGGGCAGACCTGATGAGTTCTGATGTCGTTCACCAGCGATTTGATTCTTTTGAACGACTCTAAGCCGTGAAAGAGTCTCAGTTGGTGAAAACTGTTCTGTTTTTTTATGACTTTGCTTGCTCATTATCATCTGCTCACACGTCAGCTATTGTTACTTTTACTGAATTAAAAGCGATTAAATGAAATTAATTAAAAACAATAAATGGGTGTATATTTTATATTTAATCGCGCAGAAGAGGATTTTTGTTTCTGCCAAAGCAGCTCAAGTCTATTTTTCTGTTATTATGCTTCCAAATAGCCCTAAAATGTTATTAATGCACGCAGCAGTTTTGCCAGGAGGCCTGGGTTGGGTTCTGTGTGGTCTCTGCATTTCCTCTCAGCCTCCACCAGAGGGAGTCCAGGAGCCGCCTTGGATGTTGGACCAGCCGAGCTCCAAGCTGACCTGCGCTGCGTCAGGCTGCGTCAGGTTAAGGGTCAGGGTTCATCAGGCTGAGGGTCAGAGGAGCTGCTGCCAGTCCTCCGAGTGTTGTTCCTTAATGGTACACCATCCCTCTGGCTTTTGTGGCACTTTTTTTCCCTTTGTGATCAATTTGACTAACCTGTTCAGATCTCCTTTAAAGGTTACTCTGACTCTTTCCTGGTTTTTACTCCTCAAGTCTGACAATCGTTCCCCATGGTCCCCAGACTCAGATTATTCTCCCTGGCTGTCGTTCTGCTCCTCTACCTCATTCCAGACGCAGAGAACCTCCAACAGCTCCACAGCTTCCCTCTGACTCTCCAAGGATTACCAGGCCCGTCTCAAGTTTCCTTCATCTCTCTCGCTGAACTTTCATCATCATCACCAGTACGACCTTCATTCCTCCTGTTCATTCATTTCCTCATTCTACAACCATTTCATCTCCAATCTGTTCCCGTTTCCCCCCAGATTCCCAGATTCCCCAGACAGAGACGCACATTCAGATTCATTAGATTTTTTCAATAAACTTTCTAATAATTTTTCACCTGACTCCTGTGTGTTCTGCATGTGGATAAAACATTTACCTAAAACCATGACAACTTGTTAGTAAAGAACAATTTATTTTTTATTTTCATGTGTTTGACATCATTAGAAAGATTAAAATCCACACTTTTACCCTGTGTCTTTTTTTTTTCCAGTAGGAAACAGTGGAACGTTTCATCTTTCTTATTTGCTTGCCTCAGTGCAGCAGTGGTTCATGGATTACATTTTTATAGGCTTTTTCTTTTGACAAACAATCGCCACTATCCATCTGCAGGTGTCTAAGGATTGTTTCAGGGTTAGGGGTCAGAAAGAACACCAACATCCTCCTGACTGCTTCTGTTTTCTAGATGGTTTAGAGCTGGAAGAAGACAGAAACAGAATCTCCTTTAGATCTGGTTGCAAACTGGAGGAAGGTTCACTTTGATGGGTTTTATCTCATCAGGACCAGTGGGAAGAGTCTGTCCATAAGACACGTCTGCAGTTGGTCTGAATGAAAATGTAACCAAATCCAGGATGATTGTTTTCTAAACTGGGTTTATTTGTTGTATTAAATATATTTTGTCAGTCATTTTGCTGCTGGTATACCCAAAGTTTCCCCACTGTGGGAGAATAAAGGTTATTTCAAAAAGCTCTGTCACGCGAGTTTTAAAATACGTTTGTGTGGAGGTTCCTCCACCTTTTCCTCAGTGTTAGTATTTATTTAAATGTTTTCATATAATATATTTAGAGTTTCACTTTTTCTTTGGTGGTGGTTATTGCATTAGGTTGTTTAATAATTTGGGTGCACACATTTAGTAAACGCCTTATGTTTTTTTAAGATCATAAACTATTTTGTTTTGCTGAGCTTAAGGACTGGCTGGCAGAAGGTGGTTGGTCGAAAGTCCATCAGGCTGCTGGAAGCAGGAGACTTGATGTCAAAGAATCTGACTCTCTCCACTAATGGCATAATTGCTAAAATCTTTTTGGTATTAGGTTATTTTGGTTTTATAGTTGTGTTAAAGTCAAAATGTTTTAGTATAAATTAGTCATTCATGTTTATACATAAATGACTATGTCTCCCAGCCCTCCCCTCCTCGTTTGTGTAGGCTAGCCTGTTTGTATAAATTCCCCTGTGTGTTCATTGTGTGAGGTCAGTTTTTGCTTTGTTAACTTGAGTTATGTTTGCCTTAGTTGATTTCTTTTGGGCCCATTTTGTTATATATTTTTAGATTTGTTGAAACCTTTTGTTAAGAATTTTTTTTGGAAAAAATAAATAGAAGATATTTTTTATATATGCCTTTGTCCTTGTCCTTGATTGGTCAGACCGTCACAGTTTGCATGAAAAGATAAGCTGCACAAAGTTAACCGCTTTGTGAAGACAGAGAAACAGAAAAAGAGAGTTAAATGATATTACACAAATTAAATGGTTATTCACATTTTGATTGTGAGGTTCTTCATAATCCTCCTAGCTTCAGTTTTGGAAAACACACATAATTTGTTTCTTAAAACATAAATCCATTTATTTTATGTAGTAACGATGTGATGGTTTTATTTTGAGTGTTAAGATATTTTCCTTTTTTTAATGTTTGTATATAGTTTCTAAATTGTCTTTCTAAATTTCAGCTTCTTCTGCTCAACATGACAAATGGTTGAATCAGAGAGTTTGGACAATAATAAACTCCTGATTGGTTATTGCTGGATATGTTTATTATTCAGGGGACATGAGGTGCAAAACATTTACTGATCTTATCCACTGAAAAGTTTTAACTAAAATCTTTTTGTTGATTCAGAATTTCATTAGAAATGCTGCGGGGAGAAAAAACATCCAATTCAGAGAATGAAGAATGTAATATGTTCTTTAACTTCTCCAAGAAATACAAGTTACTCTCCACCTTTTCACTATTTTTACTTATTTCTGTGCTGTATTCTTGGAGTAAAAATGTTTTATTATTCAATCTTTCCTCATGTTGAATTATTTTCTGTGTAAGAGCCAACATCCTTATGTCTTCTGTTAACATTAAGGCAAATTTAACCAAATGTACCATCAACGTTCTATGAATGCAAACACGCAAACCCAGCTGCCTTAGTGGGATCAGTTAGTGAAATATTTTACTACACAGTCAGACACAAAGCTATTGCTTAAGTAGATGTATGTGTATCTCAAGCCAGTAGTTTGGAATAAAAACGGCACATGAGACAGATAGTAATAACATTGAAAAAGAAGCTGATGTGTCTGCAGGCTCTGGCTCAGCATAACTGAAATAACTGAAGTGAACAGTTTATATGCAAATGGTCAGTTTGCACTCTAATAAAATTTTTTATTGCACACACAAGTTTTACTTACTGTAGCTTATTGGGAATTTGCATTGATTCATCTTCATTTCATTAACTGCTTCCACATAATTGTAAAACTTACCTGACTCTTAACCTTTACCTGCTCCTCTAACCTGAACCTGAGAGAAATTTCCACTAAGACTAACCAAATGCTCTGGTCAGGCTATCCATAGAATATTATCCTGTTTAATGGATACCCCTATATATATCAGTATTAAAAATTGGTATTAAAATATATCTGAAGCCTCAATTGTGCAGGAACTTGTGAATTCCTGTCAGGCTGAATGTGTTAAACTCAAGCATTTAAAAAAATCACAATATGTTTAAATGATTTCATGTGGCATATTGTAATGAATCCTACAGCAAGGCTGCAGACAGCAAAACAAATGAAGGGTTTGTATATATCCTATGTCTAAGTCACATTTATACAGCAGCAGCAGCCGACTACAGGTCATGAACTACATGTTCAACATCATGTTAACCCTTTCATGCATAGCGGTCACTACAGGGGACAGCTGTCTAAAAGCCATTTTCTTGAGCTTATTGTGGGTTTTTATGTTATAAATGCACACAAACCACTGAAGTGGACACTAATGCATAATAAAATACACGATCAACTACTGACCATCAGCTGCAAATGCAAGAAATTATTTTTGTTAAATCCCAATATGGCCGACAGACCAAACAGCAGCCAACCTAGCCGGACCCTCCTTCCACTCTGCCAGGTAAAACAAATACTGACATCAAATAACCCCTAAAGAACAATACTACTGATGTATTCTTCAAATAGCTTTGTATTTGGAGAAAATTACAATTGATCACCTAAAAAAATTTAAAACATTTTTTGTCCTACCTTTTTATGCCTTAAGAAAATAACAAACAATGGAAAAAATCCTGACACAAAGCATTATAATTCATGCATGAAAGGGTTAATATAAAAGTAGTTGCAGCGTATAATGACTTTGTACAGTTTAACTATCTAAGCTCCTACTGTGACAGGACGCTAACAAAGGAACCACTTTAATATTATTAATCACACAAAGTATTGACACTGAGGACAGTTTTAAACTTGATTTCACAACCTAAGTTGAAGCAGAAGCTATAACTGTCCCAGAGTTTGGTGACCTTAGTGAGTTTTAGCAATGTGTTCACCAACAAGCTGTTTGCTGGAAACCTGGCAGTAGATGCTTCAGTGAAGGATAATCTGTCTCAGGTTGTCAAGTTGAGTTTAATGAATGTTTTCACATGCTGGTAACTCCTAGTTTTATCCTTTTAATCGACCAAATTTAAAGGAATCCTACAAATCTTCAGCTCACTTTGCTCTTTGCTTTGTCATGAAAACATTTGGACTGAAACTGACTGAGCAGCCAGAAATAAAAACTGTCTGACGTACAGAAAACTGGAGAGCCGTGGATCAGATGTAAGGGGCGGTCCAGCCAGCCTGGAAGAGACTCATGTCCTGTGGTTGGACAGATCGGTGTCCGTCCTGTGATTGGACAGATCGGTGTCCGTCCTGTGATTGGTGGCTTTCTGTCCAGCAGGAAGTTGTGAACAGAGTTTAAAAGCTGCTGCAGGACTGCAGACATCCACAGGAATCTGGACCAGCAATGGCTCTGCTGAAGGTTCTGCTGCTGCTGGGGCTGGGTGAGTTGGACACACTGGAGACACTGGAGACACTGGACACACTTCCACTGGTTCCAGGGAGGCTGCTGCTCTCTGTGACTCTCAAACTTCCCTCTGACTCTGTTTCAGACCAAAACTGTGATGCTTTTTAATCTTTAACTGTTTATCCTTTTTCTGTTCCAGCCGCCATGTTTGTACCTGGTTTCTGAGTAAAATCCTTCTTTTTCTTCTTCAGGTGTTTCAGTGAACTCAGATGTTTCTCTGCAGAAGAGAATCATTGGAGGTCATGACTGTAACAACAACGAGCGTCTTTATCATGTAAGAATCACTGCTAATGATGAGTTTGTGTGTGGAGGATCTCTGATCCACCGTCAGTGGATCCTGACTGCAGCTCATTGCTGGGAGTGGGAGCAAGGACGGTGAGAAAGAAACAAGACAGTTTTTATCTGCACATGATCAGGTTTTCTGTGTGTTCATTAAAATCTAATCTGTTCCGCAGGATTATGAAAGCAATGCTCAGAGTTCATCCACGGGGTCTTCAGCAGGAGAATCACATAATCACACACACCCCAGTGGTTTATATTGACAACAACGGCCGGCAGCATGACATCATGTTGCTGAGGCTTCAGAGACCAGTAACAAATATTCCACCTGCTGTGCCACCAAGATGCAATAATCGTCCTAAAAAGTAAGTCTATCTCTGATCAAAAACATGACTTCAGGTTTTCTGTCTCCACTCCTCCAGTCCTGCTGCTTCTGCTTCAGAACACCTGAGTCAGGTAATCAGGCCACTAGCAGAACCAGAACCAGTTCATGCCACCAGCAGAACCAGAACCCGTTCAGCTCAGGTGTGTTGGACCAGAGACACATGTAATGGACACAGGACACTGAGGACTGGAGGAGAATGAAGTCCTTCGTGGATTTATTTTCTGTTCTTTCTTTGTTCTTCATAATTAATTTTCTATATCTTGTATTTTTACATTTTATTCTTATTGTGTTTTAGAGGTGATTCTGTTGAGCTGGCAGGAGAGGGAGCGATGACAACCGGCCCCATTTCTGGAAAAATGAAATCCACCCTCATTTATGAGAGAGGTGAGAGAAATGTTGAAGTTATGAGAATAAAATCTTTGTTTCTGTCCTACAGAGAAGGTGGAGAGAAGGACATGTTAATGATTCTCATATTTCTCTACAGTGACCAATGCTCCTATTCCACCACATCTTCAGTGTGTCGACATGACAGTTGATGACTGTACACCTTGTGTCCAGAATTATTATGGGCACAATCGTAGATTCTGTGTTCAAGAGGCGGGCAAGGATTCTTCTCCTGTAAGTTGGTTTCTTTAATTTCTCTGAACATTGAATAGAAGGTTTCTCAGTTTTACAATATAAATATTTATTTTCCCACAGGGCGACTCTGGTGGAGGAGTGATCTTCCAAGGGAAGATTTATGGTGTGATTGCTGGAAGTGACAAAAATTATGCATGTTACATATCAGCTTTCATTATGGATGTGTGTGAATACATAGATTGGATACGCCAAACAACTGGGCCTTAATAAAACAAACTATCATGAAATAAAATTCTCATCAAATTTCCTCTGATATAATTTTATAATTCTATCTTCATCCGTTTGTTCCAGGTTTGTAGAATTAGGATAAATTTATAGTTTTGTTTTTCTCACCTGACCTTGACCTCCCTGTGAGAACCAATAATGGAGCTTTTCTTTGTCTCAGAAATGGAAAATAAATCAATAAATGCATGAAAAAGAAAAATTTCCTGGTTGATTGTCTTTACATTCTTGGTTCATTTTGTCCAGTTGATATTTTCCCTGAAATTAGTCTAGTTTTAGATGAGTCATGAGTTTTAGATCACATAAAGTTGAACACCAGAAGTAATTTATTCATTTTTTGTCTTTATTTTACATCAGAAATAAACATGCAGCATCTAAACTCTGAAATTACTATTCCTGATTTAGTTCTAGAGAAATTTAAACACCAACAAGACCAAAGAGCTGTAAACAAAAATAATGAAACAGAATTCACATAATACAATGAACACATAATAAAATCCAAATAACTTAAAAATACTAAAAAATAGTAAAGATACAAAGTACATAAAAAGTTCAATAATTAAAAAAAGTTTTAAAGTCAAAATTTGGAATGAAAGACGTTTTAAGAAAATATGTAAAAACAGGTAAAGCTAATTAATGGCAACTTCTGGTTGCCACAAATTTAACATACAAAATTATCATAGAAAATGTTCCTGTATTGCAGTTAATCAAAGTGTCATTGTTGATTTTAATTTTAAATTTTAACGCCTTTTATAGGCTTACATAAAGCTATAAAAAATATCTTAAAACATTTTACATAAAAATCTTCTGCAAAATAAAGGAGGAAGTGCAAAAATATCCATTTTATTTCACTGTTGAAATTAAAATCTAAATTACATGTTTATTTAAAACTTATCATAAATTACAATTTGGTTTTCAAAAACTTATTAAATATGGCAGAAGTTTTCTATAAATTTTACAGTAACATCTGGAAAAAGTAAAAAGATGTTAGTACTAAAATATGTCATTAAATATTTTATTAGAATGTTTTTCACTGATAATATTACATCAAATTAGACAGAAAAGAAAGTTTGCATCATCAAATATGATAGCATTATTAATTCAATAATTACCATCCAAATAATAGCACTAATAAACAATTTGAACTTATTTCTATGTAACCAGGAATATTTTATTATGCTGTTATTGAATGATATAAACCTTTTCTAGAGTAGTGATTTTATTCTTCATACTTAAACATTTACTGAAAGTTTCAGATTCATAATTGTACCATAAAATATTAATCTTGGATGAAGATGAGGCATATTTCATCCATCTCTGGATTATTTGGGATTAAAGTTATTTTGTAAATTAAACTGTGAGAATATCTTGTTTTTGAATAAATAAAGCGGCTGTTTGTCTCCATAATAATATTCACTGTCACAAAACTAGAAAATAAATGTCTGTTGTCTGATCAGATTGTTACTCTTGTATTTATTTCTGGTTATTAATAAAGAAAATAATTGATTTTCAATAAAATATTAAACATATTTTTATTTTTAAAAGCTGTTAAACTCGTCATTAAAGAAACAAAAACTAAAATCTGCATCAAACCGTTCATATAAAACAATAATATCTGCCTGGATATGTTGGACGTATTCTGGTAAATTCTAAGTTTTGAACATATTTTCTAATGATAATCTTTAGAAACATTAAATGGACAAACATTCAAACCTTTTCTGTCTTTGGAGAAGATCAGAGTGTCATGATGTGTGGTTGTGAATGGTGAGGGAGACGCCGGGGAACCCAGGTAGTCATGATGATAAGACGATTTAATAACAAAAACCAGGAGGAACAACAGAAAATCACTGGTAGCACAGGAACAGAACACAGACGTGAGACGAGGGTGTTACACGACGAGGATCCGACACAGACAAAGACAACAGGTGGGGTTAAATACACAGGGAAGGTAATCAGGGAACTGGATACAGCCGGGAGCAATCAACAGGGAAGACAGATTCACAGGGGAAACTGGACTAACAGAAAAACCTAAAAAACTACACAGAAAACACAGATCCTAACACAGAGGAAGCTAAACATTTAGCTTGAGCTAAATAATTAGTTAGTAAATTTAATATTTAGTTCAGTTGCTAACTAATATTTTCATGGAAAGCATAAATGTAGTTGTCAAAATCTGTCATTATTTTGCATTTATTGATTTTTTTTTAAAACATTTGTGTGTCTGATCCGTTTCTCTCAGCTTTCCCTGATGTTACTATCGTTGCATCAGGACTTTTCATTTTGATGATGCGTTCACTGACATGAAGAGCTGCTTTAGAGGAACGACCCATTCATTCTGAATTAGTTCTGAATCACTTTTGCAGGTTAGCTACATGTTGTTGTGCAAAAGTGAAAAATGAACCAAAAACTCAGAGGAACTGGAAAACCAAAGATCGTTAAAGTCTGAAGAACTTCTTCAGATTAAGTTACAGATTATTGTAGTTTTTGTTTTTGCAGCTTAACATGTCTTCCTTAAAACATGTTGAGTTGCAAATTATCAGCCCTTTCATGCATGAATTATGATCCTTTGTGTCAGGAATTTTTTATTTTTTATTTTTTTTATTTTTTTTATAGCTTCCTGTGAATGTCTGCAGTCCTGCAGCAGATTTTAGGACGGACACCGATATGAACAACAGCACTTTGTCATTTGCGTACAGAGGAACTTTATCAAGGCTTTTCATCTGGAAATGAACATGGAAGGACAAAAGCGAACAGAATAGAAAACAATGGAATAGAATAGAAATATCACAGTAACATGTGATACAAAGACAAAAATATAAGATATATAAAAATAGAATTAAGAAAAATATAGATTATAACATAAAATACAATGCAGACAGTTATTATAAATAGAGTACTCTGACTCAGTAGGATGATTTTTAAAAAAATCTACAAAACATGCATATATCTGAGTGTTAAAGACAACTATATTCAATAAGTGGCTATAAAACCTGCAACATCAGAAATGTTATTTAAAATGAGATAAACTACAAATACCACCAGGAATTCAAACCCTTGCTGGTCACTCCATACAATAAAACCAGCAAGGGTTTGAATTCCTGCTGGTATTTGTAGTTTATCTCATTTTAAATAACATTTCTGCTGTTGCAGGTTTTATAGCCACTTATTCATTTAAACCTGTTTCCTTCTCCAGATCTGTTGCCTTTAATGAAAGGGCTTTGATGCATCACAACTGTTCTCAGACCGGTTGAGCAGTGATGCTGTCTTATAGGGCCAGTGTTGTGTTTTCCAGGCACATATAGCCATTTTATAGCACAAACCTGCAACTATGTTACCTTCAGTTGCTATAAAAATACTAAATATATCAAATATAACCTAAAATAAATTTGACTTCTGGATTAACAGCTTGAAATTGGGCCTCTGTCTCTTTAAGAAGCTCTTGCTCTTTCTGAATCTTTTCCTCCAGGAAGTCATCCCTACATGGCTCCTCTATTAACCCTTTAATGTTTTTACCAGCTTTGGTCTGAGAAGTAGCTCCTATTGTGAGCTCAGCAGATGTTTGCTAATTCTGCTAGCTAGTCTGTAGGAGTTGAGAGGAGGAGCTGCGCCTTGGAGACGGGCGTTTAGGCAACCCCTGGTTACCATGGAGATTAAAAGGATTTCTCAAATATGAAAACTACAGCAAGACTGTAGTGAATAACATGATGGAAAAATCAGAAAAGTAGATTTTTCTTGATACTGGCCCTTTAAATCCGCCACAGTGAAGTCTTCCATAAAACGGCTCTGACCACCTGGAGCCAATCTACCTGCTTCAGGGTGCAAGAGCGCCACCTTTCTGCAGACAGCCTCCTCCATGAACGATGGTTTCCATTTTCCATCCAGGAGTTTTTGAATATTTCATGATCTTTCGTGAAGAATCACAAAAAACCGTACAGAATTCCTCAGAGAATGATCATTTCTGCTGTCTGGGTGCATTTCTTCATGAAACATGGCAACAAATCCTGATCAATCACACAACACTTTGCACAGAGCTCTGCCAAAATAGTTCCACAATTTTCATCACACAACTGTGAGAGACAACTTTAGCAATTTAGGTGAAAAATATAGAAGCCTTTAGGCCTTCTGTCTCCCACCACCTTCTCTAGGTCAAAGGTCATCCTGGGACAGAGCTTCCTCTCAGCTGCTGCTCCAACAGGCATAACAGAGCACACCACACTTTCCAGATCATGTATAAAACAAACTGATCAGTTTTCCTTCCACTGTATTGTCTTGAGCTTCTTCCAGTTGGTTTGTCACACATTAATGGAAAAGATTTAACTCTGTGACTTTAAAGTCAATAAATATGAAATATTTAAAACAGATCTGAACAAACAAAGCCTTCTGTTGGGAAAAGTCTCAATATAAATGAACTGAATTGAGATTTTCTGGTAGTTTTGGTTCATCTACAGAATCATTGCTAAATTCATCATCAGGTGTTTTAATCTGACTGATAGTGAATGTTCATTCAGATTATGTTCCTGTAGATTAACGCTGCTTCGTTACTGCAGGAGCAGCTGATAAAATAAAATACCGGCTTCAGTAAGTTATCCATATAAATGTAAAATTTAATCTGGAAATTCAGAAACAACTTATTACATCGGTTTTATCATCTAAATAAAATAAAAATGCAAATTTTGAATTATCTTCAGTTGTTTTTCCAGATAAAAACCTGTAAATGTAACTTTTTCAAAGACGGGATTAAACGTTTCAAATTAAAGGTCGACTTTCTTGAATTTCCATTGATAAAAATAAAATACTGTAGATTTGTTGCTTAATGTCTGAAGCAGTGATGTGTTGATTTAAAATGTTGATTCATGTTCCTGGCCCAAGTAGACCTGTTCCTGGCTTTGTTGTGGCCAGTCACATTTACCAAACAGCACCACTTTTCTCATTGGGACGAACAAAGAAAACAACAATAAGTGAGTTAAGAGAGTAATATTTTCATTTCAGGTTGTATTACGATGTGTTATCGCGGGGCAATTTCAGGTTAGGTGGTCCGTGAGTGTTTATTAAATGGGTTAAGTGGTCCTTGGCCTGAAAAATTTGAGAAACACTGCGCTGGAGGAACGTGATTGGCGTTTTGACTAAAGTCAAAAGGGTTGGAGTCCCAGTTGACGGCGTCTCAACTAAAGTTCTACAGCTTTTTATTTCTCTTTCTCACTGTTTACGTTTTAATTATGTTTTTTAAATCTCTTTCTCTTTCTCACATGCTGTTTTTATTTTAATTATGTAAAGCACTTTGAAATGCCTTGCTGCTGAAATGTGCTATGCAAATAAAATTTGATTGATTTGATTGACTGATTAGGCGTGACGAGTTATATATGTGTGACGTCACTATGGCTTCATTGTGGTTTCGACCTTTCAGACTCACTAGGTGGCGCTGTGGTACTTCAGGACAAAATCTCATTTCAGGAAATGAACATTAACAGATTAGATCTCGTAATGTCTGGATTTTTTTATTGGCCCAGATAGATGAAATGGATTAAATCAACCGGTTTCATGCGTGTAACAAATAATTCACTAGGCTATTCAAAAATAGATAATACATTTTAAAATTTCTGAAGAAGTTCTTTGCATATCAAAGGCTTCCCATGAGGCTGGAGGGTTTTATTTTAAGACGCGTCCCAGAATATTAATAGAAAACGTCTTTATAATCTATTTTTGCTCCTGACACTGTGTCCACTTCGTGATTCTCTTAACATGCAATCGCCTGTGCAAAAATAATCGTCCTTTTCAGATTTCTATTGGTTAGAGTCAACTCCACAATATAAAAAAATAAACTATAAAAATATGTATTAATTAATCTAAATGACCTGATTTTGTTGTAGTATAATAATATTTGAGTATCTGTAATAATTTTCCAAATTAATTTTGGTATATTTGGCATGTACTGAATAACAACCAGCAAAAATAGAGTTATGAAAACCTAAAGAAACTACAACTCAAGCATGTCTTCATCTGAATACCAAACGTGATGTACAGCAGTCATAGTAATAATTATGTTTTGATGTTTTCTTCTCCAAAGCTGTTCCAGGCAGCCTGAAGACTGAACATCTTTTATTTAGAAATGGAGAAACTTCCATTAGTATTCAAAATGATGGTCCTGTGCACAGAAACAGGGTTTAAGACCTTTTTCTTTCAGGCTGGATTCTGAAAACAGTCACTTTGAAGCATTAGACACTCTGGATGAATCACTCTTTCAGGCTGCTTAAGGATGTAAACATCATCATGACTTCTTTTTAGCGTGTTTTCAGCTCTGAAAATAACAAATAGGTTTCTCAAGTAGGCTGATGTTTGAGACTGGATGTTGACTGTGTAGCATCTCTACAAAGAATATTGTTGCAAAAGTTCTGCAGTTCATTTTAATTCAGCTTTATGAATCTTTATGGACCTAAAATGTGTTGCCATATTTGTTTTAGAGAGGTTTTTGCTTCTCCACCCTTCCAAGCACGTTATACGTGTTAGTCTTTTCTTATCATCCTGTCATGAACTCTAATGTTCATACATGTTTCTGAGGGCTGCAGATTATGAGATGCATCTCTTGGGTTTTTGCAATTTTTGTGAACAAAAAAATAATGTGTCTTGGTGTTAAATTCCACTTCCTGGAAGATTAGCAACCAGATGTTTTCCACTTGTAACCAGTGGTTCTCTATAAACCAGTGGATGTCATGTAGCCTCAAAAAAAACCCTCCCAAGTTGCAGATGTGCAACAATTTTTTTTCTATGTTAAAATATTATGAATGAGGACACAAGTAGAGTCCTCATTTACGGATAGTGGAAGAAGGCGGACAGGTAAACACCTTTAATAAAGGTCTATAAATGCACAAAAAGAGGCTGCATGAAGAAGAAAAACTCCAAATTTAAACAACAAAATCCAACTGTTGTTGAGTCTGAGAGATAAAACTGCTGCTAGAAAATGGAGAGACCCAAATAAACACCAGGGAAACTAATAAATGAGAGGAAAAGAGAAAAAGAACATGATACTCATTGCTAAGTAACTAGAAATACAAAACAAATCTTACCAAGTATTTTTGGTGTATTTTCTAGTCCAAATATCTTAGTGAACTTTAAATAAAACAAAACTAGCTCACAAGAAACAATTCAGTAAGAAATATGAGCTTTAAGTCAATAAAACCTTCATATTAATGAAAAAGTACTAGTTCCACTGGTAGATTATTGCACTTATAACCATTTGAAAAATGTCTTGCTATATGTGACATAATCTGCCAATGGAACTAAAATCACTGTTAAGGAATTTTGACTTAAAACATGTACATATCTTTCTGAAAAGTTACTTGTAAGTTAGTTATGTATTAATTCAAGTGTATAATGTCACAAATAAGCAAAGCTTTGCCCATTACCTAGCAACCCAAGCTGAACTCCAGCAGCTGGTTTTACCACTGTATACCAGGTGCAATGGCTGCTGGAAAAGACAAGTGTTTTGTAGTTGACTTACCCTCCAGACACCACTTGCTGCATTCTTGTTGGTTGTGCAGGAGGCTCTACTAATTATTTTCAAAGATGTACGTTTGTATAATTGCGTATTGTTTCTGCAGCCATTTTCACGTGCGAGTGTAAACGTTGAGTTGTGGGGGCGTGGCCAGCAGCAGCTTATTTGAATTTAAAGCCAGAAATCCTAAAACAGCTCATTCTAGAAGGAACTCAGAACAGACTAAAATCTCATTGTCTAAGAATGATTTTGAGTAAAAAATGTAATAAATGCTTTATTTTTTAACAGCCCATATTAACCTGTTTATGGTCAACTTTAAGTTAGCCTCTTCAGACTATGGAGTGTCAGCTAATTTATGTCTGCAAGGGACACAACAGCAACAAGCCTGATAAAATTAGCTTTAATTAGTTCTGTTTAAATTTATAAGCCAATGTCTGCAGTGGTAAAACTTGTAGCTGCCTCCCCTGTTCTGCCAGCACTAACATGGCACCTTTGATAGTTGAGGCACAATTGATTTTTAGAACAAGGACTGAACCAGTGAGGATGTAATGGTGAGTGGATGAGAGAGGGAGGGAGAAATGAAAAGAGGAGGGAGAGAGATGAGGACGAGTAGAAGCATCAGTGGAGGAGGACAGAGCGGACCTGAACGCTGCCACCGTCTCTGAGCGACCGCTGCTTCGTCCAACTCATGGTGAGCTGGATGTTACTAACTACTGTGATTAGGTTGATCATGTATTTATCTTTATATTTAAAATGATATATTTTTAATGCTAGTTTTAGGTAATTATATAATTCCTCTGGATTTAATACAGGTTTTGTGTTTTATTGTTTCTTTTTGCCTGAATTTTGTATGTATTTGGTATAATTAACACCCTTTAGTGGTGATTTGAGTTTAGATTAAGAAATGTAAGCTACAGAAAAAGCAATTAAGCTTCACCTCAATGCAGATCTGAGTGACATTTCACCATAAATGTCATCTGAAAGCACTCTGCAAATAAATAGAACAGAATATACTAGACGTTATTGATCCCCAGGAGAAATTGGTTGAAAAAAGTAAATAAATGTGGTTTTGTAAGTAATTAGATATGAGTAAATATAAGATAAATTAATAAAGTAAAAATAATAACAAGCATGCATAAGAAATTAGTTAATCTATATACGAGTCCAGATAAAATTTAGATTTAAAGACACTCAGAGTTGGGGATTCTACAGTCTGATGGCAGGAATCATTTCTTATTTCAGATAAATCCAATTTACATCCAGATATTTACTGTGTTTAGCTAAAATCCAACTCATTGCAGTTTAATCCAATCAGATTCAGGATCCAGTGGATGATTAATGCCAGTGACTTTGCATAGATCTCCTCATCGTTTTGTAAAACACATCGTGGTCCCATTCAATGTTCTGCTTCACTCGCCTCCTGTTTCTGCTCAGTTTTAATGCAATAGAGACACATCAGGCTTTGGGGAGGATCTGCTGTCAACAAGCAGTGGCGTCTCCATCACCGCAGCGACAAACACAATTTTAAAGCACTTCACACTTACATTCATTCATTCATTCATTCATTCAGCATCACACTTTAACACGTCTACTTACACCAGAAACGAGGATGATTGGGAGGAAACAGAAAAAATACTTTTCTGACTAGACGTTGTATTTTAGTTTGGTAACATAAACTAAAATACTGAAGTTGTAGAAAAAGCGTTTATAATTTAGGGTGAAATACCAGCAGCTGTGGTTGCCAGAAATTTACCGTATAAATACAAACGTATACAATAAATTTTACTGCATGAAAATTATCAAATTGATTTTACACAGTAAAATGATCAGTTTTACCAAAATACAATCAGTTTATACAAGAAAGTGATCATATTTTATGCAATAAAACCGATCATTGTATATGATAAAAAGATAAATTTTATACAACAATCAATTTAATTGTATAAAAGCACTAAAATAATTGCAGCCCTATAAGAAACTGTTATTTACTCTGATTTTATACATATGATGTAAAAATAAGGTATTTGGGCCTGGTTACTTTATTTTGGCATTGTTACACACAGAGCTAAATTTGACCTTCACTAAAAATAATGTATTTGAACATGTCAGCTTGTAAATATTTCCAAGACAACTGAAGAAATGTTAAGAGTGGTAATTGCTGTTTTTTCCTCTATTGATAGTAGACAACATGTTTATATCATGATTCTAGTGTATCTCTATTTAACCCTTCCACTTGGTTTTCTGTGTTGAGGCTCCTCGCCTTTGAATCACCCCTGCTGGACTGAAAAACAAAGATGGAGAACAACACCACCGTTTTCCAGGACGTCGCTCGGCTTGTGAATCTGACTGCGATGCCTCTGAACTCTGTCGAGGAACAAGTCATAACCATACTGTTGACGACGCTCATTTGTGGCGTCGGGATCGCGGGGAACGTCATGGTCGTGCTCGTCGTCCTGCGCACCAAACACATGGTGACGCCAACGAACTGCTACCTGGTCAGCCTGGCCGTCGCTGATCTTATTGTGCTGCTGGCTGCAGGCCTGCCCAACATCTCCGATGTGGTGGCTTTCTGGATTTACGGCTACACAGGGTGCCTGTGCATAACGTACCTTCAGTATCTGGGCATCAACGTGTCGTCCTGCTCCATCACGGCATTCACCATTGAACGCTACATCGCAATCTGTCACTCCATAAAGGCCCAGTTCATATGCACAGTCTCCAGAGCCAAAAGGATCATAGCTGGGATCTGGATCTTCACTTCCCTCTACTGCACCATGTGGTTCTTCTTGGCAGACACTAAGGAAACCGTTTACACCAACGGGGTGGTTGTTACGTGCGCCTACCGCGTCTCCAGGAGCTTCTACATGCCCATCTACTTCCTGGACTTCACTCTTTTTTATGTGGTCCCCCTGATTGTAGCCACTGTGCTGTACGGGCTCATCGCAAGGATTTTGTTCATGAGTCCTCTGCCTTCACATCTGAGTGACCGAGCAGGAGGAGGGTCGGTTCATCAGGGCCACTCCCACAGCACCAACAAGCCCAACAAGGGAGCCATTACTGCAAGGAAGCAGGTGCTGCAATTGTTTTATGACGTTTTGTTTTAGATAAAATTTTGTAACCAGTTAAAAAAATGCACATGTTGCATGTTGGGTCTCAGCTGCATCTAAAAAAGCCCAAGCACTTAAAACAAAAACACCCAGTAATTTTTAGGCAATAAAGTTATTTTTTGTGTCTGGAAAATTAGCTGTTTCAGAAACCTCCCAATAATCAAGTTATAATCGATGGACACTGCGCTGCTACCTAGCAACCCCAGCGAAGCCCAGCCCATCACCTAGCAACCCAAGCAGAGCTCCAGCACCTTTGGTCAGCTGGTTTTACAACTGTATGTGCTTTACAATGGCTGCTGGAAAAGATGAGTGTTCTGTTGTTGACTTACCATTCAGAAATCATTTGCTGCATTTTTGTTTGTGGTGCAGAAGGCTCTACTATTGCTTTTCAAAGATGTACTGTAGTATAACTATACGCATCTGTTTGCAGGCATTTTCATGTGTGAATGTAAGCATACATTTGGGGGCGTAGACATCAGCAGTTTATTTAGATGTAAAGTGACAAGATGCTCTAAAACAGCTCAATGGGAGAACTAAAATCTCAGTATCCTAACCCATAGACCACCCTAACCTGTTTACCGAAGCATATTAGGTCACCTTTAAGATAAACACCTCCAGGGTGTTTTCACACCTGATGGTCTGGTAGACTTGACTTGATTGGAGACCAAAATTGAAACTTTTGTTACATTTTCAGCTGCTTCAGTTCACTTTCACACTGCACTGTCATGGGAACCAAACCCTTTGAGAAACCATTTTCCCTCCTCGCCTGTGGTGGCGCTTTATTCTATGAGCTACTGACAACATGTCTCTGAAAATCTAAGCAAAATTTAATATTTATTTGCAGAAAATGTCAAATAGTCAAATGACAAAAAAGATGCAGGGCTTTCAGACCTCAAATAATGCAAAGAATACAAGTTCATACTCATTCAGAAACAACAAAACTAATGTTTTTACTCAGGAAGAGTTCAGAAATCAGTATTTGGTGGAATAACCAGGAGGTTTTCAATGGGGTTCAGTGCAGAGGCCTCTTTATTTTTTCCAGTCACCTGAATTTTCCCTTTGAGGGGTTAATAAAGTCTGTTTCTTTTCTAACAACCAAGCTTTAGGATTTCTTCAATCACCTTATAGGAAAGCTGGATCTTCCCCAACATTTTATAAAGTAATGACAGCTGCGTAAATAAATGATTTCCGTAATTTTCCCTCAACAGATAACGAAGATGCTGGCCGTTGTGGTGATCCTCTTCGCGTTGCTGTGGATGCCTTACAGGACGCTGGTGGTGGTCAACTCCTTCATCGACCCTCCGTACCACGACACCTGGTTCCTCCTCTTCTGCCGGATGTGCATCTACACCAACAGCGCCATCAACCCCATCGTCTACAACCTCATGTCTCAGAAGTTTCGCGTCGCGTTTAAAAAGCTGTGCAGGTGCAGCTGCCATGGCGGGGAGGCCGAGTACAACGTGCCGATTTACTACAGCGTGATGAAGAGCTCGTCCGGTGGGAGCAACGAACCGGTCACAGAGCAGGAGGAGCTCAGCGGTCAAACGTCCAGCAGGTTCAACGTAACGGAGGATGATGCCAGCGCGCTCAGTGCATGAAACGTTGTTCAAAAGGTTTCCAGTTATTTCTATGGGTAAAAAGATGTGTGGATATTCTTGATGAATTCTGTAGTGCTTATGTGTGGATTTGTATATTTTGCATTTCTCAGCAGTGTATTTATTTTAATATTCCCGTTTGTACTGTAAATATGAAACACGACAAGCTTCGGTGTTTGTAAAGTCACACAGTAAAAATTAACAGCAATATTTATGTTTATCTGGCCTGTCTTAGAGAAAGAATTTAAATTTTTTAAAGTTTTCACCATGTTATGCATAAATTTATAAATATCAGAGCAGAGTTCCAGACTAAATATTTAATGCACAAGCTAAATATTTAGTTTGCAAATTAAATATTTCGCCTTCAAATTAAATATTTAGTTGGGACTCTAAGTATATAGTTTACATATTTTTAAACTTCTGAACTAAATATTTAAGTCTGAGCTTAATGAGGGGTTTTAGGAAATATGACTCAGCCACTTTCATCCTAGAGTTTTAATTGTTGACATAAACTTCCATTTGAATCATTCTGATCCCTTCTTTGGAGAATAAATCATTAAAAAAAAGCCCCTGACTTGCTAAATTTGCAGAGTCGTGTTGCTGCTGGTAGTTTTCTTGCTAATTAACAGCTAAAGTATCATTATATTCAACCCAACAGTTATAAAGTTACATTTTCTGACAGCCTTATTCAATGTTTTTTAAAAGAAATGTCACCTTTTTTATTTCACATCAAGTCCCATTTACTATCACCAAATTATAATCCTCTGTAAGTGAGTTTAGGAATACTTTAAGAACTTAAGATTATAGCAACTCTTTATTAACAACATTATGATTAATAACACCCACGGCTTCAGCTCTACAAAATGAATACACAGCAAAACGGATGTGAGAGTGCTCCAACTGGCTTATTTTGATAAATGAGGCCACAACAAGAGCCTGAGTCTGAGGGGAATTGGATTTTGGCACCAGACAGGCTTATTAATTAGCAGATCGAACATGTAGCCTGTTTCAAAGTTTTTAAGTTACGTGTATTAGTTTTTCAATGTTTATCATTGGTTATGTGGTTTAGTTTCTCCAATATATATATTTTCTCTGTTGGCTTTTAGCTCCCAGATTGTCTTGATTAATGACATTTAAAAAAATGCATTTTCTATATTTTTGATCATTTGGCTTGTTTGGCCATATTCGATTTAAATCAATATTTGTTTTTTGGGGGTTTTTTTGCCTTATTTTAAATCAGTTGGTTAGTTATTGTTTCTCTAGGTTATATCATGTTTGTTTATCTAGTTATTCTTCATCTCTTAGTTTTAAGTTCTGCCTGTTCCCCAGTTTTGCTCCTCTGTGCCATTTCTCTCTCTCTCTCCCTCAGCCTGCCTTCTGCTCTCTCCCCACAGCTGCACCCTGTTTTCTAATTAGCATTCATCCCATGTCTAGCAATCAATTTAACTCCCTTACTGGATTCTCCTGTTGGTTCATGTTTCTCCTTGTTTCATGGTTTGTTGATCATCCTGTTTGCCTTCTCGCATTTTTGTAAATTCTGCATTTGCTTCTCAATTCTTACTTAAGATGTGCAATGCCTCAGAAAGCGTCTGCATCCGTGTCCAAATTCAGCCAACATCAAATCTTGATGATTCTTTAGTTAAATCCTCCGTAGGCCTGAACGATTAATCCGATTAATTGTGATTAAATAATTGTCAACTAATTCAGTAATATATCAATTGTTAATTGGAGTATGCAGACTTTAAAAAATTGGTCGATTGTTGAAATGAAAGAACACTCTTAGGTAAGTAAATAAGCAAACATGTACAAAAAATACATACATTTTGTATTTAAGGTTAAAATGATTGAATTATTAAAACATCTAAAACTCCTCAAATGGCAGCTTTAACTCCACCTGTAAAAAATCTCGTATTAAACACCTTTTGCTCTCAACTACTAAGTGATTAATTGAAAATTGATCAACAGATCAGCCCTACACACTTTATTGATAATACAGTAAGTCAAGCAGAAAGGCTTGAGCTTTTCACAATTTGATGTTAGAGGTATTTGTTTTTGCTGCAGACGTGTCTTATTCTACAAACGGTCAAGCATACCATATGTTGTTGCATTTTATGAAATAACATTTTCACTTGTCTACTTGCAATGACATGACTAAACTTGGACTACAAAATTGCTGTAAGAGGAAAAAAAAGTCACAAAACTGATTAACTGGAAGTCGTGATTTTGTTCAGCTGTTCCAGAGTAAATGCAGTGAGGTCATAGAAAAGAAGACATCATAGGCAAAAAACTGAAAATATAAAGACATACAGGGAGAGAATAAATAAAAAAATAAACTCCTAGACATTCAAAGTACACAAAAACATATTAAAAGACTAAAAAAAGTGAATTTTGCATGATATTCCCCCTTTAATCCAATGCATCTCTTTTAAAACTCCTTATTGTTCTAAAATCTAATTTTACAAGTAACATATATTTGCTGACAGTTATATTTAGAAACTGTGAGGCTGAAATAATTAGCATTAGAAGAAGACAGGATGTCAGCAGAAAATATTGCATAACTGGATCTCTTTTGAAAGCAGACGACACAATGAGTCGTTCCTACGCCAGAATGAATAATTTATTCACAGCATCTGTCAAGAGCTCTCGTCATTAACACAAATATTCAAAGAGCAACTAGAGTTGATTGTTGCACAGCAGTAAAGAGGGTCGTCTTTGTTTTTTATCCATTTATCCTGTGGGGTACAAACCGACCAGGTTCAGATCTGGAAGCTCCTTCAGTAAAAGGACAAAATGCAGATCAGATCTTATTACAACATAAGTTTCTAAGAAATCAGACACATTATTCCTGTAAAATATTTAAGAACTCGCTTTGTTTTGTTGCTTGTTAGACTGTCATATTTTTGTGTATTTAGTGTACACAAATATTTGTTAGCTTTCATTTTATAATCTTGTAAAAAAAAAATTAGACTTGTAAAAATGGCTCCTTTTCTGCTGCTGAAAACTTAAATTTCATGATCATCTGGAGCTTTCTAGGGTTGGGGTCAAATGTCACTGGCTTTTGGCCCGTTTATAATTTAATCCAGTGGAAATGAACATGATGCCGCCACCACCGTGTTTCATTGCGTCGATTTGTGCCAAACGTTCATTTAAAATTAAAGACCCAAAGTTTAGGTTTAGTTTAATCAGACCATCATTGATTCGGCCACCAAATTCAAAGAGATTTTATGGAAGCTGGATGGTATTATTTTGGAAATGTCATATTTTCCGGACTATATAGCGCACCTCAATATAAGCCGCATCTACAAAGTTGTTTTAAAAAAAAAAAAACTGGAAACGTACATATATAAGCCGCACCGGGGTATAAGCCGCTGATATCTCCGCCGCTCTCGGTTTTTCACAATGACGCAGCGGAGGGATAAGGACGCAGCCCTCCGTCTCCAACGCTGAACCACGGACTCATTCACTCCGAGTTTTATTTGCAGCGGCTCCATGTCCCTCCTGTACTTTCAGATCGATACTCCTCAACTTAAAAGCTGCATCATTTGAACTTCTTCCTGTGGCTTCCATGATGAGGGGGCTTGAAAACATTTCTCCGTCGTGCCTGCTGCTAGCATGTGCTTTTTCTAAATGAAAATTAGCACTTTCTTCTTTGATTTCCAATTTTGACTTCCAATAATTCACTTCCTGCTAAAGCGTGAACATATGAGATTCTGAGAGTTTTGTCACAGTCAGTACTTTGCAGGAACATTCTGCTTTTCCCTGAAGGCTGCAAATATTTGAAGTTAATGTGATGAGAGTCCATGTGGGAGAGTTGCTGGTTTTACAGCTGAATCACATCGGGTACATTTTTACATCACAAAACCTCCAGGTTTTATAGGGTTGAATGGACTTTAAAGATCCACTGCAAATATATAACTACAGGAAACCAATCTGAGTAGACGCCTGGTGTTCCTTCACACTAACGGCAAACATTTCTGTATGGATTAGTGGCTGCAGCAGTTTTGTACTTTGAACTCAGTAAACCTCTGATGTATAAAAACAGACATTTTGTCAGTTCTTACGCCCAGTTCTCATTGATAATCTTGGATGGGTTTTTAAGGTTAATCTCCTTGTTTGCACACAAACTATGTGTGTTTCTGCTGATTTTATGGAACATAACTGACTGGTTCTTAAAAACTGGTGTGTTGTTTTTATTTTAAATATAAAACAGATTTTACTTTGAAGGATCTAACAGAAAATACTTTAACTTTCTCTTTATTTTCAGGAGGTACAGAATCAATATGACTTCACTATTACAGGCGTTGGAGACAATCTGGTGACAGACGGTTCATTTCATTTAGAAATGAGAGAGTCTGTTCTGATCAATAGTCCCCGCTCAGCAATCACATGTGACTTTCTGTGAATTGATTAACTTTATCTTTTAATATTTCAGGAAGCAACAGAGCTTTTAGCAAACTAGAACGATCATTTATTTAGATTTATATTGCAGTATGTAGCATGTTAAAAACGCTCATTTTGTTGCTGTTCGACTGAAAAATTACAAATTTGACTCGTCCACCAGCAGGAGTATGCGGCCAAATCAAAAGTAGCTTTTGCATGGCTAAGATGAAATGAAACAAGCTCTCCACCTTCTCTTCCACAAAGCACTTTTGTTGGTTTTTATTCAACTACTCAAATGTTAAAAGCATGCTTTCCTTTCATCTGCAAATTCAGAAGATGGAAAAGCATATTTGATTGATGGAAGCATAAAAGGCTTGTTCTTTCTTTGGTACGTTTCTCACAAGTGGAGCCTAATTCAAGCAGGCAGCTCAAAACCTGAGCCAACCTTAGTGCCGCTCATCTGATCTAAATATTCAGTATATCAGCGTCTGTCATTATTAATGTCCACTTTTCTTTTTCAGAAAAATCTGCAGATTTTTCTTTAAATGCTCTGCTCTGGGTCTGCTCATATACAGCCACAGGAGGCAGGAGTGGCTTAGATCACATCAATAATATGTTATTTTTAATGCATCTTACTGAGATTTTGTGCGATAGACGAACACAAAGACATGCAGAAGTTCATGTTTTTCTCCTTCTGGGTCAGAAACCCCTTTGTTACACTTTCAAAGTTTTGTTCCTCAGAGCTTCGCGGCTCTACAGAATGATATTTTTGGCCTTTCTTTCCAAAATAACTCAAGTTTAGTTTGTGAACATAACTTGCTACTGGTTTTCAATTAGATTAAGGACTGGGCTTTGACTAGGCCATTAGAACCATTTAACCCTTCCATGCATCGCAGTCACTGCAGAGGACAGCTATCTAAAAGCAATTTTCTTGTGCTGCTCATGGACACAGACCGCTGAAGTGGACACTAGTGCATCATACAATACACTGCCAACTACTGGCCATCCACTGCAAGTGCAAGAAATGTTTTGTTAAATCGAAAAGCAACTCAAGAATATCCAGTCCCTCCTTTTACTCTTGCAGGTTAAAAAAAATGATTGTGACATCAAGTAACACTACGGATGTATTTTCCAAATAATAATTTTGTATTTGGAGAAAATTACAACTGATCACCTTAAAAAAATCCTAAAAATATGTTTTCCCACCAGTTTTTTATGCCTTTAAGAAAAATAAATCCTGACATAAAAGATCATAATTCATGCATGAAAGGGCTACGTGTCGATACGATAGATGAGTAGATAAAAATATATACTTAATGGCAGCTTATACAGGATTTTGGTGGATTTAGCATTAATTTTATATGAGGAACGGAGGAGTAAAGTGACCGGCAGGGGGCAACAAAGAGACACAAATCTAAAAAGCTCAGATATTCAGAGCCGCTTCGAAAACATTTGTGGCCTTCAAACTCACCGCTTTTCTACACAAATGCATATTTTAATTGTTGCTTTATATTGTTTTTTCCATGTCTAATTTATAAATATATTTTATTGTAGGCTGCTTTCACACTATGAAAAATGTAACTCACTTCTCTGAATTATGGCAAAGGATCTTTTTTAAATCCAAAACTCCTCACTTTTTTTTGGGACTTCTAAGGTTGTCTCTGAGTGCCAACAGCAGCAGCTATAATTGTCACTGTGGTATTTTAAACTACATTATATCTTTAGCTTGTTTTACTGCTTGCAGCTGCAGCGCAAAAATGTCTGTTTTTAGCAGCTGTAAAATCAAGTCTGACAGTTTTAATTTTAGCTTTTTATCTAACTGAGGTTAGCTGGTGGACATGGTGTTGAGTGTGAATGGCACTTTGAGCAAACTGCATTAATGTCTCTACATATGCTTGGTGTGCAACTCCTGCTGTGATGAACATGTGTCGTAAAAGTCCATCCAGATGTCGTTATGGTTTGTTCAGATAAAAAAATCCAGACTGGAAAACGACCAACTGGCATTTTTACAATTTTACATTTCCTGGTTTGAATTGTACTGGATTTGATGGAAGTGTATCTGGTGCAGCAAGAAACACCTGTAATGTTTTTCTTATTTCTTTCTTTATAGTTTTGAAAGGATTAATCCAGATTCTTTAATTTAAGGGTGTCCAAAGTGTGGCCCGTGGGGCATTTACGTCCACTCAAGTGATTTTCTGCAGCCCTTCACCACAAAAAAAGAATATATACATTTTGTGGCCCTCAATTACTTCCATCTTGCAAAAACACATAGTCTTGTCTTTATTTTGTGTGAAGTATTTCTTTTTACACTTGAAATGCGCCAAAACTAACTTACATTTTCAGGAAGTTATTGGATCTTGTTTTAAGCCAATAGTTTCTTAATATTAATTAAAAAGTTCTGGTTCCACTGGTAAATTATGTCACTTATAACATAGGGGAAAAAGTCTTATTAGAAGTGAAATAATCTACCAGTGGAACCAATACTTTTTAAAAATAAATTTTAAGGAAATACTAACTTAAAACAAGCTCCTATTTTAAGTTAATATTGACTTAAAATACAAGTAACGTAATTTACAAGTACTTGTAAGTTAGTTTTGTTGCATTTCAAGTGTACTTAGATATTTTACTTAGTAAAATGTTGCAGTTTTGCTTGTGGTGAAAAGTTTGGACACTGTTACTTTAATTGTCAGGTGTACAAGGATACATCTAGGTTCGAAGCTGAACCTATTAAAAAGATATGCTAGGTAACTTAAAGCTGGCAGACATGCAGGTCAGTGTTCCTGGAGGATTATGGGCAGGGAGGTCGAACTCCCTGACTTGGCCTTGGACTTGGCAGCTGCGTCGGTCTAACGCTGGGGGCAGATGGCCGCCCTCCCAGGCGTCAGCTGTTCACAAGCACAGATGACGGACTTACCGGTTGGACGCGCTCAGTGGGAAACAACACAGTCAGTAATTCTGGACAAACTCCTGCCTGAACGCTCCCCGTTTACAGGAATTTGACAAGCAGACCAGGATGCTAACGTCTCTCCTTTAACGCGCACATTAAAAACCCGAGGATGTGAGCCGCTGCAGGTAGGCCATGAAAAGGTTTTCACACTTTCTTATCTTATCATTTGTCACGTTTTCATGTCGTTTGTGGTAATTCAGTGGATTATCTGACACTGCAGTAGTATTTTTTTTAAAGTAAAATTAATAGAACATCAGGTGTTTTTGTTGCTATTCTTTCATATTTTAGTTTTACCAGAGAAATGTCCACGTCTGAAAGTCTTCTGGTGCTTTACAGTAACCTGAGAAAGACTCGCCTGCTAAAGCCCCTCTAAGTCCATTGGCTGACCGTAGGATCTGCCTCAACAGCTTATGAGGCTAATGCATCCTGCAATCATACAGTCAGCTGCAGGTGAACATGCTTAAAATGTTCAGAAAGTTTATAAATAAGCTTGAAATGATGACACTTACTTTATAAATGTTCATCTTTAATTATATTTTGTTACACATCAGCAAATAAATGCTGTAGAACTACAAAACTATTAAAATAAATTTGAATATTTTGGAAAAGTCATTTTGTTACTTCCAAATTATACCAATTAATTAGACAAGGTGAATGTTTTAACACCTTCATGTCTCTTAATCATGATGATTTTCTGCTAACCGCTAATAAAACACATTTTAAATTAGAATATTACATCAGACCAATAAAAATCTATTTTTAACAGCAGAAATGAGGGCTTAATGAAGGTATGTTTAATACCTGGTTGAAGGTTATCTTCAGAAGATAATTTTATTCTTACAAACTGAATATGAGTGTAATTTTACTCCAGGATTCTTCAAGTATTTCCTAAGTGTTTTTTGATTGACATTATTGTTCATTTTGGGAAAATGTTCATCCTGCTGCTTTTATTGGTGTCTAAATGTTTGTTTCCTTCTTATTGTTTGGCAAACTGAGGACCAAACCACATGCTTAGAACAATGCATGTGAAAAACAGAGGCATGGAGCCAGCAGGTCATTTCCTCAGCTGCATCCTGTTCTTAAACAAAACATAAAACTTGGAAGGGATGCTAGGTTTCCCTCTCTGCTTCCCGAATAGAAAATTTGGGCATGGGAAAAGGCACTTCCTCATCAGCAGTGTAAAAATGACCTCTTATGCTTCCTTGAACAGGTTGGGACAGGTCTAAAGGGGTTATACAAAACATGTTTGTTACATTTTTTGCACAAAATCATTCTTAGATCATCAGATTTTAATCTGGTCAGCTCTGCCTATGTTGAGCTCCTTTCAAAATGAGCTGCTGTCACTTTAAATCCAAATAAGCTGCTTCTGGCCACGCCCCCCCAACTCACCGTTTACATTCGCATGTGAAAATACCTGCAAAAAGATGTGGAATTATACAACCGTACCTCTCTGAAAAGCATTAGTAGAGCCTCCTGCACGACCAACTAGAACCCAGTAAGTGGTTTCTAAATAATAAGTCAACAAAAAAAAAAAAAAACACTTGTCTTTTCCAGCAGCCATTGTACAGCGCAAAAAGCGGTAAAACTAGTTGACCAAACATGCTGGAGCTCCACTAGGGTTACTAGGTAACAGGCTGGGGACCTGTTGTGAAATGATTTAAATATGTTTAAATCATTTAAACATATTGGGGTTTTTTTTACCATGGGAAAAGGGGAATTTCAGGACTTGTCTCTGTTTCAGTCTCTATCAAACCCTGAAATCATGTCCTTTTCTTTTTGCAGGTGCACATCAGGAAACGGTTTAATGCATGCTCTGGATCCAGGAACTTCCTCTTGGCTTGGACTTCCAGCTTCCCTCCTTCAATGAACAAAGCAGATTCATGTCCAAAGCAGCTGGGCAGCACAAAAGCAGTAATCCTCCATGATGGCAGTGTCTTCACTCTACATTACAGAGGAGCCTGGAGCTGGAATCACTGAGCTGGATATTTGTGTTCTTAACAATAATGTGCAATACGAAGTCATCCCGTCTGTCGTCTGCTCCGTCTGCCTTTCATTCGGCCTCATCTACTGCTTTTTTGGTGCGTATCCACGCTGACATTAGATGCTAGTATTAGCTTACACAAAGCTGTTTTAAATGTTTCATTAGCTCACCTGATGGCTTAAATCCCCTGAGGTAAACGTCTGCAGGTTGCCAGGGGTTTAGAGTGGATAAGTCCAAAGCTGGAGGAGGCAGATGGGAATCTAAATTTTATACGCACAGCGTTCATGAGACGCCACCTGTTGCCCTGAATGAAATCCCACTGATGTCATGGTGTTAAAGTTCATTCGGTTTTTAACGGGGATTTTGTGTTTAATGTGCATGCATTGCAACGTGAAGCAAACATTTCCCGTTCTGCTTTCACTGGGAGAAAATGTCGCGATAAATCAGGCAACCATGAACCCTGACATTACGCAAACATACACGCTCCAAAGTCTGGTAGAGTGGCCCGTTAAACATTAAACTGAGGCAATTCAGCTTGTTTTATACACCAGATGATTTGTGTTTACATATATGCAACATATGGCAATACATTTTACATTTTATCAGACCAGCTAGTCCAAACATTACTGAAATAACCGTAAAGTTTCTTTCCATAAATGCCCCAACTTCCCTAAAATACTTAACTCTGCAAAGAAATGAATGTGCTTCTTATCATAAACATAAAAAACTAAAATAGTTGCTCTATGGAGAGATCTGGAAATTGATCATAAGTGAAAGTATTCAAACCTTTGTAACATTTCAGGTTACAACCATAAATTTTAATGTTTTTATCATTTATTTTCAATGGTAACAGAGTTGTGCTAAACTGTAAAGTGACATGAAAAACACGCAATTTTTCAATATTTTTTACAAATAAATTAAGAAAACTTCTTATGAATCATTTAGTAATCTGACTGCGCTTCATTGGTTGCAATGTTAATTATGATTCAATATTTCGTGGCCATCACGGACTGAACGGCTTCATTCGTTTCCTCTGCTGCCTTTGCTAAAACTACAGGGAGACTACAGTTCTACAGCGCAGAAAATTGACGTCAGCATTCACGACTTCTCCCGTTTGCTGATTGGCCCAGTAGAAAATCTACCGGAGGAATCGAAGTAAACGGGAGAAACCCCAGACTGTCTGTGAAGTGAGATTTGAATCGAGTGGAACAGGGCAGGGAGGCTAATGGGAAACTAGCTTTGGAGAGTCTAAGATTGCTATTATTTCTTTTCGCAGGCTATCGCTGCTTCAAGATGGTCATGTTCTTCTCCGGTTTCATGTTTGCCTCATCTGCCGTGCTCCTGTTCTACCATAAGGAACCGGACTTTACGGGTCAGCTGAGAGAGGACGCCAAGGCGGGCATTGGGCTGGGAGTCGGCGTGCTGTGTGGACTGTTTACCGCGCTGGTGTCCACGCTGGGACTCCTCCTCTGTGGCCTGCAACTTGGAAGCCTCCTGTCCCTATCCATGCTGGTGATTGTGGGACAGTTTCACAGCCTTGCTCCAGTGTGGGTGCCTCTTTGTGCCGTACTGGCCGCCAGCATCGCTTCTGCTGTGTTCATGCTGCAGTGGCAGAGGCTGTTCAGCATCTTCTACACGTCTGTGTTTGGAGCTACGACCGTGATGCTGTGCGCGGACTACATGGTGGGCGCGTTTGTGCTGCCGCATCAAGTGTATGACGTGTTTTGTGAAGCGGCTCCGCGACCCTTCTGCTGGTTTAACTGGGCGATCACTGGGATCTGTCCTGTTTTGAGCACCGTAGGCGTGTTGGTGCAGTGGTGGTTTACTGCAAGAGGAGTTTCACACTTTGAAGGTGAGTTTTGTTCAGTCTGCGGTCCCAAAAGTGGATCTTTTAAACTTTTTTACATTTTGTTTCTAAATTACAACAAACTTAAACACTGTAAACATTTGAAGGTGGTTTAACTTGAAAATGCAGTTTAAGTCGACAAGAAATTTGTTTTGGTTTTAACTCAGAAATTAAAGTTCATGAAGTTGATTTAACAACAAGAGACAAGTTGTCCAAATATTGTTTTTTTAGTTAATAAATCTTGAATTGAGTAGTAACTTAATGCTGAAATTTAAACCAAATAATTTCACACAACATGCAAAAAATAAATCTGCCCTCACCTAGCTAAAGAGCCACATTTCTCTATTACTTCCACTCATAATATCAAGTTAAAATAACTACTTATTTTACTTTTGAATAATTTAAATTCTTGTTTCAAATTGCATTGACAAAATTTCTGATCTCATAATGAATTTTATTGAACATTTAGTGTGAACAGGACATTAAAATAAGCATTTTCCTTAATAAAACACAAGAGTCAGATCAATGTAACGCACTTCTCATGATACAAAAACATGCAGCTTAGCATTCTGGGAAATGGCTCCCACTCCTGTCTTTTTCTTCTTTCAGTTTTTTTTAAGTGCTAACTTAAAAACTCTAGTTTATTCAACTCTTGGAAGTTAACACAACTTACAAACTCACACATTTAGGTAGAAGATAGTAGACCCAACTAAATGCAGCTCAAATGTTTTACAGTGAATTTGTATTAAAGGGATTTTATTAGATAACTCAATACAAAGTAGTGCAAACTTATAGAGTGAGAGGAAAATATCCATCTGTCGTCTGTACCTGCATATTATTTGTGCGAGTTGCAGGTTCTAAATTGTTCTTTTGCAGGAGGACAATTTAGAAAAGCCATTTAACCTATCAGTCAATCAATCAGTCAGGTTTATTTGCAAAGCACATGTCATCAACACAGCATTTCAAAGTGCTTCACGTCTTAAAAACATTTTTAAAACCAGTAACAGATATTAATACATTTTGTCAAGTGCCATCAGGGAAATCAACACATCTAATATGTTGGTCAATGTTCCATTTATTATGGCTAAGCTGTAACTCTAAACTGGTTTTTAGTCCCATTAATAACATCCACTATGTTGCATGTAAGAAGCTCTTGGCTTTTGAATCTAGAAATTTACTCTTCCAAGACAATAGCAGTGATAACTGACCCCTCTAATTTTATTACTTATTAAATATTTTCCCTAAAAACAAACCATCGTCCTCCTGCTACATCCTGTTGTCGTCTTCTTTGTCGTTTTTGCCAGTAGTAATATCTGGCCATTGATTACATTTACTTTGTTACGGCAGAAAAACCTTCTCAAAAAACATTTTACTGAATAATGTGATCTTTTTTAAAATAATTGCTTCCATTAAGGATTTTTTAAAATTATACAGCTCACATAAAGTTTTTGATTGGAACATAAAATGTGAAAAAGTTCAAACAGCATGAGTAAATAAATGATTTATTTTAATTCTCTTTTCCAGGTGCCATTAAAAAACAGAAGAAAAATGAAACGAAGCAGAAATGTAGAGAAGGAAGGAGAAGACCCCAGCCATACCGTCAGCGCAGGCCTCCGCCTCTGAAGCGATACGCTGGAGATGTCCTCGCACCAGTAAGAGGCTCAAATAAAAACATAAAATGCAAAATATCCTGATTTCATGAGAGAAAACCAGATTGTTGTTGAGTTTTTGTCAGTAGCTGGTTCGTGTAACAATGCGCTCCTCTCTGCTGCCTGCCTTGCAGAGTTATCTCCACAAACTCCAAGAGCGTCAGCTGGGCACCGGCTCCTCCGCCAGCAGCGTCAGCACCATCACTCACACTCTGATCGACTTCAACTTCGAGACGGGCTCCATGGTGCCTCTGACCTCCGCCTCCCCCATCTTCACAGTCTGAACGAACACAGCTATCCGAAAGAGCAAATCTCTGGGAAAGTAACTTTGAACTGTTTGCTTTCACTAAATTTGTTCAAATATTTCAGTTTCTGGTTTGGATTTTCTTCACAAGCTTTATTAGACAATTATCATATTTCCTGATTGTTAAATTACATTTATTATTCCTCAGCCTTGGAATTCCAACATTTGTTGAGAAGTTTTATTCTCACAATATTTGTTTTCACCTTAAAAAAGTGTGCTGTTAAATGTAAATATAAAAAAACTTTTCGTTTTTAAAGGTGAACCTGCTTCCAACCAGGTTAGGATTGGCCTACGGATTATAAAAAATGTGTTCTTTCCATTTTTTTTATTGCACAAAATCATTCTTAGATTTTGAGATTTTAGTCAAGTGGGTTCTACCTATTTGAGTTCCTTCTTTGAAAAGCATTAGTAGAGCCTGCTGCACAATTAATAAGAATGTGGCAACTGTTTTCTGGATGGTAAGCCAACAAAAAAACACTTGATTTTTCCTACAGCCATTGTACAGTAGTAAAGGCAGCTGACCAAACATGCTGGAGCTCAGCTTGGTAACGGCACAGTGCCCATTGATTGTGGCATGTGTTTAGGTTTAGGAGGTTTTTTTTTTAAATTGCTCATTTTCCAGATACCTAAAAACATAAATGTATTAACTTATTACCAAAAAACATTTTTTAATCACTCGGGCTCAAATGGAAGTAAAAAAAAACAACAACAAAAAACATGCAAAATGTGAATTTTGCATAATAGGTCTCGGTTAAAATTTTTTCTTCATGTTTGGAACAGTCCATGCCACTTGATGCATCCAGATCCAAACCATATCTTACTTGGGCAGTGATATGGATGATCAAGGCATATTAGAACAATATTGGCCAAACTCAACTCCCAACAGCTGCTGCTCTTGTACTGGCTGTGATTTCATGTCAGCTGCATCCGTGATGTTAGCCAACAAGCTTTGCGGTCACGGTTTGTGCTTCAGATTTTTTAAACATGGCAGCCAATTTTTATGTGCATGACCTGCAAACTGTGTCAGTTTTTATACTGTTTTATAGGCTCTGCATATTATTTTGTTGGGTATTTTCCTAACACAGAAAAAAAAGAAGAAATTGGCTGCTGCAGCTTCCCTGCACACAACTAGAAGCTACGGTTTTGAAGCAGAAACTTCTGTAGTGTTGGCTTTCCACTGGCTGGAACCACACTGAGTTATCAACAAGTCATATCACAATAGAGAGTAAACATGCTAACATTAGCTTAGCACTTTGGAAACTGCTGAGCAGGAAAACATCGTTAGCAGTAGCAAGTTGAAGGGTGTAGTTGTACTGAGAGAACAAAATATAAATTTTTAACCAAGTTATGCCTGTGCTGACAGGGTTAGATCCTGTTGGGACAAAATATGCAAAGTAAATACTGCATATGTAAAATAAAGGGATATGTCGATCATGATATTGATGGACTGTAGTGTGATTCTACTCAGTTTACAGGCATATGCATGGCATTGATTTAATTTATTTTAATGTGAAAACCAATTAAAACATGACATCTGTAGATGTTCAAATTACCTGGATCTGTCTGTAGGACAAAAAAAACCTTGATTCCTACCTCGCTAAATAAGAAAAAAGGTGGTTTGCTCAAAGTAAATGTGAATAAAATTGTTTAACTGTGGACCATAAACTATTACAATGTTGAGTTGGACCAAAGCATCAGAGCTTTTTTTGTATCTTATTTTAATTTATTAAAATAATTTTTAAAAATTACACTGGTATTTTATTTTATATGAATGCACACTAGATATAAAAGGCTATCCATCAATCCAGGAAAGAGAAAGACTTGTTTTAGATCCAGTTGCTGTTTTCTCAACAAGAAAAACTGAGCGATTTGTATTTGCACAAACTACAGTATTTGTCATAGTGACAGAATTAAGAAAAAAAATTTGTGTCTCTTTAGTGTAAACTGAATAAATTGCCAAGTCACTTTCTTAAATGCACTAAAAGATCTTTAATAAATCTAAGAAAATCTGTCTTGACCAGTCTACATTTTAAAATATTTTTAGGTTGTTCTTGCAACGAAGATTGTTGTACTTGACAAATGTTATGTTGCCTTTTTCACTTTAATCAACCTTAAACTCAAATATTTGTAATTTTTAAATTCTCCTGATGTCATCAGGTGAGGTGAAGGATCTCTCCACTGATCCAATCCACCTTCATTAGTTCAACATGCTAATCCATCCACGGATTGTTTGCTTGAGAGGTAAACTTTCTAACAACTAATCCAAATCCGGTGAAGGTTCTGCATCATCCGCCACGCAGGTGGATTCACCTTACCTGACCCACTGACACAGGTGAGAGTGAGGCAGACAGCTCAGTAATCTAAAGTTAAAAGCAGATGCTTGAATCCTTCTTATTCTGTTTCAAAAATAATGAAATATAATTTTTTTAAGTAGCTGTTTGCTTCAGATTCCGAAGGTTATTTACATTTCTTTAATGATTAGTTAACTTGTATTTTAAACTGTATGAATAGCTTTGCTAGCTCTAACAAATTTTCCCAGGGATTGAAAATCAGGTTTTTGTGATGCTGCTCCAAAATATTCACTTTGATGTCCTTGTGCTACTTTGTAATTAATCTATTTGTTTTCTTGGAGACTTTGTGCTTTTTGAAAACCCATTTAAGCGCAAGTTTTAACTTCTGACCAATTCCTCATCATGATGCTGCCACGCCGTGCTTCACAGTTGAAAATTTCATCGGTTTTCCACCAGATAGTAGCAATGTCAAAAGCATTTAACAGGTTGTTTATCATTTATTGTGAAATATTTCTTATCATGATGAGAATTTTGATTTATTGTTGGCATGATGAATTTCAGTTATTGGTGGTAAATTAAAAATATATATAAATACATATTTGCTATTTTTTCCACTGTTCCAAGAGAGCATGAGTAAATATCAGTAAATTCAAAAATATGATTAAATGCAGATACTGTGTGCAGCTAAAGGAGATAAATTTTTTTTAAAATTAAGTAACTGAAGAAGACCATTTCAAATGGGAATGTTTTTCAAGAACAATATTTTTGTGGCACTATGAATGCTGTGCTATGTAGTCACTGCCTACAGAAACTTAAAAAATAAGGAATAAAAAACATTTTTTTAATCATAATTTTATTGTTATCCCAATATTGTGATAAAATTCTGAGTCCATATGGCTTCTTGTTTGCCGAGTTGCCTTTCAGCTCATGTTGGCACAGGACTTTCTTTAATGTTGATAATGACAATCAATTCATCTACTGTGTTTACTTACATGTATAAATTATTCCTCACAGATGAGACAAACTTCTTCTTGTCTGGTTTCTTTAGATTTTTCTATGATACACAAGGAGGCGACATGTTTGAGGTGTTCACCTCCTCAAATGAGCCTTCATTTAACTCAGACATTTCAAACCAACCTATCAGAACCTTCCAAAGCTGTGACATCATCATTTGGGCTTTCTATCTAATATCTGACCTTAAAGAAAACAATTTTAAAAACTCTGCTGCCCTCTTAATCTGGTATTTAGCAAATAGATGTAATTTTAATAATCCTAAATGACCTAAAACAGGAAATGTTAAGACTTTTCTGATCTCCGACAGTCGAGGAAAATAATGTTGTCTCTTCATACAGTTTATGAACATTTCAACAGTATATTTTCAGTTTATTTTAATCAATTTTACAAGGCAGGTAATATTTATTTGGTAACACAATCTATTTCATACAATCTACATAAATCACAGAATAAATATAAAAACAAGAAGACAGTAAAATACACTAGGGAGATGCTGTTTCAGGGTAACATTCACTGACTACAATTCAGACTAAATAAATGAGAAAAAATATTTAAAAAATATGACCATAAATATCTGTCATGTGTTATTCTAACTTTTATTGCAGTAATACAGTGTCCTCTATTTGTCTGTGAACTGTTTATAGTAACAGTATATTTCTTGAATCTCCGAGAAAATCCTTCCTCTCTGCTAACATGAAACATTGTGCCTGTGTTGAACGCCTGGCGGCCTCTAGTGGCTCAGTCGTCGCATTGCATCCAGTTAGATGCCGTGTCCTGAGGATACTTCTTCTCCACTACTTGATTCTTCTGGTTCACACGCCAGTGCTGGCTGCCTTTGAACATGTACACGTAGCCGTCTGTCCACGTCACGGCAGCGTCCGTGTTGCTGGGTACCCCATTGAAGAGATTCCCGATCGGTCTGGGGTACGAACGGAGGTCAGTGGGGCCAAATTCATCCCACGGCCAGTATCCAGAGCCCTGAAATGGAGAAAAACATAATATTTGACACAAGAGGAGTCGCCAAAAAATAAAAAAAGAAAGAAAAAAGAGAGAGTAAGCTATTTCTGTCTGAGGCTGAAACAGAAATTAATTGTGATGAATGGATTATTTTAATAATTGTCAATTAATTTAGTATTGATTGGCTAACTGAAATCTACAGACTCGAAAAGAGTCAATTTCCAGAAAGAACACCGCAACATACATAAATACATAAATAAATTAAATAAAATAAAAAATTGTTAGAATTTTAAGAAGTACTAACTGAGCGCAGAGAAATTTTAGCAGCTTGATCTTTATGTGGCCTGAAATGAAAATGGATTTAACACCATTGTTATATAGAATAGGACTGAAGCGATTAACTGGATAAATTGTGATTGGAATAATCAACTAATTTAGTAATCAATCAAACTGGAGCATACAGACACAAAAAAGGCCATTTGCTAAAAGACCAACCTTTTTTGGTGAGTAAACTGATATATATATACATATACATATAAGAAAAGTTAAATGTTTTGCCCAGAACTCCTCAAATGGCTTAATTTTAGATTCACCTGATTCAAATTCTGTGAAAATATAAGTATTCTCCTATTAAGCACCTTTTCCTATCCAGTGATAAATAGGTAAATCTAAAAATTAATCAACAGATCAGCTCTATTTTTGTGTGGAGTCGAGCAGAAATGGTTGAACTTTTCTCTTGTTGATTGTAAAACGTTTTTGTTAGCTGCAGATCCATCCTTTGCTCCAAATAATGAAGCATTCACTAAACAAATGGTGTTGCTGTATTTTAGGTGATAAAATGACTATTTTATCATTTTTTATCAGAAATCTCAATTTCTGAGATTTTTCTTGCAAATTTTAAACTTTTCAAATTCAGAAATGTCCTTGTTTTTTCTAGAATTTAATTATTTACTTATTTACATCTTCTAATGTATTTCTAATATTGTTTTAAAAAGGCGTCAGTGGCTAAATGAAAAATGTGGAGAATGTACCAATGATTTTATTCAAGTAATCATCAGAATAGTCAATAGAATAATCAGTTAGTTGCAGCCCTACTTCTGTTTCTTACTTTCAAAAAGATCAGCTTCTTGTTCTTGGGGAAGTAAAGAGCTGAGTCGATATTTCCGGGAATGTTGGTCAAACGTCTAGGGAAGCCTCTGTCAAGTTTTGAGCCAGTATATCTCCACACTTTGTCTCCTGGAAGGCAGAAAAACATGTAAAAATCACTGAGAGTTTCTTTATTACGAATAAAACTTGGCCAGCAAAAATAACTGGATCTACCTTTCAGGAAGTAAGATTTTCCAGTCCGCTGAGAATAAACAGCTGCATCGATGCTTCCTGGCAGCTCCTTCCACAGAGCAGAAATCACAGTGGGAGTGTTGAAGCCAGAGCTGGACACCGTCCACACATACTGTCCACTGAACACATATGTCTTACTCGGAGGAGCTGAGGAGAAAACAGGAGGAAAATTAGCTTTCTCTTGAAGGAACAAAGTGTTACGGCCATTGTAGATACAAAAAGAAAAAGGAAGAGTAAATGTACCCCAAAGAACTGAGATTAATCTCAGAAATTTTCTAGAACAATTCTGAAATTTCTGAGTTTGAAAAGTCAAAAATTTGTGAGAAAAAACTGGAATCTTCTGGGACTAATCTGGGAGATCTCCAAGTTTATTTTTCACAAATTTTTGACTTTCCAAACTCAGAAATTTTCTTACAGAAAATTATTGAGATTAATCTCAGAATTTCTGTTTCTTTCTTGCAAATTTCTGACTTTTCAAATTCTGAAATTTTAATATTTTCCCAAGAAAATTTCTGAGTTAATCTCAGAATTTTTTTTTAGCTTTTTCTTGCAAATGTTAAGTTTTCCAAACTGATAAATGTCCACGCTTTTTGTAGAAAATTTTGGAGATTAATTCCAGAATTTCTAATGTTTTTTTGTGCAAATTTTAAACTTTTCAAATTCAGAAATTTCCTTGTTTTTTTCTAGAAAATTTCTGTGATTAATTCCAGAATTTTTTTTGGCGTTTTCTTGTAAATTTTCAGCTTTCCAAACTCAGAAAACCATAATTTTTTTAATGAAATGATAGCAAAGACGTTAATTAAACTAGAGAGGAAATTATGCACCAGAGTGTCTGTACCTAGCATAACTGCATCCAGTTTGGCTTTGCATGGATCTGGGGCGGCGCCTCGTGGCACCGGCTGGTGAGGAATCACAGATGGAGGACTGTTCTCTGGTTTTCCTGAAAAACAGAAACAAATGCATGTTATGTGAACTGCTGTTTAAAGAGGAAAGTCATATTTTAGATTTAAATAAACTTTAAATCTAAATATATTAGTTCAGCTTTACTGTTGATGTTTTGAATAAAAAAAAAAATTAAAAAAACAATTATCTTAAAAACAAGAAGTGAGTATCATGTATGATTTCTATGAATTGAGCAGGTTTTAAGATAACACGAAGGAAACTAATAAAAAGAAAGCATAACTAATAGCGACAGCCTTTTGGGAAACTTTAACTGGAATTTCAGTAGAGAAATCTATTTGGATTTGTAGTCAGATATTCTGAGTTTGAAAAGTTAAAAATTGGCTAGAACAAAAGTTTCCAAAAGTCTAACATGCTTTTCTAGAATATTTCTGAGATCAATCTCAAAGTTTCTCAGTTTTTTGGTATAAACTTAGACTGAAGTGAAAAAGTTGGATATAGGTCCAACATTTGGGCAAAAAAGTGGATTTTGGCCACATTTGTTTGCTGTGTGAACCTGATCTCTGTCTGCATGGTCTTATGGGAAATAATCAACTGTATTTAGGAGTGCAGAGTGTTTTTTTTTTCTGAGCAGGAAAAAACAAGGATCACAAGTGTGAAAAGTCTGAATAGACCATATAATAAAGAGAATTAATTTCTCTTTCACCAGATTCAAGCATTACCGTACAAAGCTTGGATCCCCTTTATATCATCCGGATGCAGCTTGAAGTCAGCGCGGTATCCGACATAAATGGGTCCCATAAGCGCGCTGTAGTACTGCGAGTGGCCCAGGCCGAGAGCGTGACCGATCTCATGAGCCGCCACAATCCTCAGGTTGGAGCCGGAGCTCTTCCCCTCTGTCCACAGTTCATCTTCGTCAAAGTGCACGATGCCTGACTCAGGAGCATCAGCGTGCGCTAAAACATGACCTGTGGGCGAAGAAAGAACGTCATCTGACTCTTTTTAAAATCTCACCTTAAAGGGGACCTATTATGCAAAACATTTTGCAGATAATTGTACTTCCATTTGCATCTCAAATGTCTCTATAAAACACCCAGCCGTTTTTTGGCAAAAACTTTTTGTCCTTTGTGTCTGGAAAAGGAGCCTTTCAAAAACCTCCCGAATCTTAAGTCACTTTTGATGGGCACTGCACTGTTATCTAGCTGAGAGTTTGGTCAACTGGTTTTACCGCTTTATGTGCTCTACAATGGCTGCTGGAAAACACAAGTGTTTCGTTGTTGACTTACCATTGTGCAGGAGGCTCTACTAATGCTTTTCAACGATGTGCCGTTGTATAATTGCCATTTGAATTAGGGGGCATGGCCAGCAGCAACTTATTTTGATTTAAAGTGGAAGGCGCCATACAACAACTCATTCTGAAAGGAACTCAAAATAGTCTGAACTGAGCAGAGTAAAACCTCATTATCTAAGAATGATTCTGTACAAAAAAATGTAAAGAACATGTTTTGTGCAGCCCATAGACCCATCCTAACCTGTTCAAGGAAGCATAATAGGTCACCTTTAAAGCAGAAATGTCTACAAACTTGTGAGGTGATCTGATTTTCCTCCCACCTCGTCCATCAAAGGGCACGGGGCACGACTTGTCTTTTGTGTGAAAGGAGATTTTTATATCTGCCCTTCCTTGATGCAGCTCCCTGAACTTTAAAGACGACACGTCGCTCCAGTACTTGAATGCAGTCTGGATGGCCTGCCGGGTCTTTGAGGCACCCAGGTCGGGGGTGTAATTGTAAATGCGATATGTCAGCATCTTCTTCCGCCAGTAGCCTGTTCAATAATAACTGTAGTTAACGTTTACACACTTCACCGGTCAGTGAATGTGTTTCACAGAGGAAAGATACCCACCCATGATTCGATATTTGAGAGAATTGTTTGTGAAAGAGTCTTCCAGACCGCAGCGGGGCTGCCTCATCATTTCCAGCGTGGATGAATCCAGGTTTCCAGATACTTGAAGGTTGGATACTTTCTGAAAGATTCTGACATGGACATTAAACTTAACTCTCATTGATTCCAATGAACAGCCAATAATAAATGAAGGTGTGAACCTCATTTAGCGTCACCTCAGGGCCTCCTCTATTTTTTCAGGTGGAGGGTTGAGATGTGTGTTGTCCAGTGGGATGTGCAGGTAGCCATACTTCCTCAAATATGCCTAAAAGAAAAAGCAATCAGCTTAACAGTTGGACACAAAATCAATTTATTGAACCCTCCAGGGAAGGGTTACTGCCACGTTACGATCATAATCTTCATTGTATTTGATGTGATTCCAGTGAAGGTAAATTATGTTTTCCAAATCGGGAAGACTGACGAGTAACAACCACTTTTTTTCAGAAATTACAGCTGTAAATCTGGTATATGGAGTTTCTACCGGCTTTTCAGAGGTAGAGACTGAAATTCCTGCTCATTTTTGTTTACAAAATCACAAAAAGCTTAGTCAAATAGATAAGATTCATGAACGGCAACGTTCAGTTTAATTTACATGACTAAACCGGTTTAAACTGGTTTTTCTTTTAGTGCGGTTATATTGTTGCATTACTGCCCCCTTATGGCCAAGAGAGGTATTGGTGTGTTAATTCACTCAATTCAATTTTTTTCACACAAAACTAAATTATTTCGTATGTTATCTTTACTAGAATTAGAATTACACAACACAACAAACACATTTTTATGTGTTAACTTGAAATTAAATATTAGTATTTCATTTTAATATGAATATTAATTTCCTGTTTCACATCTTTGAGGGCAAATTTGTAATTTCATTTAAGTCCAATTAAACCCATTTGATGAAGTCATGTTAAAACACTGCAAAAACACAAAACCTTGTCAAGTATTTTTGGTCTAGTTTCTAGTTCTAATGTCTTAGCACACTTGAAACAAAACATTTTCCTCAATGTTATGAGCAAAATAATCTGCCAGTGCAACTAGTATTTTTAAATATTTAAAATGGTATTCTTTAAATCAATATTAAGGAATTACTCATTTAAGACAAGTTTCTATGTTGCTGAAAAAATATTGTAAGTTAGTTTTGCCATATTACAAATTGGTAAAGTAATCAGAAAACCTGGGATAAATGTTCACTGTTATGCTGAGGATACTCAGCTATATCAATCAAAAAATATTGATGCGTTTGTTTGGTAGACAACAGACATAAAGACATAAAAATCAAAACAGAAACTGATTAGTCAATCTCTTGATCTGGGTAGTTTTGCATTGGCCCCCAAGAATAAAGTAAAGAACCTTTGTGTTATTTTTGACCAGAATATTGAAGTCCCATATTAAACAAGTTTCTATTATTTCCTATTTTAATCTCTGGGATATTGCCTGAATTAGAAATATTTTGTCCAGGAGTGACGCTGGAAAACTGGTTCATGCATTTGCACTTCAAGGCTGGAATATTCTTTACTATCAGGAAGTCCACAAAATCAAGTTTAAAATTTCAGCTGTTTGTTAAATCCAGATTATAATTTAAGGTTCTCCTTCTCACATATAAAGCTCTTAATAATCAAACTCCATCGTACATCAGAGATCTGATTGGTGAATATTTTCATAGCAGAGAATTTCACTACATCTAGAAACTCTAGAAGTTGAATGTAAGGCAGATATTTTAGTTATCAGTATAAATTTATCAAAATCAAATTACCCAGTAGCAAACCTGGGGGTATTGCTGAGATAATGATTATCAGGAAACTGATGGGAATCGCCTTGAGATTTATTATGAATTAGTGCTATATAAATAAACTGAAGTGCATTGAATTTCCTTTGCCTGCCAGTAAGTGACAGATTGAAAAACCCTCTATGAGATGTTCAAAACTCAGGATATTACTGTATAAACTACATTTTAAACTTTTCACAACTTTACTTTTGATCTGTTTCCATTTGGAGCTTAAAACAAAAGCATTATGGAAAAAAGTCAAATTCACGTTGAATTTATGTCATTAAAATTATAAAATGTTTACAACTAAAGGGGCAGGAATACTGCGTTATACACAGAATATGCTCTACAAACTTTAAAAATTGTATTTATCCATTTAATGATGACAATAAAAAAATCTAATAAACATTTAAATAATTGAATACTAAACTGAGTTTTCATTGAGCTGTTATATTCCCTCTATCTGCAGTAAAACTGCAGCAGCACCGCGGTTTAGTTTTTCCTTACCACTGCTTCGGTGAGGTCCTTGCTGCTCAGAGCAATAGATGAAGCTGTTGTCAGCAAAACAAGAAGCACCATTAGCTCCAGTCTGCAGAACATTTTCCGCTTTGGCTCCTTTGCCATCACAGATGAAAAGGAAAACCTGGCTAGAATAAAGTATGTTGGTTTCTTTTTTGACTTAATGCATGTATTAATGCTCTGTCTTTGCAGCTGTAGCCACAGTCATCCTCTGTAAATTAGCCCTTTTACATCTGGGCTGAAGCTGGTTAGTTTGGGCACTTGTTTTTATAGCGAGTATTTGCTCCAGACATGCCTCCTAACCACACAATAAAACCTTGACAAGGAATGTGAAGAGTGGAGTATAGAAAAAAAACATGCTAATTTCAGGCACAAACTGCATGATCAACTCTTTGCACACCATCATTTAGAGCCCCTTGAAGTGTGCAAAAATAACTCAGACGTGTTCGCTTCAAAGGGAGCAAATTTTGGGATTAGGGCTGTTGAGAAAAGGGGGCTAGCTTCCTGCCAGTAATGAAAGGTGCTGACTGTGAACAGATGAACATTAAATTATAAAACAAGAAACATGTTACTGATAAGCTGAGGTAGCTTGAGTCATCCCGAACTTGTGTGAACGAGGAATTGTTTCATATTTGCATGTCTTGCAGCTTCTCCAGCAGAATCTGATTCTATTTTTTTGTTGCTTCATTGTTTCCAGTTTGTGAAAAAACAAGTGACCACATGTTCCCTAGAGGGACAAGAGGAACCACTTGTTATTTTCCTTCTTAATGTAGGATCACATTCAAGGAAAACCAGCGACGCCTCCAAGTAACCATTGCAACAAATCAGTGACAGAGAACGTCTCGTTTTCAGTCTCACTGAGAGACAATGGCTCATAAAAACTGAGAGGAGAGAAAAAGTCACATCTCTAATCCCCAACCATGTTTAAAAAGCATGGCTAATATTAATGGCAACGTATAATTTAGTCATTCTGAGACAGGAAAAAGATTTTTTTTCTGTTCCCTTAAGCTTCTGAACTGGATTTTTTTTCTCTTCCTTTAGATTAAACCAAGTTACACATGACTACTGAAAGTTATTTGATATACACTACAAAAAAACAAAGTCTTACAAAGTATTTATGCTTCGTTTCTAGTGCAAATATCTTAGTACACTCGACATGAGATGAAACTATGTTAAAAGTAACTTTTCAGTAAAATAAACACGCTTGTTTCAAGTAAATAATCCTTGAATAAAGATTAATAAAGTACTACTTTTACTTTTAGATTATTTCACTTATAAAATGGGGGAAATGTGTTATTATAAGTGACATAATCTGCAACAATATTAATTTATTACTGACTTAAAAGAAGTTCCTATATCTTGTTGAAAAGTTAGTACTGTAATATTACACAGTACTATAAAATTTGCACTAGAAACTGAACAAGAAATACTTGGTAAGATTGTGTTTTTCAGTGTACTTAGAAAACTACGAAAAAACTCCGAAGAGACGTTGCACGATTGATTGCCAACAGCAAATGTTGATATATTTGTTAATTTTACAGAAATGAGGTTCAGTTTATGTCTTATTGTTATTAATAATCACATTGTTTCAAATTGATTAAAGAGGTTTAATAAATACTATTTAAAAGTTTATTTCTTTTTATCTGTTTATTTCAAACACAACAGAAATATAATGTGGATCAAAATGAGCAATATGTAACACAGTTACCGAAAATATAACTGAAGCTTCATCTGTCACCAGATACAAGCAGATGTCCACTAAGAACGATCATCCTTCAGTTTCTCCTGATGTTTGATTGTCTGCAGCTTATATTCTAGTAATGAACTTAACTTTCATTGTATCAAAGTCAAGATGCTAAGAAGGTTACCTACTGCAGGTAAGATACTGACTGCTCTTAGTGGAGCTGTCCCTTTAAGTTAACTACATTCAGAGAGAAAGAAATGGCTGCATTCATATAATGCCTTTCTATTCTTGTTGACCACTCGACGCTTTACAACACAAACCACAACAACCCCAGTGGCACACATATGAATGCATCGTTTTTTACTCAATGCACCGTGTACATTTCTGTTCCAACGCTCAGCGACCGCATAAGAAGCAATATCATGAAGGGAAAGATTGGGCCGCTTCTTTAATTTTTAATTTTTAAATTGAATTATAACTGCATACAATAGGATACCACAAGATTGAGTAACCTTTGGCGTTATTGGGTTCCCCTTTTTTTAATCAGGATAAATAAGACATTGGAATAATTTACCAAACTTCAGGACAGCGCAAATGCAGGACAGTCTGCATTTGCATTTGCAAATGCAGACTGTCCTGCATTTGCTGTTAGGTCTCCCCTGCTGACCTGGAGGATATGAAAGAATTTTCTTTTGTTTCACTTTTTTGAGTAAAATGTTTTGAGTAACACTTTACTCAAAATCAGACTTGGGTGCCATCCTGCCCAGCCATGGTTAATAAAAATGTGTATTAATTAGTGGCTGGGCAGAAAGAAAACTAATTACACCATAAAAAATGTAAAACATTTTGACTACCAAAATTCTGACAATTTTGTTGGTTTCAATCAAATCTTGCCTGTTTAGATTGTAGTTGAGCAGATAAAAATGTTTAAAAAACACACAAGAATTTTATTTAAATTAATTATAATTATTATTATTGTTGTTGTTTTTGTTGGTTATTTTGCTGAGCTGACAGAAAAAAAACAATTTGTAATTCTCATTTTACATCTTTGTTGTTCTTTGCACAATCATTTGCACATTGTTTTGTAAATAGGATTTTGTAAAATCAGGCATATTTTGTAAATTTTTAAAATGATCATGTTGATTAGAAAAATAGAAAAAATAAAAACATTATTCTACTCAGTTGCAAATTTCTTTGAAACTTTTTTCAGTAACTGTACAGAATTGTTCCTTATGCTGTAACTTTGACCTCACAATACAGTGATTTTTTTTCCTTTTTCATATTTTACCTTTGTGTGAATCAGCAAGCAATTCCCCCACTGAGAGAAAATAAATGATATCTCTATTCTAAAAAGTCAAAAGTTGGATTTGAGAATCTCTCCTCCCATAGGTTTCCTTTGGAGTCTAAATGTAGACAAAGCAAGCTGTTTAAGTTGATTAAAATAGACAACCAAAGGCTGAATTAGAATGTCTGTTTAGTCTAAATTTTGATGGAGAATGTGAGCTAAAAAAAGTCATGTTTTATTGAATCTTTTGAGCAAAATGAGGGCAACGACTGGCTGACCTGACAAGAGCAAAAAATAAAAAAAAGGGAAGTCCATCCGTATCCAGTGTTTGGAGAGCAATTCAACAATGCAATGAAAAGCTCACAGTCTTCTAGGAATAACTTTTATTGTCTGGATAATGACATACATATCAAGGGTTTGTTTGAAAAATATCAAACCAAAGCAGAAATTTCATTTTTAGGAAGAAGCTTGTGCTGAAGGGAAGTGCTACATTCTAGCATGAAACCCATTCAGTCTGGTGACGAAGAATTAACTGGTTCAACTTAGTTGTTGCAGCATCGGTGCCAGGAAAGGAAGGTGGAACAATAATTTATGAACTATAACTGGATTTCATGAAAAAAAAAATAATTCAGAAAATCATGTTTTTGCAATACGTTTTGTAAATAAACTGCAACAACAATATCTGAGAACAGTATGAGGCAAACAATTAATCGACTTATTAGTAGTTTATTAGATTAAAATTAGTTCCAAACAATTAACTAATAAAGTCAGCTCAGACCTTCAGTTAGTATTTTATTTTGACCGCCGTCCAGCAGAGGGCGCCGCTGGTCATCCGTAAGCGGAGCCGTTGAAAAAGAAACAAATATGGCGGCGGATAAACGGTCCGAACAGAGTCCGGCGGGGAGTGCAAGATCCGCGTTTACAGTTCTGTTTTGAAATATAAACAATCGACAAGCTCCTTAAGTTGTCACCGTAAAAAATCTTTACTCAAGAAACTGTTGAGAAATATTTTTGGCTTACTTCTTTTGTTAAATTATGAAAAACTCAGTACTTTATGTTATGGAAAAACGGTTGACAGTCTTGATTCAAGAGGAAATTCGGTTTTTTTAAGAAAATTGCCCTCATAGATTAAGCGTTAGCCGATCAGTAAAATTGATCAACTTTGAATTAACTCACGAACTGATAACTTATCTCCCTAGATTTTCTATAAAATCGAGATCAGTCACTCAAAGTTAGTTTAATTCTTGACTTGGAGCATTCACCCTTCCCGTACATGACGATGGTAGATAATAGTTGTGTCATTGACTTCACAGTCAAACTAACAAAATCCACCTATTAGTCCATATATTTTAATTTTGTGAATAAACTGAATTAGGGATTTAGTCTGTTAATTAAGTTGCTAATTAAAGATTATTAATTTGCTTTAATTACAACCATCAAAGTTTAAAAAAAAAAAATCTGAAAATATAAAAATCTGTCTCAGTTTTTGAACATTACTGAAATTAATGCCGTTCAAAAATCTTCCTTGATAACAAAGTAAATGTTTCCAGGCTTTGGTGGCAAAAAATGCCATCTGAAAATATTTGTTTTTGCAAAGTAACCCAGATTACTCTCCTCATCTTTTAAAAACTTAAATTTACACAAAATATTTGGAGATTGCTTGTTGGATCATTGATCTGCAGTGCCCATGTTAAGAAAAAAAAAAGAACCAAAGCTTTATTCTGTTGAATGTTTTTAATAAGTTTTGACCAACAATTGAGCTCCAAAAGAGAAAAATAAAATCTATAAGTCTTTAGCTACACATGTAATACTCCTCGGTAGGATAGGTTCACTTTTCTTCGCTTAATTATGGGATTTATTAGCAAAAAGAAAAATACAGCCACACCTTCCTCTCAACATACACATACAGTTTTCCAGGGTCTCTGTCCTGCTGGCCACAGTAACATCCAAGTTACTTAGAGTAAAGAGTAAAACTTACTGAAACAAGAAGACAAATACATGATTTATTTACTGTACTGACTGTGGAGATGTGGCATCAGTGACAATGATAAACCATTTCAACATCAAACACTGCAAAAACACAAAATCCTACCTAGTACTTTCATCTAGTTTCTAATGTGTGAAATAAGAAAACTAAATTACAAGTAACTTTTCAGCATATAGGAGCTTGTTTTAAGTCAATATTTCATTAATATTGTTAAAAAGTACTATCCCACTTATTACATGGAAATAATAAATTAAATAACCTGTCAGAGGAAATAGTACTTTTTAAAAATCAATATTAAAGAATTATTAACCTAAAACAAACTCCTATAACTTGCTGAAAATTTACTTTTAAATTTGTTCTGTCTTATTTCAAGTGTTTTAAGAAACTAAACCAAAACTTTTCAGTAAAAGTTTTTGTTTTTGTAGTGTGGCAATTGTTTAAAGCAGAAAGGGGGACACAAACTAAACCCTCTTTCACAAAGCTTTGCTTTTATTTCCTGTGGTTCCAGACGGGATTAAAAATACAAAAATGGAAACAACATAGAAGCACAAAACAAGTCATAATGATCAATTTAAAAGACAGAAAGTGTACTTGCAGACAGGTCACAAACTAAAACTAAAGAAAACAGGTGTGATGGTGTCTGCCACACAGACATGCTGTCCTCAGAGCTGCGCTTCCTGCCATCATCCACGATGGATGTCAAATAGGGAAACTGTTTCTGGAAGTTGCAAAGGTCCCTTCCGGTTTGCTATTCGCATGATGAGTCCAACTCTCCCGTTTTTTTCCCGTTCAGGAGTCGCGCTCTAGCTGCTCCAGCTCTTCCCGTAAGGTCTCGGCCCTGCCCAGCTTTTCCAGCTGATCCTTCGTCGGCTGCTTTATTTCCCCTGAGTCCACCTTCTGCTGCAGCTCCTCCACCTGCCGCAGCTTCTTTTTCAGGTTCTTGATCTTCTTGGCCTTTTCGGCTCCTGCTGCTGCAGCTGCTGAAGACTCATCTGGTGCCGAAACTGACGTGGTTCCCTGGGTCTTGGCGGCAGATTCGCCTCTCTCTGAGATGGACACGTTCTCCACGGCGCTGCTCACCGCATCCACCTCCGCCTCACCGTCCTGATCCTGGAGCTGCTGCTGTTTTCGTTTTTCCTTGCGTTTCATGTTGCGTTTCGCCGACTTTGACAGACCGGCCGTCTCGCTGTCCGCACAGCCGGGTATCTTTTGCTGCTGCTGTTTTGGCGGAGCCGCTTCTGATGGGCTCATGCCAGGAGGCAGGTCGGGTTTGCTCTTGAAAAACTTGACGTATTTGTTTTCATACCTGAGAAAATAAAAAACAATTTATGTGTTTTGATCATCTCTCAGTATGAAGAACTAAGTTGATCCAAACTAGGGTTGAAATGACTAATCGGACTGATCATGATGAATTGATTATAAGCCAGGCGGGCCACCAGGCTTTACTTGCATCCCCACCAGGCTAAGTGTTGTTTGTTTATTTTAGATTTTTTTGAAATGTTTGTCTGTTTTAATTTCTTCCAATAACATTGGTATTTTCAAATTTCTTGTCAACATCAAACATTTTTAACTCAAAAACTCTAGTGCACCTACCACAGGGTTTAGCAAGTTTTCTGGGGGAAACTCTGTAAAGTCAACTAATTAGTCATCGATAAATCACTAACTTAAGTATACAGATTTTAAAAAAAGGCAATTTTCTGAAATAAACAGCCAAAACTGTTAAAAAAATACACACTTTGCATTTAAGATGAAAATAACTTGTATGTATATATGTTTTATCCAGAACTCAACTAGCATAGCTTTAGCTTCATGTGGTTCAAATGATGTAAGCACCTTTTGCTGTTCAATTACTAATAAGTTAATCCAATAAATAATGACCAGATTAATCATACATTGTATTCATATCAAGTCAAGCAGAAAGAGCTGAGATTTTCACGTTTATGTTAGAAGTTAGCTTTAGCTGCAGATTCATCCTTTGCTACAAATGATCAAGAGTAAACTAAAGGGAAGCTGTTATTGAATTTTAGGCAATAAAATGTTAATTTTATTGAATACATTTTTATTTGCCTCTTTTAATGCATTTCTAATATTGTACTTAAAAAAAGGCTAAAGTGGTTAAATGAAAATGTGCCATTTTTTTTATCTTTTAGTTGCAGCCCTGATCTAAACTATTTAGAAAATCATTAACAAGATCAGATCAGTCATTAGATATGATGTCTAGTAACTGTATAAAAATATCTTCTCTAAAAGGTTGGATAAGAGAGGCGGTTTGTAAATGGGGCTAAAGAAAGGGAAAACATGGAATCGTGAAAAGATAAAACAGTCAATTCCTTTCATGAGGCCAAACTTACACAAAACTTCAAGGAAAAGCTTGTTATTTATAGCAGGTCTCTGAGCCGCATCCTGCCTCATTCCTCATTCATAACAAACTGAGTAATTCTGGAGCTGAGACGCTGTCTGGCATCGGCTCATGTGTAAGAAAGCCAGCTTATAATTACTGTGTGCGTGTAAAGCAGAGAGAGGGAGGACTTGCACTTACACGGGGACCTCCTCCTGGGGGACATAACCATCCTTCACCCGTCTCGGCTTCCTCCATGTCCCATCAGGTCGCTGAGTTGCAGCTATGTATTTCCCTGAGGAAAAAAAAGGATTTAAAGGAGGCTTTGGTTGGCCCTCTAGTGGTGCTGTAAAGTATTATCTCATTATTTTTATTAGTTTGTTCAGATCAAACTCTACTCAATATCCCAAGTAAATGTAAAATAAAATACATACTTAGAACATTTTCTCTTGTTTGAAAGCTTTTGAACCCTTTCCATCATTTTATCCAAAATTTAAAAAAAAACATTTGATCTTTTATTAATTTATCCTATGAATCAATATTGTATTTATTAAGGGAAAAGCCTATCGAAACCACTTATGAAATCAAGTGAGTAAAGACACTTTTTGGAAAGATCTCTTCTGATTCCTTCCAGATTAGGGCTTAAACCGGATTAATCGTGATAAATCAATTATTGGAATGATCCTCTACTAATTTAAAAATCAAGTTATCGTTGAATAGAGTATACAGTCTTTAAAAATTTACATTTGGAGAAAAAACAACATTCTCAGAGCAGCAATTAAGCCAAAACTGTTTCCATAAACCACTTGCAGTTCACACTCTGACCACTAGGTGGAATCAAAGTAATTCTAATAGTATTAGAGCCACACTATTAACCAACAAGCTATTCATACACCCACTTGACTGTATTCATAATGAAACAGGTATAAATTTAACTAGGTTCATTAGTCAATAAGGGGTAAATGGAATTGAACATAAATAAAATCTAATAAAGTCAGAAAATATCGTTTCAATTGACATATCCATTACGATAGCTGAGGGTAGTACACCGGATGCTAACTTATGCTAGCAGGCTGCAAAATAGGCTTCCATGTACGTTATAAACTCATAATTACATAAAGTTTCACTGTGAGTGGGTATATGTGCTCCTGGTAAGAGGAGGTTTACTATTCACTGTAATGTTTACATGTGTAAATTACACAGAGCGATAGCAACAAGCTAACTAGCTCTGGAGATAGCGTGTTAGCTAGCAGGCTAAGCTAACATTGAAACCTAATATGCGAGTTAAATGCATTGATTTAAATCGAAACCTCTAAGCACTGCAGATAGAAAACAAAAGATAAGGAGAGACTGTGGGTATGCTCAATGAAACTGACTTCAGTTGGACAAATGTCTACCACATGCAACAGTCTTACCAGATTCATCTGTCACATAGGGGGTTGCCATTTTGATGTAATACGCTTCTCCGCTTTCCTCAGTGGGGCTTCCAGAACCTTTTATTTTATCCCCCAGAACTTCCCTTCACTCGGCTCGATCCCGCGCTGCAGCAGCTCTACTACCGCTGTTTTAACATTTGCCTAACAGTTGTTATTTCAGTCGATGTGAGAGCGGTCATGGCAACTGCAGCAGACATGTACTAAAAGCTCAGGCGGGCGGTGCAAGGTCACGAACCAAGCGAACCCTATTCTTCGGCTTCGGAAATGACGACGTGGACGGTACGGTTGCCAGATTTGGATTCTCAAATCCGTTGTTAAAGAAAAAAACTGTGAAAAAAATATGACAATTTATGAGAGAACTTGTAATTATTAAAGTAAATTATTTACATATTGGTATAATTATTGGGCTTTTGTGTTGTTGCAAAATTTACCAACCAAAAATGTTATCAATGAACGTTTTCATAGTAACAAGTACTAAGAAAATCATTCTTTCTTGCTTTCAAATCATTGTGATTTTTTATTTTCACTTTATTTTAATATAATTTATTAATCACTATCATTTTTTCTCTTTGAAAAATAAATGTGGCTGCATTTCAAATTTGAATGTTGCAGCAAGTTATGTCCTTCTTTTTGTAGACTTTGGTTCTCTGATTTGTGTGTTTAGACAAAACATGCTGTTCCCTCCAGTTTTGGATGCAGTACAGCTGAAAGGATTATTGCTCCTACTTTTCTACTTTCGGATTGCTGTTATGATGCGTAACCGTGGTAACAGCATATTGTTTCTACTGACTGGGAGCAGCTAATTAGCATATTAAAAGCTCAAATAATACCTGAACTGCAACACCAAATTCCAGAGCAGTTGAAAAGGAAGCTTCATTGATGCAGAGCAGGACCAAAGAACAGAGGAAGAAGGAAACTAAAACAACTTCTTCTTTACACAGAGATCTAGGACATGTTATTGTAAAATATCTCTGCAGACCAGAACTTGAGCTGCTGGTTTGTAATGAACGTCATGAAACTGTCATACAGCAGTATTCAGTCAGAGGCCTCTTCATATTCATTGCAAGACTGACTGTTAAAAGTCTTCAAATACCAAAAGTATTTGAAGACTTTTAAAGGATTTGTTGAAACATTTAATTCCCCTATTGGGATCATTTGGATTTTATATAATTGGATCAATTTTATTTTATATTTCCGTATATGAATTGGACCTGCTTGCTTTGTAAATGTGCAATTTTAAAATTACATTTTTAAAAATGTTTCTTTGAAAGGCGCAATATAGACAAACTTAATGACTTAGAGTTGACTTGTTATATTTACTCAGTTCAAATACTTGAGTAATATTTTGGGGAAAATGTACTTTTAGGAGTATTTCTACTAGAGTAATTTTATTACGAAATATAGGTACTCTTACTTGAGTAAAATTTCCAGATTTTCATCCACTGTAAATAATGTCACTGAATGTAGGACAAACAGAAACAGACACACACCTGCAGTTTTTGTCCGTTTCATAAGCTTTATATTGAAAGAAATTGATTAGGGATAACGTTTATTTTTACCTGATTTTGTTATTTATATTTATTCTTTTCATTTTGGTCTTTAAAATATCAACATTTCCACATAGATATTTTAGGTCCAATGTAATTTTTAAACATTTAAACATATTGATGTTTTGACCATTTACTCAGTACTTTTACCAAATACTTTTTTTTACTCTTACTTGAGTCATTTCTTGGACGGCTATTTTTTACTTTTATTTGAGTAAAAATATGTCCAGGTAGTGCTACTTTTACATACAATCTTTGAATACAATACACACGTCCGCCACTCCTCAGAGTATTAAAAGGGGGTTGTCTGCCTCCAACCTGGCAACCGCGAAGCCTAGCTGGAGGAAAATATTGGCAACAGCAGCAGACTGCTTGGCTTTACAGACGGCTGGCTGCTGTGGAAACTGCAGTAAGCTCTTTCCAGAAGCTACCGTCCACTTCGCTGCCAACACCAGGTAGGTGTTTGGTATCTTTGAGCTCTTAACATAGTTTGCTTTTTCTTTTTAATTTAAGTAAAGCAGACAAATACTTAGCTTAGCAGCTGCGTCTCTCTCTCTGTCTCTCTTTTTTTTGTAATGGCAGAATTGATTATCTCACCGTTAGCCTTTCAGCACAGACTGCTAGCTGCGAGCTAATGTTAGCTAATGCTCTGTTTAAAGGTGAAAGAAATTATTTCTATCGAGTGCTGCGAGTTGCAGTCAGTGGTTTTTTGTCCTGGAAAGCTTACAATGGGATAAATTACCAGTTGGTGATATTGAGTTTCACCGAGCTAGTCATAAAACGTTAGGTAATATTTGCAGGCTAACGGTAACCTACGGACTTTAGTGATGAGGGGGCTCTGGAATAAAGGCTCCCTGTAGTGGTCCAAGTTAAATCCGGTCCAATTCAGGTAAAAATAAAACAAAAACTTCAGTGTTGGGGAGAATTATTGAGGCTGTGGGGTGTATAGTGGGTGAAAAGTGGGTGATTTCACACCTCCCAGCAGAGAGGGCTGTGTGGTTAGGAGATGGTCAGTCTTTGTCGCGAAGCTGCTTCCACAAAAGATGATTTCTGTGTTAGAAAAGCGACGTCGTCTGGGTTCGTTTCACGGCAGACAAGCTAGAAAAACATACGGACGTGATTACGGAGGAAGGATTTCAATAAAAACATTGCATTGAATGTTTAGAGCTGCAGAATGAGATGAATTGTTCTCTACAGGCTTTACACTTCCTCTTTTTTATTGACTTGATTGATTATCTACCTGGACTGGACCCATCAGATAAATTAATTTGAATAGTTAATGACTCTCCGCAATGTAGGGTAGTTCTGGTTCATGTTGTGTAATCTCTGACTTGACTGAAGAAGTGATTTCCTTTTATGTTTTTGAGATGCACTGATCAAGCGTTGCAATCTCGTTTTGATTTTTCTAAGATCTGAACAGCTGATTCTAATATTAACCAGATTTTTCTTTCTAAAAACTGTAACAGATTAAAAGGAAAACGTGTAGTAGTTCGGAATATTATAGAAAATGTAGGAAATTTAAATAACTATTCCCATTTACACTCCAAAATGCAAACCTTTAACAGTTATCTGGTCAGTAATTAAAACGTGCATTCTGTTTTTAGGTGTTTATAGATTTAATGCAACTTATAAAAATCATTTCATTTTCCCAAATCATATTAAGGGAAAAATATTCCAGTTCTTACTTACAGCTTTTCTCGTAGTTTTTTATGCTTTTTGAGTTTATTCAATCTAAATATTAATATTTTTTAAAATGTATATTTTTCAACAATTTTGAAAGCTTATGAGTGTCCATTTAAGCTGGACACTCATAACCAGAATTTAAAATATTTAAATATGTAACATCACTTGCTTAATTATTGTAAAACAAAAAAATTTGGGACTTGAGTAAAATATTGTTTTGGTATTTTTTCATTACTCATCGTAGAAGCGTAGTAGTGCTCTTCCATATTTTATATAGAAGTCCACTGAAACCGGGATTTTCTATTGCCAAAGTCCTAGAAAATTACAAATTAGAGTTGCCAATAAAGATAAAGTTCCTCCTATCATAAAGGTGAGAGGTGCTTGTTTAAAATGAGGGCGAAAAAAGTCAGCCAATATAGGTTTATTTTATTTTATTTTTTAAAATAAAAATGGGAAAAAAATATATAGCAACCAATATATGATCTTAAATGTAAATTATTTTTATTTTTCTATGTGAGAATTTCATATGAATTTGCAATGTTTATATATATATATATGTGTGTGTGTATATGTTTTTATTTTATAATATCAGGGATTTAAGGATTTATGCATCATTATGTTGGTTCAAACTCGCATTTTCATAATCTATAGATTTGTTGGTGGAGAAACGTAATTAGCGTTTTATCGTTGAATAAATCGGCCAACAAACTCTGAAGTCTGATTTATGTGAGGGTGTAGTTAAGTTTCATTTGTGTAGTTTTACAGTTTCCTCCAGGCAGACGATCCCTGCCAGTTACTCATAAAAAAAATATTTAAAAACGTCAACATTGTATCCAGAACCGGGTCAAACTGCAACAGATTATGTTGCTGCAACATTTAATAAACAACGTCTTCATGCAAACGATCTCATTGGTTTTTAAACAGTTTTTATTTCCTCTTCAAATCTGCATGTCACTCACTCTTAAAGCCTTTTAATTTGTTTTTGTTTAATCCGAATGTTTTCTTTCTTCTTCTTTTTTTTTTTTTTTAAACACGAGTGCACCTGGTTTGCTTGAATATTCAAACACCATCCCTCTTGATAAACAGGATGCATCCTAGTGCTGGCATGAGCGGCGGCTGCTGTGTCATTTGTTGTTTGTGCTTACGTGGGTCTGACGTCTGAAGGTGCGGTGGAACCGGGACCGTGACATGCCAGCTCCTCGTGAAGAAGGTGTTGGTTTGCTCCGCTCCTTCAAAAGTTTCCCTTTCAAGAGAAATAGAAACTTAAAGAGGGGAAACGGCTGGCCTGCAAACTGGTTCCAGATTTCCAGATGTCTGGTTTAGAGCATCAGAAAGGCCAAGATGGACGTTAAGTTAAAAAGTGGAAAATAATCTTCTTCCTTTTCTGTTTTTTTTTTTTTTTTAATCCCATCAAAATTAAGTAACACTTTGAGTTTCTGGTCTCTCCTAATCTAACCAGCTGTTTCACATACAGTGAAACAGAGTTGTAAAACGGTCCAAAGGTCAAAAAGCATTTTTCTTTTTTTTTTAAGATAGCAGTCCTCTTGATTAGACATTCCTGAACTCCTGGAGCTGGTTTATTACATTTTCTGATCATCTGTTAATTTCCCAGATGTGTTAAACGGATCAAACGTCTGGGACTTTAAAGGTGAGGGTTCTGACCCGACGGGTCGTCTTTGTTATCATGAATCCTGCAGTGAACAGGGGGAAAAAATCCTTCAGAGATTTGATTCTACTGACTCTTCTCTGGAAATGAAATGCAGCGGTTCTGCCAAGGACGTTATTAAGGACAGACTTTCTCAAGACAGACAATAATTCATTGAAATCTGGTTTTCATTTATGCGTCATTGCCAGAGGAAATGGATTTCTATTTATTTTTTTATTTTGCATTTAGTTTGCAGATCCTACAGAAGTGGTTATTTCTGCTGCATTTATATTTACGTATTTATCAGATTAACTGTGTTTTCTTGAATTTTTTTCCTTTCCAACAGGTTGGATCAAGTCGACTGCTGGAAGGGAAAATCTGTCTTTGCCCAAGTGGAGACGTTCTGGATGTGAACCTTGTTCTTCCACTTTGCCTGCCAGTTGGAAACCTTATTTGGGATCTCCTTATATCAAGAGCTACCCTCAGTCTGAACACTAGGATAAATATTATACAAAAAGGGTTAAATCTTGCTTTTACTCTGATTCTTCTGCATGACGATGATGGCGAAGAAAAACAGTCTGAAGGGTACGTACGGCGTTTGTCTTGTAAATGTCTTTCTGGTGAAACTTTAACTTTCGAGCTCAGCAGTTCAGTTGTGTTTGTGAATTTCCTTGGGGTCAAATGATGCAGCCGCTCTCCTTTCAGAGAATCTGAGCTTTGAGTGTTTACACCGACATCGACGTGTTTTCATCGCACGAGAAAGACGGCTTGACTGCAACTCAGCAGTTTCCATCTTTTAATGGTCGTAGATTAGCTTTGGACTTTGCTCGTCGGTCTTAATTCTCTGCTCACATCTTCATAGGTTTTCTTTTCTTCGACTCACCGTTTTGTGGGTTTTATAAACTGATTCTGCAGACCTCGCGGTTGGTCTTCTCCAGCTCCATTTATGCATTTCTTTGAGTCATTTGAATCGGAGTCTGATTCCAAACCATTCACGCACAAAAGCGCTGAAGTGCTTGCTGCTTGTGCTGCTAGCTCAAGTGTTTGTGCTTAAATGCCTCAAAAAAAAGTCCTTCCACCTCCGCAGTTCAAAGAGGTTTGCATCCTTATTTTACGGAAATTGTATGCACGTATGTGTGCACGTAAAAAGAAACCAATTTTCCAAATAATCCACAGCTGTGATGTGATTAGGATTCATGTGTAACATATTTTTTCAGGAGATCTCTACAAAGATATCTGGGGCTTCTTTTGTTTTGCAAATTATGTTCTTCGGTGGTTTGCAAATGTGGGTCAAGGCCTGGACTGATTGCCTTGTTTTTCTTTTCTTCTTTATAGATACATCTGGTGTGGTGTTTGATACTCGCTCAAAAATGGTCATGTCCCAGGGAGGAATGACGGAGAGGATGAAGGACAAGGTAAGACGCAGATCTCAATAAGTTAATTTGGTAAATCTATTCAATATGTGAAACCTTAAGTGTTTACTTCTGGCCATAAAACTGGGGCTTACAGCTGATTTATGAGACAATTTAAATGATGATAATTTTATTTATGTCTGAACACTCAGACACTTCACAGGAATCAAGAAAATTACAAACAGAGTACCCAAGAAAATACATCGGTACAAAACGCATAAAAAAAACAAAACAGTATTGCATAATTTTGACCAAAAGGTTTTTAAATACAAAAAGTATGTTCTCCACAATTATAGAAGTCTGTGTACTAGGAGAGTAAACTATGGGAGGTTTTATAAAATAATTGTGTTGTATCGTAATATTAGAAAGTTGAGTGGAAGGAAAAAGTATGGTCGCCTCATGCTGCCTTGAGAAATTAGGATTACGAAGCGAAGTCCATCCAACGTCATTTTCTGGTAAATAAATCAACAAAGCAAAATGCAATAAATCAGAATAAACAGAAACTAAAGTGTTGTACTCTATAAAAATATTATTCATTTATTTATAAATGTACTTAACTGATCAGCAAAATCGCCTGAACTCAACATTTTATTGAATCTGTAAAGTTCTGTCTAAAGCTGCATGACGCATTTTATCAAAATCTGTCATTGGAATCGCAGAATGGGACTGATTTGGTGAACTATTTTAGTCGCCATGCAACTTGACATGAGTTTTGCATGTCAAGTTTTATTTTATCAGATATGGAAACTGTTTTATCAACTACTTTAAACCCTTTAAGATAATTACACCAGAGTAAATATAAAAGCAATGTTTTTTTTATGTTTTAATTTATGGTGGTATATTTGTTTGGATAGGGATTGGTTATCAGCTCATGATTCCAACTGATTTCTTGAATTGGGCAATTTCTTTTAAGACCACTTGTGTCTGAGCCTGTGTCAAAATTTATAGATGTAAAAAAAGATGCATCAATTAAGTATTGACTGCATTTATCGCTCAATACATGGACATTTACTTCAACAGGCTATTTTATTTTTGTTTGATAATTTTCATAGAAATATAGGGTTACTTTTTCCTTCCACTAAACTTTCCATTAATGTGCTTTTTTAACTTCTATATTTTATTTGGGGTTTATATACAATTCATATTTGAAGGAACTGGATTTTTGTTTTTCAGCTGTTACTCATAATAATTAAACTTGGAAGCTTTTTCTTTAAAATATCTCTGTGTGAAACGAGTTTTTTAAATAAGTTTCACTTCTTAAATTAAGTTACTCTTATAAATTTACTTCTAATGTGTCGAGATGCACCTGTATTTGTGGTTAAACAGACTTGAAAGTTCTCAGATCTGCACATGTCGAGTCATGTTTGCATTTAGTTTCGCTCCGTACTTTTTTCCAAGCAGCAGAGCTGCTACAGTTTGTCAGCTATAAATGTTGCCAAAAAAAAAAGCAGTATGTTCTTTTTAAATAAGAGCTGCCGCACCCCTCATCTGGGAATGTTTCTGAGTTATCCAACATCCAGATATCCTGGATATTCAGCTTGAGATATGAAAGTTTGCAGTTAATGGATTCAGTGGTGTTGGGCTTCTTTCATGGAAAGGAGGAAAACCTTTAGTTTGCTCTGCTAGTAAGCGTCTCTATTTCCTCAATGTGAAGCGTTTCAGGAAGTTGGACAAATATAGTCGATGCAAATGACGACAAAAGCGTCCAATATTTAAAATTTGTCCTTCACTGCAAGCATGCAGTGCAAGTTGCTAACTGGGCGAACTGAGTGGATGAAATATTTATTCATTTTGCTGTAAAATCTGAGCAGCGGGACTGAAGGTGTGTTTTTTTTCTTCACAGATCAGTGCGGTGAGGGCAGTTGTCCCCAACAAAAGCAACAATGAGATTGTGCTGGTGCTGCAGCACTTTGAGAACTGCGTCGACAAGGCGGTGCAGGCGTTCCTGGAAGGTATGAGGATGTTGCTGCTGATCTCAGAGTTCACCCCAGTAAAGGATCATCACATAAGTGCCTTTACTTTGTTTTCACACATCAAGCAAACCCGCCTGCATGTTTTCTCCTTCCTTTTTTTTTCTTTTCTGTTGCCAGCTTGTGCTGACATGTTGCCCTAATGCCTGTGAGCTGAAGCAGCCCATTTCTCTGCTTTCATCAGGCGTATCATGCTTTGAATTCAGCTGTTGAGCGTCATTTGCATGCCTTCAGTTTCGCAGGGTTAAATTTAGAAACAGGGTTGTCCTGAACGTCACACTGCTTTGTTCCTCACCGGCATACAATAAAATTCTCAGGACGTTTTGTATTTTCAGGCGGCATTACAAGACTTTGATGCTCTGACGTGCAACTGAATGAACTAGTTGTGACCTTGATGTTCTGCTTTTTTTTTTGTTTGTTCTCTCCGTAGGGAGTGCAGCCGAAATCCTGAAAGAGTGGAATGTGACCAGCAAAAAGAAGGTGAGCATAATAAAGCATGCAATTAAAATTCCTCTGAGTCAGCATGTTCATCCACCTCACAGATGCTGGTTTACATTTCCAGAGTTACATTCCTACTTACTTGTAAAATGCACTTAACTGCAGATATCCATGTCTCTACTTTATGCTGTGATTTGATCACAAGCTTCATATGAATTTTTTGAAAGTGTCTGATATTCAAACTGCAGAGTTTTGATAAAATGCAACCTACAGGGAGTTCCCGCTTGAATTTTAAGGCCTTCATCTGTCTTAAATTCATATTTTAAGTAAGTTGGTCTTATTTTGTTTTGACAGAACTATTTACTCTTTGTATTTTTCTTTTTGTCTTGCGGGATTTTTCTGTCTGGCAGAAGTTTAAGTTGCATTCAAACATCTTTATTGCATTTTTGAGACGGTAAATAACTGCTAACGTACCCTATTTAGCTTTTTTTGTGTCCATCATGGGTAAGTGGAAATTTATTGCCAGTTCGTACATTTCTGTGGAAATGTAAATCTTAATTTTCAGCCATAATGATGTTTAAAAGTCTTAAATTTGAGGTGGTAAAACCTGCAGAAACCCTGAATCTAACGTTTGATTAAAAGCCTAAGTTTGAAAACCAGATATTTTCATACACCTAATAAAAAACACATGCTTTTTCTCATTAGTTGCGTTTCTGTTGGCCATATTACTACACAAATTGGAATTATGAAAATAAATTTGCTTAATTGAACACGGCAATTTCAAAAACTCACTTTTTTGATAAGTCGTTGCGTTAAGATGATTTGGTTTTTTATAGAAATCTGTGTATTTCACAAACCTGCAGTGGAAACACTTTTTAGCACTAGAGTCATGTGATCAACAACTGGACGTTACTACTGGTGGAAATGACAAAGAAGACGACAGGAAGTGCATGATGGTGACGCGATAAACTTATTCACGTGCAATTATTTTTAAATTGCGTTTCTCATTTAATAATAACACAGCAATTGTGAAAATGTTTTAACGACATTAGCAGAATATTGACAAAGTTTTTCTCACGTTTGTAATGGAAACACAGCTGACGTCTGAAGTTAATCAGACTAAACTTCTCTTGGTCTGGGTCAGTTGGAATTACCAAACATATTTTGTGTGAGAGATAAAATTTTAATTTATTTTGACCCTGCTGTAGAATACTATCACAATATCGTATAATGGTGAATCGAAACCGTCTTCTTGAGCTCAATTGTATTGTTTTTATCACCAATGTGGTGCTGGAAAAGTTTTAAAATTTACCTTGAAAAGTGCTTGAATGTTACTGTAGGGAAAAACTCCAAAAACCCAACATTTAGAGTTGGATTGAACGTGAATATTTTCGTTTCCAGCCCAAGAAGAAAAAGAAGCCCAAGCCTCAGCCTGAGGTTTCCACAGAGACGCCTCAGCCGGAGGCGGCGTCGCCCGACGAGAGCAAGGACGACGAGATGAACGGCTTCCACGCCAACGGGTCGGTGATGGACGGAGAGTCTCTGGATTCGCTGAGCGAGCAGCTGGACTCTGCCTCCCTGGATGCAGCCGAACTGGACTCTGAACCCGCTACCCCCGAAACGCCGGGTAAGAACGAACGGCGTGTTGTTTTCCTCTAAGATCTGATGGAAAAAGAAAATCAAAGGATTGGCTGATGTGAAGGGAAAATGTGAACTTTATTGAACTAAAACCACTTGAAGCTGCTGATCTTTCAGCTAAAAACCATGACTAGAGCTGGGTGATGAGGTGATTTATTTATTTTATATACAGTACAGGCCAAAAGTTTGGACACATCTTTTCATTCAAAGAGTTTTCTTCATTTTCATGACTATTGACATTGTATATTCACACTGAAGGCATCAAAACTATGAACACATGCGGAATTATATACTTAAGAAAAATGTGTGAAACAAATGAAAATATGCCTTATATTCTAGGTTCTTCAAAGTAGCCACCTTTTGCTTTGATTACTGCTTCGCACACACTGCATTCTCTTGATGAGCTTCAGTCACCTGAAATGGACTCCCAACAGTCTTGAAGGAGTTCCCAGAGATGCCTAGCACTTGTTGGCCCTTTTGCCTTCACTCTGCGGTCCAGCTCACCCCAAACCATCTCGATTGGGTTCAGGTCCGGTGACTGTGGAGGCCAGGTCATCTGGCGCAGCACCCCATCACTCTCCTTCTTGGTCAAATAGCCCTTACACAGCCTCGAGGTGTGTTTGGGGTCATTGACCTGTTGAAAAATAAATGATGGTCCAACGAAACGCAAACCGGGTGGAATAGCATGCCGCTGCAAGATGCTGTGGTAGCCATGCTGGTATGCCTTCAATTTTGAATAAATCCCCAACAGTGTCACCAGTAAAGCACCCCCACACCATCACACCTCCTCCTCCATGCTTCACGGTAGGGCTGTGTAATATCGATTTTGCAATATATATCGATATTTTCTTTCCTAGAAAAAAAATCGATATTCATCCCCAAGTATCGTAGCATCCAACTGTCACCTTGTTCACTCACTGCTTGCTTCGCTGGGAGAGTGATTAGGTCATCAGGCTTAGAGTGATTCCTTCAGATGTTAAATGTCAAGGTTAGAAGGTATCAAACTATTCAGAGCAGGGAACTTGGTGCACTTTATTTACTTTACAAATGCATGTAAGCTACAGTTTGTACTGGTTCAATTAAAAGAAACATGTTTTCTCACCACTACTTTGATTCATTTTGTCCAGCTGTTGACTTTAAGTCTGTGTCCATGTCCAACCAGAGTCAGGTATTGTGTAGTTGGTGCTTTTAATCAGTTTTCAGTTAAATTAATTCAATCCAACTCTATGACAGTCACAAAATGTCACCAAAATCATTCTGTCCCTCTAAAATCTTTCAGAAAATCGTAAAAGTGTATTGAATTGTATCGTTTGCTGAATATCGCACTATATATCATATTGTGAGCAGAATATTGTGTATCGTATCGTGAGATTATTGTATCACTACAGCCCTACTTCACGGTGGGAACCAGGCATGTAAAGTCCATCCATTCACCTTTTCTGCATCGCACACAGACCCGGTGGTTGGAACCAAAGATCTCAAATTTGGACTCATCAGACCAAAGCACAGATTTCCACTGGTCAAATGTCCATTCCTTGTGTTCTTTAGCCCAAACAAGTCTCTTCTGCTTGTTGCCTTTTCCTTAGCAGTGGTGTCCTAGCAGCTATTCTACCATGAAGGCCTGATTCACACAGTCTCCTCTTAACAGTTGTTGCAGAGATGTGTCTGCTGCTCTGTGTGGCATTGACCTGGTCTCTGATCTGAGCTGCTGTTAACCTGTGATTTCTGAGGCTGGTCACTCAGATGAACTTATCCTCCGCAGCAGAGGCGACTCCTGGTCTTCCTTTCCTGGGGCAGTGCTCATGTCAGCCAGTTTCTTTGTAGCGTTTGATTGTTTTTGCGACTGCACTTGGGGACACTTTCAAAGTTTTCCCAATTTTTTGGACTGATTGACCTTCATTTCTTAAAGTAATGATGGCCACTCGCTTTTCTTTACTTGGCTGCTTTTGTCTTGCCATAATGCAAATTCTAACACTCTATTCAGTAGGACTATCAGCTGTGTGTCCACTTGACCTCTGCACAACACAACTGATGGTACCAACAACATTTATAAGGCAAGAAATCCAACTTATTAACCTGACAGGGCACAGCTGTGAAGTGAAAACCATTTCAGGTGACGACCTCTTGAAACTCATCAAGAGAATGCAGAGTGTGTGCAAAGCAGTAACCACAGCAAAAGGTGGCTACTTTGAAGAAACGAGAATCTAAGGTGTATTTTCAGTTGTTTTACACTTTTTTGTTTAGCACATATTTCCACATGTGTTAATTCATAGTTTTGATGCCTTCAGTGTGAATCTACAATGTCAATAGTCATGAAGATGAAGGAAACTCATTGAATGTGTCCAGACTTTTGGTCTGTACTGTATTTATTACATTTTCTGTTTTTGAAGATTTAATATTTGGAAATTGGGATTTTTTTCCCCATCAGTAATCCACTCCTTGTTTCCATGGTTCAGAGAACCACAATGTCTTTTTGTTTTACAGCTTCTATTCATTTCAACTGGCAGAAGGAATGACTGTAATAAAAACCTTTTTTATTTAACACATTCTCTGTCATTTTTGTTTCTTTTCTTTCTTGCATTTTTCCTTGATTTTAAAAAAAGAGGGGGGAATCAGTTAAAATCGGAATTTAAATTTTGGATAAATTTACAGATTTTATTTTTAAACTATGTTGCCCAGTTCTAACAATGAACCGAAACTTATTTCACAATATGAAAACAAAAACCTTTATTTGAATTAACCTATCATGTTGAAGTTGAAGATGTTTTTCTTATATTTAGGAAAACTTTTTCTAGCTGCATTTTTTTTTCTTATTATTTTGAGTTTTTGAATGTTTATTTCCTTAAATTAAAATGTACAATATTTAAAGTCGTCACACAGTATTTTGCTTTTAGCAGCCATTTTTTGAATTCAAATCACCCAGTAAAACTAGGCTATAAACAGAAACTGTTTTTAAATCTTCTGTTTTTTGCTTCATTCAAATATTGCATGTTTCTATTTAATTCTGTGCAGCTGAAAAGATACTAACTCACAATAAATGTTATCATTTTATTTTGCAACATTATGGCTCCCAAGTACTTTCTACTTATTGTACTTGAAACAAATAGTTTATACATATTAATTTTGACACTTGGGTTATTTTTTTAAGCATCATTAAAGCAAAATATTGATGCTAAGGATTAATTTCCTAAATTGTGGTTGAATCACACTTTATAACTAAGACACTTGCTGTGCTTTTACATTTATTTTTTTATCTGTTAACTAAAAGCTCAGTTTGTATCACGGCAGGATTTTCTCACTCTGAAGACGTGTTGAACTTTTGTATCTGAAGCTGGCCGCTCACCCACACAACGCAGCAACAGACTTCACCCACATTTCTGCAGAAAAAACAGTTTTTGAAAGACATAAAACGCAGCAGAAACTACAACAAACATCTAAAGGATTTAACGATCGGTGTGTCTCCTCACAGGTGTCGAGGCAGAAAGTATCGTCAGCGCTCCAAGTCCTGCTTCCCAGCAGGGAGGAAGGAATCACCACCAGGTTTTCAGAGGCAACAAGCCCCGGCACAGGACGGCCTCAAACCTTCATCCCTCCTCATCCTCTCTACCAGCCGCCTTTGATGAGCAGGGATCGTCAGGAGGGAAAAAGATGGGTGAGTAACTTAAAATAGAGATGCACCGATCCGATATTGATATCTGTATCGGTCGAAATGTTGAAAAAAACTTCTAGATTGGGTATCACGAGGACGTGCCCCATCCATAAGGGCAGATCTATTCAGTCTAGCTCTATCAGGGTTTCCCCCAGAAACATTTCTAGGCCCAGTGCTCAGGGCGCTACGCCAGTCATCCAGATACTTGCCGTGTTTTTGATTTAAAAAATGTTTAAAGTTGACTGGAAGTTTGAAAATATCATTTGATAGTTACGCATTTTTGGAAGATTACCATCTAAACCCGAATTATAAAGTCTTTAAAAAAAAAAAAAACAGGCAATCATTAAAACAACCTAATAAATAAATTACCAAGGCTAAGCCTGGTTGGGGACACAAGTAAAGCCTGGTGGCCCGCCAGGCTTACAATACTCCGAGGGGAAACCCCAGCTGGGCTTTGCTCTGAGCGACGCCATGCTTTGAGTTCATAATTGCACTTTCTGAACCATTTCAACAGTTTCTTTTGTTTATTTTTACTTTTGACTAAGATGGTCAACCTGTTGTTTTAGTCGGGTTGAATTAATTTATTTTTTATTTAATATTGGCCGTTATACTGAAGGACAATAAATGTTGTTTTTATTCTGTTCTGCTTATTTACAAAAAGAGAACTTTTAAGTCGATTCAACGCTGTTTTTCTGCATTGGATCGGTTTCGACTGATACTGAACCTCAGATATCGGTAACAAAAGTGAAAAACGTGAATCGGTGCATTTTTAACTTGAATCTAAATTAAAACAGCCCTCCAGTTGATGTTAACCTGAACATGAGAGGTTCCTCAGATCTTTAAAAATAATGCGTCTCTCCTCCTCAGCTCCCAACATCGACCGCTCAGTGAAAGACCTGCAGAGATGCACCGTCTCCCTGACGCGCTACAGGATGGTGGTGAAGGAGGAGATGGACTCCTCCATCAAGAGGATGAAACAGACTTTCGCTGAACTCCAGAGCTGGTACGTCGGCTTGCTGTGAAACCGTCACATTTCTGATTCTGCTGAAAGAGAAAATCACATTTCTGAGGGTTTTAATGGCTTCTGAGGTGGAAATGATTGAGAAAAAAGCCCAGCTGGTTCTGAACCTGCGTCGCAGTCACAGCCGTCTGAAACATGCATCAGGACTGAGCTCCTGCAAAGTTTAATCATTTGGATTTATTCTGCTGGTGCTCAATGACTAAATATGTCAATTTTTAGCTGAAAACAAATTTATTTCCTCAGATCAGAGGAGGGAGGATTGAATTGGGATAGTTAAGAGGAGCGCAGTAAATTTCATTCTGACTTTTTTTTTAAAGAGCAATTTTCTTTATAGAACCTTCATAATTTATTTTGATGGTTTTGGTTGTAAGTTGGGCTGCAACTAACGATTATTAATTGATTATTGTACCAATCATTCTGTCAAAAATTCACATTCTGTGGATTTTTTATTTAACCAATTAAAAAATCAATCCTTCTTTAAAATGAGGAAAATAATATACATGTTTTAGAAAAGTTTTGACTTAATTACTGTTAGATGTTTCTGCATAGGTCATTTTTGAGCAGTGCAGTTAATGATTTACTAAATTAGATGAGTTATTTCAATAATCGATTAATCGTTTCAGCTCTACTGGCTTCAAGTGGTTTTTACTTCCTTTTACACTTTTCTGTCTTTTTATTTTGAATATTTAAAATATCTTTCAGTTCCAGTGTTGAGTCCTTACAAAAATTAAAGTTCATTTGTATTTGAGAGGGTAAATTTCTATCATTATTATCAGTAGATCTCTTAAAAATGATCTCAAAACAACAATATTATCGTTTATTGCAATAATTTCTGATGCAGTTTATCATAACAGGCCTAATTATAGTTTGAGTGTAAAGGGAAAAAAAAAAGAACTGTACTCAAATTCACCACAAAGTTTCACTTTTATTACAAGAAGTCAACACAACGTCTTCTGTTAAGTTGTACTGGATATCTGAGACGGGACGGTGGCAGAAAAACTTGGTTCACAAAAACAAATCTCTCCTTTTTGTTTGTTCTGTGGTTTTCCTGCCTGAGTTGTTACCTGTCATGATGTCGGCACAACAAACAGCAGGATGGTCAGATGAAGAGCAAACTGATCACAGATTTCAGATGGGAAAACATTCCTGCGTCTCGAGAGTCTAAACATGACTTGTAACTATGAAGCGTCGCCCTGCAGCGTTTCAAACGTTTCCAATGCAGTAAAATGCGTTTAGTTTGTTTTCCCACTTTGGTGATTTCTGTGACTAGTTTAGACCTTTTTATACAGCTAAAAATAAAAAACTGTAATATTGTTGAAAAGTGAATTTATTTCACTTGTTCGGTTAAAAACATTAATAATTGCAGAGTAGGACTGCAACAAAAGACTTTAGTAATCGATTTAATCTAAAGTTAAATCAGGCCAAACTTCTCGTTTTAGGTTCATCAAAATTATTTCTATTTGCAACAATAGTGAGTAATTTATTTATTAATGTTTAATAATGCCTAGTGTCACAATAAATCAATTATTTGCATCATAAATTAAAACAATCTCAATTATTTTCCATTTGTATTATTGCTGTTTTTCCTTGTTTCTCTCTTTCTAGTGAAAGATAGAAAATGATTTTCTGCTTTAATCTCAACCGGCTCCTTTTTTGAAGGAGAGTTTTAGAGACTTCAGCTTCATTTGTAGTTTTGTGTATTTTGTTTTATTTATTTCGGGTATTTAAAATGTCGTCCAGTTCAAGTGCTAAATATTCATTAGAAATAAAAAGTTTAGACATCTTTGAGATGGTTTTCTTGCATTATTATGCCATAACTGTTATGGTCCCAAAACAACAATATTATCATTTATTGCACTAACATCTGGGACAATTTATCATCCAGAAAAATATAATTGTGACAGGCCTTAATGTTTTATAAATCAAACCTAAGTGATCTACATTTTAAAGGTGCAATAATTTTTTCTCCCCCTTAATAATATTTAGACAGTTTTTAAATAGTGGCAGCATTTCTGCTCCAAACTGTTGTGCTTTAATAATTGAGAAAAGTTGTGTGTCCTCCAGTGAGTTACTCGTTGTCGTCTTGTTTTCTTTCCAGCTTAATGGACAGAGAAGTGACTCTTCTGGGAGAGATGGACAAAGTGAAAGCCGAGGCCAGTAAGTGCTGCGTTTTCAAGTGTTTTTACGCTGCGCTCGGCTCGTCACTGATGACCAGAGCTGCTGGTGCATCTTATGATCACCTGACTGAAAGCCCCGAAGAATCTGACCCAATTCATTCCCAGAAGGAGAAACGGAGATTGTTGTGGAACAGCAAGTCCCAGTTTCCTGAAAAGTGCAGCGGCGCCCTGAGGGTGCTGATCTACCTGCAGCTCCTGCTGTGTGTTTGTGTGTAACATGACAGAGCAGGACTTCATATTTGTATAAGTAGGCCATTCTCTCTTCCTCCGTCCTCTCAGTGTGGAGTGTTGTGTGTTTGAGGCCTGAATAGTGTCAGGTGTCGAGGGAGACTCAATGCTGCCTTTGTGCAAGGTGTGCAGTGAATTGAGTGGAAACTTGAGTTCCTCCTCAACGGAACCAAAACGGTTTCTTGAAAATTTACCCCTTAATGTTGCGCTGTGTTTGTGTTGTTATAAAAATGTTTATTCTGATGGGAAATTATTTTTAATCAGTGCCTCACTACCTGGTTACAGAAAGCAGCAGGAAAGGTGAAGTTCATTCTTTAAAAACATCTCTAAACTCTATTCTGCTAAAATTAATGATATCCTACAAGCTTTCTGGAATAACGGATATTTTTCCCAAATCAGGAGAAAAATAAATGCTTTATTCCTTTCAGGCAGCTGCCTTTTTATGCACACATTTATTCCTGCATGCATATTTCTGCTCAGTCATTCGTCCGTCCTTTTTGTCTCCTTGCCCTACATTCATCCTGCATTTTTGTATTTATAGAAAATTAGGAATTATCTAGAAAAAAAGTGGAGAATCTAAAAATGAGTTATGGAAATAATCTATGGCTATCTCTGCTGTCTGTTTTTGTATAAATCCCTCTGCCAAGAGTGATTAAAACATGCCCTGTCTCTTCACTAACACCAACTAGTGGCTGTAACATTAAAAAGAAGAGGAAATTTGTTTTAAGTTGCTGTGCTTGAAGACATGTTGAGATTTGAGCAACTTTTAACCAATCATGATCCATAACTGCTGCTGCTGTTCTGCAGTGATCAGAACATGCCACTAGGGGGCCACAGAGGGAAAAACCGTGAATGCCAGTCAGGGTTGATTTAATTCACAGGGGCGTGGAGACTGTAGGAAACCTGCAGCTCCCAGTTCTCAAACTTCCTCCTGGATCTGAAAATGCATCAGTTTGAAGACAAAACTATTTTACAAGCAACTTTTCAGCAAAATATAGGAGCTTGAAATAAGTCAGTAATTCCTTTATTTTAATAAAAGGAGGTGCTAGTTCCACTGGAAGATTATTTCACCTTTAACAGGACATGTTTCCATGCTAAGTGAATTAATTTGGCAGTGAAGTTAGCACTATTTATCAACATGAAGGACTTAAAACAAGCTCATATTTTCTGCTGAAAAGTTATTTGTAATTTAGTATACTTTAAGACAAAACTAGAATATTTCTAGTAGAAACTGGACCAAAAATGCTTGGTAAGGTTTTGTGTTTTTGCAGTTTCTTCCTTATTGCTTTATGTTAGAAACCTCACAGGACTCTGAGGAGGTTCAGTAGAATTTATACTTTGATATTTTCTTGTTTTCTGCAGACTTTACTCCAATATTTCTAATACTGGGCACCTCTTTGAACTTTGCTTAGATGCAAATATTTGCAGCCTGTAGTTGTTTCTGTCAAACATGTTACTGGTTTAATCTGTGAAACCGTTTTCCTGATATCTAGTTAAACTGTTTATTTCTCTCTCTCTGAGTTTCTGTTTTTTGTGTTGCAGTGATGATTCTGGACGCTCGGCAGAAGAGAGCGGAGGAGCTGAAGCGGCTGACGGACCGGTCCGGTTCCATGTCTGAGGAGCAGCTGACTGAGCTGCGCGCCGACATCAAGGTGCTGCCACATTTTCACTCTGCTTTATTTATATTAACTTTTATTTAATGGGATTAAACCATATGAATGAAAGACTTTAACATTTTGGCTTGAAGTAAGTGGAGAGTTTTATTATTTTTGTATTTTTTTCAGCATTTTGTGAGTGAACGTAAATACGACGAGGACCTTGGGAAAGCTTTAAGATTTACATTTGACCTTGAGCCACTGAAGACGAGCATCTCTGGGTTTGGATCAGGTACAGCACTTTAGTTCCTTTATTTTTCTCTTTCATTTATATTTTAATATGAATAAAGTCCAGTTTTATCCCTCTTATCCTCATGGAGACTCTTTTAACTCTTAGGTTATCCACAAATGCAATAGTTGAGACAGCAGGCGTTTTGAAAACGATCAGATATTTATGAGAATTAGAACCACATATGGACGTGGCATAAATCGGATTTATTTTATTTTTGGGTGAAAACGTTGTAATCTCTCCATTTGCTGCATGTTTTCCCCTCTTTCTTCCCCTGGTTTCCTGTCAGTTTACTGCTCAGAAATCAGTCGCAGTAGATGCTCACACCTGTCTGACCAGGTTGCTCATTATGCTGAACTTCAATGCGTTATTGACGGAGAACAACAGAGAAAACGTGTTTATAGCAACTGGGGAAATTTTAAAGTAGAATCTTAAAAATGATTTCTTGGCGTCTTGCTGCTTCTTCACACACGTCGGCTAAAATCCTCTGAGATTCTGTCGGCTGACAAACACTGGGCTTTATGGTGTCAAAACGCTCATTTATTTTTAACCTACAAAGACTTTACTGGCTCTTGAAACCTTTAATTCTCAGAGAATAACTGTCTGCGGTTAAATTAAGCTGCTTTAAATCTCCAAAAGTCAGTTTTGTTAACGAGGCAGGAATCATGTTTTACCGTTTCTGACTCTCTGCCTTTCTTCTAGTGTACCATCCACGTACGGGCTACTCGGACCGGTCCCGCTGTAGCTCCACGTCCTCCTCTGTCGCCAGCCCGGTCCAAACGGAGACCCCTCCTCCCACCCAGACCCAGACCCAAACCGCCCCCGCTGAAAACCGCCCGCCTCCAGTCAAACAGGTGAGAAAGAAATAAACTCATAAATCATCTTTATCGCACTTTTACTTCTAAAATGTCTCAATTCTAGAGCAAAAAAGTGGTACATAGTTGTTAAATGGACAGAAAGTACTTCTTAAATCTGTGGCCTAGTCAAAGTCCAGACCTAAATCCAATTAGAAATGTGTAAAGATTTGAAAATTTGACCGTAACTGCAGTGAAAGAGTCAACAGAGTTGATATAAATTCAACTGTTTTTATTTGTAACAATTAAATGGTGCAGTCGATTAAAACATGTGATCCGATTATTCACTCTTCTTTTGTAACCTTGAAACGTAAATATGCATAATTTCAAAATGTTTAAGAAATTATTTTATTGTCTAAAACCAAACATCTCAGTTTTCCAGGTTTTTATATTCAGGATAATTTTAAAGTAAGTTATTTTGTTTAAAATGTGAACTATAAGCTGGTTTTGCTTCAGGAGGAGGATAAGTTATCGCTGCAACATCTCCTGCCAAACTTTTGATTTGGTAAAATAAAGCTTTTATCCAAACTCAGGATGTTTTTAAAAACATTTTTAAAAAGTGAAATTTGCCGCTTGGCACACCACTTCGACTCTCCCTGTTCATCTTTTCACTCACATTTGTGACTCTGAACTGTTGACCGCAGTACAAGACCGTGTAACGCGCTGCTTTGAACCAAGTAACCCTCTTCATACAAAAGAAGTTTAGGTGAAACTTGGTAGTGCGATTAATCTGCGTTAAGTAATATCGTGGTAAACAATTTAGATTAATTGGTTGCGTTAATGTTGAGAGCCCTACAAATAAATAAAATGATTAATTTATGTCTATTTTCAGTGAATTCCCACTTCGTTGTTCCATCACAAAAATTCCCAACAAAACATTAAACATTTTGGAGGTTTTTATGCCTCCATTTGGGTCTCAACTGCTTCTAAAAACAACTTAAGAACTTGAAAGAGGGGAAAAAAAACACTCATCTTCATGTTTTTTTTTTTTTTGGTGTCTGGTATTGCTTCACAAACATCCCGGAAAGCCACATTCAGTGGCCACTGTGTTGTTACTTAGCAAACCAAACAGAACTCCAGCATGTTTGGTCAGCTGGTTTTGCCACTGTATGTGCTGTACAATGGCTGCTGGAAAAGACAAGTGTTTTGTTGTTGACTTAACATTCAGAAACAACTTCCTGGATTCTGGTTGGCTGTGCATGAGCCTCTACTAATGCTTTACAAAGATGTATAATTGTATAATTGCACATCTGTTTGCAGCCTTTTTTTTTTTTTTATGCAAGTGTAAACGTTGAGTTGGGGGCGTGGCCAGCAGCAGCTAATTTGAATTTAAAGTGGCAGGAGGCCCTACAAACAAAGAATGATTCTGTAAAAAAAAAAGTAATAAAAATGCTTCTTATCAATCAGAGACCGATCCTAACCTGTTCAAGGTAGCATAATAGTTCACCTTCAACTTTCACATTTTGTCATGTTACAGGCACAAACTTTAAAAGAGTTTTAAAAACTCGGTTTACTCACTATTCTGTTTTAATTTCGTCCTCAGATTTTCCAGGGAAACAGGCGAACCTTCCAGGGACCCGGCTACCACTCGGGCGGCCAGCGGTTCAACGGCAGCTCCCACCACGACAGGAACGCCGGGCGCGGGAGCCACCGTTACCAGGGCGACGCCGGCTCCTCCGGCCCGTCCTCACAGCAGCCCCACAGCTCCAGGGGCCCCTCGCACCCCCCCCACAACCCGGACCGGCCCGCCCACAACGGGCTGCCCCAGCGGCTCCCTCGAACGCACTGCCCTTGACACCGGAAACCGTCTCACTCAATCAAACCCATCCACTAGCCCCCTGCCCCCAGAGCGCTCCATTACCCCTCCACCCCAACGCCCTTCAATGAAGAATAGCATACAAGTTTACATATTTCAGTCAGTTGAGCTGTAGTGCCGCCGCTCTGCATCACTCTGTTCATTCTTTGAACGTGAAAAGCTCTGACTGTCTCTCTCTCCTCGTTTCGTTTCTCGGTTTTCGTGACACTTTCTATCTTTAGCCTCTGCTGCTGTGGCTCTCTGTCGTTTCATCACCGAGACTCGCGCGATTTACCTGCAACAATCCGTGCACTATTGAAGTTGAACTCTTAGTACTTTTTCTCCTTTTGCGCCGTCAGCTCTCTGATTTGAAGTTTTTTTTTGTTTGTTTTTGTTTTTTCGTCTCCAGGAACCATTTCAATGCCTTCGCTGTTTGGAGGGGCAAAAAAAAGTGTTGTGGAAAAGTAGTTGTAGCTTCGACGGGGCTTTCCGACATGCAATCAACACTACAGACTGTCGTCTGTCTTCGCTGGGTGGAAACGAGACATATCAAACTGTAAATCAGAGCTTAACGTTCGGCTGCTACAAACTGTAGGGGAAACTTAATGTTTGGACACAAAAGGAGTAGTTTAACTTTTATTAAAAAAAACAAATGATAATAGTAAAAAAGAGGTTCTCGCTCCTTTTCTCTCTGCTGGATCGCTTTGTTTGTTCTCCATTTCTGCAGGGAGTCGAGACTATTCCTGTTGATTTCGAACGAAGCGGGATCCATTATTTTCTGACTAAGAGGGCTCATTAGCTTTTTTTTTTGTGAACTATTAATGAAGGAGGCTTTGGTGTACATGTTGTTTCATAATCCAGAGCATTTATTCAGCTGGATGTTCTCCTGCACGCCCAGTTCCTTGCTTTATTCTGTTTCTCTTTTTATGCACACGAGTGGCATAATAATGTCCTGCTTGCCTTTAGTCACAGACTTCACATTTGCCTTTCTGCAAACACAGATGTCTCCATCAAAACCTGGATTTCAGGCGCCGTGTTTTTGTTTATTTGTTTATTGTCCGAGTGCAGAAGTAAAGTTCTCATAGGATGATGGAACCCATCGGGTGGGTGTTGATTTCATCTTTCCGCGGCTGCCAAGGAGTTGCTTCAAGCTGCTTTTTGGGGTTAAATTTCCCTCTTTGTGTCCAGTTTGAGAACAAAACACTGGTGAATACCTCATAGCCGATCCTCTGTCGCGACCCGTTTTCTCATTAAGAGACGGCCGGCCCCCTGGTGATTCCTCGCCGCCTGCGTCGATGTAGTTATGTACATAGAGCGAGCTGCAGAGCCGTAGTGGGAAACCAGTCGTGTTACTTTATTGCTTCATGTCGTTATCATGTCGTCTTCCTTCAAGAGGGAAGGGAAAAATTCATCTTTAAGCTTCTTTTCTTCCCTAATTTTTCTTTTTACTTTTTAGTTTTTTGAAGTTTAAGGTAAAAATAAGATTTACTTTACGAGTTAAATTAGTGATTATTGTGGAGAAAATAGCGATGGGGATGAATAAATGGTGATTAGGCTTGACTGAAAGTAGTTTTTTGTTTGTTTTTTTTGGGAGAATGATTGTTGGCTTTCTCATATTATTTTAGAGCATATATGATGGTATTGTGAGCAGCCAGTTAGTGTATGATAATGTAGACCGGAGGGTTCTGGATGTGATCCACAGACACTCAGATGTTGCCGTTTGTGCAGAAATTGTTTCGACTTGAAGCTTAAAACTCGCTGTTAACGGTAACTCTGAGCAGGCTTAAAAATCATGAAAATTACCGCAAAAGTAGGGAGATACTTTGTTTTTTTGCATGGAGTTTAAAAAAACTCATCCAGGTTTTTTTTTTTTTTATCACAAAAGATGCATATTAACTGAAGTTGTACCAAGTGCTACAACCTTCCTCACCCGCTCCTCATCAGCTCTTTGCCTGAGAACGGGCAGCACTGTGTACTGAATCAAACTCCAGGACACATCGAACACAAATCCTCTGATGCCCTGTGAGAATCGCTGGGTTCTCTCTCTCATCCACATGTTGCGTTTTACATTCCAGGCTCCAGAAACGTTTGGGGTTTTTACTACAGATATGACAAAAAATAATAATAAAATCTAAAGCGGATTGATTCAGCTCATTTTATTTTATTTTTTTACTTCTTCCTCCTACCCTGCTTTAGTTCTGATTCTTTCCTGTACATACATATATGTAGCTATATGATTCTTTGCTCACACCGGGCATTTTGTATGTGATATTCATACTAGGCATATTTGAAGTCAAAAACATCCGGTTTGTTCATTCTTCCAACTGTAAACTCAAGTGCCTTTTCTTGTCCCTTCCTGTCCCTCCAACATTTCCTCTTCACAGTACGGACCAAAGACATCGATCGTCCCGACAGTCCAGCCCCCGTCTCTCTCCCTCTCACTGAATGGCACACTTTTCATTTACTACAAATAAAACTGTTTGCAATACCAAACGTGTATCCTGGAGTTTTTGTATTTGACAAAACGGCAAATCAAAACAAGCAAGGGTGATCTTTGTAAGTTTTAAAAACCCCTCAAATGAGGATTTAATTTATTATGAGGTAAAAACCTTAGTTGTAGTTTTCTTGGAAACATTAAATTGGATAAGAGGGGGAATAGTACTGTATGTAATTTATTCTGCATCTTTATTTACATGGTAAAAAAAATTACATAGTTCAAATCAGTCAGTTCTTGTTTTTAAAGGTCATTTTTTTGTAACCTTACAATTGATTTTTTATTTTTTTTTAAGTACACAAAACTTTACTACGAGTAAATTTAAATCTCACTAGACTGATGCAAAAAAAAAAAGAATAAACCCCCACAAATAATGACTTTATTCATTAAAGTCGTTTTATGAGAATATTCATATTACAGGAGGTCGAAATAATACGAGAATAACGTTATATTACCAGTCATTATTTCGACTTCATTCTTGTACGAGTTTATTCTCGTAATATCACATCTCGTCATTTTCTTTTTCCGTCGTAAAACTGGGCCATCAGAATATTAAATTAGCTTTAATACCTTATTTTTTAAAATGCCTACAAATATTAAAATGTTTCCGAAATAAGTTTGTTTGCGCTAAAGAAAGTAGAGAAGCTCAAGTTCTGAAAGATGTGCAATGCCACATCCAGCCAGCAGATGGCGGTATTGTACAGAACTAGATGTGAAGCTGGAGCAGCAACTTCCTGCATAATCAGGATTTCCCAACCAAAATGTCAGGCGTCTCCACTGAGTAACTGAAGTTGGTTGGGAAAAATTACTTTTTAATTGTAATAACGCCTGAAATCACCTCTATAGGCTTAAACAGATCTTTATTCAGAGTTTATTTTGCCTCTTTTTCTTTGACAATTTGGTCTTTAAAGTTGCAGTATATAACTTTGATTGTATATATACTTTTTTGTTTTATTTACATATTTGTTAAAGCTGTAAATGTCATTGAAAGTATAGTATTAGAAAATAATTTTAAAAAGCTCATAGGATAAAAGTTCACCTTGCTATATAGGTGAAATGGTCTGCTAGTACCTTTGAAAATCTATATTAAGGAATTATTGCCTCAAAACAAGCTCCTATATCTTGCTGAAAGTGTAAGTTTCATCTTATTTCTAGACAAAAAACATGGTAAAAAATAAAAAACTACTAGGAATTAAATTTATTTAACTTAAAACTTTTATTTTGAAATACAAAACAAAACGAGTGAAACTGTTTGGTCACTGATTCAATAATGAAGCTTCTCCAGTTGAAATGAACTGTACAAACATTCAATATTGCTCGACATAATGCAAAAAGAAATGAGTATAAAACGAGTGGATTGGTGACAGCGGATCCAGTGTGGCTGTAAGGTCAGAGGTCAGATCACAGCCCCATCACTGAGGGAAACACAGCAGCGCCTGTTGAAGGTAGCAAACACTTCAGAGAATTTTCTCAAACTGCTCCTCTCTGGTGCCGTTTTGTCCTACCTTGACCGTCTCCAGTATCCGAATCTGGGACTTTCCAGTCCAGCTGGCGGCCTTTTTCGTAGAGTCCCTTCAGGACCTTCCTTACTTCGTCGCTCCCTCCTCCGCGGCTGAGCTCCAGGTACTTCCTGTAGAGCTGCAGGGCGGTGCGTGCATCCTCTATGCTGTCGTGGGTTTCCCCCTGGATGTTGAGATCTAGCGGCACAACACAGACAACAATCTGGAATGACCGGTTTTCACAATTCCCACTTCAGCATTCCAGATTTTTCCCAGTATTCATTTCCAGTTTGGATATTCCAGAAATGCAGGAGCGGGAGATGAGGAGGTGGCTGAGATGAAGGAGCAGGTGCAATTCACAGGAAAAACTGAAATCCTACCAAGTGTTTGGTAAATATCTGCAGAAGAGGATTAGAGACACTAAAGAAAATAATTCAGTTTTTCTTCTCAGAATTCTGACTTTTATCTTGAAATTCTGACTTTTATATTGGAATTTTTACTTTAGTCTCAGAGTTTCCTTTTTTTCAGATTTTGACTTCAATCTAAGAATTTAGAATTTAATTTCATGTTTCTGACTTTAATCTCAGAATTTTGACTTTTTTCCCTCCGACTTTGACTTTAAACTGAATTTTAATTCTGGTCAACCTGAGTAAATCAAAATAAATATCCAAACATTCAATAATGTTGTTAGTATATTAAAATAACCACAGAATTAAATATAAAACCATGAAACATGCAGATCTTTATGTTTTCCTCCAACATGAAACCATTTTCTTCAGGCAGAGTTTTCAACATGGCAGCCGGATAATTTGGTATCAGATTATATATGGATGCTAAAATTTGTCTGTCACATCGGCTCTGTGGCGTTTATAAATGCTGGATCATCTCACCTAAATAATACCAAGCGAGGAATCGTAAAGAAATCATTCTCTTCCGGGGCAAATGGAAAAGGTAGACGGTGTCGATGACTTGATCCTTGGGGACCTTAAAGACATTCAGAGTTTACACAAGAAAAGGTTTTAACATTACATTACTGAATCTGACTGGAAATAACTAAATCCATCAACCTACCAGGAGATTAATGACCCGGAAGTCTTTCTGCAAACCGTGGCCGACGAAGCGAACGCCGGTGTCGATGAGGAAGCGAAGCTTTAGGTATGTGGACTTTAGTGTGGTCAAATGTTTGGAGGAAATTTTAGCATCCAGATCTCCTGGTTTGATGCCGGAGTACTGCGTCAAATAGTCGACCACCTAAAAAACAAACTACACCTTAAAACTAGCTTCTCCATGTTCAACATTGAATGAAATAAGCATAGAAAAAAAACCTAAATGTGCTGCAGTTTCCTTAATGCAGGAAGTAGTTTGGATTCAGCAGTTTGTTGATGCATTTACAGACCAAATAATATGGGAATTTTCAGTTTTGATGCATGTAATTAACAAGAAACATTAATATTTTGTTCCAGTGATGGACCACACCAAAAAATATTTAAAGTGCGGATACAAGCATAAAAATTTAAATGTTCATTCCTCGGGCCATAAATTTATGTTTTTCATATTTCCCATTAGCCACTTGAATTTCAGGATGACGGTCATTTTTCAAGATGGCCGCCAAAACTGAGGACATTGCTGATTGCAAGTTTTACACTAGTCATCAACTGGAAGTAGATTAAGATGTGTGAGAGTCGTCTTAATGGTTAGTGTTAGCTTCTGCTAATTTTTATGTGTTTAGCAGTGTAGTATCAGATTTTGCTAATGTTTTTTTTAAATGTTTAGTGGTTTAGCATTAGCATCTTTTAATGTTTTTATGTGTTTAGCAGTGTAGCATTAGCTTTTGCTAATGTTATGTGTTCAGTGGATTAGCATTAGGTTCTGCTAATATTTTTGTGTTTAGCGGTTTGGCTTTAGGTTTCACTAATGTTTTTGTGTTTATAAGTTTAGCATTAGCAAAGCTAAGATTCTTGATTAGCTGATTAGTGGTTGGTGAACCTAATTCTTTTGGTTAGTTGTGCAATAAATAGCCACCGTCAATTTTAGTGCTAACATATATTCTCCATCACAACCATGGGGGCCATTTTGAAAAATGTCACCAAAAAAGAAGCACAAGATAAAGAAAATATGTACGATTTCTATGTTTTGAAATATGCAGGCTATTATTTAACACCAAACATAATAATCTAAAAAGGTATTTTCCATGATATCTGTGGTGGCCATCTTGAAAAATAAAAAGTAAACATAATTTCTATGGAGTCAGTTCTGTATGTTTTGACAACACAGTGATAAATATTGGCACATTTAGAATAAATTTTCCTCGAAGACAATGGCGGTCATCTTGAATTTTTCATTGGCTAATATTTTCTTTTTTCCAAAAAGCGAGGAACTGGGAACATTTGTACCAAGTTAGGTTCCTGTAAAATATTTAGCTGAAATATTCAGTTGTCTGCCGCACTAACGGGAAACATATAAATGCAGATGAAGGACCCAGGGTGCTGTTCACCTGCTCCTGAGTGGAGATGTAGTCGTCGATGAAGGGGACCCCCTCGTTGGGCCCCTGGCCCCTCACACAGGTGATCCTGGCTACTGACATCTGACTGGGTTTGATGGTGGACTTGGTGCCGTCACTCCGCAGCTCTGCCTCTTCCTGGAAAGTCATTCAGTTCATTTTATGATGGAATATTCTAGAATTTTTCTCTAAAGAGGAAAATATTAGAGGATAATATTTACTGTTATGCCGTAAGGATTTAAAAAGTTACTGGGAGAAACAGACAGAATCAGACACATAACAGACCCAGGATTTGAACAGAAAGCTTCAAGTTTTGTCTTGTTTTTTGTAAATATTAATAAATTCAATGGTCTGTGGCAACTGTTTAGATAAAACGTGAAACATTAAGAAAAAAAGAAATGAAGTCCATCCATCCGTCTCTCATCCATCCATCCATCCCACCTGGTTCAGCGTAACGAACTCGGCGTCCAGCCCCACCAGGTCGCCCGCCTGCGGCATCTCGCTGACCATGAGGGGGATGAAGGTGGCGTGACTCTTCCTCTGTTTCCGGGCCAGCGACGCCTCCGTCAGCAGAACGCTGGCGTCGATTGGGTTTTTGACTGAAAACCAAACGGTGATCGGATCTGAACTCCTTTAAAGTCAAACATAGATCCTCCAGATCAGACGGTCGACTCACTGCGGAGGTCGTATCTGGAGTGGTAGTTCCTCTTGGCGTAGTAGAGGATGGCTGGAACTTTCCAGCTGACGTCAAACTGAGCAGCTTCAGTCTTCAGCCGACAGCAAAGCAGAACATTTAGTCTGACAGCAAACATGATGCAAAACAAACTAAACAAGTGGTAAAGATCCTACCTTATCAATGGGTTCGATTAGAAAATCATTGAAGAGGTACCACTGCTGGTGTGTGACTCCCTGAAACACAAACATCATTTAAAACCAGAAAGTTTTCTTTTTTCAACTGAGAAGTTTTAATTTTCTAATTTTCTTCCTTTTGTTTGGTCTCCATGATTCTGTTTATCTAACATTTTATTTTATGCAATTTGCAATATTTAAAAAATAAATTTAAACATCCTTACAAAGTCTTAAATTCATGTATCTAAAATTAAGGCCTTAAAATGTCTTAAATTCATTAGAAATTAGGTAAGTTGGCCTTAAAATGTCTTAAATTCATTAGAAAATATGTAAGTTGGCCTTAAATGTCTTAAATTCATTAGAAAATATGTAAGTTGGCCTTAAAATGTCTTAAATTCTGTCTTGACATGTCTAATCTTGAACGTACTTTATTTCTTGTGATGCAGGTCTTAAACTTAATTCAGAGTGGTCTTAAAAAGCTTAAGTGGTTAAATGAAGAATCGACAGACTTTGCTAATTTTCTTATTTGACTCATTGATTAATTGTCAGAATAACTGATTACTAAACTAGTTATTAGTTATCACATAACAATCAAATAAACCTCCATATATGTTTTTGGTTATATTCTGTTAAAATATGTGTTTACCTTTGTAGTTCGTTTTTTTTATGTTTATCTCACCTCTTTCCTTTGATGGTACGTCTCGCCCACTTTGATGTGAGCGACCAGGTTTCCGCCGGTGCGAGCGTCCTGGATGTGCGGCACGGTGACCACAAGGTCGTACAGGGAAACCCCATCCGCCTCCTCAGCGGCGCTGATCTACCCACAGACGTCATAAAGAGTTTGAGCCGCCACAGAAACCTGAACGCCGTGACAGTAACAGTTTCTACCCTCACTTCGTCTCCTTCAGACCAGCTGACGATCTCCAGCCCTTGGCTTTTGCTGATGGACATCTTGAGCGTGGCGGGGATCCAGGCGTGCCGCAGATCCTCGGCCCGGGTGTCAAAGGTGAAACCCTCCGTGCTGCAGATCTCCTGCCCGCTGCGCAAACACAGGAATCCAGACTGAGTTAAATCACACTCACTGATCCAAACAGAGTTGAGTCTGCCGGCCAGCAGCCAGGCAGTAACTATAGTTTATAAATTACATTTATAAATATGTAAAATTCTTCAAATTTCTTCCTCTTTATGATGAAAAATGGCTGAAAATGACCTTTAACCTTTAACAAAAATATGAAATGATCACAATGGGAGTGTGTTCAGTTGGCTGTTTTACTATTTTGCCCAAAATATAAATGGTAATGTTTTAAATAACGACTTTATAACAAATGTTGGTTTCAGCAACTTTATTTTCATGTAATAAATGTATTTTTTTATGACAAATGACAATAAAAATAGAGAGATATTGTTATAGATCTATTTTTGTTGGCATTACGTTATTTACTCTTTTGAACGAGTGAATATACTTTACAACTGCTCCTTTTGTTTGCTTTTCTTTTTGTTTTAAAGTTATTGTATCTTTGTTTATTTTTTTATTACACTATGTTTAACACAGCCAAACTAACATTTTCATTTTCCATAAATTTAAACATCCTATCTTCTTTTCTGTAAAAGTTTTATGTTTTTCTGTATTTCAAAACCTAAAAATAGAAATAAATTGCGGTTCTGTAAAAACGACAACAAATTTCTTGAAGTAGATATTTATTAAAAATTTGAAGTTGATGTTTTATAAAGGTAATGTAACATCTGTGGCTCTAGACAATCTTATTTAGCTGAACTAACGGTAAATGCGGCTCTTAGGATTACAAACCCCTGGTTTTGGTGTTAATGGTGGTTCTAGTTCTAGTATTTTTGATCTGAATTGTATCTTTCAGCTGATTTCTTGCAGTTTGGCTCAAATATCGACTTCTGTTTCAGTCCATTTCTTTTGTTGTGTTTTTCAGGTTTTTAAAGCCAAACTGATAAGTTGATGTTTTCATTTTAAAACATTTTTTTCAACACACTTCACGTATCTTTATTATAACTTACATTGTTTCAGCCAACAGCTCTCTTATTGAAATTCGATTCAAATTCAAAAATACTTTATTGATCCCAAAGGGAAATTAAATTAAATTGGGATCTTGTTTCCTGCTCCAACAGCTCAGTTAAGCTTACAATTAGACTTGCTGATGATTTTATTTATTGTTTTGTTTGCTGTTAAAAAGTCAAACAGCTGAACATTCTCTCCAGTAAGTTATTGCATACTTTTGTAAAAGAAAAACAAAATGAGCAATCAAAATGCTCATACTCTAAGCACCACTCTGTAGGCATGGGTGGCGGCTCAGTACGCTTTGCAGGCTCCGTGGCCTCTTTCTGCATGGCCTTATTGTAAGCACACTGTAAAGATAAACAAAGAAAATCCCCATTATCTAGGTGTAAATAAAACTCCCTGATGAATCACAAAGGAAAACAAACTAAGATTTGTTCACCTCTGCCTGAACTTTCCAGAACTCGGCCTCTTTAGCACTGTTTACTTCACAGTTTATGACCAGGACATCCGGCAGACACCTTATGTTGCGTGTTTGAACCTGCAGTGGAGAACAAAAACATTGTAACGCCACAGCGTCGACTATAGATGTAAGTTCATTTAATGTACTGAGATTTAACTCACTGTAGGCTGGTACTTCTCACAGTTCTCACACCATGCTTGAGTGTTTTGCTCCAAACAGATGCTTCTCTTCAGAATCTCAGCAAAGTCATACTCCTTTACTGTTTTATCTACAAAATCACAATGAAATTAATACTCCTTACCGATACATAAGAAAAGAATTTGACACTAGGGATGCAAATAAATTAATCAACTTAAGTTTAATTGTCGATTTATAGTTTATTACATTGGAATTAGTTCCAATCTATGAACTAATAACGACCACTTGGACCTTCTGTAAGTGTTGTAGTTCCGCCGCCATCCAGCAGAGGGCGCCGCTGGTCATTTTAAACGGAGGCAGGACGAAAAATGGCGCTGGCAGCAGGAAAATAAAACCGTAATCATGTCTATGAATAAAACGGTCCAAACGGAGTTCGATGCGCGAAATGCACTTTATGTTATTCTGTTTTGAAACATAAACACACAAGCTCCTTAAATTATCAACGTAATGGCTCTCATTCAGCCGAACTGCATGACGGAGTCATCTCAAACAAAAATGACTGATATGCTAGTGCCACGAAGTCTAGATGAAAGATATGCGGATGATGTAACGAAGAAAAATTATAAATGGTTTTATAATTTGCTTATTGCTGATTTCGAGGGCTTCCTTAAGCAAATTATAAATGGTTTTATAATTTGCTTATTGCTGATTTCGAGGGCTTCCTTAAGCAGAGGTGAGTAGAGTGGCCAAAAATAGTCAAGTGAGAGTAGCACTGCTTCAATAAAGTAAAAAGTGGCCGTCCAAGAAATCACTCAAGTAAAAAAGTATTGGGTAAAAAGGCCATTCAAGTACTAAGTGATCAAAACAATCATTTAATAATTAAAAATGACATCATCAGACGAACTAAAATATAAATTTATTTGAGAATTTTGGTATTTTAAAAATCAAGATTAAAATAATGTACAATTGCAAAATAACACAATGAGGTAAAAAAAAAAATCAATATAGTAAAGCTTCAACAAAAACTGCAGTTGGAACAAAGTAAAGTTACTCAGTGTGTAGCGAATCCAGAAATTTTACTCAAGTATTAGTAGCGATACTTCATGAAAGTAAAAAGTACAACGCTGTAGAAGTGATCCTAAACATTAATAAATGTAACTAGTTACTACCCAACTTTAGTCATGAGTAAATGCAGAGTTAGGGCCACAGACTGTATTTCTTTATTAATATCTCTGTGTTCATGGTGTTTCACATATTTTGTTCTTTTCATCTTTTATTTTTCTATCCAGCAACTGAAGAGGTTGCTGTTTTGTTATGTTTTATAAAAATGTCTAAACTTAATAATGTGAGAAAAACAGAATTTTCCGTTTATTCAGCGAGTATTTAATAGAGCTGACACAAAATAAAGTTAAATTTTATTTTTGTCTAATTCAGTGTATTATGAGAAATTTAGCCCTATAGGTTATGGAAAGACAGTCACCCCTCTTCATACAAGAGAAAATGGCCGCTCATCAATTAATGATTAGATGACCGATAAGGGCAATCAACTGGTTAATCAAAAACTTGCATCCCTAGCTGATAATGATGGATGTGGGGAACTCACCATGGGAGTTCTGCTCTGGGTAATGCATGGTGAAGAGCAAGGTGAGCGAGGATCGCACCGTTTCCTTCCCACAGCGGCACAGGCTGCTGTTCTCCACCTCACAGCCAAACAGCTTCCCGATTGCCGACTCAGCAGAGGAGCCCAGAGAGCTGACACCAGTTCAAACAAACATTTAGTTTTTCCTGTTTGGACCAGAGCAGGACCACTGTTGAGGTAGAAGTTGACCTCTGACCTGCTGCTGGCGCCCCTGTAGGCCTGCGGGCCTTCCTGCTCCTGAGTCTCCTGGTGAAGCTGGGTGAGGATGAAGCGATTCCAGCTCTGGATCAGGCGTCCCAGTTTGGCTTTCCCAGTTTGCTCATCGGAGTCGGCGAGGATGAGACCGAGAGCCGAGGCTTCGGGGATGGTACGAAACGCTCGGAGGAAGTTACTGGCCTAAAAACGAGGAGCGGCAGGGTTAGGAGACCTGCGACTGCAGGGTGAGATTAAAATGTCGCTGTTGGAAAGATCGACGAGTTTCAACACATTTTACAAGTTGTCCAGACTGAAGTTAAACTTTTTAGTCCATTTAATATAAAATAGAACAATGACTTTAGAGCCTACAGTGGTCAGAGATTAAATACTGAACCTTCAGCAAAAACTAGAGGAAAGACCATAAGGAAACAAAAAAGGAAGGGAACAAAGGAAGGATGGATGGAAGGGTAAAGGAAGTGAGGAAGGAAGTATAATAAGAAAACAAAAAAGGAAGGATGATAAAGAAACAGACAAAGGAAAGATGAATAAATGGATGAAAAGTAAAAAGAAAAGGCAAGATGATGAGGAAACAAAAAAGGTGGGAAACAAAACAAGGAAGGATGGATGCATTGGAGGGGAAAGAAAATGAGGGAGGAAGAATAACAAGGAAACAAAAATAAAAGGAAGGAAGGATGAATTGGTGGATGGACAGAAGGGGAAATAACTAAGGAACAAAGGATGATAAGGAAGCAAAAAAGCAAATGAAGGAAGACAAGATGGACGGACTGACAATAAGGAAACAAAACAGGAAGGAAGCAAAACAAGGAAGGAAGGGTAGATGGATAGAATGAAAGAAGGATGAGAAGGAAATAAAAAGGAAGGGAAGAAGGAAAGATGATAAGGGAGGAATGAAGGAAGGTGGGAAACAAAACAAGCTGAGCAGATAAAGAAAATACAAAAGTGAGAGAAGAAAACAAGGAAGGAAAAGAAAGAAAATATGATGGAAGGAGGAACAAACTGAAATCTAATTTTCTATTTTCTTACTCATTCAGAACTGTAAATACTTTTCCTGCCTGACATTTCCTAAATGTTGGGGCTTGAATAAAAACGAACCTGGCACGGATCTCCTCGGGACAAATCCAGCATGTGGAAGAGGAAACCCAGCTCACAGGCCAAACAGAACTCCTTCTGACACAAATGGTTCTGCACCAGACACCTGATCGGCTCCAGGAAGTACAACACCTAAAACACCAAAACAAACAGCAGCAGCAGCGTTAAAAACACGACTCTACCCAGAACCTGGACCAGGAAATACAACACCAAAACAACCAGAGTTAAAAACACGACTCTACACAAAACCTGGACCGGAACGCTGGCGGCTTTTACCTGAATCATACAGTTACAGTAGGCGTTGGGGATGTGAGGCTCGAGACCCGCAAACAAAGTTCTGTTGTAATGTTTGAAGTCAAAGTCCTCCAGTCCAAGTTTGGAGTATTTAATGGTGACCTGGAGCAGAACAAAGACGTTTAGAAGAAGTTTTCTCCAAACGAGCAGAGCGGCGTTCAGCTCCTCCCACCTTCCTGTACTTCTTGGGCACCATGCAGAGGTGCGGCTCTTCGTCACGTCCGATGGGCGACTCTGGAACCTGGTTGTAGTTATCGTAATCGAGCTCCACGTCTTTAATCTTATAAGGGACCTGAAATCAATATGTTACAAAAAAATTAAAACAACAGCCAAATGTGTATGTATCATCTTCAATTATTGAAGTAACTGTCAACTAATTTAGATTGTTAACTGGAGTAAACAATGTAATAAAAGAACAGCAGTCAGAGTGGTAATTAAATCAAAGCTGTTGCATTTAAGATAAAAAACTTTCTTTGTCTATAAATGTCTTTGACTCAAAACTCCTCTAGTTGCAGTTTAAAAGAAAAATCTCCTTTCAGACCATTTTGCATCTAATTATTAATTGGTTAATCTAAAAATAATCAACAGATCAACCTTACACTGTACTGATTTCAAGTCAAGCAGGAAGAAATTAGTTTTTCACATGTTGATGTTAAATGTATTTTTTAGCTGCAGATTCATCTTTTGCCACAAATTATCAAGCGTTCATATTTTATTGCATTTTAGGCAATAAAATGTCTTTTAAAAGGAAATTAATTTTGCTAATTTGTATCTTTTATGTATTTCTAACATGGTACTAAACAGGATTTAAGTGGTTAAATGTAAAATCTGCAAAATGTGCCAATTCTTTGTCCGATTAGTCAAGTCAAAGTTTATTTATGTACATTTATTCTTAAAAGTGCTATGTAAAAATACCATATACATATTGATTACTTACATAAATACAGCAACCTCAGCTGACCAAAGTGCTTCACAATAAATGCAACATTATAGATAAACGATAAGATAAGAAATAAAATTAAGTTTTATTAAAAAAAAACAATACGATAATAAAAGTGGCAGTAAAACACCATAAGACTATAAATACAGAAACTAATACAAACAAAAAACAAAACATACTTAATTTCAGTTGCAGCAATTTCCCCAAAATTAAAATCAATTAAGTACTATTATTTGTCCTTTATTTTAAATGGGGGTGAAGGCCAGGGAAAATAAATACGTTTTCAGTCTGTACTTATCAACTAATTAATTAACGGTAGAATAATTAATTACTAAAATAATCATTACCTGCAGTCCTGAGTTATTTATTTACACTTGTTGGCACGTCTAATAATCTTTAGTCCTGGCAAAAATATTTGTTTTTATACTAAATTCAGGTCGTGGATTACTAATTAGAAGTTTCTAAATGTGCCGATTAATTTTAAAAAGTGCAGTATACATTTTATTTTTTTTACTTATTTAATAGGGATTTCTTAGAGTTGTTAGTATTTGATTCCATCACATAAAAACCTAACAAAACGGGGATTATTTTGAGCTCAAGAGGAGAATTTAAAGTAGTTTTTTCCTGCCTGGTTTCGAGGGCGTGTACGTGGATTTGGTGCATAACCGATGAAACCGACGGTTTTCATGGTGCGCAGGATTTCTGGGTCGACCAGAGGAGCTCGCCTGTGGAGAGAAACATGTTTTAAGATGTTTTATCACGCAACACCATGACTAAAACCACCACTCTGACGTCTGCTTTATGCACAACGTTGCTAAATCTCAGCCATTTTTTCCCCAAATCTGTGTTGTTCCTCCTTTTTGTTGAGTATGTAAAATAGACAAAACCGTAAACAATGTCACTTGCAGCATAACAATAAAACTCAAGCATCAGTTCCACATTTACGTAATATTACAAAGCCAGGATCCAGTTTTTGTTTTGGTTCCTTTGTATGATTTCACAAACATGTAAAACTGAGACCGATTGTTACATTTTCGTCAATATTCAGCTGACCAATAAACAATAAAAAACCACGATCTACTTCTGATTTCTGCTAGTTCTTTCCCACTTCCCTTTGGTTTCTGTGGCACATTGCCCCAGGTTCACTGGTTCCTGTTGCACATCTTGAGAAAGAAGTGGTGAATGTTGAGTTTTAATCACACCAAAGTCTGAACTCCTTCCTAAAACATGATGGGAAACGTTACGTTTTAGTCGCACCATATTTTTCAGGAAGCATCTTCTTCCTTTGATCAGCATTTTTAACCTTTTAACTGTGTTTTTTCACGAACCAGGGTCTTTTTTAGGTGCCCTCCTCTATGCCCTTGTTTGTTCAACAAAAGGAATCAGGGACAAAGTTATTGTGACATGAATATCTATCTGAGAAAACATTTTTTGCAAAGAAGAATTGGTAAAAATGTCAGTCTCCAGTTGTTAGAGACGTACTGTAAAAGATCTCCAGCTGAGAAATGACTCAGAGGAGATGAATACTATGGAGTGATTTTATGATTTGTAAAAAGAAATTTTAAAACTATGTATGATTTTCCACAGTTAGATATTATTCTGTGTTTGTTTATCACATAAAACCCAAAGTACATTGAATTTTGTGGGTGTAATGTAACAAAATGTGAAAAAGGTCAAAAGGAGCCAAAACTTTTACAGTAAATAATAAACAAAATCACTTAGAAATCTTTTGTGCATTCTAATCGTAAGACATTCCTAATATAAATAATAAAAAATTCACAGCTTTAGATTAACAATGACTCAGAATATTTGCAACACTATTATGATCAACAGCTGAGAAATGATGCCACAAAATTTATTGGACAATTTAAAAAAGCAAGTTGCCACAGCTGCAACAGGCCATGTATGCTGTGCATCTGCAACCACAAATGCTATTCAATCACAGCAGCAATGCCACCAATGCAAAATTATGCAAACGCTCTGATGAGCCACTCACATCGGGATGATAAATGCTTGAAACTGAAGCTAAAACTGGATGCTCAAAGTAATTTGGTTATTGCTAATCAGTTTAATATTTCATTCCAGTATGGAGAGTTGAGTCTTAAATATATCTCAGTCTGACGCAGCAGAATATCATGATCTCAACACACATGTACTATTCATACTGGTAAAGAAAATGTGACACTTTTCCCATCTCACAGGCGAAATAATCTGCCACTGGAATTAGTACTTTTTATTAATATGGCTGAAAAGTTACTTTTAAGTTTTATTTCAAGCGTACTAAGATATTTGCTCTAGAAACTAGAACAAACATACTTGGTAAGATTTTATATTTTTGCAGTGAGACACACATTTCAGTGGATTTCATTTGCAAACCTTAAATCTCAGATCTTAGTGGAAATGCGACAGCAGCTGTTGCCTGTGATCAGATCTCACCTGGGACTTGGTGTAGACAGAGGAGTGGGCCAGTCTGACAGCAGCGGTTCGGTGCTGGTTAGTGGCATAGGGATGAGAGAAAGGGGCAGCAGGTCGTGATTCCAGTCCAGCTGAGGCAACGTGTCCACCAGACAGGGCAGAGGAAAGTCTGTTTCCCGGGAGTAGTCATTGAAGGAGACCTCTGGGACGTCAGACCACAGGTGCACACACCCACCCGAGTCCCCAAAGGCCAAGGCTTGTTTGCTCGATGAAACGTCGAAGCTCATGAGCAGCTGACCGACAGTGTTGACGTGGAAAATGTCCGCCACGTTGGCAAGACCAGTGGGCTCACAGAACTGGCACTGACCTGGAGAAAGAAACAGGAAGTGGACAGATTGAACACTCAAAAAGTTGAATGGATGTTTAAAAAGAAACTCTGCATTTGTACACTTCTGCCACAGTAAAATTCAAGAACTTCTCAAGAATTTTTAAGGTGAGTTTTCTAATTTTATTCTTTTAATCAAGCCTAAAATTATAAAATTGTGTAGTTTGAATATCAAGGACTTTTCAGGACTTTCTGCAGAAATCAAGCAAATTCCAAACATTGAAAACACCTAATTGGAATTCAAGCATTTTCAAGGATTTCAAGGACTATTACAAACCCTGGAAAATAGATGGAGGAGTTCAACAGCAGCTTCAGTTTGTGGGTGAAGTACCTGTCTGTGAGATGATGACCAGGCGGGACGTGTAGGTGGGGATGAAGCGCAGGAAGAGGGGATCCACGTGGACCTGCAGCGGAGTAACGGCTCGCATCATGCGGAGGTCGTAGACCATCAAGAAACGGTCGCACGCCAACCCGTTCAGGCCTCGGCTGGAGAAACCGCACGCAGCCAGGAGGTTCCCGTGAACGTCGAAGTCCGACAGGCTGCCGGAAAACGCGTCAAACTCATTCTCCGTTTTAAAGGTGCGAAGGTCGCGAAGGGTGACCTGTTGCAAGAGGTTTGCAAATGTGAGAAACAAAAATGGGCCAAACCATCTTTTTTAGGGCTGAAACGATCAAATTATTTAAATAATAGTCAACTAATTCAGTAATCGATTAATCATCATCTGGCATGTACAGAACAACACACTTAGAACAGAAATTAAGCCAAAACTGTAAAACATATATGTATATACATATATTTTACATTCAAAACAAAAAAAAACCCTTTTGTTTGTGTATATATTTTACCCATAATTCCTTAAGTGACACCATTTTAGCTTTGCCTGGTTCAAATTCTGCAACAAATTTCCCATTCAGCAACTTTTGATATCAAATTATTTATCAGTTAATCCAAAAAATAATCAACAGATCAGCCATGCACTGTACTGATGTTAAGTCAAATACAATACTTCCACATGTTAATGTTGGAAGTATATTTTTAGCTATTTTAGATTTTATCAGGGGTCTTTCACTAGAGTAATGCTGTTATTGCATTTTAGGCGATGAAACATTTATTTTCTTACTCAAAAATGAATTGAATGTTTTGTTTATTTGCATATTTTAATGTATTTTTAATACTGAATAAAAAGACTTAAATGAAAAATTTTCTGAATGTGTCAATTTACTTATCTGATTAATTGTTTAATCATCAGAATAATGATTAAACAGGATGCCCGTTTTAAAACAGGCATCCTGGAGGACTTCTCACCTTGCCGGATGTGTGGCCACAGAAGAAGAAACGACTCGTTTGACGCATGATTGCGACTCCAGGTATCTCAACTGTAAACTAATAAACACACAAACAGTAAAAAGTCAATTAAATGAGTTCAAACTTCTCTCATAGTCAATTATGAGTCCCATAAAAGGCTTCAACCTTTTGAGCTTCTTGAACTGTGTTCAGATCAACTTCCACAACGTAGTTCTGTAATCCCCCCATGAGCAGCGTGTTGTTATCCGTCATCAGGAGACTGTGCATATCAGCTCCTTCCTCCATCCTGAAAAACATGTCGGCTCATTTAAAAACTTCACTGCAACATGTTGTGTTACATCACCACATGGTGGCAAATTCAGCTGCAATCCTAATTACTTGGATGCAATATTTGAATTGAATTTCATAGTTTTACTTTGCATCACATTGTTCCTTAAATAAAGAAATAAACAATCATAATAAACAATCTATCAAATAAAATCCCAATAAAAAGCAGTGAAGTGTGTGGTTGGTGAATGGAAAAAGCAGGAAAAGCTCAAGCTGTTTGTAGTAAGTCTATTACTGTCAGCATAATAAACATTTATTGCATCACTTACGGGTAATCGAACATAACAAGGCCTCCTCTAGTGTAGCATTTGAGGTTGTTCTTAGAGAGGAACAACACCCCCGTCTCCAAGCTCTGAATGTGTCGGATGTCATCTGTGGCGTGGACTTGGAAAGAAGAATGGCGGCCCATTGTCGGCCCAAAGTACGACGTGACATGGCCCTATGGAGAGGACATTAGGGAAGACGATTAAACATAATAAAGGTAATAAAATTAAGCAGTAGGTACTTCAGGATCTCACTCTGTGGTTTCCCATCCAGAGCATCTCCTCTTGGAGATCAAAATGGGTTGCGGTGACTGGGATGCCAACTTCTGAGACCACGCTGTGGAGCTCAGAGAACACGCCCTCCATCAGGTGCACCGACTCGGGGACCGTCACAGCCAGCCCCTCCGGGTCCAGCTCCACGCCCTGCAGCAAGCTCGGGTTGAGGTGCGGGTCCAGGGTGGGCTCCAGCCCCGCCTCCAGAGTCCCATGAAGGCCTGCTGGGTACTCACCCATCCCAGGGTCCAGACCCTCAAAGTTCATCATGGGAGGAGCTACGGCAGCCTGCAAGGAGAATCAAAGCTTGATTTAAATACGTGGCACATTTGTCAACTCACAAATCAATCAACTAACAATTATTTTAATCTCCGATTAATCAATTAACCATAAGAATAATCAATTGGCACATTCCGCAGATTTTTTTTCTTCAATATTAAAAATACACTAAAAGATGCAAATAAACAAATTAATCAATCTCTTTTTAAATAATAAACATTTTATTGCCTAAAATGCAACAACATAGCATTCCTGAAGTGAAAAGTTGATCATTTGTAGCAAAAGATGCATCTGCAGCTAAATAACTCTAACATCAACATGTGAAAAGTGCAGTCATTTCTGCTCTCCTTAACATCGGTGCTGATTATTTTTTTCTAATTAACAATTGCATAGTAAAAGGTGCTTAATAGGAGTTTTTTTGTTTGTTTTTTTTTTTTTTACATAATTTGAACTGGGTGAAGCTAAAACCGCCACTTCAGGAGTTCTGGACAGAACACATTTACAGACAAATGTTTTTATATATTAAATGCAATATATAAGTATATTTTTGAACATTTTGTCTTACTGCTATGAGTATATGTTGTTTGACTTTGGCTTTAACCGCCCACAGCAAATAGACATTATGTATCAATCTAAACACAACAGAAAGTAAATGAAAGGATAAAAGGAAAACTAGAAAATTCCTGAAGAAATTTAACTGGGGCCTGCCAAAGTGTGCCCGTTGGTTGGAAACCAGCATTCTGATTCTAAAAATAATCATCAATGCTATGCTTAGCTAAATTGTAGTCAATAACCTGTGGAGAGGCAGAAGCATGTTTACTAAGCTGTACCTGTACCATTCAGTATGTTAAAATTAATGCATGAGCAAAAATGAGTCAAAATGCTAATATTAGAGTGAAGACTATCAGTAGGATGTGGGGCATCACTAGCATGTTGTCTGTCATTGACTTACTCCATTCAGTATACTAAACATCACTAATAAGTAAGAAAATTAGCTAATAGCTAACTTTAGGGAAAAGGCTAATGCTAATGCACTAGTGGGGGCAGTGAAATGCTAATGTTTGTGCTAATGTTAATGAACTATCCTGAGAAAAAAAACAATAAAAAAGCTAAATATTATTGCACCGCCCATGGCGGTGCACTGACGTGAGAGGAATATGCAGGCTTTTATTTTGAAACTTTCAGTAAGCTTCATTTTAATAACCACACTAATTCAATGTGTAACAGTGGTTTGTTTAAACCAGTCACAGAAAGGCCAAAAGAGCAATTACCTGATGTAAAAAATGTCAAGGCTTTTATTTTGAAACTTTCAGTAAGCTTCATTTTAAATGGCCACACTAATCCAATGTGTAACAGTAATGCCCAAAACAGCAAGTAGTTCTAACTGCCAGCTCAGCCCTCCTCTGTAATAACTGAGTGTTCCACCATGTTCTTGACAGAAAACCGTCAGCCCTAGAGAAATTTCGAAAACATTTTACGGGAGCAGGCATGCGTATCAATGTCATGACCGACTTTCATATCAATAGAACAATTTTTGCAGCCATGAGAGCAATTTCAAAATTACTTTGGGGTCAAAAATCCACTCCGTTTCTCACTCTGAGGGAGCGGTAGTTGGTGTCAGTTACACTCTGCGTTTCGGCAGTTGGAAATTTCGCTCGTTTTTCGCTTTTTACGTCGCTGTCATAACTCCGATCCCCAATAAAAAAATAATAACAATAATGCCGGCATCGAGCTGCACGTTTTGATACCACATTTGTGGGTGGGCACGCAGCGGTACGAGGCGCATTAACGGTGACTGAAGAATAATAAATAAAGAGACATTCTATTAGGTGTAGAACAATAGGTGCCTGCCATGCAATGCATGGAGGCAGTGACTGCTATGGCATGCCCCAATTATACCGTGTCGTAAAATATAGCTTTTGACAGTAGACATTATGTGATGTGCTTCAAACGTTCTGGAAAACCACTGAAATTTTTCTTTGCATTTATGTTAAAATAATAAAAGTCTCACAAGCCACAACTGTAGTGTTATCAGTAATAATAAGCCTGAGGAAAAGTCGTTTAATTAATAAAACTGCAAAATTAGCGGATGGCTAGCTAGGCTAAAATTAGCATCGGCTTGAACCCAGCTGCACATAGTAAGATTATTTACACCTAAACAACTTTACTATTAATATGCTTACGAAGAATCTTTAAAATAAAATCCATAAAATGCAAATATAAAGCCTTTACGAACCTTTTATTGAAACTTTTTGACATGTAGCTGCCCATGCTAACTGCTCACAACAACAACACTAATACGGAAACGTTTCCGGAGCAAACCGTGGTGCGTTCAAGAGCAGCAGAACTTCCAGGTGCATCCTGTTCCAGAACGGCAGGGAGATATTAACGGGATTACCGCCACCTACTGGACTGGAAGGGGACGTTAGGGAGGAAAGGAGGAAATACTACACTACTACCAATAATAATAATAATAATAATAATAATAATTATAATAATTATAATAATAATAATAATAATAATAATAATAATAATAATAATAATAATAATAATAATAATAATAGAGAGAAAGAAAAAAATTGGAGAGGAAAAAGAAAGAAACAAACAAACATTTTTAAAATAAATAATAAAATTAATACATTTGTTAATATTAAATGATCAAATCAATACTTATTTCTATTTTATTTCCTTACAACATAATTTTAAAAAGTGTAAAGAAAAATACATCAATCAATAAAATGATGAAAACTAATTCCAGAAAATTAACCGAAAGCTCCCTAAGACAAGTAGAAATTACAATATAAATGACTTCAAACTCTGATTAACATTTAGTTAATATCTATTGTATAAAAACTCCTCTTTTAGTTTGGTTTGAAAATATTTAATAGAGTTTGAAGACTGAAGAGTGGTGACCGATTAATCTCCTTTATACTTTTAACTCTGGATTGATCATCACAGTGCTCATTAAAAGTAACTTTTTTAATTTAATTTTTTCCCCTTTACAATTTTAGCTCTGAGTAGGCTGTGTGTAAGAGCTAAAATTATCACTGCCACAAAAGAAAACACACATCTGTGTATTTTTTTAATTTTTTTTTACAAGACGTACACAGGTCATTTCTGAGCAATCATTATGGTCATATCAGAAGGGTTTGTTTACTCAAAGCGAATAAAACCCCCAGGTGCCAGACAGGTGTTGGTAATATAGTGACCTTAAAACATCTTTGTGGAAAAGTAATATGATGAGGAAATTTAATCTCACAAAATCGATGGTGGTTCATGACGTAATTTACGGTTCTATGTCAGGACAGGGGTGAATAATGACGTCACAATGCCAAAAATGTTTTGTCTGGAAGATTCAAACAGCAACTTGTTGGAAATTATGAACTGATGTTATACTAATTTACATATTTATATTTCTCTTCCATGCTCTGTGTTATTAAATCCTGAAATATTAGTCAGATGAATTATGTCAGTTTTATTATTAGATTTATTTTGATTATTATTAGCCCACATTTCCGTCTCCATGGCAACGCTCTACCAGCGGCTCTACTTTTAACCCTCCCTGGAGGTCAGGACTATTATTAATCAAACAATGCTCCACTGATTGCTACACATGTTATCTATAGCTAAGTTTAGACACCTGTTTATTTGCTTATTGGTTTAGTTTTATTACACAAGCAAATAAAAAGTACAAGAGTAAATATTGTGTTATAAATAATTAAATCTAAAATGAGGCAAATCAGAGTAAAACCTCTGCAGAAAGGAGTTACTTTTTATTAGTAATATTATATTTGATATGAAAAAATTGTATCAAATAATTTTGATCTAAAAATATTTTGTTATTGAAAAATATTTTTGTTGCTTGTGGTTTAAATACAGACTACAGAGTGAATTAAAGGTCTAGATTTTCGTCCCTTTACAAAATGGACAAGAATTTAAAAATTTTCCCAGGAAAACAGTATATTCCAAGTGCTTTTAACTTTATTATATAATTCTTTGGTAATCTGACCTGAAAGAAGTTTGAAACCACTGAAACCTCTTTACCTGCTATAGGATTTCAAACAAACAAACAGATGACATAAGAGGTCTTCCCCCATGCAGAACAACACTTTTAGTCATCGCCAGTTGCTCAACTTGTCCACTTAATTAGTCAGACCTCATCATCACCAGTCATTATCATCACACACATGGGAAAAATGAAGGAAGTGTGATGTCTTTTGATTCCTTTCCTCATCATCCACTTTCTCAGCAGAAATAAAACAGCACGTTTTCTCTGGTAGAGAAGAGGGCAGAGCTGGAAAGTTTGTCTGTGGGATTATGATCCAAAAAGGTAACTAAAGATTATTCTCACTTCCTCCATCCAGACAGGATGAGATAATTACTCTTACTGATGAAGCTCATTAGTGAGATAGTTACATTTACTTCAGTAATTTTATTGGAAAAATTTACTTTTTCACTTTTACTTGAGTAAAGTTTCTGGATACTCGACCCACTGTGAGTAACTTCACCAAAGATTCAGCAAACACAGACTTACAGTTTCTGTTAAAGTTTCACTCATTTTTAGTTGAAAAGAAATGTTTCTTTTGTCTGATCGTGTTATTTTGTAGTTACGTTATTTACATGAATTATTTTCATTTTGATCTTTAAAATACCAAAATTCTTTATATTTTGGCCCGTTTAGTGATTAATTGATGTTTTTATCAGTTACTCAAAAACGTTTTTACCAAATACTTTTAGTTACTTTTTAGTTTTACTTGAGTAAAAATATGTTGAAGTAGCACTACAGACAGACGATAGATAGATAGATAGATAGATAGATAGATAGATAGATAGATAGATAGATAGATAGATAGATAGATAGATAGATAGATAGATAGATAGATAGATAGATAGATAGATAGATAGATAGATAGATAGATAGATAGATAGATAGATAGATAGATAGATAGATAGATAGATAGATAGATAGATAGATAGATAGATAGATAGATAGATAGATATATATTACAAGGTAAGTTTGAGGTTTTTGTTTCATGTATTTTAATTTTAATGACATTGATATTTGCTGCTTGTTTTTGAAATTGTTAAAAAGTAATCTTCTTCTTCTGTTGTAATTCAGTGGTTTTATTGACTCTGACACATCTTCAGTTTTAAAAAGTCGGGGGATTTTTATTTAATCTTTATTTGTAAATGAACCAGTTTTATTACTAACACAGCCGCTCAGCGTCCTTGTTCAAGTTACGTACCTCACCTGAAGTGAGGAAAATCCAGCTGTGGCCACACCTCCAGAGGTGTGTGGCCACACACTCAGATAAAAGGCATGAAATTCAAACACATTCATCAGACACCAAAACAAACAATTCACCTTCTACAAGGGGAACAACTAGAGAGATAACTTCAGCATGTCTTCCTGTCTCGCCTCGCTCGCTGGTCTTTTCGTGTTTCTAATCTCAACATCAGCAGCTCCTGCCCGGCATCACGACGCCTGCGCAGAAGTCCGGATGAGCTCCCAGGATCTTAATCAATATGCCAGAATCGCTTCAACAAAGGTCAGTACTACTTTAAATAAGTGTTCTTTAACTTTAAGTTAAGAAAAACGTTGTCTTTAATGTTTTTGAACATTTTCCCTTTGATTTTTGCATTTATTCCTAATAGTTGCACTATTTATTAATTGCGTGTCTCTTCTGCAGGCACGAAACGGCTCAACTGATTTTGCACGTTACTCCAACTCCATCGCCTGGCTTGAGTCGAATGACATGTGCGACCCTGCGAGCCTCAAGCAACACTCTACGGTAATTTAAACATTAATAATTAAGTATTTAAAAGGGGGAAAAAAACAGCAGTGATGGGAATTTTATTACATTAGATTGTAATATAGGACGCATTTTTGCGCTGTTCCTCTTCAGGCATGCGTTGAGAAGATCCTCGGAGTCCTGGCCAGCTACGCCTCTGCAGTGGAGAGGATTTCTGCATTTGAAAGCTGCTCTGAGTTCACCAGCACCGTGAATCCAGCGCTGAAGAAGCTGCACAGAGACATGGGGAAATGCGTGAGGTCGCTGGGAGGGAAGCTTGAGAAGGTAAGCTTCATCTACAACCTGTGATGCTGCGTGGGAAAAACACCCCCCAACACAACACGTATTTATATTCTGATTGCTTTGTGTTTCCAAAAGGAGCACCACGGGAAGAAAGCCGAGCATCAGCCTGTTGAGGGGCGCTGGAAAGAGGCGCTTGTGTGCCAGTACACCTTGGAGAGGCTGTTCTCCTTCTCCATCCTGACCGCCAGGGTGTTTGCTGCGGGTGATCCGGCTCAGCACTCAGAGGGATCCGCTCACAGATGCTCCTAAGCCTGAGCATGTCAGTGTTTGCAGCTGCTGATTGTATGATCACACAGATCAACGCGGTTTTCTGTCCCTGGTAATCAGACTAGAACAGTGTTTTCACTTCTGTTCCTGCATGATTGCATGGAAGATTGTATTTCCTATGGAATTGTTGTCTGATGTATTTATTCACATTATATTTATTTTATTTATTTGTTATCTATAAAATCCAATTTGGCTTGTTTTGGTGTCCATTTGGTGCGTTTTTATGACGAATAAAAAATTTTATAATGAAAAACAAAAATCTCTGTGGTTTTTTTGCATGATGTATCCTTTCTGAAGAAAAATATTAACTCACAAAGGAAATGTTTGAATTTACCTGGACTGTGGAACTCCCTTTTTTTTTAATAAAAATATTTAATGAATGAGTCTAAACAACATGCCAGCACAAGAAGGAAGCTGTGCTTTCCTAAAACATTCCTCCTACTCTTTGGAGATCCAGAACTTCCTGCATACTTCCTCCGACTCAGAGAGACATTATGCAATATTAAAACATTTGTAGTTCAAAGCCAGAGAAAAGGAAGGTGTCACGTTCAAAGGGGAAGAGGAAGTGTGAGCTCATTGTAGAACCACAAAACGCCTCAACAAGGAAGTATCTTCCCTGGGAGACTCATTAATTCATGCCACCCTCATATTCCAACCCACAGAAACTTAGGATGTTGAAAAAAAAAAAAAAAACTCCTACGTTTGCTGTTTCAGACAACAAACTCGTATTTTCTCCTTTGACTCACTGGAAGAAAATGACTTGATTGAGCCAGAATAACAAGACGAAGGGAGAAATTTCACAACTCCTATTTATGCTATATTCTGTTTACTATTGACTTTCACTTCAGTGATAATCAAAAACAAGATGTTATGGCACAAGGTTGAATTTAACCTGGATTTGTTTCGAATATGCTGCCATTAAACGCTTCTTAACACAGTTTTCCGGTACAGAATCCACATTTGTCCACTTGTTTTTCATATGAATCAGATCAAACCCAGAGGTCTTCAACATGGGGGGCGCGATCCATAAGAGGGCCAAGGAGGTACTGCAGAAGGGTCCGAATAATCTCTTTAAATCCACACGGCATTGAGATAAAACAATCTAATTGTCTTCATTTAAAAGAAATGTGAAAAAGTTAATGAAACAATATGGCATTGTTGTTTATTTTATGTCTGCAATAGTTTTCTGAGCTAAGCAGCTAATTTTTTTATAAGTTTATATTTCTCTCTGCTCCTTTTCATTCATGATTTATTTTCGTTGTTACATAAACTATTCATATTTATGACAGTGAATGAAATAAAAATAAAACGAAGAACAAATTGATAAAAATAGAGGAATAAAATAATATATTTAAGTCATAAATCCACCCATTCAGGCAGCAGAAATCTGTTCATTTTATCAAAATGAGTTATGTTGCATAACAGAGTTAGTTCATGGCAGTGATGTGGAATACAAAATAAAGAAATAAATAATGAATAAAGAAATAAGTGTATTATTTGTTTATGTATACTTGTGTACAGCTCTGGAAAATAATTAAGAGACAATTTAAAATGATCAGTTTCTCTAATTTTACTTTTTATAAATTTATGTTTGAGTAAAATTAACATTGTTCTTTTATTCTATGAACTACTGACAATATGTCTCCGAAGTTACAAGCAAACATTTAGTATTTATTTTCCAAAAATGAGAAATGGACAAAATAACGAAAAAGATGCAGAGCTTTCACACCTCAAATAAAGCAAAGAAAACAAGTTCATGTTCATTTAGAAACAACAAAACTGATGTTTTAACTCAGAGATCAGTATTTGGTGGAATAACAGGAGGTTTTCAGTCGGGTTCAGTGCTGTGGGCTCTTAGTTTTTACCAGAGCTGAATATATATTATATATTACTAAGCTGCATATTTCCATAAGTAGTGTCTTTTTAATTTATTTCCTGAAAGTTGCACTGATGGGATTGTCTTGTTTTCTTATTAACTGTATTGTTTTTGTTTTTTGTTATCTGAATGTTTGTGTTTCCAACATGGAGACCTGTTAACCTTCCTATAATCTTTGGGACAGACCATAAAGTTTATTTATCTCTGTTTGTTGAACTTCATTGGTGTTTCAGTATTTTCCATTGACTTGAGGCTTTGCAGCTCTGAGGTTGTTCTTCATCATCTTCCAACTTCCTGTTATCTGAAGACGACGGTTTGGGTTTCACTGTCAAACACACATAAACACACATCCTGTTTATTTGGAAAAGTTAAAGGAGGTTAAAATTAGGCTTCTGGGATGGATTCAACCTCAACCAAACCAAAAAACCCCAAACAAATTTAATTGAACTCCACCAGGTTAGTCAATTAGAGCGGTCAAAGTATCAAACTGAAGTAAACCTGGTGGACGGAGGTGAAAACAGGATGTGGTGTCGTTTGCTTGGGGACATTTATGCAAATGCAGAACTGTAAAAAAGTATTGCTCCTCTGATTCAGATCATCAGACACATTTTAATATCAGACAGACGTAACCTCTGTAAATACAAAGAGTTATTTCTGAACCATGATTTATTTAATTTAATGGAAAATAGCTGCACAAATCAACGAGTTCCAGTGTGGAAATGACATTGCTAAGAAAATCCGACTGGTTTTATCACTTTTGGCAGAAACAAGCAGCCTCCTTCCAAACAAAGTGGGGCATTTTAAACTGATTATCTTTGAATCAGAAATTACAAGTCTAAAATTGTCCTTTTAGTTCTGATCTGAGTCCTTTGGACATTATTTTGTGTGTCTGCCAGTCTAATCAGGGCAGGAAAACAAATCCTTTTTACGACGTCACAGAGAAACGCCGGCAGTCATCGTCACTGACAAGAAAAAGCCCGATGTACTGGAAGCAGCAACGTTTTATTTCAATATTTAATTCCTGCACTGACTGAGCAAACATTAGTGTCACAAAAGCTTATTTAACAGGCATAAAGTGCAGGTGTCTGTAATAAACTAATTTTATGTGCATCTTGTGGACGGGTGATATAATTAGAGAGTCAGGAGTTATAATGTCATTTTTGTCTACGCCAATTTAAACAGTGACAAACTGGAAATTTGAATATGATGTTACCAAATTAAAGTTATATCTTCCCTCACTCATGCTGCCTTCGAAAATAAATGTTTGTTTTTTTAATAACAATAAAATCCGTGCCATAAAATACACTTTGCATATAAACTGTACAAGTTGAACCAACTGAAATGCAGGTTTTGCAAATCGATGAAGACGATTGGACCAAAAGTTCAGTAAACTGCTGCAAGAAGCTTATGGAGAAAGTTTGTCTGATTTAAAGGGGACATATGGTGCAAAATCCACATTGTGCCATATGTCCAATGTATTTTGTGCTTCCATTTGGGTTTCTAGTGTTTCTAAAAAAGCCCAAACGCGTTAAAAAAAAAAAAAAACACACGTCCAGCTGTTTTTTGACAATAAACCAATGTTTATTGTCAAAAAACATTGAGCCGTTTCAAAAACCTTCTTATTAAGCCAGGACAAACACAGTGTGGTTACCTAGAAACCTGAATGAAGCCCATCCTTGCTACCTAGCAACCCAAAGATCTGCAGCACATTTGGTCAACTGATTTTACCGCTTTTTGCACTGTATAATGGTCCAAGCACTTAAAAAAAAACACCCACCCTGACGTTTTTGGCAATAAGGTAATGTTTTTTTTGTGTCATAAAAATGGGCCGTTTCAAAAGCCTCCACAGTGTAACGTCACCAATCAGCAGGCGATGCCTGTTACCTAGTAACCCAAGTGGAGCTGCAAGCAACCCAAGTGGAGCTGCAGCACATTTGGTCAACTGGTTTTACTGCTGTATGTGCTGTACAATGGCTGCTGGAAAAGACAAACATTTTGTTGTTGACTTACCATCTAGAGACCACTTGCTGCATTCTTGTTGGTTGTGCAGGAGGCTGCACTTATGCTTTTCAAAGATGTACGGTTGTATAGTTGAGCATCTGTTTGCAGCCATTTTCACCTAGTGTTGGGGGTGGGGAGAGGACGTGGCCAGCAGTGTATTATTTGGATTTAAAGTGACAAGACGCCATAAAACAGCAGATTCTGAAAGGAGCTCACAATAGGCAGAACTGAGCAGAGTGAAGTCTCATCATCTAAGGATGATTTTGCAAAAATTTGATGAATATGTTTTGTAAAACTGTTCAAGGAAGCATAATAGGTCACCTTCATGGAAAGACAGTGAAGAGAAAAGGTTAACATTTATGAATGTGGAAGTGATCAACTTGAGGAATTAATGAAGCCGAAATTGCTTTAATAGCAGCGTTTTTCTCATCCGCCTCTCCTCTTCCTCTTGACCATACTCCAGTGTTTCCATTGGGTTGACGTCACCACGTTCAAGCGCTGATAAAAAACAGGTATTGGCACCTTTGGTGGAGTGGGCAGGTGCCAAGTCCTGCTGATAAATGAAGTCAGCGTCTCCATAAAGCTTGTCAGCAGAATGAAGCATGAACTTCATGGTCACTGTGGAAACTTCAATCTTGACCTCATCAACATGGACGGTGTGTTTCTCCAGAGTCTGGGACGTTAATATTCAAACAAGAAGATTTTGGACCACTGAGCAACATTGCAGGTATTTCAATTTAATTGATCTGATTAGGACAGTTCACATTTATCAATATTACCACAACTCATGGCAGTGTAAATATGCACAAATTAGCACAATAGCTAAATGTCATCCTTTGTTCTAAGACAAGCAAGGACAAAAAACAAAACACCTCACTATAAAATTCACAGGAGAGAACACAGTACACATAGTTCTAATAAAAGAATTAAAAACATCAACAAAAGAACATTTACACAAGAAAAAACTAATTAACAGACAGAAATAAGCATAGGAAGACATAAATGGTTACAAAACTGCTTCTCTTTCAACCAGTGCTAGAGTTTCATTTTTATAAATTATAACTGGTGGTGTTTTCTTGATAACTTTGATTTGTATTTTAATTGTACAAACTAAGCTAGCCAGGGTTTGTGTATTAGCAGATAGTTAGCGTCTGGGTGCAACTCAAACATTTTCCTGACAGAAAAGTCAGGGGAGAAAAAAAACTACATAGAATACATGATATTAACAAAATTTAAGACTTAAGTTAAACGTACTTAAGCTCAACTTACATTTTTAAATATAAATTTAAGCCATTTTAAGGATGTCGACACCTTTTTGTGTATATTTATCTTTTACAACACTTGTTCCTTCCACTCAATTTTTTATTAATCTGCACTTTGTGACCAGCCAGGTTCTTTTGCAAAGACCCACTAGTGCTTCCTATTCTGGAGGAGGATGGTAACGACTACGTATATTTCTGAGTAATATTTCTGAATTAATTTAGTTTTTTTATTGGGTTTGCATCACTTGTCTAGTCCAGAAATAAAAAAAAGCTGCAGTAAAACAGCTTTGGAGGCCTAAACAACCTCGAAATAAACAGAAACACGTGGTTGAAATATATTTCTCTATGCATATGTGAGATATGTTTCCCTTTCTGGATGTATTTGCTGAAATAGGTTAACTTTTTAAGATTTTCCTGCCTGGAAGAACTCTAATGCAGAAAAAAAGCCACTCACAAATCTCAAAAGCAACTGCTTTTATCACCAAATCAATTATTTTGACATTGATCCTTGGTGCAAAGTTTCTGATTTACATACATTTCTAAGTATCTTTTAGCAGTTTTAAGTTACAATAAAGTTTCTTAAATATGGAGGCTGGGGAGTTCCCAGTGAGGACAGACCAAGGCCAAAAATGTGACATTGTTTTGCAGAATGTGACAAATGTTTATCCTACTGTAATGACAACAGCAAACTACAGTTACTAAACACTGTCTGTCTCCAAAAAGTACACTGCATCATGCCAGGAGGAAGTCTTATTTTAATTCTGCACAGAATTGCAGCTGGGTTCAAAGAAACAGAAGCTTGGTTTGCATGAGCTCATCACACAGAAACATGTTTTCTGGTCAGATGAGGACAGTTTTATTTGTGCTGAGAGAAAAGAAGGAAGTCGGGTTCTGTCAAAGATAAAATACGGTCATCAAGGCTGTTTTCATCAAAAGGTGCAACAGAGGTTATGCTAGTCCTCATGCTGCAAACTGCTGATCATGTTTGAATAGAACAAGAATGAATGGATGAATATTTGAAATGTGAAGAACTGAAATGGATCAAACCAGAGCTTATTTTGCACAATGAAGTTTCACAGACATAGAGAAACGTCCTGAGTGTAATCCAGACGTTTCTCCAGATGAGAAATCTGCAAATACACTGCAAAAACACAAAATATTGCCAAGTATTTTTGGTCTACTTTCTAGTGCAGATATCATAGTACGCTTGAAATAAGATGTAACTGACCAGTAACTTTTCAGCAAGATTTAGGAGCTTGCTTGTTTTTAGTCAATAATTCCTTAATATTGATTAAAAAAGTGCTAGTTCCACTGACAGATTAGTTCACGTATAACATGGAAAAATGTCTTGTTATAAATTAAATAATCTGCTAACAGAACCAGTATTTATTTAATCAATATCAAGGAATTACTGACTTAAAACAAGCTCCTATATCTTGCTGAAAAGTTATTTCTAAATTATTTATGTCTTATTTCAATTGTAGCAAGATATCTGCACTAAAAGAAAAGATAAAACATTTGGTAAGATTCTGTGTTTTTCCAGTGAATAAATGTGACATAAGAACTGCAAAGATCATTGATTTCAAGAAACCAAATTTGAATGAACAAATCCTGTGTCTCCCTGAAAAAACAAAAATTATTCTTATATATGACATATTCAGTTTTAAAATAACTTTTTAATGTTGTCAGCATGTTTTTTTCTGACTGGAAGATTCAGTGTTTTTGCAGTGTAGTCTTAGTTTCTAAATCCAATCAGGTTGAATTAAAATGTATATGTACATTTACAAGTTGCTGGGGTTTCCAACTTGCATGAAAATACTATTTCTATACATGGATATTCAAAACTTACATCTGTGCATTGTATGTATATGTCTGCAAAGAAACAAACAGCCACACACACACAAACACACACACCTCAGAGTAATTTGGAGAGACCGTGGGAGGAAGCTGGGGTACTCAGAGACAACAGGGAGAACATTGACGTTCTTACTGCAAAGCTCCTGCGCAGCTTTTATAAAAAATAAAAAATGTGTTCATCCAATGCATTAAAGTTCATAAAGTGCTATTTGAAAGGAAAATAAGATGCATCAGTTTATTTAATAAAACCCCGGTCTGTAACGGCAGATGGCAGCTCACAGAGTTAGGGGTTATATCAATAACAGCTTTTGTTAAATTGAATAAATATAAAAATGCAAGAGTCAGCAAGCCTGTGTTTCTGGAGTTCCTGCAGATGTAAGCAAGAGATCACAACAATTAGTTCCCACATTACATTATTTGATCACTCATGACACTTCCTTATTAACTTATATGTTTTATTATTATGCTCTACTGGGAAACAATTTCATTACTGCTCGTAAAAGTTTGTATTTTTTTCCTTCCTTTTTAAGTGGATTCATTCCTTTCCACAATCCCCATATGCAGGAGGAATAGCTGCAAAATCAATGACTGGAGATAGAAACTACATTTATATTTAGGATTACGTTGAACTGTGTGTCAATAAATTATAAGGTTGGAGTGGATTGGAAATCGGAAATGAACTGGCTGAGTTTTTCTTTTAAATTGCATTCAGACAATGGTTTCTGTATTAATAAGCTGCATCAAATTAAATAATTGTAAAAATGCAGGAGTCAGCAGCGCTGTAAACAACTGATCATTGCAGTTAGTTCCTACATTACATCATTTGTTTTACATGTTACGAGAAATTATTTCCTCATTGTGTCAGTAATTGTATGTTTTCTTCTTTGTTTCAAGTAGATTCTTCCTTTGCCGAGAAAGAAACGCTGTTCCTTTGTTATTGCCTTCTTTGTTGTCTTTGTTTCATTTTGTGGAATGAAGCCCACATTGTTGTTTTCTATGTTTCCTATGTTGTTCTATTTCTGCTTTCATAAAATCGAAGGGGAAATCAGCTGTTGTATGATATCACCAGGTGAAATAGTCTTCTCAGCATTATTCTGGCATTGCATGAAACTTTATTGTTTACTGAAGGCTGAGTTCATGCTTTATTGTGTTCCTGTTAGTGAAAAACAGATCTACAGTTTTCAGGATGCAGAAATACAACAATTACAGTCTTCACATTTTCATTTCTTTCTGATTATTTGTACAGAGTTTTATATTAAGGAGCTTTGCTGCAGTTAGGGGTAGGACTGCTGCTTAAATTCTGACTGAAAAAGGTTTTGTTTTATTGTCACATCAGCACTTTTTTTAGGAAATGCAAAACAATTTTTTTTCACGTCTGCTATCTCTTGCAACCGTCCTTTGATTACTCAACTCAACAAGTGTTTACATTCGTACAGTTTTTCTGATTTCAAATAACATCCTGGTTGTTTGTAGAGCTTTTTCCACTTCTCGTAAATAGTATGTTGTTGTTTTTTATGCACAAATAAACATGCACATGTTGTGCATCATTTTAAATTATCATAGTTGTACGTTTCTTTGAATTGTGATGTGTTATTTTTAATAACTGCACACTTTTTCTTGAAATTACTGTGCAGTAAAATATCATTACTTCCATTTAGGTCTGATAACAAATTTAGTTCCAGAAGTTATTTCAATAAACAATAATAATGTTGTTTTAAGAGTATTGGCATAATAATGCAAGTACACCGTCTCAAAGATCTATAAACTTCAATTTCTCACAAACATTTAACACTGGAACTGGAAGACATTTTAAATATCCAAAAATAAATAATCAGGACAACCAAAAGAACAAATAAAATGGATACTAAAGTCTATGTAAATACAACTGCAATTTAAAGAAAGGGGTAGTTTCCATCCCGTATTTGCTAGAAAGAGAAACAAAAAAACAATTAATCAAATGGAAATTATCAAGCTCATTTTAATTTATTCTGAGATTAATAAATTTATTACTTATTATGACAGGCTTCTTCTATTTTTTTATATTTTTATTTTTGTGTAAATGCTCTGGCTTGCTTGTCAATTGAACTTTCCTGCTGAGGGACAATAAAATACATTTCTACTTCTTTTTATTCTTTTGAGAACTGGACTTCGGGACCCTGCATTAAATCCAAATAAAATCCAATGTATATGTAATTTTAATGTGACAAATATCTTAAGGACATAAATTTCACAATATAATGAAAACGGTTATTTGTGACATTGCACTGTTGTATTTTGATTTAATCGCCTTAAAGAGCTTAGAAGTATGTTTTACTGTTAAATGCAATGGGAGACCGTAATAAACTAGCTTACTTATACAATTATTATGTATTTTATATATTTAGAGTTAGAATACGAACACAAAATGTGTTCAGATTTTGAGGTCCCTGAAAGCAGCACCACGCACAAACGCCTTGTGTGTCTTTGGGAATTTACGATGAAGTAAAAGTATTTTTTGCTCCCACTCGGAAATATGTCCTGGATTAGTTACATCAGTTGTAACGATGTATTTCTACATTCTTCACCTGCTGATCGGACGCCTTTCAGGAACTGTGCAGGCTGGACAGTGCAGCACTTCTCACCGCTGCAGCCAGAGGATCCAGTCCCGACCAGACGAGGGCGGGGTTAATGAAGAAGAAGAAGAAGAAAAAAAAAAAATAGAAGTTTCCTGGTGACCTACGACAACACAGGAAGGTAAAGTTAGCTTAGCTTCGGTCTAAAGTAACGTTTTAACCTTCCAAATGCAGCCCGGATTATTAGAATAACTCATAGCGTAACCTTACTCAGAGTGAATATAAAGTAGGCCGCAGCTGTTTACGCTTAACATAAGTTTGATGAAACAGCTGGAAAAACCTGTGGATGTTAGCTGACGAATGTTGTATCCGTTTATGTCATAACGGTTCAAAGTTTAAAAAGTACAGCTACGGTTTGAATAGTTAAGAAATTATAATAATTGAAAGTACGGATTCATTTACAGTGGTTTGTACCTGCCTGGTTAGTGGTTAGCGGATGAAAACTGCGGCTAAGTATGTTAGCTTTGGTTATTTGGAGGCGCGTGTTTTTAGCACCGAGAACAATTTAACCGGGCGGGGTCGTACCCGCTGTAAAAAAAACACACACCCTAAAACTAATATTTTACATACATTTATTGGCTTTTCAGAATGTTTAACACAGATTCCATTGATAACATTTTATTTTATCAGTTCACGTCAAAAAGAAACCCGTCACATTTGTGTTTTATTACACATGACAAATATTTAAATAATGGATTCATCACATTTAAACGTTTCAGGCCTATTCTGATGAGGGGAAGACAATAAATGGACTCAATTAGATTGCATAGGACTGAATGATTTGCAACGTGCAAATGGCTTTTGTAAGAATAAACAAAAATGTAAATAAAAGTAACCCAATCTGAACTGAAATGAACAAGTTTTCTGCATATTTGCTAGGTTGTTGCAAAATCCTAATTGTTTATTATAAAATTAATGTTCTGTACTGTAACTAAGAGATTTCTTTTGGTAACTAAGAAATCTCTTAGTTACAGAACAGAACATTAATTTTATTTTTTTTAAGCTTGATACCTTAAAGAATTTGAAAAAGTTATAAAAAACATATCCTATGGCCAATTCCACTTCGCTTGATGACTAGACTGACTGCAGAGAGACAAATCTAAAGCACTACGACATGTTTTTTAAATTTTATTTTGTTTCCATTGTAGATGAATGTTGGCGTAGCTCACAGTGAGGTGAACCCCAACACGCGGGTGATGAACAGCAGGGGAATATGGCTCACCTATCTGTTACTGACGGTGGTTCTGCACATTGTTCTGCTCAGCATTCCTTTCTTCTCGGTGCCGCTCGTCTGGACGCTCACCAACGTCATCCACAACCTGGTCAGTCTGACACCTGAACACAGGATAGAAATTATTTGATCTGTTGATAGATTATTGTGTGAAAATCATTGTTCCCTTCCTTACTTCAGCTTCTTTCACAACATGCTATTGCTATGCTGAACTTTTTACATTTTGTCGTGTTACAACCACAAACTTCAATGTGTTTTTTGGGGGGTTTGTAGAAGAAAGCTTCTGGGTTTTCAAAATCCTTTACAAATAAAATCTGAAAAGTGTGGTGTGCATTTGTATTTAGTTTGTGTCAGTCAATACTTTGAAGAATCAGCTAATTTTACAGTTTTACCTGCAAGTTTTGATGGCATATTTTGTGTAAATACAAGTGAACTCTTGCTACTAGGTTTGGTTTTTTTTTCTTTCTATTTTTTATTTGTCCAGATGTTGATATTTATGCAACAGTTTCTTCCAGTTAGCTTCTATTTTGTTGCATGACAAAAAATGAAACTGAATAATTTTTCTAGGCATAGCTTATATTTACCGTAGATCTTGACGGATTTGTTTACGTTTATATTTTCTCGGTTGCCTTTTGTTTTTCCAGCCAGCCTTTATTTCAGGTGTTTCCCTCTCGCTTCTGTTATTTCACACTCATTCAGACCACATGCCAGCACGTGGCGGTGAACCAGCAACCCCCCTCGCTGCTACAAACACGAATACAAATAAATATTGTCACATGATTCGAGTAACAACTGCTGAAAAGTTTTTTTGGAATTTGGCCCTTCATGTTTTTTCCCCAAAAACGGTCTATGGAGCAACTTCCCTGTAATAACTTTAAATTTAAATGAAAGAATTAACACGAGAAATGTTTTATTTGAGTCTTTTGTAAAGTTTTCTGTAAATTTTCTGGCTTTTAGAAGTTGCTTGTAGATGCTCAAGGACAGTTTATGCACATTTAATGAATATTAAAGTATGTTGGTTTAAGCACAGCAAGTACTTTGAGTGTACTTGCATTAATTTTTTAATTATTATTATTATTTTACTAGTTGAAAAAGGTCTCAAGACAATATTATTGTTTATTACAATAATTTCTGGGACAATTTATGGTCCAGCAAAATGTTGTCTTGAGGTATTTTATTTAAAAATCAGTTTAATCAGACAGATTTCCAGTAGGAAATGTATCATACACATTTTTTTATTATAAAAAATTCCGGCATTGTCGTCTCGCTAAATTTCAATCAGTGTTAATAACAAACAAAAACTGACAGCATTATTGGAAAAGTTATTTTTACTTTTTTCTCCGAAGGCATCAATAAATAAATATCAGTAAGTTTTTAAAAAAGTAATTAAATGCAGTTACTGTGTGCAGCTTAGTGATATAAATCACATCTTATATCAAATGGGAATTTTTTTCAGGAAACATATTTATGGTGTTATGAAAAAAAAAGTTTAAAAAAAGTTTTTTTTTAAAAATCATACTTTATATTGTAATCACTATAATTTCAAATCAGTTACATATATTTCAGTTTGGTGCTAGTTACCAAACAATGTAGTCAAATTGAGACTATTATTCAAATTAATTAAAAAGTTTTGGTGACTTGTCATGACGTGTCATTCGGTAAATAATGACACTATTAATGCAGAGTTGACTCTTTTAATGGACTTTTAATGCTAATTTTAATAAAACTTTGCATTAAAATGGTAATTATTGACCAAATAATGGACTTTTAATGCAACTTTTAGTGCAACTCTGCATTAATAGTGAGTGACACTTCATGACAACAGTTGTAAACATTCATAAAGACTCCTTCATGTTTCTGACTGTTATGTCATGTCAGTCTTATGCAAACCCCTTTAAATTAAGTGCAGCTAAAGTTTTTCTCAAAGGAAACAGCAGATTGCATTGAGTTATTCACATGTAGAGATGGTGGACAGTCGATTGCATTTGCAGCATGTTTAAAGTTTTGGCTCCTGATTGAGTTAGGCTCTCCAAATGTACAGAAACTCTCAGGCTAATAACATTGAAATTCCTCAGCTTTTCAACGTTTAATTAAACGAATACAGTTTTCTTCCCCCTTTGGAGTCAAACTGAGCTTCTGTTTCGAAATAAATGTGTTTGTGATGGGTGACAGACGGCTCCTGTGCTCCTTTCTCCAGGCGATGTACCTGTTCCTGCACACAGTGAAGGGCACTCCCTTCGAAACTCCAGACCAGGGCAAAGCACGTCTGCTCACGCACTGGGAACAGATGGACTACGGCGTCCAATTCACTTCTTCACGCAAGTTTCTCACCATCTCACCAATTGTTCTGTGAGTATCTCTTACCGGTAAAATGCAAAAATTTGTTTTTTGTGCCAGACACAATTTCACTTTCATTTTGACGACCCAATCAAATCCGTCGGTTATTTTATTAATTGTTTCCTTGAATGGACGTATCCCAACAAAGGGCTGCCAGTGTGCTAACTGATGGGGATGTTGAGATTAAATTAAACTTGGGAAAATTCTGAAATTCTGGGAACAATTTTGGGGGAAAACCAGAAGGGGAAAGCAGGGCCCTAAAGAAGCTTGGACAGTAGATGAGTAACAGAAAAAAACAGCAGAGAGAGGATTTTACCAACATTAAAATTAGGGCTGCAGCCAGCAATAACTTTAGTAATCGATTATTCTGGTGTTTAATCAGGTACAAAATTGGCAGATTTGGCAGAGTTTTCATTTAACTACCTAACCCTTTTTGTACAATATTAAAATAAAATATTTTAATATTCAGTTCCTTTTTTAAATGGGAAAATAAACATTTTATTGCCTAAAATGCAATAACAGAATATCTGAAAATTTGTAGCAACAGCTAAAAAAAACTCCTCAAACATCAACATGTTACCTCAATACAGTTTAGTGCTAATTTGTTGATTAATTTTTGAAATTACTGATTTTTTTTTACCAAGTGAACTTAAAACTATTCCAGTTTTGGGTAGAACATATTTACAGACACATTTTTTTAAATCTTAAATGCAAAATGTTTATATTTTTAGAAACTTTTGCCTCATTTATTCATTTAAGTATATTGTTTTTTTCAGCAAATACTCCAGTTAATGCTTAATTGATTACTAAATCAGTTGGCGATTATTTCAATAATTCATTAATCACGATTAATCTGATTAATCGTTTCATTAATCCACAGCCTTTGCGTAATACTTTACAGATTCAAGTCTTTCAAGAAGTACTTCTAACATCAACATGATCTGTGTTTCGGATTCATCGATTTAATAATTAGACTTTTATTAGATTTTTATTTTCACAGTTTTTTTTATTATCTGCTCGGAGTTTGTCGTTCTTTCAGCAAATTACCTTTTTTGAGTCTCTATACACCGGTTAATGATTAATCGATGAATAAATTAGTTGACGATCATTACAATAATTGATATAGGCTGATAGTTATCATGCATCGGTAATCTAAACCAGGGTGAGCAAGTCTCGTTCCACAGCCAGTATGCTGCATGTTTTCAGTCACACAGCAGGTCTTGATTTGCTGAAATCTGTATATTTTAGTGGTTCATACTAATTAAACTCGACCGCAGTCAGACTTCTGTGTGAACGGTTTACAACCCCAAAGTGACCCACATGCACAGGGGAAGAACGTCACACAGCGGCGCACAGTTTACGGAAGTAGTAATGGATGCTGCCATTTTCGGATCAGTTTTAAAGGGAACCAACAGCATCGTCACAACATCATAACAAAGCCAGGAGAGCTCATGAAAAGAAAGCACAACTTATAGTAACGGCCTTTAGTATTGATTGCAGCTTCTGTAGAGGAATTAGTTTGAGTGTGCAGTTAGTTGGGATTGTGATGCACTTCATGTAGCTATAGAAATACGATTACAGATTATGACTTTAAGTTAGTCCACTTGGCCTGTCAGGAACAAATTTTACTGGGCGATGAATTGACCCAGAAATTTTTGCAATAAACAATAATGTGGTTTTGAAACAATTTTCAAGTAATATATTGATAATGGCATAATAATGGAAGCTCTCAAAGACCAATAAACTGGAACTGGAAGGAATTTTAAATCTCCAAAATAAAACACAACAAGCAAAAAATGGAAATAAAAACCACAAACCAAAACCACAAGTAAAATTGATTATCTGTAAAAAAAATATTAATGATCAAAATGGGAATTATAGAGCTTATTTTAATTGATCATGTGTTTAGTTAATTGCTTACAGGGTTTCCCCAAGAAAACCTGCTAAGCCGGGTGCTCAGGGCGCTACGGCAGTCATCCAGCCACCCGCCGTGTTTTTGAGTTAAACAATGTTTAAAGTTGACAGGACATTTTAAAATATAATTTGATAGTTATGCATTTTTGGAAGACTGGAAGAATAACACCTAAACACAAACTATAAAGTCTTTAAAAAAGGCAATCATTAAAAAAAACAACTAATAAATAAACAAAGTTAAGTCTGGTGGCCCGCCAGGCTTACAGTGAGGGAAACTCTGGCTTATTGCGGCAAAACCGCGAGAGGTGTAACTGTTTTACTGTTCTCTTATTTAAAAGAGAACATATTTTACTCATACTGAGATAAATGTAGTTATAACAAGTATTTTAATCGCGTTTAACGAGACGTAAAACTTTCTCAATTAAAGTTTGTTGTTTAATTGAGAAAGTTTTCTCATTTGAATGAGAAACGGCACCTGAATTTATATCAAATCTCTGGCAGTGAAACGCTTCCGTAATCCGTGACAAAAATATAAAAATGCATTTCCTTTTCCTTTTTCTTCTTTTCCTCTTATTAATTCATTTGTATATCCTCCTCTTTTATGTTTTTCTAAAAAAGCAACCTGCTGTTTTTAACCTTAAATTCTGTGCATTTTGTGAGGAACAGGCAGCAGATGACCGATCAAACACACTTGGTTGCATCGAATGTACAAGAAAAAAAGTGTAATTTAAAGTGGATTCATGAAGTCACCAGACACACAGGGGAATGCACCTTGTAACGCATCAGGTGTTGGTGTAATGTTCCCAGTTTGGGTCAGCCATCACATGTGGGCAGCTGTCGGTTTGTGTTCACACCTGGCTTTGACATTCTCCCCCACACGTGTGCTGAGTTACCTGCTCGATGCAAATCAGCCGACTCTACGTCACAGCCAGCCAGCCGCTGGGCGCAAACAGGATGTCATCAAGACTTTGACTGTCGCTGTAGCATCAGCAGAACATTCAGCAGGCTCTTCAAAGCATGCATGTAAAACTGTGTAGGTCTCTGAGTATCAGGGGAGACAATAACGGTTTTATTTCTTAAAGCAATGATGATACAGATGTCTGTCGCAATAAATCAATGTGACAAAGTTAATTAAAACAAATGCTAAATTTTCATTTGAATGATTTATTGCTTTTTTCTTTTCTCTATTTCTATCAAAACTGAATGACAAAACTCTCCAGTCTGGTGTTTTGGACTCAACTATCCTTTTTTTTTTAAGGTCAATTGCGTTTACAGACTTCATAATTTATTTGATTTGTTGTTTCTGTTGTTTTGTTTGTTTTGGATATTTAAATTATCTTCCAAATGTTTCTTAGAAATTAAAAGCCTCTTGGTCTTTGAGAATGTCTTCTTGCAAATTGATCTCAAAACAAAAATATAGTAATTTATCGTAATAACTGAGACAATTTATCGTCCAGCAAAATTTATCATGAAAGAATAACTGGACTTCTTTTTGGAAATTAAATTAAGCTGCTGATTTTAAATAAGACTGATTGAGATCAGGATTTTTTTTTTATTTTTTAGATTTTTATTCTAATCCCAGCTTCCTGACATGCAAACGTATTCACCTCTCTGTTTCCTTTAGGTTCGAACCACAAACTTCATCCTTTACTAACATCATTTTATAAAGAAGCACCTAAAGACATTGTTATACAAACAGGCTTTTTATTAACCTTTTATGTCAGTTTTTATATTCTTGATTGTTTGTCTTTTTTAAGCATTTTGTCATTTTGTCTGTGATAGATGCTGTATAAATACATTTTACCTACTTATTTACTTATGATCCATAATTTTCCTTCTAATTCACAACAATGCGCTACAAAAACTCACTAAAATAAACTGAATGAGTTTTAGTACAGTGACAAAATGTGGAAAAGTTCAAGGGGTATGAATATTTTTGTATATTTCGTTGCATTCGAGTTAATTCTGACCCGTGTTTCCCTTTGCAGGCACATTCTTGCCAGTTTCTACACGAAATACGATGCAACGCATTTTTTAATCAACACATGCTCCCTGATGACCGTCCTAATCCCAAAGCTGCCGCAGCTTCACGGAGTACGGATATTTGGCATCAACAAATACTGACGCACCCTAAAACCAGGACTTTATCCACAAAAACTGGACTTATAGTTGTTCTGCTCCTGCTGAACTGTTTTCTGAGTAACAGTTTGAGGAGATGAAGATAAAAACTGAGGAGTACCCTGAACGCCTGGAGAAACTGAATGCACTGTTTCATCAAAATGTTTCTCATACTAAAACTAGATCCGTTGCTCGTGTTTTTGAAGGTTAAAAATGCGCTGGTTTTATTTTGTGATGTTTGTTCACCATTTTTCTTTTTCTTTTTGCACTGGCTGCAACTGTGTAAAGCTGAGTTTATTTGCCATAATTATAAACCAGTTTTTTCTACTCAATCCAGCATGCATTTACATGCCTTCAATAAATATTTTACTGTGATATACAGAAAAAAGTAAAGTGGGTATCATCTTAGAAACCTGCCAGCTCTAAACACAGGACAGGATTTTGTAGAATCCACTTGGTCCAGGGTTTCTACAAGTTTCACAAACTCAAATTTGAGACTTTTTAAGACTATTATGAATGGATTTTAAGACCTGTAGGAGAACAGAAATGTACAAAAGAAAACTGCAAATAAATAAATCGAACCGTTTGGCAACAGAAGTGAGCCAATGGCAAGAACGAATGTCGTCCAGTCAACTGCAGATAAATAAATTTCTACTTACCCATAATGGATGTAAAAAAGCTAGCTAGCTGATTAGCAGCTAGTTATTAGCTACTTATGGTTGTTACCACTTTAAATCATCGTAATGCAGTGAAGATGTCTGTGCACATCTCAGTTTGTGTAGCAGTAAAATCCTGCAAGGAAAATGAAAACTACATGGAATGAGATTAAATAGTAATGCCACAACAAATTTAAGACCGGCGATTAACATATTTAAGGCCAACTTATTGTTTTTCAATCAATTTAAGACATTTTAAGGTCTTTATTTTATATTAATAAATTTAACAGAGTCCTCTTCATGCTGTTAGATGACATTAAATCATTTAATCTTCTTTTGGGATAAATATATTATTTTCAGGGTTTATGGAGGTTTCACCTACTCAAATTTAAGATTTTTTAGGACCATGTGAATAAAATTTAAGACCTATATCACAAGAGATGTATGAAGGGGACTAAAACTAACATTTCTGGGATCATTTTGTGGCACTTGGCAGTAGCTTTGTGCTTTTCACATGTCATAGAGCCGTCTTCCATTAGCATCTTGTTACTGTTAGCCTTAACAGCTTTGAGTCACAGAACGCAGTGAGTGAAGATTTCAGAGCAAAAGTCTTGTAAGAAAAAACAGAATATATTACAGTAATTAGTCCTACCACAAGCAAAATTTAAGACCTCTGATTGATGTTTTTAAGGCCAACTTATTGTTTTTCAATGAATTTAAGACATTTTAAGGCCTTAATTTTATATTGATAAATTTAAGAGAATCATCTTCATGGTCTCAAATGACATTAAATCTCAAATTTAAGATTTCTTTAGGACCATTACGAATAAAATTTAAGACCTTTATCACAAGCAATGTAAAAAAAAAAAAAAGATGGGGCCAGGGGGAACCAAACCTAAAATTTCTGGGGTCAATGTGTGGCACTTGGCAGTAGTTTTATGGTTTTTCACATGGCATATGGACATGTGAGCAGGCCATATGCCTTATGAGAAGGCATAAGGCCATGCGAGAAGGCTGTATGTCTTCTCGCATGGCCTTATGCCATGTGTGACATCTTCTTTCATCATCAGTGAGTGGAGATGTCAGTGCAAAAGTCCCATAAGAAAAAAACATAGAATATATAACATTAATTAGTTCTGCCACAACAAAATTTAAGACCTGTCATTAATGTTTTAAGGCTAACTTGCTGTTTTTCCAATAAATTTAAGACATTTCAAGGCCTTAATTTTAGATACTTAAGTTAAGACTTTGTAAGCATCCCATTGGTCCCAATTTTCAAGCTGTGGGGAAGTCCAGACGCTTTACATGAGGAGGCCGACACAGTTTTCTCCATATGCTCATATATCCAAGGGGTTCCCCCCCTTCCGCATTCAATAGAGTCCTGTGTGCATTGGAGAAAGGGTTTCCCTGTTTGTAATGCATGTTTCGGGGAAGTAGTTCAAAGGGAACACAGCGCAGTGTGAATGTTGCCTGGGTTGAGCTGAGCCTGGGAAATACATGCAAATATTGCTCGCTGTATCAGCTGTTTTAAACCGGATGAGTAATTGTTTGCAAGCATTTCCAACGGTGTTGATCGCTGCGTGGACACACGCAGGTCGTAAAGAAACCTGCAGTGGGATTCTCGCTGCTGCTGCCTTTAAATGTCACAGTGTCCCCAAGATGTCACTGAAACTAGAGTGGGAGAGTAAAAGAGAAAGGATAAACGTTGGGTTTTCTTTTTCAAACGTAGATTGTGCTTGATGAAAGATAACGTTATCTGCTCTGAAAAGCTGTTTTCCTTTTTTTTAATTTATTCCTGGCTCAGCTTCTGCTTTGAATTTAACATCAGTCATACTGACAGTTTCTGAGCAACAGATTTAAAAAGTTTCAGTGCACAGCGAGTTGTTTGTTTAAAGTTTTGAATTTACTTGGAAAGACAAATATGTTTTAGGTTATGAACAGATATGAAAAAGGTCAAAAATTTCTCCTGTGTTATCTTTGATCTCGATATGCAGATTACCAAGCACAACTTTTTAAAAAGTGTGGTAAAAACATGAGTTTTACTGTTATACTTAGAAATCAACACTCAACCTAACCCAGGCATCAATAACTGAAACAATTAGATACATTTCCAGTCAGAGGTTTACATGGACTTTACAGACATTTCATTTATTTGGGGCTTTGATGCATTTTGAAAGTGTTCATTTTATTCAGGCTGTAATGACTATGCACCATATATTTATGGATCAATGAGAATAAAATCAAGAGTTGGATGCTAAAGATTAAATTTGTGGATTTTTTTTCTAATTGAAATAAAACATACAGACATAAAGCTGCACCAGATATTTGAAAAATCTTGAGAGAGTTGGTTTAAATGGGATGATTTCCTTGGTTTTAAAGGAGAGTCTAACATTAAATTTTGGACTTTAAATTCAATAATATGCTCCTTTCTCCATTGCAAAACACATTTTTTAACAATATGTTTGTTTTATTGTCAAGTAGCCACTGAAATGAGGTGAAACTGAATAACTGGGCGCTTTCTGCGCAGAAAATGACTGTTCAATAGAAACCACTAGAGCCAAAAATGTTTCAGGTAGTTTGTGATTAAACAGAACATTCAAGACACAGACCCTCAGCATGATGCAACCACCACCTTCCTGCTGAGAAAATTATGGGCAGCCTCAGGCATCCTCATTGTGAGACTGCTTTGGAAAGAGTGTCTTCAGTCAGAGGCTTCTTCGGGGCCGCTGTAAGAGTGACTGCTACAGGAGATCCTTCATGCCCACACAGCCATAAGTATATACATAACCTTACATAATGAGTTACATCATCATTTAATTTTCCTTTGTGGTATTTCAGGGTTTATGTTGAAATTTAAAACTTTTTAAGACATTATGAATTTAAGACCTAAAATCACAAGAGATGTAAAAAAATAAATACAGGGGACCAAAACTGTGAAGTTTCTGGTTTTTTTTTTTTTTTTTTGCTCTTGCAGCAGCTTTGTGGTTTTCACATGGTTTATGGCTCTCCAGCTAGCTAACATTAGCAGCTTGTTGCCGGTAGCTTTAGCCGCCTTGAGTCACAGAACGCGTTGAGTGAAGATGTCAGGTAAACTTTTGCTTTATAGAAAAGTCAGAGAAAAAAAAACCTTCGTAGAAAATGTGGCATTTAAATAGTCCTGTCACAACAAAAATTTAAGACCTGAGATTAGCATATTTAAGGCCAACTTACATTGTCTTTAATGGATTTAATACATCTTAAGGCCTTAGTTTTAAATAAATGAATTTAAGACTTTTTAAGGATGTAACAGAGCAAACTTTATCTGGTCTATCCAATAAATCTTTCCAGAATAAATTCAGTTGAAGCTTGGATAAAATTCATAATGTAAACAGGACCGTGATCCCAAATACACATAAAAAGTAGTTTTGGAAAGAAGGGTAGTAGGAAGATTTTAGAAAACCTTCACTGCTGAAAAATTGTGAAATATCCTTTAAAGTCAGAAATATGCTGCAAATTTAAAACACTCTGCCAATTTTGACAAGTGGTGAAATATCAGGCCGAAACTCTGCCAAAAGCTTATTGTTACTTTCACTTACATGTGATGTTGAATATATTTGAACCAGAGTTGATTTAAGATAATTAGGCAATAATTCTCAATAAATTTAAATTAGGGCAGCAAAATAAGTTAAAAATATATTCAAGTTGTATAATCATTCTTCCCTGGATTAACTGTTTAAATTATTAAAAAATAAACATTTTGTACCAGTGAGTAGTGTATGTAAACTTCTGAGCATGAAGCTGTTTTTGTAAAGAGGAAATTCAACGGATTTACGACGCATCCGAAAAATATTCACAACGCTTCACTTTTTCCACCTTTTGCTATGTTACAGTCTTATCCCAAATTATATTAAATTAATCTCTCTCCTCGAAATTTTACACACAAATAGCTCATTATGAAAATGTGGAAAATAGTTTTTGAGTGTTTTGCAAATGTATTAAAAATAGCAAACCAAAAAATTGCATTTATACAAGTATTCTAGAATTGCACTAATTATTTTAGTTGTCAATTATTCTGACATTTAATCAGATATAAAAAATGTCATTTGTGTGGATTTCTCATTCAACCACTTGAGACTTTTAAAATATATATTAGAAATGCATTTAAAACATAGAATTAAATAATTAGATTCTTTTTTAAATAAGAAAAACATTTTATTGCCTAAAATTTAATAGCACAGCATTCCTTTAGTGAATACTTGATTATTTATAGCACAGAATGACCTGCAGATAAAAAAATACATTAACGTGTGAAAAGTTCAACACTTTCTGCGTAACATCAATAAAGTTTAGGCCTAATCTGTTGATTATTGATTCGATTAATTCTATAGCAAAAGATGATTAATAGATTTTTTTAAAGTTGGCTGAATAGAGGAGTCTGGTGTAGAACACATTTAAAGAGATTATTTTTATCTCTAATCCAAAATGAGTGGGGTTTTTTGTACAGTTTAGGCTTAATTACACCTTTGACTGTGTTCTCTCAGAAAATTTCCTTTTGTATTTATACTACACTTAATGATTAACCGATTACTAACTTAATTATTTCAATAACTGATTAATGATGATTAGATCTTTGGGTCGCCCCAGTCTGAGGTCAAGGTTTTCATGTAGGATGTCTCTGTTCATCACCACATTCATCTTTCCCTCCATCCTGACTAATCTGCCAGTTTCTGCTGCTGCACATCCCCCCACAGCATGATGCCACCACCACCATGCCTCACTGTAGGGATGGTGGAGTTTTCTACAAACAGCCTGGAATGATACTTTAGTATGAAGCATAAGGTCTGTCAATAATTATGTAAATGTGATTTTTGATAAATTTTCATTCTCATAATAGGGTATTTGGGTGTAGAATTTTTAATTAGAATTTTAGAAAAAAATTATAATTAAAAAAAAATTAGTTACCAAACAATGTAGTCAAATTGAGTTTATTCAAATTAATTAAAAAGTTTTGGTGACTTGTCATGACGTGTCATTCAGTAAATAATGACACTTTTAATGCAACATGGAACAACCCCAATTAATTAAAATAATAAAAAAATTAATTAAATACAACATGGAACAACCCCAATTAATTAAAATAATAAATAAAAAATAATTTATTTAATTTAATACAACATGGAACAACCCCAATTAATTGAAATAATAAATAACAAATAATTTAATTATTTAATACAACATGGAACAAGCTGCAACAAAAAAAATGAAAAGGTTTCATTTGAAAAAATGTCTTTGGTTAGAAGCTTCTTCAAATTCGCTGCGATATGGACTGCTACAGGAGGTTTTTCTTGCCAACAGCCATCACCAACTCTTTTGAAGAATCTTGAATTAATATGAATTACAGCAACATTTATTTTCCCTTTGTGATCAGGAAATTATTTTTGAATTGAAGCTTTTACAGTAAATATTTATTTCAAGCATTCCATAGTAATAATTACTGGATTGTGTAAGATTGTGTTGGGGAACAGATGTGTGAATTCAGACGGATCTAGAACAACACATTTAATAAATAAACCATGTCTTGACCACAGTATCTGGAATATAACCAAAAAGGGACACTAATATAGTAAAGCTGTCATATTTTAGGACAGGATCAATCATAAAAAATATATACATTTAAGTTTCAAAAGCATCACTAGGTGTCCAAACAAAAATATATAATTTTTTTATTCAAAATATTTTAGAACAGTTCCACAGATATTTCCATTAAAATCAACATGAAGAAAACACATGACCAGTTTTTCTTCTGAAATAATAAAATAATAATTACAAAAGTAGGCGTCTCAGTGTGAAGCGGATTCTCTCCATTCACAGCCTAATGGCTTGAAACACACGTCTAGTCAAAGTAAAACCTGATGTAACTCAAAACCTCTCGATGTAAATTTACCCATTTAGCATCTGAAGAATGCGATCATGCGCCTGAAGTGGTCAACTTTTCTTTTCTGTCTGTGATTGCTCCGGCTGGAGTCCAGTCCAGAGATTTCCTCCATCAAGCATGAAAACCTGGACAACCCCGGCGAGGCGTTCCCCAACCTGCCCGTCAGCCAGGGTGCAGTTTCAATCTTCTTCTTCTTCTTCTACTCTCTCATTCAGCCTTTATCATAGGCTTCAGTTCTTCTTCTCTGTCCTCCTCATCATCATCATCGGTGTCGAAGAACTCGTCCTCAAAAAAGCTTCCTCCAAAACCGTATTCCTGCGCGTGGACGGACACCTCGTTTGATTTCAAGTGCGGGGATCCTTCGATAAAATCGGCAAACCTGTTGATGATGGAGACGATGTTAATTTAACAGCCGAAACCGAGTCTGTGTAACCCTGTGGTCCATCCCATTAGATCGAGCCGACTCACTGCTTCCCTATTTCTCTCCTAGATGATGCCGCTCACACTGATGCTGGTTCTGCTCCAGGTTTCTTCCTGTTAAAAGAGAGTTGTTCCTCTCCACCGTCACCACATGCTTGCTCAGAATAACGAGTTACTGCTGACTAAATGATCCCCAACTGGTGATTTTTACCTGAATTTGACTGAATTGCTTTATAACTAGGATGAAATTAGGATTTCTATATGAATGGATCATATTTGGTTTGATTATACAGCTCTGGAAAAAATTAAGACACCACTTAAAATGATCAGTTTCTCAGATTTTACTTTTTATAGGTAAATATTTGAGAAAAAGGAACATTGCTCGTTTAGTCTATAAACTACTGACAACATACAGGGTTTCCCATAGTGTATCATAAGCCTGGCGGGCCACCAGGCTTTACTTGTGCCCCCACCAGACTTAGCATTGCTTATTTATTTCAGTTTTTAAAAAATATTTGCATTTTTTTAAGACTATAACGCATAAATATCAAGTGATATTTTCAAATTTCCTGTCAGTTTTAGACATTTTTAACTCAAAAACACGACGAGCTGCTGGATAAATGACAGCTTGAGCGCTCCAAACACCAGGCCTAGAAGGTTTTCTGGGGGAAACCTTGACATGTCTGAAATTCCAAGCAAAAATTTTGTTTTTATTTGCCAAAATAACAAAAAAGATGCAGAGTTTTCAGACCTCAAATGCAAAGAAAACAAGTTCATATTAATATAGAAACAACAACACGTTTTCACTCAGGAAGAGTTCAGAAATCAAGATTTGGAGGGAAAAACCAGAAGGTTTTCAGTCGGGTTCAGTGCTGTGGGCTCTTAGTTTTTTTCGAGAGCTTTATTTTTCTCTACTATATTTTGGGGTGACATTTATTCGTGCTTTAGAAATAAGTTGAATTAATTGCTTCACAAATTTACAAGAAAACTATTTACAAACTAAAAATGTGTTTTAAAGAAAAAGTGCAACATGTAGGACATTATTTTCTACAATTTTAATATTTACACAAGCACCCTCCTGCAAATCAGAGATGATGTCAAACAGACCTTTTTCTCACTAATCAGTCAAAATCCAGCTTTGGCATTGGGAAGTTTCATGATTTGTGGATCAGGAGAAAGAAATATCTATTATAAAATAATTGTTCTATACTTGCATGTCTACAGTGTTAGAAAACTGGAAACAATTTAAGAGGAAAATATGCAGAAGCCAGGAATTAACAAACTTAATCAGAAATGGAGCTGTGAGGTAATGTGGGGCCGACCAAGCAGAGTTAATATTCATTGTTCCTATTTTGACCTCTGATTATGAATAATGAAGCTTTACAAATACACTGAATCATCTTTTATCTCAACAGTGACCTCATTAGGTAAATAAATCAACTCTGTGTAAACTCAGGAAGTTCAAGGGATGAGCTCATTGTTCAGTCTGTAATGTATCCAAAATGTCCGACCTGTGAGTCAGTGAGAAACAAAGCAGCAGACGCATATTTTCATCTGGGTTTTTTTGTAACCTGTTCTAATATTTTTAATCACTGCTGGCCTCACCGCTTTTATCCTGAAGTAAAATGCAACAATCTTTCTTCAAAAAGGTTTTGCACAGATAAGCTTATAAATCCAAACCTTTTTGGGGACTGAAGCCTGGACACGGCCTTCCAGGGACTGAAGTCTGGGCTGTTGCAGTATTTTCGCAGCTCCTCCAGCGCGCGGCGGGTTTCTTCTTCTGCTTCTTTCTGATACTCCTCCTCGGTGAGCAGGCGGCGCGGCTGGGGCTTCCAGTAAATATAACCTCTGACTTTCCTGCAAACCAAAACGATGTGATGGAAATAAGAAATAAAAATACATCAGCATCATCCAATTAAAATGCAGAATAAAGAACCTGAGAATATGAAGTTTGTTCACAGTTAACTGAAAAACCAACATCACAGAGGGGGCAAAGCTAAATACCTAAGATTGTTTTAAACTTCTAAATTTTTGTCATATTTGTAAATGTAAATATTTTATATAATAATAATAAATATATTTTATATTACATAAAATGAAAATAAAATATTTTAATATATTTTCATTTTATTACATAATTATGTAATATGAAAATATGACTTAAATATAGCTGTATTTTAAGTAATATTTGGATATAAATTATTATGATGTCATGAGAAAATGCACTAAATCTATCCCTTTTTTTTTTTTTGATCTGTAAGACCATACATGGTTAAAATGTTTAATCTTCAATAAAATGTGGGCCAGATCATCCAAGTTTAGGTATTGAGCCTCTGAATAACAGTTTGTGACTAGTAACTTTTTAATTTTACATCATAAAAAAAGGAGTTTGCATAGAAATAAAAGCCAAATCAAGAATTTTGTTTTTAGAATCCACAGACAAACTGAGAAAAACATTTTATTTTTGTATGAATGTGTTTTAAATAGAAGAACACAAATAATTAGGTGGACAAAAACTAAAGTTATAATCTGACAAATTAAAATTACAGGTCATCAAAAACGAAACAAAAAAGAAATCCAAAAAAAAAAATCATATTTTTATCTTTCAAATAATGCAATAAGATGAAGTCTGAAACATCTTTCCATACGTATCCAGCCTTGGAAAAATGATAATTTCCTAGCATTTCAAGGCTGAATAAACAAAACTGTAATAAATTCTCTGGAAACGCTGATTATCTGCAGATGAAATTCAGATGAGCTGTGAGGGTTTTCCTAACATTTACCCATTTGCATCCTATAGCTGAAGCCACAGTTTGCAGAAAGGTTACAACAATCAAACTGATCTTATGGCACAAACTTATGAGTCAGTGGCAGTGAAAGAAAGTCAGGCTTATGTAAATAAAATATGGAAACCGTGACCTTACTAAAACAACATGTTACGGTCTGATGAAACCAAGCACAAACTTTTAACTATGATTCTAAAAGGTGGAGGTGGCAGTATTATGCTATGGGGTTCATTTTTTTCAATGAGAACTAAAGTTTTGATGAAAAAAGTATTTTTTTTTTATTCAAAACGAAGCCTGCCCCAATAAGCAATATATCAATTAATTGAACAAAAATGAGAAAGGCTTAACTTCCATTTGGGCAACAATCATTAAAGAGATGCTCCCTTAAATATTGCTGAAAATTTTTAGAAACACTGCAAACATTTGATATCCAGTATGACAAGGTTAGTCTGATCCCCCTTTTGCCTGTTTTCCCTGTCTAAGCTGGACGACTATCACTTTTTAAATACAACTTTGGTTTCAGTTTCCCTACATTAAGCTGCTACAGGATTCTCAGCTCTTGCTGTACTCTTGCGCCCTCTTCTGACAGCATTTGAGCATTGCATACCTCCACACCGTCAATGCCAGAATGACTGGGTACTCCAGATTTTTGGAGAGCAAAGACGCCAGGATGATAGCAAAGGCAACTTGCTGGATCTGAATTCCCAGATAAATTAGAAGCAGTCCAAACAGTTGCAGCGTCCACGACAGGATGTTGATGCTCTTCTCATCCACCAGGGGGCCGTAGCGGTAGCACACAGCAAAACTGATGAATCCTACAACTGTTACGTAACCTGACAGAAAAAAAAAGGATTTATGCGGTGTTATGTTTTATAAAATTCAATACTTAAAAAAAAAGAAAAAAGTCACCCAACTCATTTGCACATCCCTGAAATAATGAGTACAACATATCTATTCTAATAACCACACAGTCTCTGTATGTCATAATCTTGTACAGTATATTTTTATTACTATTATTGTAAATCTTGTTTTTGTTTGCTGTTTTAAACTAGTTTTCAACCAGAATTCCCCCAATATTTAGCTTTACTCATCAAAAGTGAAAAAGTTCAAGGACTAATGAATATTTTTTCAAGGCTCTGTAACTCTTCCTCTGTTATTTTCTGCCTGAAGTCTGTGTTGTTAGCGAGTGTGTACCTAATGCAGCATGCCAGTGCTCTCGCAGAATTACCCCGAGGTTCCTGCAGACCAGCTGGATGGCATACAGAGAGAAAGACCACCCGCCCACAATAAGCATGTAAAAGGGGCTTTTCTGTGGAAAACAGCAGGGGGACAATCAACCACTGGATCAGTGAGACTTTAATTATGAAGAAAAAAAAAAAAAACACTTAAAGGCGATTAAATAGCTTACCTTTGGCAAAAAGCGTGACAGAATGAAAAAGAGGATGATCAGAGAGGCAATCATGCCTGTGCTCATTCCAGCAGAGTAGAAGAAGATCTGACTCCTTCAGGAAAGAATCAAAACACACAAAAAAGAACTGTAATAAATCCAGTTAAAAATGCAGGACTGGTTTTCGGACAGATAAATACCTGCTCAAGGATTCTGCAAAAACAAACAGCAGCGCCCCGGAGAGGAAGACCAAGAACAGATAGATGTCAAACTCTGAAAGGAAAGGAAAGTTAGCTGGTAATTATCTGTGAGGCTTGAAACAAGCTGCTTAGACTTTGACTTTTCCTTTCCAAAGAGACTTTGCTCTTTTGTGCTCTTAACATAACATTTATTGTCTCTGTAACTCCTACGTCAGTCCGTCCGTCCATCCATCCATTTTCTTTACACTCTTGTCCCTTAGTCCCAAATCTGTAACATGTCGATAATAACGTGAAAAAATGTGTTTTATTCTGAAAAGATTACAAAGGAAGAGCTTTGAATGGCTCACTCCTGCACTTCTTTCTTAACCAAAGAAGAAAAATAAAGAAAAAACAAGTTTTTGAACTACGAGGCTTGTGTTAGGAAAATAAATTTAAAATATGCTAGTTTTTAAACTTAACTATATGTAGTTGGGGACATAAGTTTAATTGTATTAATTTTAGCAACAGTTAACCTTGGTGCATGTGAAATATTAGATAGAGCATGAATATTTTGAGTAGATTTTAATTTAGGTAGATTTGGATAATGATTCAATTTAAAAAAACGACTGATTTTCTTAACTGGGATAAAATCACTAACAGGGTTTTGAAAAAGGACCTTCACTATAAAATGTCTTCTATCAGAGGAAACAGATGTACTGTGCTAGGTAGCTCACAAAAACAAAAGTAATGGGGAAAAACTGCATGGGAGAGATAACTTCTGTCTGTTTATGTACTAGGCCAAATTCTTTGGTGTTTTCTGAGGTAAGAAAAACACTAAAATCTTGAGAAAACAAAACTAGTATTTGGGATATTATGGAAAACGAGCAAGGTCTAGGTGAAAAATAAATATCTTTTTGGCAACTAGGGTCTTTGTTCAAATGTATAGAAAGGGAGGAACTAGGAGAAGACTCCAGATGTAACTGGCATGAGAACATCCTGTTTTGAGAGTGACCTTTGCTCTTTCTTTCTCTTTATCTTTGATTTTGAATAAGTCTCCCATCCTATCAAAGTACTTTGAAACTGCTTAGAGGTTTAGAAGAGAGGACACGCCTTCAATGCATATATTAAAATTAGGAATACACCTCTTATAAAAGTCTCCACTTCACAGCAGCAAGCCAGATTGCTTCGTTGTGCAGCCGCACGAGCAGTTCCCAAAGGCACCTTTGCTTTTTGTTCATTTTCTACTTTTCTCGGGTAATTAATGTCTGTTTTATGGTTTGGACTTCTTGATGGTTTGGGTGTGATGCTGATCTGTTTTTCTGTGCATTTAATTGTCTGAATAAAACCCTAGATATATCTGAAGCTGAATGGCGACTGGTTGTTATCTGTGTGGTTTCCACTGTGTACATGCGGAAGTCTGGATTCGGGAAACTAGAGGAAAACAACTAGCAAAGAAGCTTAACAATTTTAATCCTCTAGTATTAATACTTACCAGCCATACGTTTTAAGTTGATCACAATTGCTTATCATTGAACTCTCTTTGCTTATTTTTGAATCAAACTCCATTATTTTTTATTTAAGAACGCTGAGGAAACTTTGACGGGGATACAACCAAAACCTAGTCAACTCCAGGTAAAGATCATTTGTGTTCATCTTTATCACGGTAGATGTGGGAGATCTGAAGCTTGCTCCATCTTTTTCTTATGAATTTATTTCCATCAAATCAGTTCAAAATGAGAGTCAAAAGAATCTTTTCGCCATTACACCGATTAGATCAGTGGTTCTTAACCTGGGTTCGATCGAACCCCAGGGGTTCGATGAGTCGGACTCAGGGGTTCGGTGGAGCCTCTGCCGCGGAGGTAAAGACACACTGTGTAAAGTCGTGATGACGCCCCGTTTTGCCATCACTTGCTGCAGAGGATCACGTTACATTGCTCAGTGCTGTGGGAAGGAGCTCCACTCTCAGCATGGATTTGAACTTGTGTCTTTAATTACTTCAGTAAAGCTCAGTTTTTACCAAATTCTGTAGCTTTCGGTGTACTTCTAAATCTGCTCCTTAGTCACATCTTTTCGGGGTTGGTACTGCCTCTAGTGGCGTGGGGGAGGCATTACAACTAATATAATTACATTATATTAGTGGGGGGGGCGGGTTCGGTGAATGCGCATATGAAACTTGGGGGTTCGGTACCTCAAAAAAGGTTAAGAACCACTGGATTAGATCCTCTTTCAATCTGCATTGTTTTTATACGCTGAATCAGTGAGCTGTTCACAATTATTTGTTTCCTTTGCATAACTAAGTTTATTTTCTAAAGGAGAAGGTAAACATCTGAGCAGTATATTAAAAATGACATTTCTTCCTGTAATCTTTAGCAAACTGTTTCATTTTCAATAATTTTGTAATGTGCACTTCTTTTTAATTCTACCCCTTATTGTGAAGGTGCTACATCTGTCACTAACCAGTCAGAACGTGATCTAGACTGGTTTCCTACTTACTGCGGATTGGTTTGACAGTGTACTGAGCTCCTGCTGTAGGATCCACCTTGAAGCATGTCTTTTTGCAGAACAGGTTGATGTTAATGACAGTTTCATTGTGCTGTTCACGTAGAAAAAATAGAAACCAGCTCCAGACATTGAAGCGCTCCAGCTCCTGCAGCTCTTCTTCACCTTCCACAGTTTGCACCTTAAAGACCTTTGAACTCCACACTTTCACCTGTGAGAAGGAGGCATTTAATGTACAGTTTAACAATCACAATCATGCACAGAGCATTTTCCTACAGTCAATTTTAAGCTAACAGAGCAACTTCCAAGTTTCAGGATGTTAAATTTTGGATTTTTAAAACTTTTTATAGAACAATAGGTCTTTAACTTAAGTCAGTGTAATTTGTGGAACTTGCATAAATTCTTGTCCACGTTTGCCTCCAGGTTGGAACAACTGTGTTTTTGTAGCAGAACCGGTTGGGCCCCAACATAAGGTACTGCTCGCCATCTTGAAGATCAACTATAGGACGGGTGCCACCTAGAATGAACAAGCAGATACATGTGTGAGTGTATCACAAAATAATAATAAAAAAAACTTGAAATTTAGAGCAAATAAGACTTTTCTCCTTTTATGTTTTCCTGTAGCCTGTCTGTGTAGAAAGTTTTGTGATGGCGATAATATTGGTAAATATTGTAATAATGATATTGGTTGTAATACGGCTGTTTTTGTCTTTTCACCCTTTCTCATATGTGTTTTTGCCACTTTGTTGACCTTTAGCAGTTTTGGGCAAGGTCATTTTGGTCCAGTATGAAGATGAGCTGCCATGAGACTCTGTACAACTTGCTTAACATTACATTATCAGGAATAATTCAAGTTAACACTTAGTCAACAATTATTAAACTTTAAACAGTCTTTGAAATATAAATATTGCACACACTGATGATGACATATTCGCTATATGCTCTGCAGCCTTATGTTTTGTTTAATTTAATGCTTACATTATGATATACATATAAATAAAAAATAAATACTAACTTATTTTGAGACAATAACTCAAATGATAAAGCAAAAACCTAGCATTCAGCTCTATAAAACTGCCACAAATACCTAAAAATGTGTTTTCAGCTAACTTTGTAAAACAATTTCTCAGCTTTTCTCAGTACAAATACTGACTATGCTTCACTGAAGCAATATATTATGACCTATCCTATAATTCATTACGTTTTCTACAAGCAAAACAAACTCGGATTAGTGAGGGCCTGAATGAAAACAACCTAGGTGTGTTCTGGGATGTCAAGCTAACGCCTACAAAAATGACAGGATGCAAATTTCCAAACAGAACAATGGATGGTAGCCACAAGCTTCCACGAAGGAACAAGACACGAAGGAAAATAACAATTGTATTAACTCCTATTGCTGTCTGATGAAGCTAAATAATTGTTAAAAACAATTGCTAGTCTTTCAAAAACCCATTAATGTTACACTGACTCGCTCAAAGTTCAAATGTAAATGGAGACAAACACTAGCTAATGTTTACTAGCCGTAGCTTGTAAAATATATGTTAAATACCAACAAAGGTCATTCTACCTGCTTTATAACACAGCTTTTTACCTGTATATTGGTGTGACGTTTGATGTAGACACATAAAAAGCACTGTAAAAACCATTAACTTCGAACTTGCTGAGATGTAGCCATTTATAATTTTCATGCATCCCGCCATGATGACTTTGCTAACTCCCGCCTCCTCCAACGTCTCTTCCTGCCTCCTCCGCCTAGCAACCGTTCGATGAGTTACTGGCGCGACAGCCAATCACAAAACACGACAAGATGACGTCATCGCCAGGGTTTGATATTTCAGTTTCGGGTATTTCTAATCTGCCATTTTCCTTTCTTTGCGAGTTTGTTAGGAGAATATGTACCACTAAAACAGATATTTAAACATTCATTGTCAAGTTTAAACTGTAGAATTGTCTCAAATTCCGTTGTAAACAAAATCAAATTAAGGTGAATGAGTCAAACTTTTTTTTCTCTCTTTGAATATCTTAGTTTTTATTTGTTTAATGAAAATACCTTGTTAAGCCATAATACATAAGAAGCCAGAACTATATCTCCTTACTGGAGAATTCTAAGTCATGTGAGTGGTTGATTGATTCACTGATTTTATTTCAAACACAAATAAAATATAGTGAACAAAAACAAAACAATGTGTCCAAAAAGGAAAAGGTTTATGAATATTTGTTGAATATTACCTGGAAGTAATTAGTTTCTTGCTTTGAACTTAAGAGCTGTCACAGAAACAGTAATAGAAATACGGAAGCAGCTGAGCCTTGTAATTAAGTACGTTGCATATTTTACAAGATACAGGATTATTTTTTCCCCATTTTTATCTAACGCGACCCATTAGGTAAAATGAATGAAATGAAACCCAAAATGTAATTTCTAAAAAAGAAAAACTTCTCAAAACCAGCAAAAATAGTATTCTTAATTCAGAAATCTTATGTGTTTTGGCCTATTTAATGGGGAAGTCCAATAGACAGTCATTGACACACCCTCAAAAAGGAGAAAAAAAGACATTGCTTAAGAAGTTGACTGTTTATGTGGTAGAAAAAGTTGCACAAGCAAATCCACCAATGCAGATGAGCTGAAGGCCACTTTCAAAGTAACCTTCCCGTTTCGTCCTCGGTGCCACAGGCTGATCTCCTTCAGCAAACCATGCAAAAGAAGCCATGACCAAATACTGAACAGTTTTAAAGATTTTCTGTGAAGCTGAATTTTGGGTTTTCAGTAACAAGATTCCATGACCATTACGATTAAGAGAGATAAATGTATGAAATCTATGGTGTAATAAATCTATGTAAAAATATGTTTCACATTTTTAATCAAATTACTGAAATAGATTCAGAATTCAGAAAAGATATCAGAAACTCACAAACAAACATCAAAGACTGGCGACAAACCCTTTAGAGCAACTCGACAATCTCAATATTATAATTGATTCAGAGTTCACAAAGTATGAGAAATGTTACAAATAATTGATTGATTGATTGATATGTAAAAAAAAATATGTCACTTTACACATATTAGGCATGTTTAAAGTTTGATGTGACGGAGGTGACCATTTTTTACCTAATGTAAATTTGTAACATTAGGTACGCTTAACTATAAATAAATTAAGCATAATCCAGGACTTGTTATTGGATTAAATTGGTGACATTGGACAGTGGGTGATGAAAAAATCCCATCTTTTTATAATAAGCTGGTTCTGTTGGAGATGAGGAGAAGACGTCATGACAACCCACATTCACACATGACTGCACGGACAGGCTGCAAATACGTCAATCTGGGTTGTCAAACTGATGATTAAGCTGAATGAGGAATTTCCAAAGCATTAAATGTTGCATCTGAGTCACAGAAGTAGCTAAATGTCATTACTCTGTACACATTTGAGTTTTTTATTTCTTTTCTTGCATTTTTTTAAGCAATGCAATTATAAAGGAGATATGTCAGAAGCCTGATTTGTACCGTTAACCTTTAACTGAGATAAAATACAAAGAATAGGAGTTTTATTTTTGATTAATATCAAAGACAATATCAACCACAGAACAACAATCCACTCAAAATTTAAAATACACCAAACCAAAGCCCCAAACTTTACATTGTTATCCCAAGATTTATTCCTTCAATTCACTTTGGTCAAGTAAACAGATTGTACTGCAGGAATCCATAATCTGCTGATAAAGTCCTACTGTGTGAAAAGTCACATTATGTCCAAATATCCAGGGAAAGGTCTTCTAATCTACACTATACAGACTTTGTAATCAACTTTGTAACATGTTTATTTATCCTGTGCCAAAAGTCTGCCTTCTCATTAGAGAAAGTTTGTTTTTATCTTTTTTTTAAAGACATAAATGTTAAAAATGGTTTGGTTCTCTTGATAATTAAGAACCTTTTTTAGTCTGTTAAACCACTTTACAATTCAGGTTATTTATGTAACCCACAATCCAAGTAGAAATTACCTTATGACATCTAGCAAAACAAACAGGTTCAGTTTATTTACAGTTTTAGAAAAATATTTAAGGAAAGTTTGTACCAATAATTTAGCCTACTTCAATTAATCATGAAGCTATCTGTCTAAATTTAACCTACACATATCTATCTATCTATCTATCTATCTATCTATCTATCTATCTATCTATCTATCTATCTATCTATCTATCTATCTATCTATCTATCTATCTATCTATCTATCTATCTATCTGTCTATCTGTCTGTCTGTCTGTCTGTCTGTCTGTCTGTCTGTCTGTCTGTCTGTCTGTCTGTCTGTCTGTCTGTCTATCTATCTATCTATCTATCTATCTATCTATCTATCTATCTAACACTTAGCTTCCTCTGGTGGACAGATGGAGAAACAACAATGACGGTTCACTTCGCAGCACAAAACCTGCTTAAATAATCTAAAAACTTTTTATTCTTAGTAATACAGTTTTCTGTTTGGCTTTTTAAGTCAGATTTTCTGCAATATAACATTTTACAGCAACTGTGTTAAGCAACGTTTAGCCTTTTTTTTCTGTTTTAAAATATGCAACAAGTTTTCCAAACTTGCTGTGTCACTGTGCATACACAGAATACCCAATCTGCCACATTGCCTGTTTCCGAGTTAACAGCAATAAATGTTTCAGTCAGAAATGATCAAATCCTGCACCAGCCTATGCCTGATTATGTTTTTACATTAAAACATTTAACAACAATTAAAATAGAAACTGTGAGAGCAGTATGGTAATTTTAGAGCATCTTGATTAAACTAGCGATTTGCTTAAATAGTAGAGGAACCACATGATTCTGCAGTTAAGTTGTGGTATCATTGCTGTAGTTGTGCAACAGTTCTGAAGCTGTTTTTCCACTTACTGCACATGTGATTAGCTGAACCTTCTTTCCACATACCCAGACAAGCCCAGAAAAGCTCGGCAGTTCCATCTATATCTTCTCTGTGCGCTACAGAGACATGCAGCAATGTCAGAATCAACACCCGCCAATGGTATTGCTTGCAGGATTGTTTGATGGAGTGTTGTCCTCCTGAACTCCACCCAACATCTGAGCTCCAGAGACTGCAAACAGAGTCGACTCTCACACTAACTCTTTATTCATGGCAGCTTTATACTGCTTACTGCACAGTAGACGACAGATACTTCTGAGTAAAAGTGGAATTTATCATCATCTAAGTATGTCACTGTTATAACTTTTTATCTACTGCAAACATTTTATGATCATAAATTAAAAATATCTATGTTTTTCATTGTAGGCCCTAACACTTTTATTCATAATCCAGCATTAGCTGCTCAGGCATGTCATTGACTCAACTGTTTGTTTTTTTAATACTTTATTGCAAAGTAAATGTGCATTTGGTGCCAGCTGGTGATAAGCTCCCATAGCTGTTAAAGTGTTGTAATTCAGACAGCAAACAGCTTTCCACAGTTATTTTAAAGAACAGAAACATTTAAAAAGAAGTGTTCACACCATCAAAATTATTTTCTGACATTCATTTTCAAATTTGACTTTTGTCACGTTTGTCAAAGGTGTTTCTCAAAGCCTTAGAAGCAACTTCAAGTTGCAGTTTATTGATGCAAGACTGGGCAGTAACGATAATTTCAGTTCATCTGGTTTATTTCACAAGGAGGATAAGTGATTCAACTGACTTATCTGCACTTAGTAGGACAAATAGAAAATGTTTAAGAAGTTTTATGATTTTGCTATTGTTGCACGTAGTATGCAACGTGATCAGAGCATTCTTAGATGTGTAGGAGATAGAGGAATGAGTATTAAATATAATTTTAAGTATGTTGATATTTGAAACATTCACAACATTCAGAGGTCCACCAGTACTCATGTTACGTGGGAGACTAGTTGCATATTACGTAAAACGGATTTCAGTTAACTACACTGTGCTTAGATGCTATTAACAGACTTTTATTGCAATTAACAATTTCTATAATAATTATAACTTAAGGGCAGAGATTTTTCAAGAGGGGCTATCTATTGTGTAGCAGAATACTACTTCTATTCTTTTTTTTATTTTGATGAAACTCAAAGTAACACTGACAAAAATAACTAAACATTTGAGCTGCTTACATATTTGCATTATTTACATAGAAACGTCTGGTATCTAATGCTAAAACACAAGAAAAGTAACATTAAACTCTTAAATATGAGCTATATTAAGATATTATCTCATCACAATAAAATAGTAAGAGCTAACTTGTATGAGATAAATAAATCAGTTATGAGACATAATTATACTATTTTATTATTGTAAATTAGATTAATCAATAATAACGCAAAATGTTAATATTTACATAACGTAGAAATCACTAAATACAATGACACTTTAGAAATGTTAACTTTTCTCATCTGTTCTACCATAACACATAAACACCACCCTCTAAAAATACATCGTTCTAACTTATACTTTCAATTATTAAAAATGTGTCGTATTTTTTCTCAAAACAATCTATAACTTAACCAAATTTCTTTCTCCACCCATTAACCTTCTCGCTACAACCAGGTTCAGAGTTAGAGTACTGTAATTAACGGACGGTCCCTGAAGGCAGCATAAGTAGGAGAGGTTGTGTTTTTGTTGAGAGTGAGTGAAAAGCGGAGGACGCAGCAGAGAGTGCGAACTCAAAAACTTGGTCCGAAGCTTCGACACACTGCCACTTTTTACCCCTAAAAGGACTCAAATCAATTTTCTCTCAACGGTAAGTAAAAATATATCACGAAATATTATATTATACCTTTGCTTCGGCATCTTCCTTTTGGGTTTTTCTTCTCGTTTTGATTTTTTTTGTAGTGACCGTTTAACGGTTTCAAAGTGTGCAGTAATAAACGAGTTTTGTGACTTTTTTTGATTAAAGCTTAAAGTAAAAGGGATAACTACGCGTGTTTATGTAAGCTTAATTAATTCACACTAAATCTGAGTGATTTGTTTGCTGTAATTTGGTCCGATGATGACAAAGCTGGTTTTGTTCTCGGTGGTAATTAACGGGTCGTTACGGAGGTACACTGTTACAAGCGACTTTAAAAAGCAAACTTTAAAGCATTTTAATTTAATAAAGTAAAATTTATCACGTTGTTTTGCGTTTTTGTCATAATTTCTTTACATTGCACACTTTTCTGGTCCCGCCGTTCAGGATTTTTACGGCTGCTCTGTACTTTCTGAGACAACTAATATAAAAAGAAAAGCTTAAATAAGCCAGAGGAACTTTTTATAAACTCTTTCCTCTGATTTTTGAGACGTCGTGATGTGTCAGTAGCTCAACCAAGGGGTGTTTTACTTTTCGGTACTCCAACGCTTCCGCCTAAAAATGACTCAGATCTTTCACTTTTCTAATTACATCCTATATAATCCTTAATATATCTCTTATTTTATCTCTAATTTGGCTTCCTTTCAGTTAAAACCAGGATCCTGCTCATCATCTGCCATGGCTGTGGAAGGTGGAATGAAATTTGTCAAATATGTACTTTTCTTTTTCAACTTCATTTCGTTGGTAAGTTCCAACCAAATTCCCCTTCTCCTGACACTATTATTGTTAAAACGTTAGCAGGCTGGGTGTGGAAATCGACTAAGAACTTCACTAACAGGCTTCACAGCATGAAAATACCGCAGTTTCACATGATCAAAGATTTAAACCTAACTTCAAACCTCAGTAAAACCTTTTCCTGTGCAGCCAGAAGTTAAGCAGGAGAAAGAGTGTCAGTATCAGTTTTGTGTCTCTTCTTGAACAGGCCTGTGACTTAAAATTGAACCAAACCGCTGTCAAATCAGCTGATGAACACTCACATTGGTCACACAACCTACTTTTTCTTCTTCCGGCATCCATATGCAGGACTTGTTTACTTTTGACATCTATGAAATCCTGGATGAGATTAAACTTTTCCGGCTTATTGCCTGTTTGCAGTCCGGATTATTAGAGTCGTGTGATTGTTTCCAATCAGCATGTATTCAGTTTTTATTTATTTATGGACCCTGTTCTATACTTAGCGCTGTATTGTGCAAACCCTGTTCTGGGTTGCAACCTCACAGCAACTTCAACTTGCACATGAGGAAGTCAAAATGACTAAGCAATGTGGCTATGGATTTAACTTTAGCAGTCCTTTTGACTTTAAGAGTTAGAAGTTTCATGCAGGTGTAAATAAACACTCTGGCTATGCCTGATTTTCCATCTTACTACGTCATAGAAAATTCCCTGGATGTCACTTAGTAACTAATGTATTTTGTGTCTGTTAGTTTTTGTGCAGTGAGCATTAAATTTAGGTTTGACTAACCATTCATCTTCAGGATCAGTGCCTTTATTTTACCATTTTATGCCATGTACATCAGATTTATATATTTTGGTTTTAGACAGAAAATAGCAAATATAGTTGAATTATTATGGCCTAAGCTCTGTTTTTTATTACATAATATATTCCAGGATATGTTCAACATTATTGGCTCAATTCACCTGCTGTCTTCACTCCTGTTTTGTTCCCCAGTATCAGCTATCAGCCACCCAATTGAGCCGGGCTCAAATATTTACACTGCTGTTGTCAACAAGAAAAGGTTTTCATTTTAAGCCAGTGCTTAGCACGGGTTACAGGGAAACCAATGGATGGTGTGAACTGGTTGGAGATGTTCACAAGCTGAAGAGTTTATGTAAGACTCAATGTATGTAACTATTGGTGCAGTGATTAAAAGTGGTCTGTTTGTGCTAAAATTGAACCAAACCTCTGTTAAATCAGCTGATGAAGTTTATAAAACAACAATTTTCTACGATTGTGAAGATTTTTTTTTTTTTTTGGCAGCAAAAATCTCTTACTGCTTTATATGTTAAATATCAAGGTGAGAAATTGCTGGTCTTGTTTAACAAGCAGACCACAGTAATTGCCAAAAGCGGCATTATTAACAAATATATGATATTCAAAATCCAACCAGTCACGTTTGAGCAGGCTCTAAGTGTTAAAAGAATATATTTGCAGAAGTAAAAATGAAAATCAGAAGTTATTAGTTGATGATAATGTGGATATTCTTCCCTTTATATTTACAGAAAAACAATAGAAACACAACAAGTTTGTAACCTTGGAATACATCATGACTTTAACCATAAAAGTCAAAGATGAGAATTAGAACACAAGAAATGTTTTTTTAAAAGTTATGTAGAATAATTAGAAATATCTTTTTTACACATTCCCCCTGCTTCATTCTGCGAGTTTTCTGTCCTCAAACTTTTCATCCAAACGTTCTCATTGATGTTCTGTGACAAAGGAGTCAATTTTAAAATTTGCATCACTTTTCTGGAAATTTTTAAAATAAATATCTACAGTAATGTTGAAAGGTATAAAACTAGTAATAAGCTTAAATCTTTATGGATTATGTAAAGTTTGTTTTTCTGACATTTTTATAAAATCTTCTAACAGAATAAAAGAAGCTTTTGCTGTTTTGGGGGTGTTTTTTTCTGTTTTAACGTCCTCACAGCCATGTATCAGTTTGCAAAAGCGGATTATTTTTAACTCAACTGAGATAACAGAACCTTACCAGGTCTTTCTAGAGAAGCCTTTTTCTTTTTTTTTTTAAACCGTGCTTCTCTAATGAACACATTCACAGTTCACTGAATGTACTTCCCCGTTGTTTGCTTAAGAGCTGCTTGGTGTGAGCTGATCATAGCCAAATAGATTACACAAACACACACACACACACACACACGCACACACAAAAACACACACACACACACACACACGCACACACACACACACACAAACACACACACGCACACACACATGTTTGTGTTGCTATCTTTGTGGGGACTTTCCATTGACTTCCATTCATTTCTACAGCCTAAGCCTTACCGTTACCCTTTTCCTAACCCTATCCATCACATACCTAACCCTAACCAAAACTCAATTCACACCTTAGTCCTAACTCTGACCCCTGATTGGTCCCACAGATGCACACACACACACACGCACACGCACACACACACACTGTTTGTAAAAGGTCCGGACTGCTACCATTACCCCACCCAGAAGATTGACAAAGTCTCATATGATCATTTTCCACTTTCAGGAACTGAAGTATGTCGTAACTTCCCATCAGTTTAGTTGTTTAGGTGCAATGGTCAGTCATCTAGATTGAGAAAATTCTGGGGGGTTTTTGTTCACATTTAGCAGATCTTACTTCCATAGTTTTGGCATTTTCGTACGCGACTGTTTGGGGTTCTAAAAAAATCCACTTCCTCTGACCCTGGGTCAGTTCCCACCTGCTTTGAAAACACATGACTCAAGGTTATTTTGTCACAGTTTTCTTAGACATTTTGGTTTGATCAGGAGAATCTGTCATATTTCATAGGAATTGAACGGCCAAAATGAAAATCAGGAACATAACTAGCAGCAGTGTAAAAGCTTTAGATAATAAAAGAGAATTTCTAATCCCTAAGGTGGGATATTTATAAAACACTAGCGCACATTATATATTGTATCCAAGAATAATTACTTGTTAATCTGAGCAGTTTTCAGTTTGGACATTGTCTAAGTTCAATATTCTAATTATTTCACAGTTTGACTGATGCTCAAAAGTTTTTTTCTGAATTTGTATACTGAGATTCCCTCCATAACTTATAAATTTGCTCCTTAGTCTTAAGCATTTTTTTAATGTTTTCCGGTAACCGCTTTGGTGATTTGCTTGTTGATCATCCGCTGTAATTAAAATTAAAAAGATACCGTAGTGATGGGTTAACTATAAAATACGAGTTTACTTGTTAAACATATGGGTTATAAAAGCAATAAATGTATAACTCATACATTTATTGCTTGTGGAAAGGAGTGGAAATTTTGATAGGTTTATACTTCCTAAGTTTTAACATTATAGTTCATACTGTTTTTTTGTACATATTCAAAAATTAAACAATCAGAAATACACACAGATCTAAGCTTTATGATTTTATCTCTTTTTCCTTCTTTACACATCAAATTATTTAACTAAAGCAAATTAAACTAATATGCATTGTTTCATAACATGAATACAAAACGATTTGTTCACGGGTAAGAAATGGAAATAGGTTTGTCCAAAATAACTGTGTATGAAACAGACGTGCAAGGTAATCAAACCTCACATAATTTCTTTAGAATCAGGAATAACTTTAGTTCTTTTAAAGCTATAATCAAAATATTTCTAGATGGGTACATTAAAGATTAGACCTGAGTTTTATCACAGTGAAAAACTCATTAATTACTTTATTTGCTGTGTATATTTAAACAACAAGCAGATAGTTTAACTTTCAACAAAATGTAGCTGACATGAGAACTAAACTGGTCTCCTGTTCTTCTTACAGTTATGTGGACTTGCACTGATTGTCGTGGGAATCGTCGTGCAGGTTTCTGTGCACAAAAGCTTTCAGATCTTGGACGCCAGCGCCTCTGCAGGCCCCATTCTGCTCATCGTGGTGGGCCTTCTGACTTTCTTCATCGCATTCTTCGGCTGCTGTGGAGCCTGGAAGGAGAACCACTGCATGGTTGCCACGGTAATGCACTGATCCACAGCATCCTTTACAGTCATGAGTAAAGCTATAGCAGAGCAGCGTATACGCAGATTTATTTAAAATCAATTAAACATGGCTATAATAATGACACAAATGGCATCAACAGCCAGTATATTGGGTTTGTGTATTTTTTTCCTATTTTTTTACTTCTTTAAAACTATATTATAATTATTTTCCACCATTATTTATTTTTTTAGTTTAGTTGTTGTTCTTGTTGATCCATCAGTGCTTCTGAAGCATAACTTCCCATGGGATTAATCCTGTAATAACCAGGAAGACTGTTTGCAATGCATCTTTCATTGATGTCTAATGTTTATTATAGTTCAAAATGTATAAGCTTGTCTGCCATCACAAATTTATGTACCACAAATTCATGGGGTTTAAAATTATATCAAACCATCCATTGCAGCTGTAACAGCTTTAACTCTTCTGTAAAGAGTTTTCACAAGGTTTAATAGTGTGTTTATTTTTCCAGAAGTGAAGATAGGGAGTATTTATTAATGGTAATTAAATTGCTGGGATTTGCCAAGAATACAACAAAGAACAGGCGATAAGAAAGGACTTGATCAAACTTAGACAAAGTTCAGCTCTATCACGATTACTGAAGTTTTGCTGTGTAAAGCGAGGAGAATGAAGGTTTGTATTGAAAATGTATTTTTAATTATTCCTTGGACCAAATCAATCTCTCCTCCATCAGCCATTAATGTGTAAAATAAAAATAAACTAATACATATCTGGACAGCAAAACCAATATTTTTGAAGTAAATATTTACCTCCCTCACTTTTCTTAATTGTTCTGCAGTTTTCCTTCTTCCTCTCGTTGGTCGTCATTGCTGAGATTGCTGCAGTAGTTCTTGGATACGTATACAGAGACAAGGTTTGAGTACACTTCACTCTTTGTTATGTTGTGTAACTCCCTACAGGAGGGGTGTTTTAATTTTCTTTTGCGTCTTCCGTGTAGGTTAAAACCATGATAGAGAAAAATCTCTCTGAAATGATCACGAACTACAAGTCGGGCTCACAAGAACTCAAAGAAACTGTGGATAAACTCCAGACGACTGTAAGTTCAGCATCGCCTGTCCTCGTCACTGTTTACATTGCTCAGCCTCACCTTTGCATAACAGTTCTGCATCCTGTTTGTCCTTCACCGTGTGACATTGTTACTCTATGCGCCGTCTGTTGGCCCAGGCTGCAGCTGGCTCTTCTGTTATCAAGGTTTTGTGTTGGCTCATTTGCAGTTGAAGTGCTGTGGCGATCAGAACTCCACCGACTGGAAGAATTACGGTGACGATGGAAAAACGGTGCCTGACTCGTGCTGCATAGAGGTCAAACTAGGCTGCGGAAACGGAACCATGACAAATAGCACCATAGTGTACCAACAGGTAAAATATATTTATTGTGTTTTAGCTGTTGGAGTTTCAGGAACAGTAGGTAACAGAATGTCTCCAGCCATCATGACCGGATAAGGTCTGAGAAGCTCGAGATATTAAGTTAGCCGAAACTAAACACAGACTACATTCCATGTAGATGGAATGTAAATATTAGGGAGAAGCATAATTCCACTTAGATAAAATTGTTTCTGTGAGACAAATAAATGTAGACTTAAGACTTGGTCGTGATGCATGGATTTAGAGAGGCGTATGTGACGCCTGATGGCTGTCTGTGCCTTTACAGTTTGTTAAAACAACCAACCTTTATGCATACATAGTTCTCGTGTGACGTCACACTTCCCGGAACTTTGCTGTTGACAGCCATCTTGGTAGGTATCAAAACTGTCATTACAGTTGCTAGCAAATAATTATAAAATGGAAAGGAACCTATGCACAGTTTTCTTTTACTTTATTTTTTATTATTTTCCTCATTAGTGGAAACAAGACACAATCAACATTCGTTAGAAACAATACAATCAATCAGATAAAGAAAATTGGAAGAGCAAAAGATCAGTTGTCTCCATCTTGTGCTTTATTCCTTTTTAACATGTAAATTATTTTCTAGTGAAAAATAATCGGCTATGTGTTGTAAATAATTGCCTAATTCTCTGGAGGCGACATGCGCAGTGCGGTGGGTACTGACGCAGCACGACGTCTGCTGTTAATCCCTCTATAAATCAGAAGCAAGGTGATACAAACCTGATTACGAAAGCCACCACAATGTTAATCCTTCCCCAGTTGTGCAAGGGAACATGCTGCTTCAAGCATTCCCTACAAATAACTGTGAATTGAACTGAGTTAGAAAGCAGTCCACTATGGATAAACTATGTTAGGAACTTTTGCAATTTGATCAGGAGCCAAAGATTTCAGTCCCTCTTTCAGATCACGTGCTAGCAAATTAATGTCTGCTCACTTTTTGTTTTGTATTTTAGGGTTGCCGTGACGTCATGGTGAAGATGCTAAAGAAATACGCTCAGTGGTTGATAATTGCAGCTATCATTGTTGCTGTCCTCCAGGTACATACCGGCTGTAAACCAAAGCACATCATCAGAGGATTCACCTATCGATATTTCTTTGACCAATATTTTTTTTTCCTTAAGTTCATGATGTAAAAGAGAGAAACGTACTCCTAACTGAGGCGGTAATTAAGAAACAAAGAAATTACAAGATTATTCCCCTTTATGCATGATAACATACATCCCAAATCTTTATCTGAATTTTATTGAAGACAAAACATAGAGCAGAAACAAACTTACCGTTTGTGTCCTCATACATAGAAAAGGATGGGAGTTCTTCCTAGGGAAGCATGATATTATCTGCATGGTCTCGGTATCGGCCGATATTAGCTGTAAGATTTAATATCCGCCAAATATTGGTCAAAATAACCTTGTCCTATGAAAAGGCGTCGTTTCATAGGACAAACCAGTGGCACCGATACCTGCAGCATAGCACTTCAGGTTTGCACTCTTTGAGTATCGTCATTGTCTTAGAGAGACCAGATGTCATGAATAAATCTGACATTAAACATACTGCAAGTTGAAAGTGTTGCATCATTTCTAGTCTCCTCTTTGCGTTTGGCTAAATTGACAAAGATAATGTAGTATTTTAATTCCACAGTAGAGAAATCAATATAGTTTCAATGAGTAGGTATAGGAAAAAAATATCGGTATCGGTTATCGGCCAAATTAGTTTTAGTATATAGGCATATTGGATATTGACCAAAAATCCAATATTGTGCTTTCCTAGTTCTTAGCTTTGATGAGTTTGATAATTTGAAGGGGAAAATTATTTTCAAAAGGGCCAATTTAATCTAATAAGTATTCTTGTATTTTTATTTGGAAGTATACTTTTTATTTTACCCTCAGACATAACTACGTATGATTTAAATGTTATATTTTAAATGTAGCATAATGTGGGGTTTCATCTTGATGTTAATTCATTCATTTCTTTCTTTCAGCTTCTGGGCATCGTGTTTGCTTGCTTGTTGATGAGAGGCATCCGCGGCGGCTATGAAGTCATGTGATTGGCATACAAACAAGTGCTGGCCGGTCGGGCCCTGCTTATTAGGAACTTCATTTCAAAAGTTAATATTCAAGTTAAAGTTCCCATTTTATTTACAGGATTTTAAGTTTCTCCTTTATAGCAAAATTGGGTTTTTTAGTTTCATGTTGGATCATTATTCCTGCTTTTGTACTGTAAATACATAGAGAAAGAAAAGCATTCAGAGGAAAGCTGATGATTGTCTTGGAGTTAAGAGAAAGACTGGAGGTTTTTAAAGCCTGACTCTTTGGAAAGTATTTGAGTTAAATTTTTATGTTATGGTTTCATTTGTAATAAAGTCTCCTGAAATTACATGGATTTTCAATAAAGACAATTAAGAAATAAAAGTGGCATTGAGATTTTTATTGCAAAAAAAAAAAAGTATAATGCAATATTGGCACAAAAACTCAGAAGTTGAGTAAATAACATTTACAGAAAGATTCATGTTTCAGATGCTGAGTGCCAAAACTTACAAAAGGCACAGGAAGTATAATGATGAACTTTACAGCTCCAGTTATGTTGTACTCCTTTGTACTTTCAGTCCTCGGTGTTTGAACAGGTTGGATGAAACTTTGTGCTAAAATACATGAATTTAAATCTCCACATAAACAAAATGATGGGTACAAAAAGTAAACAGTAAAGTGCAATCACAACTTGACAGTCTACACCTGGGCTTCATTCCCCAATTTCTGTATTTTGTCTAAAATTTAAAGCTAATTTTAGTCTTTTGAACAACTTTATTGTGACCAGAAAGTTGGAAAATAAAAATAAAGCATAAAATGAGGTAACGGCAAGAGAAAATACAGCATGTTTGATGACAACATGTCTACAAATTCTGAATACAGCTCTCCTTACATTTATTACTACTGATTTACATCTGATTTTTTCATTTAACTTTATTTCTTTTTCTCAAGTAAAATTGTCTTTGTTTCCCCAACATGCATTTTGTCCGAGTGTAGGTGCAAACTCGGACAAAAGCAGAAGCTAAGCATGTGTTAAAGCAGTAATGACCTGAAAAACAGGAACAATGAACGTTTTACCCCGAGTTTTTAAACAATCCTTTGAAAAAGTATTCACACCCCTTGAGCCTTTTTTGTACTGAATGAAATACCAGCAAAAAGCTGTTCATAATTATGAAGTGGGCGTAAAATGTTCTTTTAACAATCTGAAAAGTGTGGCATACATCTTTTTAGCCGCTTCACTCTGATTCCCCTAAATAAAATCCAGCTCAAGCAAGAGCCCTAACATGCAAAATATTACGAACATACCAAGGACAGGATGAAACATGGTGGCAGCAACATGCTGTGGAGATCGTTTTACTCAGCTGGGTCAGAATTAGACTGGGGTCTGGACTCACCTTCCAGTCGGATAATGACCCAACAAAACGACCTAGTTAAAGTCCCAGTTTCGTTTGATCTTGAAAGATTTTATTTTTAAGAAAGAAAGACAGTCTGTCCCATTTTATGTTGGTCTGTCACATGAAACTGTGGATTTATAGTGAAGAAATGTAGAAAAATGAAAGGGTGTGAATACTTTTGCATGGCACAGCAGATAAGCGCTCCAGAGGAAATTGAACTTCCCCACCAAGGTTCAGAACTGCAAACAGAAACACCTGTTGTCTCTGATAAACACTCTTTGACGTCATGTTTCCATATTAAATTGTCATTGAGGAAATTAGCATCAGTGTCTGGCGTTGTTTTTTTCTTTTGAACCCAATCTAGCCAGAAAATGTTCTACATTTTGTTTTTTTTCCTTCGCAGTAAGAAGATGCTGACACTCTTGTGTGCATTGCAACACAAAAGTGACTATAATCACAGGAGCAGGCTTCCTGTCAGTGACGGCTCGCAGCGCTGGGGTAGTTTGCAGACATGAGCACCATGCAGTGCAGCAGAAGTGACAGCTCTGACTCTGCAAATTTTAAAAAGAAGACACAAATGTATAATGTTAGGGTAAAGACACATTCCTTTAAATTTAAAATGAGGAAATAATCTTAAAAAAGATGTGAAGTAGTAGTCTATAAAAGACTTTGTTGTCCCTCAATAACAAAATTAATTTCTGACTTGTGTTTTTATTGAGTTTCTGTTAGAGGAGCATCAGAGCGATGGCGTCTACTCCTACTGGCTGCAGAAGGTAGAAGATTTATGAGGCAAAAAATAAAAGTACACATCATTTTACATCGGTCAACCCATTTAATCAGATATGATCTTGTTTACAATCTACAAATATATAATCCAATAGAAAATGAGAAACTTATTTAGCTGAAAGTATTTTATGTTTTTCCAAATATTGATTCCTGAACTCTTCCTGAGTTAAAACATTAGGATTGTTGTTTTCAAACGAATGTGAACTTATTTTATTTGAGGTCTGAAAGCGCTGCATCTTTTTTGTTATTTTGACTATTTATCATTTTCTGTAAATAAATACTAAATCTTTGCTTGGACACGTTGTCAGTAGTTCATAGAATAAAAGACTAATGCTCATTTTACTCAAACACATAAAAGTAAAGAGTAAAATGATCATTTTAAATGGTTGCGTAAATTTTTCCAGAGCTGTATGTTCAGTGAAGTACGAAACCCAGCTTCTTAAATCCACGTACCTTTTAAAGCAGACGACACCTGAAGCCACTGGGACAACCACTCCCGAGACTGACTGGTATCAAGACTGTCAGCGTTCATCCCTCTCACATAACAAGCCTGCAACAGGAAAGACTTAGATCAGCCCGAGAAACCGCTTCAGCTTGGGGAAATAAAACTCACCGAGTGACGAACCTGTTTGAGTTCCCAGTCACTGAGCTGGTGAGGGCCCATTCGGCTCAGGGCTCGGTCCAGCTGGAGCAGCTCCACGGCATGGCTGTTCAGCCGTCGACCAATCAGGAAGCCCGGGAGACGGGGCGTGAGGAAGAGGAGGGGGCTGATGTGTCTCTGATCAGCCACAAACACGGATGAGCTCAAACAGATGCAGCAGAGAGAAGGTGAATGAGAGGAAGGTTTTGCTCACCATCTGTTCGTTGCTCATTGTGTTCATGGCCAGAGGAGCTCTGGAGAACAGACTTCTGACAGCCAGGATTTCAGAGACATTCGGGTTTCCGCCGCGTTGCACCTGGATGCAAACAGAAAGTAATCCTGAAATCACAGCACACTTTAACAAGTTTGATCTCGTTTTCAAGCAAGATGGGCCCAACGCAGACATTAGCACGTCGAAACATGGCTGCGGATCGGTTTAAAGAGTCGCAGCGAAATAAAACAGAAACGAAATGCTATTTTCTCAAATAATAACTTTAAATCTTTTCTTGAAATAATTTAATATTCTGTATATTCAAACCAACCACATTTATTGCCACCTATGATAACAGATGTGATTTTTTTTTAGATTATTTTAATAATACTCAACTAATTTAGCAAATGATTAATCATTAACTACAGTGTAATAACTCAAAAAAGGACATTTGATGAAAGAACAACAAATTGAGAGCAGTAAGCAAGCCAAAAATATATGTACATTTTGGATTTAAGATTAAAAAAATCTCATAGTTTTAACATAATCCTGTTCAAATTTTCTTGATTAAAAACAACCCCAAAGCATTAAATCTCCTATTAAGCATCTTTTGTTGTCCTGTTATTGATTGGTGAATAATAATAAAAATAAATTAACCTTAAAGTTTATTGATGCTAAGTCAAGCAGAAAGGCCTGAGCTTTTCACATGTTGATGTTAGAAATATTACTTTAGTTGCAGATGCATCCTTTACTACAAATGATCAAGCGTTCACTAAAGGAATTATATTATTGCATTTTAGACAATAAAATTTTTATTTTCTTATTTAAAAAGTAACTGAATAATTTGTTTTAATTCATTTCTATTATTTAAAGAAGGCTTCAATGTAAAATCAGCAGGAAGTGCCAACTTATTAAAATTCGATTAATCGTCAGCATAATCAGGAACTAAACTAATCATTAGCTGCAGCCCTAATTTCTGATCCATTTCCTTACCTTAGTGCAGAGGTTCTTCAGAAGACCTTGCAGGTGACCGTTTTTGACCTGTTGGCTTACGTCCTCCAGCTCTTTGAGAACCGGTTGGTGGTGCTGAGTCCTGTGGGAATGATACACTTTCCGAAACTCCAGCTGCTGCCGGGGAGTCCAGAAGTGAGGAATCAGCAGCTGACGAGGGAAAAAGTACCTTGAAGCCACACGGAGACATTGGTGTTACCGACTACAGTGGTAATAATCAGGCACAAACATTCATCTTTTTAAAATGTTGTGCCGAATATAAAATACAATAAATAAAAAAAACATGCAAACAGGAAACTCACATTAGGAAAAAAATCAGGTAGTTTGCAAATGGAGGAATGGTAATAATCACAAGTGGGACGGCCTTTATTAGGTCTCTGCGAAACTGAGAAGCATAGATTACATTAGTATGCAACAACATCACAGAGAAATCAATGAAATGAGAAAAACTCAAGCTCAGCAAAAACACAAAATCACAAGTATTTTTGGTCTAGTTTCTAGTGCAAATATCTTGGCACACTTGGAAGGAGACAAAACTAACTTGCAAGTAACTTTTCAGCTTGTTTTAAGTCAAACATTTCTTAATATTTATGGAAAAGTAAAGATTATTTCATATACAACATGGGAAAAAGTATTTTTATTAGTGAAATAATCCTCCAACGGAACTTGTACTTTTTCATCAATATTAAAGAATTAACTTAAAACAAACGGATATCTTGATTAAACGTTACAAAACTAAGATATTTGCACTAGAAACTCGATTAAAACTACTTGGTGAGCGTATTTGCAGTGAGATTATAAATTTTAGCTACTCTGTGTAGCTTTTGTAAAACAGCATAAATGTATAATCTGTAAGATTGAGTTCTAAGATTATATGATGGGAATCTCACAGAGACTCTATGCTTAGTCTTGATAGGACATCCAATTGTTTTTCTGTAATTCTTGTTGAGGACAATCTTTTTATTGAACAATGACATAAAAATACATTCTTCATCTGTTTTCAATATTTTCTTGTTTATGAAAGCACCAGTTTTAGCATTCTGAAACAAATACACATCAGCTACATTAAGGAAAGTAATTAATATTTGTTCTTTGGACCTAGATTGACTGAAATCAGATTCACAATGTCTAGATGCAGTATTGATCCAAGGCATTTTCTCAGTGCATCATAGGCAATGAAAGGCTGCTGCCACCAGGGGGAGACATTGGTACTCAGAAAATGAGCCTGGTATGCAACACTTATTTTTAGTATAGTAAGACAAAACAAACTGGTTATAAGGTTACAAAGTCCTGTAGCAAAAAGGGTCATTGTTGGTCTCTCTGCAGTTATCAATACTGTTGCTGAGATCTTTCTAAATTAAAAAGTAAATTCTTTTTTTTATTATTTAATGTAATTTGACATTTCGACCCCCTTCCAAGCTCCTCATCCAGCCTTCACACTAACATTTTTTATTTTATTTTTTTTTACTATTGTTGTGAGGAAAGAAACCCTACATCTAAATAAGTACCGGAGAAAATATCACTTCTTTAAGACACTGACCTGTCTGAGTTTTTCCATCTCCCTGTAGTGTAAATCGTGGAATTTTACTCCCTTCGTCAGCATTTTGGTTTTTATCCTCTTCACTTCTCTGGCATCCTGGAACAGCATCTTGAATCCTGGAAGAAGATTCAAGGAAACATTCATAAAGAGAGGAATTCAAGGAGAGCAAGAGGAAAGCGTCACTGTGTATCATATTACACACTGTAGCTAGCCGATTTTCCTTCATTATACGCACAGATTTTGGCTTTACTCTCGTTTAGGGGTCAGATTTCCAATGTAACTAGATAACACAAATAGCCAAACACTATTTCTAGATCACTATTTCTTTTAAAAGCAGAGTCAGGAAAGACAGCTGTGGTGAGGAATGAACCCATCTTAGTCTTGTTCAGGGTGCTGGAGGGCATCAGCTAATAGCCGTAATTCAACGTTACAAACGTTTTTCACATGAAAATTGAGAAATCTTTCAGAAATTCTCCATTGGATTTACATCTGGACTTTAACTGAGCCATTTTAACACATAAATTGCTTTGATCTGCCCCAGTGGTTCTCAATCCTGCTTCACTCTTCCTTCTATCTTAGATGCATCTTTGCTCCAACATACCCGATTCAAATGACTGATTTCCTTTCACAACAATACCTTCAAGCAGAGTTTATTTGCGTAGCACATTTTAGCAACAAGGCAGTTCAAAGTGCTTTACATCATAAACACATTACAGTCACCCATTGTGAAACAAGTGAAAAACATTACATTTTGCTGAGTGACACCATCAAATATGTTGGTCAGTGCTCCAGTGATTATGGTTCTAAAGCAACTCTGAACAAGTGGGTGTTTTAGTTTTGATGTAAAGGAAGTCAGTGTTTCAGCTCCTTTGCAGTTTTCTGGAAGTTTGTTCCAGATTTGTGGTGCCTAGAAGCTGAATGCTGCTTCTCCGTGTTTGGTGGCAGCAGTGAAACACCTAGGGGTCCTGAGGATCCAGACCCACTCATCTAAACTTAAGCTCTAGCTGCAAGTTTTGGGTCATCATCATCCTGGAAGATTAGTTTCCACACTAGCTTCAAGTCATTTGCAAACTTTAATATGTTTCCTTCCTGGAAAGGCTTTCATTTAGCATCGCCCTTCTTCCTATTTACTCTGCGCAGAGTCCCTGCACCAGAGAGAAACGCAAACCCACATAATGATGCTGCCACAATGGTTTACATTGGGGATGGTGTGTTCAGGGTAATATGCTGCGTCAGTTTTCTGTATGTAGGCCAACATGAGGAAAAGTAAAGCTCTGGTAAAACTCTGGTCTCTTCTGAACAGTTTCCCCTGCAGGATGAACTTTGAATGAGACTCCATACACAGCTCTGAAAAAATGAAGATCCCATTTCATGGTTACTCCACCAACTATTGATCTCTGAACTCTAAATTAATATGAACTTGTTTTCTTTGCATTATTTGAGGTCTGACAGCACTGCATCCTTCTCATTTCCTGCAAATAAATAAAACATTTTTGCTTGGAATTTCAGTTCTCAGTAGTTCATAGAATAAAAAACAATATTAATTTTACTCAAACATATACCTACAAAAGGTAATATTTGAGAAACTGATCATTTTAAGTGGTCATTTAACCTTTTCCAGAGCTGCATATGTTTTTGTTTACAATAGGGCTGCAAGTAACTGTTATCTTAGTACTAATTAATTTGGATTAAAGTGACTTTTTTACTTAATTTGTACCAGGTGAAGTTAAAACTAGCTCGTTTGAGGAGTTCCAGGTACAACATATTTGCAGACAATTTTTTTTAATCATCTTAAATGGAAAATGCATAAATACTGTTATGAGAATGTTATTTCAGCAAATGTTGAACACCTGAATCACATAATTAGGCCATTACGAGATAATTCAGCCATTTAATTCAGGTGTGTTGGACTTAGGACATATTGAAAAGTTCCTCTCCTGTCTTCAGTTTAGGTGGACAGCCATACATTGGTAGGTTTGTAATTGTGCTACAGTTTGTATTTTTGAATGGATGGACTGATGTCAGATGTTCAAAGCACATTGTTTGATAATATAACCCTGCTTTTACACACCTTTATCACGATCTGTCTGGTGTGTTGGTAGTTTTTGTGATGCCATTTGGTTATTAATGAACAAACCTTTGTAAAGGGAAGTGGTTGCACTAGATTTTATGTAGGGGCTACAGTTTATTCTACCTATATTTATTCAGAAAACTGGATGTGCCACAGTAGCTATAAAGACAGATACACAAGGCTGATAACCTTCAGAACTAAACACTGACAGTAAACAGCATAAACCCATCAGTAGTGTTGCAGATGAGTAGATTTTGCTCTTACCTTCCTTAAAGGTGTGATAAAGCAGGAAAAATCGAGGAAATCGTCTTTTAAGAAAGTCTTCATATTTGGCATTTGCCCACTGGATTCTGGAGGAAACATATCGTCCAATACCTCGTCTGACTTTAGAAGAAGTAAAATGTTTGCACAAAGGTAACCTGTGGCGTAAAAAAAAAACACAAAATGTTATATAAAATGCATAAAAGTCCTATCTTATCACAATGAAGAGTTAGAAGCACAAGAGCACTACATAATGACACGGAACATGTACAAGTGACACCTTCTGTAAACATCTCCGATAAACATTTTTAAATAGTCAGCAGGTTATCAACTGTCTGCATTGAGATTTAAATGTACTTAACGTTTGATTATTTAGCAGGTGTGTAGCTAGCTTAGCAAACCATGATACATTCCGGTTAAATCAAGTGAAAAAAGGGAAAGGTTCACCCTGGGAAGACAGACCTGGACTGGCAGGATACGTCTTGAAGGTAAAAGCCATGTGTTATCCTGTTTGTGGTAAGACCACTTAGTCGGGTCAAAGACAACCGGCTGCACAGAATCGAGCAGGAGAGCGCCATGTTTGACAGGCAGAGCAGTTACCGCGACTACGCTAATATACGGGAAAGCTGACAGTTGGTCATTTACCGTAATACACAGAAAACGAAACGCACATTATTTTACGTTTTCACTGAATGTTAGGTGGAATTTTGGGCTTTATTAACAATACATGTTTAGTTGTTAGATCATATGAAAGCTTACTCAAAATAAAAATAATAAATAATGAATGGTACAGTGGCGGTTCTAGACCAGGGTTGAATGGTGGGGCCAGCGTTTTTCTTAAAGGCACACAGAACTAAAGAATGAATCAGAAATGATATGGTAATATTTCATTGTTTATTATATGAAGTGAGCCAGATAGCCGCTTGCAGCTTCAGTTTTCAGACTCCTGATTTAGCAGATGAAAACTAGGATCCTATTTAAATATGGCTGAAACTACAATACCTTAATTTTCAATTCATTGTTGAAATAAAAGTATGAAGGTTAAGCAATTTAATTGGTCCCATTAATTATTGTTCCTGTGCCTGGCTTTCTAACCTTATGTCCAGACAGATAAAAAAAAAAAAAAGGTGTGGCAATAGCAAAAGAGAGAATTAGTTGTGCAACAACATGTTTCTGTTGAATGTAGTCTCTGCTCCATAGAAAATAAGCTGCTAGCATGTCATGTTAGTCATAAGATTGTCATACAGCAAGTCTTCAGTCAGAGGACTCTCCAGATTCGTTGGAAGACTAACTGCTACCAAGGATTCTTTCTGCCCACAGCATCACCATCTACAATTATTCTTTGAAGATTAGATGATGAGTTACAACATTTAAATTTCCCAAATGTTAGCCCGCTTTAACGTCCCTTTGACGCTGAAACGTTTTAACGTACTGTTGACGTTAAAACGGTCTAAAGTTCCGATTTCCGAGCTAAATGAAACGCAGCATTTTTTGAAATATTGCAAACTAACCGGTCTTTAAACATAATTGGTTGTTTAAAGTTGTACCGGCGTTTGTATATATTTCAGAAATTAAAAATTGGAGTTAGTGGGTGAATTTTAACTTAAACTCACATTTGCTGCACGTGCCAGGCTGATAGTCACGTGAGTAGCAGACACTATAAAGCCGGAGGAGGACACGCTCTGCCAGTTGATTTTCGTTTGAGAAGTCGAAGATTATCTTCCTCAGCGGTCTGAAGGGTTCCATTTGTGTGGTTAAGTTACAACCTTTTACTTATTTGGATAAATATAACTTGATATAAACGACATAAACGTGGTTTAACTTCGCTTATTTGTAAAATAAGAATAAAGAATAAGCTAGGGACGTTAGTGTTGAAGCTAGCTTAAAGTTAGCATATTTGGGTACTAGCCAACGTTTTCTTTTTCTTTATTTTTTTTTGTCATGAGTGTTGCTAAATCTGTCTACGTATTAGAAATGAATTTGTGACTGGCTAGCGTGAAAGAAATTAAGTGAAACATTTGGTATTCGTCGCCTTGTGCATCTCCGTGAAACTTGCATCGCAATTGGCCGAATGTTTTAGTTGAAATCTACGTCGGCTCTTTACATTTCATGCTCATATGCATTTTATTTCCTCCCAGGTTGGCCCGTCCAAAGGAAATTTGTCTTCCACATGGCCTCCATTAAATTCGGAACCAGTACTAGTCCATGCAAAGTGCCCTCTGAGGAGAGGGAAGAAGAGGTTGAAGATTATGGTAAAGTTTAAGATTTTGTACTATTTGTAACCTGCAAAATCTGCCAGTTTTCCATCTGAATCCATTTTCCATTCACTCCACTTTAGATAGCAGGGCAAACTGTGATCCAGACAAACTTCTACAGTGTCCTTTTGACAAAAACCACAAAATCCGCTCCTGCCGCTTCCCATATCACCTGATTAAGTGCAGGAAGGTGAGTTCCTGAGTTGGTAAAGGGGTGGTAAAAATCTGCACTCATGGTGTTTTGTGGGTTTAAAATAGTTTTCTACCAGAGATAAAATATTAGTATATTTTAGATTTACCAGATGAATATATTTGAATTGAATTCAGTGAATTTACACCCACTATACCAGATTGCATTTGATCCTCCTTGATCTATTGGTACCCTCATAAAAGTTGCTCCTTGATTCCATTTATGGCCTTTTTAAAAAAAAAAAAGTGATTAGTTTGTCATGGCTGCACAGTGGCAGCCATGCACTGTGCAGTTGGTAGAGCTGTTGCCTTGCAGCAACAGCTTTACCAGTGATGGACTGGGTTTGATTCCTGGCCGGGGTCTTTCTGCATGGAGTTTGCATGTTCTCTTTGTGCATGCATGGGTTCTCTCCGGTTTGTTTGTCCTGTGTCTCTATGTTGCCCTGCGACAGACTGGTGACCTGTCCAGGGTGTACCCCGCCCCTCACCCGGAACGTTAGCTGGAGATGGATGTAAGAAAATGGATGGATAGTTTGTCATTTCATAGAATGTATTATTGGGGACTCTGTGAATACAGTTGCAGGAAAAATGCAAAACATCGCTTTTTGTAGTTTTCCTAGCATCAAGGTACATAACATACAAATATCACACTGTTGGATTACATAGTGTTAATCCAGTGTCTTAAAGAAATTCCTTCTTGGATTATAGAAGTGGGTAAATCAAATGACTCTCCTGCAGCAATTGATTAGTAAATTAAAGAAATCTCTTGCCACAGAATCATCCAAAACTGGCCAGTGAACTGAAAACCTGCCCATTTAATGCTCGCCACCTGGTTCCCAAGCACGAGCTTGCTTACCACACAGAGACCTGCGAGGACAGAATATCTGTGGACACTGAAGATGGTGAGATTATTTTATTTAATATCCACCTAACAGAGCTGTTACGGTTTGTTTTCTTTTATATGGTGTAATGTACATGTGTCTTTTGTTTAACAGCTGGAAGCAGAAATGGACATGTTGGCTGGGATGTTCCAGTCAACACTTGGGTCAACCCAAACATGACTGAGGACTGGGATAAGGGTATAGTAAAATATAAAGGTTTAGAAGAGATCACACTAAATGTGTCTGGAGGAAATGTATTTAGATCAGTGTTTATCACACTTTTTTCAGACTGAGGACTACTTACCCCATTTAATAACTCACAACCTAACTTAATATAAAACCTAGAATTAAAATATTACACTCTTAACTCACTTATTGTCTTTATCCATCCTAAAGAGGAGGTGGTGCCGTTTTGGGCTGCCCAGTGGTGCAGTTGGTAATGTTGCCTTGAAGCAAGATGGTCTTTCTGCAAGGACTTTGCATGTTCTCCCTGTGCTTGCGTGCATTCTCTCTGGGTACTCTGGGTTCCTCCCACAGTCCAAAACATGGTTGTCGGGTTAATTTATTTCTCTAAATCCTCCTTGGGTGTGCATGATTGTTTGTCCTGTTCGTCTGTTACCCTGTGATGGACTGGCAGTCTGTTCAGGGTGTACCCTCCCCGTTGACTGCTGGAGATGGGCACCAGCACCTCTCACGGCCCCAGTAGCTATAAGCATGTATGATCATGGATGGGTATTGTTTTGTTAATGTGACTGGCCACAACAAAACCATGAACTATTGCTCAGGCCATTTTGGGTTATTTACAGATTCTGAAAGGGTTGATTCTAAGCTTTCCAATTATGCCAAGCACTTAGAAATAAAAAAGTGGTTTATGTATTGTGTGCATTAGTAACTTTTTGAGGCCATTTGTAACTTAGAAGCATGATGAACTTGAGTTGCTTTGGCAAAAACAGAAATCCTCTTCTCCACATTAAAGTACTCACCTATTTCTATCAATTGTATGTATTGTGTATTTGCCAGTTAAATATTTTTTAATTAAATAAAAAAAAATGGCAGCAATATTTTTTTAATGAAGCTGAGGTCACTCAAAGCTTTTCTTTTGAGTGACCTGTTCTTAAGCAACTTGCTTTTTTTTTTGTAAATACAAAACTTTGGCAAGCTAATTGTATGCAACACATTTTTAGCTCATTTCACAGTAAATAAACTTCTGTTTATTTGCATACCTCTAAGGGGCGCCTGTGGACCACAGTTTGAGAAAAGGGTTGATTAGATCAGTGTTCCCAACCCTGGTCCTCGAGGCACACTGACCTGCATGTTTTAGATGTTCCCCTGCTTCAACACACCCCTTTCAGATGATTGCAATTCAGCAAAACCCTGTTAATCAACCATTAATTGAAATCATGTGTGCTGAAGCAGGGGAACATCTAAAACATGCAGGTTGGTGTGTCTTGAGGACCAGTGTTGGGGAAACACTGGATTAGTTGAAGCTTCTCCCATATTGCCATGCATTTTATAATTCTCTGGATAAACTATTGCTCTGATGTATAATGGTAGCAAATTGTCTCTTGCAGAGGCAGATAATGTTCAAACTCCATTTGTGTGGGGTGTAAGCTCCAAGTTGAACCAAATGTAAGTGGTGGTCTTTACCTCAGCATTTTCTGTGCATATATTCCTTCATATTGACTTGTCTTTTCTTTTTTTTATTCTTTCTGCAGACTGGCTGCCAGACCCAGTAACAATCTTGGCCCTAATTTTAGAGCTCCCAGTACGCTGCCATGGCCCAATTATGAGTTGTGAGCTCTTACGCTGTTCCTATGCATGGAGTTTTTTTTTCTTTTTTTTTTTTTTGCATGTTTAGATCAGTTTGAATGTTGATAAACTATCTGAAACCTCTCATGGCTTGTAGTTGTGTGGATCTCATTTAGTGTAGAGGATGTTTTTACAAATGTAACCTGTAATTGAGCAATCCTTTTTTTCATAAGTCTTATTGTTTTTAATGTTGTGACTTTGCTGTGTTAGATTTTTGGAGTAAAAGTTTCCTTTGTTAAATAATTGTGTGGTTTAGTTATCTTTAAATGTGCTAACTTTTTTTGTAGCACTAAAAAAGTTGCACCACATGTAAAATCTTTTAATAGAAGTTCCCATAATCTTATCTGGAGCACAGTAGTTAAGGATTGTTACTTGAATATGGTAATTTAAGCAGCAGTTTACCCCCCATTATGGGTTAAGATGGGGCTAGTTTGAGATGTAGACTGAGGTTTACTTTAGGATTGCAGCATAGGCTCAGTAGTTAAGTCTTTTTTCTCCACTGATAATTGAATAAATTTCTGAGCATTTGAAGTCGGCGCTAAAGTGTCTTTATTGATGCAAACATACATGTCATGTCTATTTAAAAGTTCAACATAATTTTAATGCTATTAACACAATATTTACTATAGGAAACATTTTTCTCCATTAAATGAAAGATGATGCACTCAATTGTTGACTTTCTATAACTTCCAATGTGAAGTTTGATCTTTCTTGGTGTTAAGTGGTTTTGCATGCAAGTGACTATAGTAAGCATGATCTGACACTTGAGTCTGCTTCAGTTGCTTAAACTAAAAATTAAGGTAACTATAGGCAGAAACCAGTTTTCTTTTTTTAATATAAATTCTAGCCTTGCTTCAGCATAAAGATGGTACTGTTACATCAAGGGGAAAAATTTATTTAAAACAATTAAATTGCCCTGAAATGACAAACTTTAGAAATCACAGAGAGACTGTAGTTTGAAAACTGTGTTTTTGTTTATAAGTTTAAAAGCATGACCTTTCCCTATATATAATGGGTACATTGTGTAGTTTTTCATGAGGATACATTTTGGTTTAAATTGGTAACCAACATTTGTCACACAAAGTGAACGGCTGTATTAATCACAGTAACATTTGATTTGAATTATAAAAGGATGGGTAAAATAAACATGAATATGGAACCTGATCTACAAAATAAAAAAAATAGCAGGATTATCAAAAATATTTCACTTTACAGAAAATCCAAATTTGGAAGCAGAGCCAAACATTGGCCACTAGATGGCGCCTGTAGCCGCAACGCTTTCCTCAGTGAGGACAGCTGACCATGAATGACCTGAGGAAGAGAAGTGTGTGGGCTGCCAGCCAGCTCCTTCCAGTCATATTTAAGTGGCATTATAGATTTCATTTTATGGCTGTTTTAGTTGTACTTAATAATAGAAGTGCTGAGCACGCCGCTGCCTAAGAGATCAGTATATAGGACTCATTTCAGGTGTTTTTTTCCCTTTTTGTACTGTATTTCCTGTCTCAATCCTGATGCAGTGTTCTCTGAAATCACTGAGGAGTAATGAAGCAATATTGATTTAAAAAGCCATCTCCCTTTGGTTGGAAATCTAAAGTGAAATCCATATTTATTCTCCAAGCAATCTGAAATCTAAAAGCCTTTTATATTCTGCCTCAGATTAACAGCCTGCTAAAAGACAGATGTTACCAAGAAATCCCAAATTAACACTTGCAGTCATGAGAGAAAGTTAAAGGGAGGATTATGAAGTAAAGTCGACTTTTTTTTACTTTATCATGTTATGATGTTCCCTCATGAACATCATAACTCAAAATTAAAGTAAAAACATCATACAGTCACCAATTTGAGAACTCAGTACAAAAATGCAACTGATCAATGTTCCTGTGATTATGTGTTGAAAGCAACTCTAAACAAGCGGGTTGTAGCCTTGATTTAAATGAGCTCAGTGTTTCAGCTGTTTTGCAGTTTTCTGGAAGTTTGTTCCACATTATCCATCTTTACTGTCACAACAAGGCGACAGTTGTAACAAATATGGGGAAAAAAAACAAAACATTTTTGTTAGCTCTAAGTCATGTTTTTGGACCGTGGGGCGAAGCTGGAGTACCTGGAGAGAACATGCATTAGGAGACTCCATGCAGAGAGTGAACCAAACCCAGAACCTTGATTTTGCAAGGCAACAACACTGCTAACTGCACCACTGTGCAGCGCACAACAGACAATGACACACATTTGAATCAGTCACAGTGTGTGCTTACACATTCGTGTCTACTGTTAAGGAATTGGGGTCATTTTGACATGTGATTTGACTGAGCCACCGGCCTTACCTCCGGATCAAATGGCGCGGTCAACCATGCTCAAGTCGCACTGCTGGATCGACTTGGCTATGAAACCTGCCACTTGGCCTTTATAAGAGCCTTCCAGGCATGTTTTTGAAAGGCATATATGTCCAACGATCTCACTTTGTGAATTGACACTCACTCAGTTCTTTTAATCTGAGAGTCCAGCACAATGTGCGAGGAACAGTAATGTTCTTGGGAACTTCCTGCCCTGTGAGTCTGCCCAAAGCTTAAGATCTTCTATTATTGTCTGCGTTCCTAACGAGGCACGTTCACATTGCTCTCGCTTTACAGAGTTACAGCAGAGGCATGGTGCTGGCTCGATCACGAGGGAGCTGCTGTCCGCGCTATCTTTATCAGTGTACCATCACAGGGAGGCTGTGTAATCACAGTGATGCTGACTATCCAGTTTCTCTTGTTGCATAAGCTCTACATGGCTACAAGGTTATGAAAGCATCCAAATTTTATATTACATTACTGCACCAGACTGGATTTGGGAGACTTTAACCTGGAAAAACCTTGAGATTAGTGCATTACAGAACATCATACATACATGCGTGTGAGACTTTGTTGGTATTCGGCTAATGTAAAAATAAATAAATGAATAAATTTGCAATGCAATTGCCGCATTTCCATTCAATAAGAAATACAATTAAAAGTCACGTGAATAAGTTTGTTCTTGCAATAAATCATTAAAAACATCATCCGCCTACCACTTCCTGTTGTCTTTTTCGCCAGTTGTAACATCCAGTTGTTCATCACATCAATTGTGTGATGCGAAAAATGTTTCCATTGAAATACACTCATTTTGATAGAGCCAATAAACCACCTCACGGTATTGCAAAAATGTAAATTTCCTTTTCCAAAATTGTCGTGTTTCCATTAAGCAAACTTTACTTTGCAAAATTAAATGCAGCTGTTGTCACTGTAGATCGGAATGGGTAGAACTGGTTTCAGACACCTGGCCTAAACGGCTTCCTCCCATTGAAGTGGATTTCTCTAGTAGAATTTCAACTGGACCAATCAGCAAACAGAAGAAAGAGCTGTGAACGATGATTTTCTGCCTGTAGTTTTAGCAATGGCAGCGGAGGAAGTGAGCTAAGCCAATCAGTCATGCTTCCAAATATTGAATTAACATTAACAGCCATCTTGTTTGGCTCAGTAGTGGGGGTTGTTTGTTGTGCACCCACTGTCCGGTCAGCTTTATAGAGGTGAATTGTCATATTACATACGGCCAAAAGTTCACAATTTGGTCAAATTCAAACCTTAACAGGGTTCATGCCTCCAGAAAGCAATCGTTTTTCAGTAGCTGAGGATCAAGACCTTCGGTATGAAGCGAAGCATAGAACATAACAGCTAGACTGTAGCCGTTTTTCCACTGATCATAAAATTGATCACAAAAATAAATATGCTTAATGGAAATACATCAGTTCTGAAAAACTGGTTAGTTATTTTGGGTAGGATGCAGCAGTTTTTCAAAATTTGTGTATTTTGTAAAACGATAATGGAAACTTTATTTTTTACTCCACACGATCCGCACTTGTCTGTTTGGTAACACTTTATTTGAAGTGGGGTGCATAAGACTGACATGGCACTGCCGTTACAACTGTCATGAACATTGAGTCTTCATGAATGTTTGACTGTTATTAAGTGTCATTTGGTAAATAATGGCACATTTAAAGTAAAGTTCTATTAAAACGCTCATTAAAAGTGTTAACTTTGCATGAAAGCTGTCATTATTTACTGACTAACACTTCTGGTAAATAACACACCTTCAAATAGAGTTATCAATAATGTGAGACGTATTTACGTGAATACCTGTTCAAGGATTCCTCAGTTAGGCATAAAAAAAACCCAGGTATGTTTTCAATGATGGACTAACATTATAAAAAGATTAAAAAAAAAATAATAATAAAAAAGCTGATTTTGCAAAATGCCTTTTCCCTTTTTTAAGCTGTACTCCATGTCCTGCTTTATTTTCCATCTTTGCTCCAAACTGGCTCATTACCGCTAATCACCGATGATCTAATTCTTCCCGGTTGACTGTTTTAAAGAGTCATCGTTTCCTTCAAGGACCTTGCTACTACAACCACTGAGAGGTGTGCATTTTTGTGGTGCCACACGTTTTCTTATAAAATAATTGTGTAACGTAACGATGGAGCAGTCTGGGTTATTTGAGACAAGACATTGAGGTCCATTGCTTTCTAAAAGGAGACCAGTACATAACTGGGTGGGGGTACACTGAGGTCGCCCTCTGGGAGCTAAAAGAGGAGTCTGTACTTGACCAGGTTTACAAGCTGTGAGCACAATCACGTCTTCAAACCTCATGAAATGTGGTGAAGATGACCATTTAATGTAAGATATTATATTTTGCATTTATTTCAATTTTAGCAATGAAGTTTCACAGTTACATGTAAAAAAAAAACAAAAAAAACAAGCCCACAACAAAATCTCTCTGTACACTGGGACATTATTTATGTCAAAACAGCTGCGTGTTTAATACAGATTCAAAAACACAAAGGAAATCAGTGTGTAAGACTGTATTTTTAAAAAAATACACAGTATATTAGCTGCTCAATGCTGATTCATGATACATGAATAGTTTTGTAAATTTTAGCTACAAAAAACATCACCAAAACATTGTGGTGGCATTAAATATAAAGTGTAATCGAGCTTTAAGAGACTTCTTTTTCAAATGTTGAGAATTATGAAGTCTGTCTGGATCACAAGTAGGTTTTGTAAAATAATTTGAATGTTTAAACAGAAGTTTAGTAACTATTTCCAAGTTTCAGACCTTCTGCTGCATAGAGAATGTTTGTGCTCACATTATAGATGACTGGACATGTTTGCTGCTGTTGTCTCATTCAGAAGAGACTCCATTCATGGGTGTAAACAGTCTGAATGGACCTTTCTACTTCCACCTTCAATCTACAGCTTTCTAAAACCAACATACCCATATTGTACTGGATCCAGGTCCTGCGTGTACAAGCACTAAGAAGTAGCACCAAACTGTAACACCTCTTCGTTTCTTGCCATTTCACCTGAAGAGTGTGAACAAGATGAAGATGTCTTTTTTTTCCCCCAAACATTTTAAAACAATAGCGTGTCCATGAAGATCTTTTCCACAATCGGAGGTTGGGGAACGAGGTCTGACAGTTTCAGGTAGAAGATACGCTGACGGCCTTGCGTGCTCAAAGTCCTGAGGTCAGGCAGCTTCCCAAGAAGTCGGGATAAGTAATTGGGCGGCAAGGACTCGGAGCCGCAGCCAGACATGTGGTTTTTAAGGCAGCTGATGAGCTGGTTCTGAAAATCCTCCACACGTTTGGGCTCCTTCAGACCATAACGGTCTGCAATTAGAAACAGAGAATAAACATGCTGAGATTTGTCTTTCACACGTTTACAAACACAACATAACAGCACAATTTATATTTAGCAGAATATCTAAAACCCTTGAACTTTTTCACATTTTGTCATGCTACAGCCACCAACTTCAGTTTATTTAAATAGGAGTTTAGGTGGAGAGTGTGCAACATTTGTGTTCTGATGCTTGGCATCCGCATCCGAACCTCGTCAGAGTTCACTTCAACCAAACCAAGACCTAAGTTTGTAGACGGACTCGAGTTTTTGGTCCTTTGATTGTGCATTCCCCGAACAAACCAGTATGTTTAGGGCTAGTGTCCTGTTTGAAGGTAAACCTTTAAGTCTTTGGCAGCCTCTAACAGGTTTTTTTCAGAGTTGTCGTATATTAAGCTCCATCTATTCATAATGTCTAGATTTCATTGTCAACCACAACCACCACATTTCACCGTGGGATGGACTGACGTGGTCATGATGAAGTGCTGCGTAAATTTTCCATCCCACACAGTTAACTTGTAAGACCAGAACAGTTTCTTCCACGTGTTTAATGTGACTTGCTATGGCTTATTTTTAAAAACCACCGTCGGCCTGTTGGCTGCTTCTCTGATTGATGCAATTCTTCGCCAAACTGTTGGTGTATATAGAAACCTTGAACTGGAAGGCTTGCAGTTGGCCATATTCTACAATGTTTCAGAGATACTGTTTTATAACCAAACCCTACTTTAAACATCTCCACACCTTCCTTTACTTGTCTGCTGTGTGTCTTGGTATATGTGAAAATATTTGTCCTCTTATGTTCTCCGACAAACTCCAAAACTGTATTTATGAGGTGAGATTGGTAAACGTTGATGATTTGATGGATGTAAAAATGTAGAAAATATTGCGCAATGTTTCTTCCGCTTCACAACATAAAATCCCACAAAAATTGGTGACTGTAACCTGATAAAGTGCACAAAAAGTTCAGTGAGTGTGTGAACTTTTGCAAGACACTGTGTTGCACAGCTCATTGAGTCTACATGTCACCCTTCACTCTGACAGGCTGTGACATATGACATTTTGTCATAAACGAGCTTGTGTTACTCTTCCCTACACACCTGTTCTTCCAGTCTTATGTTGCATGAATACAATAAAACCTAAAGGAGATTTGCTGTGTGTATTCTTGCCTCGGCTGTCAAGGCGCAGTGGTATTTAAACTGAAATGGAGATCTGGATGTTAATCTTACCAGTGATTATGACCAAGGCTGTGAGGCAGGTGAAGGACTCCTCGTCTAACTTCATGCAGTGAAGACTTTGAGAAAACTCCAGGATGGAGTCGATCCACTCCCCGAAGCTTCGAACACACTGCGTTTTGTGAAGTACGGTGCCGTCGCAGAAGATGAGTTCACCCGTTTCAGGGTTTGACCTTCAAAACGATAAAAAAACACCAAAGTTTAGCTTAGAGTTTTTCTTTTAATGTCTTAAAGTAAACTTAATGTCTAAATGTTCCAAACACGAATGATCGGAAGTTGTAGTTACCGATGAGCAAGACGCAGAATGAAGAGTTCAATGAAAGCACATTCCAGCAGAAGTTCCTGATCCTCAAGACAGAAGCTGGAGAAACCAGGGATGTCCTTCGCCCATTTCCTGATGGCCTCGAAAGACGCTGTGAGGAGGTCGTAAAAGTGCTTGACGTTACTGACGTCTTCCTTCTGGTCCGTGCTGAATTTCTGCTCAACATACTACAAGAGAAATACAAAAAAACAGATGTTAGGTCACAGGCTTCAGTCAAACTGCAACTCAAAAATGTGGAAAGGCTGTATTTATTCACCTTAGAGTAATCTAGAGCGCCGATGCTGGGGTTTGACTCCGTTTGGGCCCGAACGAGGGAAGCAATCATGCTTACTGGGGATACTGGTGCAGGCATGTCCTGAACCACTTTAGGCTTTGAAGGTAGACGACCTCTGCGGCCTTTCAGGCTGTCTGTTCTCACAACTGTAAGGAAGAAAAAACATTCAAGTTCAATTTGTTTCTACAGTTACAAAGCTGACAGCATGCAAAATAAAGTTTTTGTTATGCTTTAGGGTAACTACTTGAAATTATGGCACTTGAAGATGCACTAAAAGTTAACATGCTTTAAAATAAAGGTTGAAGAACACTTCCTAAGATTTGTGCAAGGTTTTTTTATGTGACATGTGGTGATAGTATTGTCAAAAGTGGCAAAATATCCCTGAAATCTAATTTGAGGAGTTAAAATAAGCAAAATATATTTAAATATTTAAATGCATGATGCAAATGCACTAAACAAATGTCTTAATTACATGAAGTTTTTGCTTTAACGCAGCAAAGAGTGATTTATTTCAGCAGAGAATGAGTCAGAATTAAATCAGGCTGCAACAGGGTTTCAACTTATAACCAATTAATTTGGACATAATAAGGAGCCACTGCAGATTGGTAAGTAAAATACTATTAACACTGCAAAAGCACAAAATCTTACCAAGTCTTTTGGTCTAATTTCTAGTGTAAATATAGCCGTAGAAGTTTAACAGCTTGTTTTAAGTCAGGAATCAGGAATATTTCACTTATAACAAGAAATTAAGTGCCAGTGGAACTAGTCCTTTCTTATCAATATTAAGGTACTATTTACTATTTGTAAGTTAGTTTTGTCAGTGAAGTTGCAGGTTTAACTTGGTAATTAGTAGCAGAATAATTAAGTTAAGCCTTCAGAGTGAGCACCGATGTTTTTAAAGAACAGGAAGAAACTCATGGTAGAGTTAGGAGAACTCGGACGCTTTCACGATAATTCAAAGAGGAAATCTTTATATGCAACATCTGGCAGCAGTTTCCTCTTCAGAGAAATAGTAAATAATTTATCTGCAGTCATGCCCGGGTTGACTCACCTTCCTTCACCATCCCCACAGCCAGGCACTTCTGGAAGCGGCAGAACTGGCACCGATTGCGCCTCCTCTTGTCCACAGGACAGTCTTTGTTGGCATTGCAAACGTATCTGGAGTTTTTCTGCACTGTTCGCTGCAAAACAAGACACAGAAGACTTATTATAGTTAACTAAAACCAACAAAATAACAAAAACTGAAATAAATAGATATGGTAATGAGGAAAAACTACAACTAAATGAACTATAGAACTGACTAAAACATACTGAAGACATATATAAAATATCCTTAATTTTTGTGTTTATTAATCTATTTTTTAGCCTTTTGAGCTGTTGTGAAATTGTTTTTCATTCCTCACAAGTAGTTTAAATCAGCTGTTGTTGGTAAATTACGGTGCTCCATAATCCACTCGGCGGAACTGATGCTAGTCCGCAAAATGGCGACAAAATTGCTCAACAACAGTTGAATAAATTTTGTTTGAAAATGATCTCTTCTGCTGAATAATCATTACCGATTCATGCACACATAATCAGAACATTTTGAAATTTTGAATCCTGCAACTAAAAATTAACCAAGGTATGAAAAACCTGAAACTAATTCATAAAAACTCAAAGTAGCATAAAGCTTGCAAAGCCACTCTAAAAACTGAGATAAACATACAAAAGGTCACAACAATAACCCAGAACTATCACAACCCTGGTGTGAACGTCACCAACTTCACAGTGGCACAGAAATGTTTTTCTTTATAAGAGCAGTTTCTATATTTATCAGCCGTTTACCTTGAAAAAGCCTTTACATCCCTCACAGGTGCGCACGCCGTAGTGCTGACAGGAAGCATGGTCTCCACACACAGCGCAGTCGCCCTCATTTCCACGCTTCAGTTTGGGCGATAAACTGGCGTCCAGCTGCTCGGTGCCATGAAGGCCGAACCCCGGCTCCCTCACCGCAGTCGGGAAGGTCAGTCCAGATTGAAGAGGGTGAGCCAAAGCATAAAGTTCCTGGTCTTGCAGAAGCGACGTCCCAAAATGAGGCACGTCCTCCACGGGCACGGAGCCGAATGGAAATAAAGTGGATGCGTTTGGTCCTGAGATGTCCTTGGCCATCCAACATTCTGGACTGGCCGAATATGTCCCAAAAACTGAATCCCAGTTGGAGGCCGGCTGGCTCTGAAATCCGGGCGTCGAAGGGGACGAAGCTGTGGCAGGGCTGCCGTAATAATCCGACCCACTGGGGGACATGGCCTCCCCTGGATAGTTCAGCATAAGCGGCCCTGGGTAGCAGCCGTAGATTTGTAGATCCTCCATGTTGTACTGTCCCTCCTGGTGCGAGGGAGACGTGACTGCTGGGGCTGTAGTGAACTGGCAGGAATAAGCTTCGTAGTCCTCGGCAGGCGCATGCAGCACCGGAGCGGTACTCGGCAGGGAAGAGGCGGAAAGGTGCTGCGGGCTGCTCATGTCCAGCCAAGAGGTGATGTCTGCACCCTGAGACTCCAAGCTGCTCATGCTGTTCTCATAGAGTTGAGATCCGTGCTGGGGATGTATGCAAGTCATGGCTGAAAAACTGTAAAACATTTCAAAAACTGTTAATGAAGTAAAAAATATTCAGCCCTTAAACTTAGGGCTGGGAAATAGATCAATAATAATATATGTCAGATAGACAGGTGACCAATATCAATAGATAATACCTCCGCACAGCATTCTGGGGAATGTAGGCAGAGGAAAGCCCTCTCACAGCCAGCTAAGCTAGGTGGCTAGCATCAACTCACTCTTTGGTTACTTAGCAACAACTTACTGAGTAACTTGCGCAGCAGCAGTTTAAGGTTTGGCAGCATTTCAGATATGTAAAACAGAAAAACCTAATCAATAATAATGATCCAAGATCTCATTTACAAGAGAAACTTCTTTTGATAAAGTAAGAAACATTTTTCAAATTTGCGCAATTTTTTTTTCCAAGTCCTCAGAGTTTACACACAAGTTAATACAATAATCAGAGGGGAATTTTATGCCAAATATAACTTTAAACTCATTCAATAACCTTCCTTCTTTTGTGTTAATACAGGTAATTTATTAAACTAAACACATTGTCTGCTTTGTGACCCTCTGAGTTTGTTGGCATCAATAAATCACAAAGTTTAGAGCTGCTCACAGTGTCACTTATTACTTCGTAGTAAATTTAGAAACCGCTGCAAAGTGCAGAGAGATTGCGTTTAAAGACTGAGCCAACACATGAACACGCCAAGTTTGTTCAACACAAACTTTATTCTATGGATAATTAACGCAAACGAAGCAATATATATCTCAATAAAACTCTAAAACACGCTGCTTTCCGTCCTGAGTCGACAGAACCCGCCGAAACAAAACAGAAAGAAAAACTCATTCCCTACGTGTCAATGTTTTTATTATTATTATTATTATTATTATTATTACAAATTTGAAGCCTTTTCTTACCTGTCTGAGGGTTCAAAACCGTCTACAAGCGACCATGTGTCATCTCCAGCGTTTCCCAGCTGAGCGGCAGTCCCTGCGCCCCGCTCCGCGCTGCGCTTTATACTTTAGTTCAATGTCTCCATGACGCCACTGAGAGGTTTCCACGCGAGTGTGCGCGGTGGGCGGGGAGGTTTCCAACCCGCAGCCAATCACGAGAGCCCGCTCCACAGAATAACTGTCTGATGACGCACTACGGGATTCCGTTGACGCGCATTCAGCGAAGAACCGCAGCATTGTCCTCCAGAGTGAGACCCAGACACAGATACAGCCCACTAAATCTGAATTAAAGCGTTTCCCGCAGCAGGTAGATCCTGGCAGCCGCAACACACCGAGCTAAACTTTACTTTTTCTTTCATTGTTTTATGTTGTGGTACTCCTGAATAGGAAACAGAAGAGAGAGAAATGATTGCATCTTTCAGAAACAGGAAATACTCGGTATTTTTAGGCTGTTCTTAGAGGGTTTTCAGGAAGAAATACTTTGAAAAAAGGATGCGCATGTGATTAAATCCAAAATATTTCCTATTTCTCTGTGGTTAGAAATGTATCGCTGCTTTTACTTTTTTTTTCTTTTGTTGCTGCGATGGAATAGTTCGCCAAATGAGATTACACACTGCAAAAACATGAAATTTTACCAAGTGTAGTTATTGTGCAAATATCTTAGCACACTAGAAGTAAGACAAAACTAATTTAGTAACTTTGCAGCAAGATGTAATAGAAGTAAATAATTATTTAGCATTGATGAAAAAGTACTGGCACATTATTTCACTTGTAACATGGGAAAGATGTCTTGAGGAGTAATTTCTAATTTACTAGCATCTTTTCAGTAAGACATAAGAGCTTGTTTTGAGTAAATAATTTCTTAATATTGATGAAAAAGTCCTAGCTCCACTGTCAGATTATTTCCTTTTTCACATGGCTTTTTTCCTGTTTTATAAGTAAAATTATCTGCTGGTGGAACTTGTACTTTTTCATAAATTTTAAAGAATTATTGACTTAAAACAAGCTAGTATATCTTGCTGAGTTTTGTCTTAATTCAAGTGTAGATATTTGCTCTAGAGTAAAATTACTTGGTAAGATTGCAGTCCATGTTCTAGTTACAAAATGTTTCCACTTTTGGCACTTATACCTGTTAAATAAGCAATATACTTATACCTGTTAAATAAGCAAATTTGAACTAATTATTGATGAAGAAAAATACATTGTCTTATGAATTATCTGCTAGTTTGTAGTCTGGTTAGTTTGGTTTAATGAATGCTAAATTCACAATCTATTAACTCATGCTTGTTTACACCAACCAGGTGAAAATTAGCATTTCTTTCTATAATCTGGTACCATGCATCTCTCCTTTTTAAAGGTTAATGAAATGTTGTTCATTGTGTCTTTGTAAATAAATAAAACGTATAAACAAAACTCAACAATATTCACTGAAAAATGCACCAAAGTTAAAAGTTAGAATTTAAAAATAAAATCAGCTTGTAGTCCCACGAAGTGCTGAGCTGGTTTCTGTAATTTAAGATGCAATTCATCTTATTATTTATTACTCACATGTGTATTTTTAGCCTTGCAAATAGCAATAGACTTGAGTTTCAGACAGCGGCACAATGCCACGTGCCCAGGTTGCCACATGGCATGGCAACAGCTGGGGTTGTAACATTTCAATCAAATGCACCGAATTACACTTTATTCTACAGCAAATATTAAATAAGACTAATTCTGACACGTGGTTTGGTCTTCAAATCAAACGGTGCCCATTTTCTGCTTGAACTGTTGTGAACAGTTAAACGTTTATTATGTTTGGAGTTAAAACCAGTGAGAACCGACTTTGAAATCTGAATCCATAGGTGATTAAATGATGAGGTCAAGTTGGAAAAGTACAAAATTACTAATTATTTTAAAAGATGACTGTAAATAAACTACAAGAAATACATGATAGATCGTTCCAAAAATATGTGTTGATGGTGATGAGTAGCTTTTTTTTAAATGCAGTTATTTTAATTCTGTTAAAGCATTAACTGAATACAAATGCACAAAATTGTGTAACTTTCCACAATTTTGCACTGCTTTGCATTATCCTGTCAGATAAAACCCCAATAAAATTTGTTTATGGTTGAAAAAGTTATTCAAAACATGGTGCAAACACATGGACACAAATATTTAATTCTTAATGATCCCCAAAAAAGGATATTATGATAATAAAATCATTTTTCTGTCAGTTTAATTTAAAATTCACCAAAAGTGAATCCACCATCAGCTTCCAAAACAATTTTTTAACGTAGATTTTTTTTCATTTTTTGCCACTTTGAACTGTAAACTGATCCTCAAACACTTGATCTGTTTTTATTTATGTTTTTATTCTCCTAGTAGAACAATAAATGATTTTACTTGTCTTGTAATCTGTATTATCAGACTCTTCCTGTTGTTTATGACAGCTTATTAGATCCTTTCTTCACTTTGAACCATTATTTTCAAATTGACTCCAGTAATTTGAATTTATGCCAGTCTTTTCTGGGAGGTTTAAGACTTACATAATGGTCCAGTCATTAATCTCATCATGTTTTGCCACTAATGCAGTGCCATTCCTCTGTGCACCACCTCTTTCTTCAGCTAAGCTTCTGCAAAGGCTTTAAGTTTGATTTAAAATATTTCCAAACTACGAGCACAGCAGTGAGGGGATCTGCAAAGAAGATCTCCTTTGTAATGTGTATTTTATGAGATGAAAATGGTTTTAAAAGCAGCGCTTACCAAACCCTTTAAGCTCCTCTAGATGAAAAATGGAGCAACAGCTGAAGTCAAATCCTCGGTACTTTGCATGCAGATGTAAATGAAGCAGAAACGATGCTATCTGCTGCGCTTTGCATGTTTTTCTTTTTCCAGAATTCCACATCCTATTTATACTTATGATTACCATTTATTAATTTAGATGTTTCCAATCCCTGGAGAACATTCTAATTCAATTTATTGCCTTTATTTGGTCATTTTTTGGAAAACACAAACTCGTGTTTTTCCAGAGCAGAACTGAGGCTTTAATAGTCCACCACAGGCTTGAATAGTACATGTACAGTGTTGACAGATTTCTTGTGATGTTTATTTTTAGTCCACTTATATGTTTCAAGTTACAAAACAGATTTTAATATCAGACAAATATAGCCTAAGTTAATAAAAACAAATCATTTTCAGCTATGGTGAATTTATTAAGGGAAAGAAAGTTATTTAAACCAACTTGACAGTTTTTGTCGCTGACAAACTCTTCTTAGCAGAAATGTTTTTAATTCTGCAAAGAGGAGTTTTTATGGAAGAAGCTTTGAATTTCAGTTTCAGAGCAGTTGAGTACAACTCAAATGTGTTTAAGCTAAAGGTGACGAACTGAGGGATTGACATTCTCCCTCTAGATTTTCTGCTAGACAAATGGAGTCTTGACCAAAGTTCAGTCTGGAAGACTCTAGTCGCATCTGCCTCATCAATCAGCACCGCCTCTCTGCAACCTGGACCTATCGGCGCGGACCAAGCCTCGCTCCAGCCAATCATCGTTTGGGCTCCAGTTCAAAAGGACCTTCACCCATAGCCTCCTCTGCTCACCAGCTGCGATCAACCCACCTCCGCCTCATCTCCACCTTCTGCTCCCGGCTCTCAGGCCTCATCTTCCTCCGACCACCAGTACAGGCCCCGGGGGGTCTACATTCCTATACTGCATCAGGAATGTTCATCGAGCTCATCAAAGTCCAGCTCGACGTCCCCGGCCGGGGCCTGAACGCCAAAGGACTTTGTTTATTTTCATGTTCATTTTGTCATTAAACTCTTTTAATCGCCTTCTTTCTCCATTTGAGTCTCTCCAGATTGAACTGAATTCATGTTTTCATTTTCTGGCGAAGCAACTCAGACTATCACTGCACCTCCACCATGTTTGACTGGGACAATACTCAGGTATTTAGGCCTCTTCTTTACTTTCTGGTCAGCAGTTGTTTTGGTTTTACAGCCCTCCCATGGAGGCCATTTCTGTCCTTCTTATTGATTAATCATAACCTTTGACCTTGTCAGAGGAAAGCGAGACCTGCAGGGGTTTTTCTGGGTTTCTTCTAAGGCATCATTGATGAATCCAGAGTCCAAAAGTCTTTGAAAATAAATGTATTTGTGCCAACTGGATCTTAAATGTTGTTATAACTCATATTATCCAATCATCTTCAAACATCGTGGACGGTGATGCTGTCAGTAATGCAGTGTAAGCCTTTACATGTTAAATTATGTGAATGTGATTTGTTAAATTTACAAAATATGTGGATAATTACAAGTCATCTGTTAAGCTTTTCTTTTTCTCATAAATCCCGGTTGTTTTTTAATATTTCTTTAATAAATGACCTTGTGATGAACTAAATATAGGAAACAAAGGAAAAAAGATCTTAGCACAAATTAAAATTCTTAAAGTTAATCTCGTCTCTCATTCAGTCCAGTTTGAATGAAAACATGTCCCATCGTTATAAACGCCGTCTCACAAACGGTGATAACCGTTTAACTGCTGAAAACTGGTGTCCAAAGTGCGACTCTGGGGCCACGTGTAATTTTCTTACACAGGAAAATGTAACTTATAGCACAAAGTATTTGTGTTCTTATAACCAAGTTTTAACAAAAGGTAAAACCAAATTCATTCAGGAGATTTTTACTGAAAAAGCCAACTTTGCTGCACCCAAATCAGCTTTTATTCTTTCGTAAACTTGACTACGTATATATTTGTAAATAAATGTGTTCAATTGAGCCCCAAAAAAACTAAAACCTACATGTCTTTCTTTTAATAAAGCAAACTTGCACAATTAAAGTAGTGGTAAGTAATAAATTTATGCCACAAAAACTAAAAAAGTATAAATTTTGAGAATAATCTCAGAAATCTTCTAGAAAAAATCAATATCAGAAATTTTCCACAAAAAATCTTGGAAATTTCTGAATTTCAAATATTGAAATTTTCTTTAGAAGTAGTCGATTGGGCTACTTTAATTGCCTGATTTTATGTTTGGGCTGTTTTGGCCCATGGCTACATTTGAGTCTACAATTTTGGCTCGCGTGGCAAAATGTTTGTTCCCCCCTGGCGAATCTAATAAGCCCTGTTAACTCATTAACTCCACCATCTTACAACAAACCAAGCAGCAGCAGCCTCTTTTCTTGTCCACTCTATCAGGAGATAAAGTTACATCTGATGCATCTTACATTCTGGACTTAAAATATCTACATCTCCCAGTGGGAAGGAAACCTAGAAGGTCATGACAAGCCAATCATGTTCAGTCGTAACTTTGCTCCCGTCGGTTTCCCCTTTGCAAGAGGTCATGTGTATTCTTATACGGGATCTGCAACATGTGCACTGCTTGCTAGCAACTGCCTTTGTTGTGGGAATCTCTAAGCATGTTTAACATGTTTCCAGGCTGAGTACATACTGGGTTAACCCGGAGCATGCAAAAGCAGATGAGAATAATTCAGGAACAGATCGAAAGTTTCGTAAGTGTCCACAACAACCTCAAAGTTAAATATGCTTTGTTGTTGCTGAACATGGTAAACTAATAAATAAAAATCTGAAAATTTGGGCACTTATTTGCCTCCAGTTCGCCTAAAGAAAATCCAACAAAATCGATTACTGTAGGAACAGTCTTCAGTCAGAAGCCTCTTCAGATAAGTTGTAACACTGACTGCTACAAGAGATTCTTTCTGACCAAAGCATCACCAAAAAATGAAAAGAAAAAATATCACAAAACAAAGTCGTGTGTGCGTGTGAATCACAGATGAGGTATTCTGACTTTTTGTTTGTATTTCTCTGGCAAAAGTTTTTCCATTACCAAGGAAGTTATTAACCAGTTAATAGTAACTGAGCTATTTTTAAACCGTTGTACCAAAAGCAGAAGATAATTAGAATAAAACTCGGGACATCCTCGCATTTATCTGCTGTAGTGAGAGACGTGGTGTGAAATAGCAGAAATGCTGTTTTGTACCATGTACATATTTGGAGATCCTACCGTCTGAACCCATGACGAAAACATGAAGCGACCTCTTTGTGACTTCCCTTTTTTTTTTTAAATCATCCAACACGTGAGTTTTTTTTTTTTATCTCACTCCCACATTCCTCCTTAAGGCTAAAGTCGCCACTGTCCTTATCGAGTTCCACTTTCCAGTTTCAAATGTGAAATGATCAGACTTTCACATATCAACCACGTATCATGTTTTACAAACATATCTAATGAATTATGACCTTCTTCTTTCCACACCTCTAATTCTGTTGCGGTTCTGTTTGTACTGGAGTTTATTTTATAACGTGTTACGTAATAATTTAGTCACAGTATTTTTTTAAGAGTCTGTAAGATAATCGATCATCAGATGCTTCAGTTCATCCGTCACCCGGTGCATCTGTGGTCACTTCAAATGTCTTTAGTTTGCCTACATTTGCAGCGGACGGCGTTTGTTTCATAAAAATACTGTTAAAGCGCCACCTGGTGGCAGAACCTGGGAAAGTAATAGCAAGAAATCACTGGTTTCTAAGAGGAGGATGATGCAGGAGGAAAAAGAACAACATCGACTGAAAATGATGGAGGTTAAACTGTTATGCTAAAAATGATTTTTTTTTCCCCTAAAGAGAAAGAAACGGGTCTGTTTGACTGGAGGAAAGAAGGTTTGAGTGGTGAGTTTGATTTTAAGAAATAAAAATAAAAAATGGTCCGTTCATTTACTCTGTCCTATACCACGGTGTGCGTGGGCCATAAAAAATAAAGTAAAATAAAATCATGAGAATGCATTTGTATAAGAATAAAATTGAAATAATAATAATACAGAATAATATTCTGGCCCTATATTATAATATTGTGACTTTTTCTCAAAATATTGAGGTTCTCTCTTTTTTACTTTATTCTCATATGTTTTGACTTTATTATTGTGTCACTTTATTCTCATAATATTATGACTTTATTCTTGTAAAACTACGACAGCATTCTTGCATTATTTTGAATTTATTCTCGTACGAATTTATCCTCAAAATGTTGACTTTTATTATTATTTCGACCTTATTCTTGTAATATTTTCAGACCTTTTCAGGTCTTGAGATGATCTAATTCTTTCTTTCTTTCTTTCTTTCTTTCTTTCTTTCTTTCTTTCTTTCTTCCCTTCTTTCTTTCTTTCTTTCTTTCTTTCTTTCTTTCTTTCTTTCTTTCTTTCTTTCTTTCTTTCTTTCTTTCTTTCTTTCTTTCTTTCTGTATTTCTCATAATTTTTTTCTCCATGAATGTTAATTGGGAACAACAAGTTTCCATATCTATTTTATTAAAACGAAATTAATCATATTTATATTTCAAAATAAAATGTAACTAAAATACAGGAGTATGTACTGTACTGCAAAGTTCAGCTGAATTACCACTAGAGGGCAGCATCCTAATATTTGTCATGCAGATTCAACTGAATTTTTAACAGACTAAATTTTGTTTGTTAGGTAGTCTGGACTAATTTAGATTAATATATTTTCATACTTGTGTTTTATTTATTTATTTATTTATTTATTTATTTATTTATTTCATATTTAGGTAATATTTAAATTACTTGTAATTTCACACTTGTGTTATATGACGCCACTTATATTTATAAATATGGATATTTAAGTCTTTGAATGAGAGTAGCTTCTCTGTAAAATAAACAAGCATATTCTGATTCTGAAATATCCTGACAGATTGGTGTGAAAGTTTAGCAAAGTTGCCTTCAGATGTTAAAAGAAACTGATTTTATTCTGTTTTTTTTGTTTCTAAAAAAACCCCAAAAAAGCCCTTTAGCATTTTAATATGCTAAAGGGCTCAAGAATTGAATTCACAGAAATATTGTGCTTAAATGGTTTTTAGAATGTAAAAAAAATAACAGTTAAATATTGTAGATTAATGGTTTCTAATTCATGTCTGGAAGAGATAAGAAAAATTTGTGTGGAGAAGAAAAGAGGAAGTTGACCACCACACAAATGTGAGACGGTTACATGCATCATGCATGCTTCCAGATAAACGTATCTGGCAGCTGTGGGTTGTTTTCCAGTGTGAAGGTGCAGCTGAGAAACTCACATCAGTAAAGTCTTCCTGTGAATCTCTGGAGTGATTCAAAGTGAATCTGAACCCGTATGGGAACCAGTGGGATTGCCTTCGTTTCTGATAAGGTTTCCAAGATGATTGCATCAAGTGAAAGTGGTGAAGACATCAGCGTGTCGTCATCGCTGGCATTTCGTCTGAGAATGTTTTAAATTCTGCCTGCATGCTTTTCTTTGGGGGACAAACTGGACTCTGTTGTCCGTTTGTAGGTCACAGGAATGGCCCCCTGCCCCTTTAAACGTTCCCACTCTCACATTCCTCCCTCATCAGCTGCCCACATGCAGCAGAACCGGGTCTAATCTCTGAGACACGTCTGTCTGGTGTAGAAATAACCAGCCGACAAACTTAAATATACGAAATAATGCAGAATTTAGCTTTTTTTAAATTGAATTTCCACAGCAGATAGTCAGAACCAAACATGGAGAAAAGCAGCATTCAGACCCTATGCACCACAAATCTGAATCTTTTTGTGGTTTTCTTTTCTCAAATAATAAAAGTTGATTTTTAAAAAAGAATAACTTCAAAATACTCTAACCTACTGAAAATAGAAGCACAGCATATTTCCAGTGTCCTATTTTATCAGAAAATAATCACTTTTTGATATTGTGGACACACTGATTTAGTGTAAGTGGGCTGTGGTCATTATGTGACCCAGAAATGCTAAGTCCTTCGGTATACGATTCACCACAATCTGCGTAAAGCGGAGGATAATTTCACCTCTGGTAAAAACTAAGAGCCCACTGCACTGACTCCCATTGAAAACCTTCTGGTTTCCCTCCAAATAATGACTCCCAAACTCTTCCTGAGTTCAAACATTAGCATTGTTGTTTCTAAATGAATATAAACTTGTTTTCTTTGCATTATTTGAGGTCTGAAAGCTCTGCATCTTTTTTGTTATTTTGACCGTTTCTCATTTTCTGTTATTAAATACAAAATTTTTGCTTGGAATTTCACAGACATGTTGTCAGTAGTTCATAAAATAAAATACCAATGTTTGTTTTACTCAAACATTTACCTATAAAAGGTAAAATCAGAGAAACTGATCGTTTTAAGTGGTCTCTTAATATTTTCCACAGCTGTATGCTGAACCAAAGTGGCACAAGAATGGAGCCCTGAGGAACGCCATGCTTGATCTTTGTTTACTTAGATTCTTTATTTCAGAATTAAACTAATTAGACCCATTGTGCCACGTAAAATCTGTAGCAGAAAGCAAAAACCCAGTTTGACTATACGAGTGAGTGGGTTTAACTGAGTGTTTTTATGTGAGTCTCGTTGGTAACTTAACATCCGAACTCTCTAGGAAAAACAGTGGGAGTGTGAGGGCAGTCAAAGGAAACCACTGGTTAATACCTTTTCCATTTGTTCAGGAGATACATTGTGTTCTCTTTTTTAAAACTCTTATTTACAGCTTGAATTCATTTAGATAAATTAAAGTGGGAAATGTGTGCGATTTAGTTAAAATGTGTCTAAAAATGACCACAGCCTGAATGAGTACTTTGTCACGCTGTTGGAGTACAACAATGAGGTCAGAGCCCCAGCAGACAGGAAGCGCCTCGTGTTCACACCTTGTTTTGTCTCTTCATGGTTTACAGGGCACCTCGTTGCGGTGAGGTCTGTTGTTGCCATCTTTCGACAGAGGCGTGAACGAGGGTGGGGAATGTTTTCACTGTTCCCACAGGAGAACAGTCCGGAGGGCTTGAAAGGGGACGTATCATGCAAATTCTCATTTTGCACGTTTTTGTATTTGCATTTGGGTTTCTACTGCTTCTACAAACAACCCAACACTGCAAAAACACAAAATTTCAACAAGTAATTTTGGTCTAGTTTCTAATTAGATTGGCAGATGATTTAACTTGTATTAAGACATTTTCTCCATGTTATAAGTGAAATAATCTGACAATGATAATACTTTTTCATCAATATTAAGGAGTTTTTGACTTAAAACAAGCTCATATATCCTCCTTAAAAGTTAATTGTAAGTTAGTTTTGCCCTATTTAATGTCTGAAAGGATATTCGCACCAGAAACTACTTTGTAAGATATTGTGTTTTTGCGGTGAAAAACTTTAAAAGGTTTTACCTAGCAATCCAAGCTGAGCTCCAGCACATTTGGTCAGCTGGTATGCTCTGTACAACGGCTGCTGGAAAAGACAAATGTTTTGTTGTTGACTTACCGTCAAGAAACTGCATGCTGCATTCTTGTTGGTTGTGCAGGAGGCTCTACTAATACTTTTCAAAAATGTACGGTTGTATAATTGCGCATCTATTAGGAACCATTTTCATGTGCAAGTGTAAACCTTGAGTTGGGGGGGCGTGTGCAGCAGCAGCTTATTAAGATTTAAAGTGACAAGATGCCCTAAAACAGCTCATTCTGAAAGGAGCTCAGAGCAGATTAAAATCTCATCATCTAAGATTTATTTATTTTTACAGTCCATAGACCTATCCTAACCTGTTTAAGGAAGCATGACGGGTCATCTTTAAATGCCCAGTCTAGATTGAGGAGCGGCATTTGACCCCCGCTCAGGAATTCATACCCAGCAGCTCCTCTCAGACCTTCACTGCTGCTGTTTTTGTTTCGGTTCCTCTGCAGGGCTGGGACTCTCGCCACCACTGACTCACTAACACTGGCTCTTGGCTGACTTTGCCCTCCCCTAATTTTTTTTTTCCCTTTCCAATGAATTTTCTCATGTTTTTCCAAGTTCAGCTGTTGGATGAAGTGGCACTGTTATTGTCTCAAAGTTTCCTGGATCTGTTCAAGGCCTGGAGCTGCTTGTTTTACAGCGAATAGAGAGGCTCTGTTAGGAGTGTGTGCCGTGCATGGTGTGCAGGTGAAATCCCCAAATAATACAAGACCTCGTTTCTCAGTATTGGGCCGAGACTGAAACGACTGCAGTGGAAGGAGGGGGAGAAATGTCAGCCCCGCTGCCATCCAGGGTAACTTTTCCCCATCGTGTTCGTTTGATCTATTTTCAAATTCCAGTGAATTCCCCCGGCTTCATCAGCACAGAAAGTAAGAACAATCTAAAAATGAACAGCAAATCGCTCCTACAGGGTGTGAAACAAATACTTACCCCGTCCCTTTTTTGTCACAAGATAACCTGTTGTTCTTCCTTGAACAAGTTAGAATATATGAAACATATTCATCATATTTTTTGACACAAAATCTTAGATAATAAGGTTTTAATCTGTTCTGAGCTCCTTCCAGAATGAGCTATTTTAGGGAGTCCTGTCACTTTAAATCCCAATAAGCAGCTGGATTGCTGCTTGGGTTGCTAGGTAACGGACTGGCCTTTGCTTGGGTTGCTAGGTAACGGCGCAGCGCCTCCTGAAATGTGACGTTACATTCCAGAGGGTTTTGAAACGGCTCATTTTCCATAGAAAATTAATGTATTAATTTATTAATCTGACAGGGGGAAAAAAGAATTTAACTTATAAGACGGAGAAAATGTTCCCCTGACAGATTATGTAACTTGTAACTAATATTTTTTCATCAATATTAAGGAATTATTTACTTAAAACAAGCTCTTATTTCTTGCTTAAAGTAAATTTTGTCTTATTTTAAGTGCAGTAAGAAATTTGCACTAGAAACTAGATCAACAATACTTGGTAAGATTTTGTCTTTTTGCAGTTAAGCTGCAGGTTTAACTTAGTAATTAGCAGAATAATTAACTTGAGATTCCAGAGTGAGTACTGATGTTTTTGTGTTTTTGCAGTGTTCTGCCCTTAGCAGAAAATCCTGAAGGAAAATGTCTGACCTTCATTCATGACCTGAAGCTCAGTTGCCCACTGCGGTTATGCAACAAGATGAAGATGGAAAGAACTTTTGACTGGCTCAAAAACAAAATAAAATGTGTTTTATTTCAGTTGGGATGAAGTTGTGTGCTGCTAAACGTACCATTCATGTTTCAAAACTTTATTTAAATGTGACAAAAGTGTATTAAAGTGTAATCCTTTTAGATGGAAGGACTTGATACATCTGTTTCTCAAATTTGTAACTCTAAAAGCAATAAAGGAAGAACACGAGGACGTTGACATCAAAACCGCAGTGACGAAGAAAGCAAACTTCCTCTTTCACCAGGACTAAAAAAAAAAACGTGTTAATCTATTGTAATTCTGAGCGTCACAATGATCTTACAACAAGTAGAGTATCTCCTTTCACAGTCGTCATCCGGTTCTCACATCCCCCTCATCATAAAACGTATGTGTGTCATCACCACAGATGAGTTATTTCTACCGTCTTGGATCGAGCAGGAAGAAATTTGAGGTGAAGCATCAGAGAAATAGAAAGAGTGTAAAAGGAAAGCCCCTTTGTGTACAGTATCAACCCACATGCTGTGTAAAAATGAAATATTGCAGAGCTCCAGGTTTACTTAAGGTGAACCTCTGATGATTTTAACACTCATCTGAAGAGTGTTGCAGCTCCTTGTTTACAGTGTCATCACATAACAAGTCTCTTCTTCCTAGGAACAGGGATTGTTGCCGTGCTGGGCTTGTCCCGTTTTCAGAGAACACGGTACAGTGTTTCTGGGCTCCGTATTTCCCAGATTAGTTCTTGGAAAATAAAAAGTGAGTCAACATCCTCTCTCCTGTCACACAAACACTTCCAGCTTCCAGAGTTTCTGCTCCGCTCCAACGTCAGGACCCCTGAGCATCGACGTTCGGCAGCACCAGAGCTGTGGCTCTTCAGTCTGCAGAGATTGGACGTCCAGAACCGACACTTCCTTTATTCACAGACAGGAAGACGTTAAAGCGTCTCAGTCAAAATATGGAAGTCTGTTGGTATGAAATGTACAAGCTTATAGTTATTTGATAAAACAGGTGATGATTTTGGGAAATAAGTCAAATGAAACATTTTATTTACATTTGTGAGATGTGACCTGGCATTTGTTTGAAGATAAAACCACCATGTCACTTCCTGCTATTGTATTTCAGGATTTCTCTGTCCTTGTTTGCACGCACACACTGTTGTTTTATGTAACACACACTTGATGCGTAAAAAAAAAAAAAAAGCCTGCTTTAGCTATTACGTTTTGGTCTACAGCGCCTTGCAGCAACATTCAAGCTCCTTAAATGCTCCACATTTAATCGCATCACAACAGAAAACTTCAATTTTAAAATTATTTTATGTTATTAAAACTCTGTTGTGCGTCAGTGAACTAAGTTTCTTGTATTTTTTTCTCATCTTTAAACTGATATTTTTGCCTATTCCTCATAAAATACATCAACAAATATCACTAAAGATTAATTTTAAAGTTTTGCTTTAAAAAAATCTCTATTAGATTCAGATCTGGACTTTGACTGGGCCATTTCATTGTATCTCTGGTTGTATGTTTATTGGAAGGTGAATAGGAGGACAGTACTTACAAAAAGTATTAATTTCACTGGCAGATTATTTTACTTAAGACAGAAAAAATGTCTTGCTGTAAGTGAAAAAAATCTAAAACTAAATTTTTTTCAAACAATGTTAAACAGGCTCCTATGTGATGCAGAAAAGCTACTTTTGAATTAGTTTTGTCTTATTTTAAGTGTTTACAGATATTTATACTAGAAACTAGACAAAGATATTTGGTAAGACTTTGTGATTTAGCAGTGTAATAACACAATGCACCTCCTGCACTACAAAAACAAAATAATGGCAAGTATTTGTCTATTTTTGAGTGCAAATATCTTATTACACTTGAAAAACAACAAAGCTAACTTACTAGTAACTTTTCAACAAAATATAGGAGTTTATTTTAAGCCAGTTATACCTTCACATTGATTAAGAAGTTCTAGTTCCACTGGCAGATTACAAAACATTTTCTCATGTTGTCAATGAAATAATCTGGGAGTGGAACCATTACTTTTTCATTACTATTAATGCAATATTTTCTGAAAACAAGCTTTATCTTGCTGAAAAGTTATTTATAAGTAAATTGGCAAGTGTACTAAGATATTTGCACTAGAAGCTAACCCAAAAGTACTTGGTAAGATTTAGTTTTTGCAGTGTAATCTTTTTTAAACTTGATTTAAGTTGCTTTTCTGTTATCCGAGTTAGTGACAAACCAAACAAAAGACTCAATTAACATTTGTAAAAACACATTTCGTCATTGTTATGGGAAGTGGCTGGTTTCAGTAACTATATTAGAGTTACTTCCCTCACAGCAGAGTAAATACCTGCTGTTACTGACCTTTCAGTCATCTATGTCTGTCTTTGTGTGGGTGGAAGCAATAAAACATTAACAGGTGGTTCCTTATCTGCCTTTTTGTTCTCAAACACCATAAAACCATCATGGAAACGAGGAACCGGCTCAACGGCTGAATTTTCGATCATCCTGAACCATCTGGACCAGACAAAGAATCAATGTGTTGCATGTTTTGATGCTGAGCTGTGATGACCCTCCTCACCGGTTTCTAATACGTGTGAAGCTAATGACCCATGTAAAGATCTGTTTCTGGAGGCGTTGGCTTCATGCAGCTGCTGCTTCCTGTGCTGGCTGTGACGCTGGATGGTCATGACTGTCTGATACTTTAGACGCACGAAGACGTAGAGTTTCACACCTGTCATCCATTTGAGCAGGAAATAAGATTATGGAGTAAAATATCAGTTGGTGAGCAAAGCTTTGGAAATTACCGATGACGCAGTCACTGAACCTTATCTCTTTAAACCTTCTCCTTCATATTAACACACTTCTACCTCCGTGCTTTATCACTGTGGCAATATTTATAGATTTTTTACATTTTTATCCTTTGAAAATGAATAATTTGTGAAGCAAACACCAAAAAACAAAGAATGTATTTTTTTGTCTAGTTTTTAGTGCAAATATCTTGTAAGACAAAACTAACTTACAAGTATCTTTGCAGAAAGATATAAGAGTTTGTATTGAATTAATAGTCCCTTAATAATGATGGAAAATTATTTGCTCCACTTTTTGATTATTTCACTTATATCAAGGGAAAAATATCTTGTTATAAGTGAAATAATCAAAAAGTGGAATTAGGACTTTTTACTCAATATTAAGGAATTGTTGACTTAAAATAAACTTTTATTTCTTGCTAAAAGTTAATTCTAAGCTAGTTTGGTGTTATTTCAGCTGTACTAAGATATTTGCAGTAGAAACTTTTCGGTAACACTTTATTTGAAGGGGGTTGAATAAGACTGACATGACACTGTCATAAACATGACATAACACCTGTCATGAACATGAATAAGCCTTCATGAATATTTATGACTGTTGTCATAAAGCGTCATTCGGTAAATTATGACACTTTTAATACAAAGTTGACATTATTCAAAATGTCTTTGATATGACAACTTGACATTAACCAAGAAATCATTACTGATACAAATTTGTTATAAAAGTATTACTGATTGCACTTTAAAATTTAGGTATCTTTATGTTATTAAAGGTAAAGTTTAAACAGTAATGATTACCAACTTTTCAAACATCCTCTGTAGGATTTTGAGTTTTCTTATTCATTACTGATTGGAGATCCATGGATGCTTGTTTTGTTTTGTCCTTTAACAATGAGGAAAGCAGCTGAGATCTTCTGTTTTCAAGCAACAAATTACATTATTAGAAACGTTTAACCTCCAATAAAATTTTCTAGATTTTCTGAGTTGCTAAAATTGGACTTTTATGTCTAGATTTTTATTTTTTAGAGATTAGACACAATAACTTGGTAAGATTTTATGTTTTTACAGCGTATCCAGTGACTATAATGGATTGTAAATTATGTGGCGCTAATTAATATAAAGTTGTGTATTATCAATATACATGTTTATTGAGTACTCCAAAATCTGTAGAGGACTCATGTGGATGTAGAGTAAAAGTGGCCCAAGACAGGAGCCTTGAGGAACCACACATTATATTTACCAAATAACACAAAGTACGACTGCAGCTTAATTTAATACATTTAAATTAAATATTTTAATGATTAACAAACATGGTCCCAATGAGTCTCATAGGTTAGGCCTCCTCTAAGTCTAAATATTTCTCCAGATGATTAAACTCAGTTGGATTCATTTTGCCACCAGTGCAGAGCTTGTTCAGAATTAGCAGCAGGTCGATGATGTGAATGCATTCTTAGTTAAATTATATTTTTGTTCAAAGTAAAATAAGAAAAAACAAATGTTTCGTGCAGAAACGGAAAAGTGAGAGTTATAATGATTCATGTGGTGTTCAAACGGTGAATCATCCTGTTACAGTCAGAGTGCAGATAAACTTCACATCCGAGGAGGAGTTAGTCAAAACTTTAATTAAAAAATAAACAAAGACAGCTCGTAAAGTCACATTTCAACCTCTTACAAAACTTCATCCATTATCTGAGTGTTTTCTGAGCAGCGCTATGAGACAAGAGTGGTAAAAAAGATGAGAATCTTGAAAAATTGCATCTTTTGTCAGGAAATTAAACCTCATTGAGAACCAGAAACAGAAACCAACAAATATGTTCAACCTACATGTGTCAAACTCAAGGCCCAGGGGCCAAATCTGGCCCGCTGGAGCCTTTTATGTGACCCTCCAGACTCTAAATTATTTCAACAAGTCTCTAGTTTTTCACAATTTCACAAAATTCAGATAAAATCAGCAAATCTCCATATTTTTTTTCTGATTTTACAGCAAATTTTTCTCAAAATTAGTCAAAAACATTGGGTTTAAGTGACTGCTGCCCCACTTGATGTCCAGTTATAGTCCGTGATCGATACAGTGATTAATAAAAAGTTACATCTAGCATCATGCATTAATGCAAATATTGCAAGACAAAAAAAATCCTTACAAATATTTCTAAATTAGTGCTACAAAATCTGTAATTTTGAGAGCAAAAAACACAAAACAATCACAAAATCCTGGTAGTGATTACATTTTAAGAAACACTTCCTCAATGCTGAAACAAACAGCTATTTATTAATATTTTAACAGTTTAATGGGTTTTATCAAGAAATTCTGGCAGAACGGGCCCAATAAGAACATTCAGATTTTTGATTTGACCCAAGATGAAAATAACTTTAACGTCCCTGGCTTTGAGTTTGAGACAAAAATGGGTCATATGGGTCAGACAGAGTGAAAAACTGAAGGTATAAAAAGGAAAAGTGAAGCCTGGATACTGGCTCTTTACATAAATGCAACATTTTTGAGATTGAAACAGAAGCAATTTTTTGACACGATGAAGTTTTGGTCTCGATTATTCAAGTCGCTCCATCCATCGCAGCTCTGACTGGTGTTATTATGATCTGTTATGCCTCCTCATGGTGCAACTGTGTCTCATATTCGGCTGATTTCTGGTCATCCTGTGAGATTTCATCTTCATCATGACTGAGAATTGTGTTTTAATTGTTTCTCTGACATATAATGAGCTTCAGATCTACTTTTTGGACTCACAGATGAGGCCAGGTGAAAAAGCACAACTCGCCTCTGATAGCTAAAAACAACAAGCATTTAATAAACATCCATCAATCAACAGTTTTCAGGTTATCTAGACATGAGTTGTTTAGGTAACAGCTTCATTCTTCTTCTTCAGCCAGGATAAAACTCACTGAGATCAAATATCTATTTTACAAAGTGTCCTGACAATAATACAGTTTCAAAAAACACAACAAGAGATTATTGACACTGACTAGTGCAATGTACCAACACTTTTTATTATTATATGATCAAACTTTTGATCTTTAGGTTTTTTGTGTTTATAAGTGTCTACAAAATACTTTAACACTATATTATTATAATAAACAGAAAATAAAGATGAAACTTTGTGTGCATTAAATGACCACTTCAGAGCAAATCAGAACTAAATCTTTTTTTGAGTTTTTTGAGTTAGGATTAAGAAACAACAATATTAAGATGAAATAAAATTTAAAGTGGTAACCTGACACTGAAGTATTGATCTTATCACGTTATAGATCTGGAACTGATACTGACTTGGTATCGATTTTATTAATATTTTGGATCAATCTGCCAATGTTTAGAACTGACATTGCTTCTGTCCAGGACCTTTGCAGGCCACAAGAATGAATTTCTGCAGACTCCACACATCCTGGATCCTTTCTTTCTAAACATTTTCCTCCAGGCAGGAGCTGCAAAGAGCCTTTTGCAAAAAAAATAAAAATCATCCGGCACAGAGGCAGTTTTACCCCCAGGCTGAACACTAAACAACCAGGGCACACAGAAACTCTGCTGGGGAACAATAACACACACATAACCTGTTCACGTTGGAAAACACAACATTTTACAAAGTATTTTTGGTTTCTGATGTAAACATCTTACTACATCTCAAATGAGACAAAACTAACTTACAAGTGACTTTTCAGGAAGATACAGGAGCTTGTTTTAAGTCAAAATTCCTGAATATGGGTTTAATTCAGATTATTTCATTTATAACAAGACATTTTTTCCACATTATAAGTGAAATAATCTGCCAGTGGATCTACTTTTACATAAATATTAAGAAATTACTGACTTAAAACATCTTGCTGAAAAGTTAATTGTGTGATATTTAAAGTATATAAAAAAATTGAATTGAAATTGAACAGAAATAATTTGCCAAATTTTGTTTTACACTGTAGACGAACAGACAGACAGAAAAACAGATACCAAAGTCAAAATCCTTCGGATTTTAATGTTGCCTTCACTCTTGAGCAAAAATATTCTTACTGATTTTTTCTCATGCAGAGAAGGAAGGTGAGGCCGGACCCGTTTTCAGTCGTTTGTAATCATGTTTGGATGCACTTTGCATTGCATTAACTCATCAATAATTTAAGTTTTATAGCAGAGAAATTAACTTAAGTCAGATTCCACCTTCAGAAATGATTTGTGTTTAATTCAAGAACTCTTCAGATATTTTGCACCAGTAAAACCAGACAGATCACATAACAGACGTCTCTCTTTTGCAAACGAGTTTGTGTTAAAACTCGGTTAATCTGCTTTATCAGGACTGTGTGGGTGTGCGGGTTGTTTGATCAGATTTCACTGACAGCTGCATGAGCAAACAACTGCCCAACTGCCATCAGACTTACATTCACATGCTGTTTTACATTTACCAGCAAAACAAATGTGACTGTGCAGGACTTGTTCTCTTCAAAACCAGAGACTAAAGGCCAGAAGCACAACAAAAAAAAATAATTTCAGAAGGTAAAAAAGAAGTTAACTTTGTTAGACTGACATTAGACTGATATAAACATGACATAACACCTGTTATAAACATGAAGAAGTCTTCATAAATGTTTATGACTGTTGTCATGAAGTGTGATTTTATAAATACTGACACTTTTAATGGAAATCTACAATATAAGTTTCATCAAAAGTGCAATAAAAGTGCCAACTTAGCATTATTTGGTAAATAATTACATTTTAATGCAAAGATCCATTAAAACTTACATTGAAAGTCAATTACAAGAGTCAACTTTGCATTAAAAGTGTAATTATTTACCAAATGACACTTCATGACACCAGTCATAACCATTCATGAAGACTCCTTCATGTTTATAGCAGGTGTCATATCATGTTTATGACAGTATAATGTCAGTCTGATGCACACGCCTTCAAATAAATGTTACCAAATAAATGTTATGCCTGGGAGTGTTTATTTATACTCCCAAGTATAAATAGATACCTGGGAGTGTTTCTGCACAGAAAAAATGTGTGTATTTAGAAACCAGCTGGGAAAATTTATTTTTTAAATAATACAATGTTCCTAGTATACTATTAGATTCACTATCCTTATTTAAATAGGTTTTGTATTAACATGACCTTCAAAGCTCAGTGACAAAGAAGCCATCATTCCTAAAAGTAACAAACAAAAGCTGATTAAAATTTGCTGGTGGAAATAAATGTCATATGATGCGACAAAACTAAAACTTTTCAGCCATGATGATCTCTGCTGAAGATTTTTACAAATGTCTTTCCAGATTGGAGGTCAAATATTCAGTCAAGATGAATCTCCATCTTCCAAAGACATTTTAATCAAAAATTGATTAAATGCTGACGTAGTGAATGCATATACTTAACCCTGTATGTTTGATTTTAATGAAATAAAAAAATCTAATGTGTGCAGCTTATGTATTCAATTATACAATAATATTTGTTTGTAACAGAATAAATAGCATCCAGAAAGAGTCTAAACTTAGCATGAACTTCAGAGCCATCGTGAACACAACTGTGTGAGAATCTACACGGCTGTCTTTTTTTAAGACTCATCATCCGTTGGATTGTTTTATCTTTATGGTGGATTTCCTGCACATTTCTCAACCACATCCTGGGTCTTGACAGCCCACACAAGCTCTTATCCATGTGTGAGAGTCTGCAGCGCCCCACTACGCCCACCCATGCTTTGTGGCAGCGCAGCTTTACACTTTTTTTTTTTTTTTGGTGACATTTTGTGCCCATTTTTTTTTTTGCTTGACAACATCATTTGTAGCGTTGACTGGATGTCTGTTCTTTGCACGCGAGCAGCTGCGTACGTCTTGAACCGAGCATCATGTGCTTCCTTATTTCAAAGCTGCAGAAAGGCACTAAACCATGTATTGATCCAGAGACACAGTCGCGATGTGTGACGCAGAACTGCTTGAGAATAGACGGTTATACCACAAAGGCTCAGTTCTGCCTAATAGGCAGACTAACTTCCACTTTTTAGAGCTTGGTTCTCATCGCTGGTAGCCAGTAACAGGACCGGGTCAGTGTACATATCGCGTTTTCTAAGTGGACTGCAAAACCACAAAATCTTACCAAGTATTTCTAGAGCAAATCTCTAGAAATAAGACAAAACTGACTTACAAATAATGTTTCGACAAGAAATAGGCATTTGTTTTAAGTCAACAATTCCATAATTTTGATGAAAAAGTGCTTATAAGTGAAATAATCTATTGTTGAACAAGCTATTTGCTCCATAACTTAAAATGTCTTGTTCCACAGGCACTTTTTCATCAATATTAATGAATTATTGATTTAAAACAAGCTACTATATCTTGATAAAAGTTACTTGTAAGCTAGTTTCATGAATCCAAAAGTACTTATGTGTTTTTGTAGCACAAAGCTTTGAATGTTTTCTATAATCGTTGAAATCCAGTGGAAAAACGGTTTGCAGATTAGTTGAGTTTATGGGAGCAAAATTTCATGAGAAAAAAAAATTACACAATCTTGTTCCTGACCTGTTTCTGTTACATCAGCCTACTCATTGAGGAACAAAATGTCTAAAATTAGAGCGAGGTTGCATGCAAGCAGAAACACCACAACACTAAGGAAGTTGCAAATGCATGGCTTTATCGGTAAAGTGAAGCAATCATCGGCTGGAGGAGGCTTCTTCTCTGATAATCTCAAGCCTTGGGTTGTGTTCACGTAGCAGGCAAGTGCGACCCAAATCAACTTGTTTTACCCATATGCGATCTATATCCGGATCTTTTCACCAAAGCCTAAAAACCCCTGTTACAATCTTTTCACCTCTAAAAAAATTTGATATGAGCCTCTTCCATATCGACACCCTCCTAAAAAAAACATTTGGCAAAAAATTTCTCTCAGGCCATTATTCATTATTTTGGGAAGGTGATGTGGTACTAATTCAAGTGTGTATCTGATTGCTTTCTGCAATCAGATACACACTGCTTAGAAGTTAGACAAAACTAACTTCTAAGCAACTTTTTGACAAGATATGAGCTTGTTTCGAGTCAATAATGTCTTAATATTGATGAAAAAGTACCAGTATCGTCGGCAGAATAGAATTGCATCAAAGCATTTTATTTTTCCCATGTTATAAGTGAAATAATCTACTAGATGAACTGGTATTTTTCGTCTTTCATTAAGAAATTAACTTCAAACTTTCTTGGTGAAAAGTTAAATATGATTAATTAGTTTTGTCTTTTTTCACGTCTGCTAAGATATTTGCATTAGAAACTAGACCAAAACAGGGTCGCAACTACATATTATTCAGGTGGATGCGAAAACATAAATCATGAATTATCATGAAAAATATGAAAGAGATCGGTGTCAGTAAAGCGCATACCATAATAATCCCACCACTTTTGGTGAATTTGCAGTGAGTGCTCCACAAAAAGCTTTCACTATTAATTGTACTCTCTGTTTTTTATTAGCTTTCTTTGATTTTGTGACGATGCTATCGTCTCCTATTGCAAGATAAACTTCAAAATCGACCCATAAAGGCTCCATCCGTTATTACTTCCGTAAACAGAGCGTTGCTGTGTGACGTCAACGTTCTTCTTCTGCGCATGCGGATTGTAACAGTTCCGCTAGAAGTCACATTGCGGTCGGTCGGGTTTATTTTGCTAATATTAACGACCACACAGAAATAAAAATAGTTTTTTTCTGATATTATGAAATGATCATATACATAATATTTCTGTTATTACAATATATAAGATATTTTTGACTGAAGCTTTTTTTCCCATCTTAACGTGACTGCACTCAGTCTTAGATTAACACTTTCATCCAGAAACATTATGACGTCATGTTTCAGGCCTGACTCCCAGGCCTCGCCCATGCAGATTAGACCCCAAAGGATGGGTTCTGCAAACACGAAAGTGAGTGAAAGAGAAATCTCAGGCTGAGTTTACAGCTAAAGCTGGAATTTCCTAACCAGTGACAATCTGTCTCTTGCATAACCTGATGTGAATAACAGGAAAGATAAAGATCTCTGTGTTTTCACTTTGGTTTATGCCCATAAGTGTAAAGATTTGCCAGATACCGACATTCAATTGATAAAGTTTAAAAGAGACAGCCGCATAAAGCAACCTAACCACGAAAAGGCTGGCATATTATGAGGTTATTATTTTTAGGAGGGCAAAAATCAATTGGTAGTCACTCAGCTGGTCAATCTATTTTCGGTTTGTTAAAAACCCCAACAAACAGTGTGCTTTTAAAATTACATTAGCATTTTGTATTTTTGTTTAATCAGATTTAAAGCTACTACAGTAACGCCAGAATTATTCATACCCCTATCAAGTAGATTTAAACATTTTCAACCAATGATTTTTTTTCTGACAGGAAAGGAGACAAAGATTTCTTAAAAGTTACCAAAATAACATGAACTAAATGTACATTTTTGTAACAAACTGCATGCTGAAACATACTTATTCCTGCATAAAAAGTCTTTCTTGGCATTATAGCAACCTAACCCCATTTGTTGACAAATGATTTTGATGTGCCCACTTGCATTTCTGGTACAATCTCCTTTCCATCCCTCTAACCTTTAGCTTCCTATTAGATCGGCTGGAAGTGTGGCTGGGCAATTCCTGAATGTTTATGCTGCTTTCTGCAACAGGTAGCATGTTGATAAAATTGAAAGATTACTTTACACCCAACGCTGCCAGGTTTGTGACTCATTTCAAGCTGAAGTGTACATCTGTAAACATTTCTTTCCTTGTTATCATCAATTTTTGCTTGTATGATTTGAAAAATTCTAATTGAGTTTATAAAAATCAGTTTGTATGTTTTAGTCCTTTAAAACAAATCATGATAAAAAATTACTTGTAAGTTAGTTTTGTCTTTTTTCAAGTGTACTAAGATATTTGCACAAAAAAATAGACCAAAAATACCTGGCAAGATTCTGTGTTTTTGCAGTGTTGTTCATCAGGAATGCCAGGTTTCTTGTTAAAGGGGAGTTTTTCCTCTCTACTGTTGCTACATGCTTGATCAGTATGAGGGATTGCTGTAAAGTCAACGGCCAGGACAAGTGAATGCTACAATGTGCTACTTTGCCTTTTTTGCAAAAAACAAACAAAAAGACAAAAATATCAACAACCAGAGTCTGCTTTGTGGAACTAAGAATATTTTTGGAGTACTCATCTCTTGTTAGATGCTGGAGAAAAATTTCCAAAGCTGTATCTGCAGGTTTTGTTTCAAAGGCTATAAGAAGTCTGGTCATTTATGTACACAGACTGCGTACTTGAAAGTACACTAACTCTGCTAAGACAATAACAAAAACACTGAAAAACTTGCTTCAGTGTCATCTGAGTTGTTGTGGAAAGTTGGTGTTTGCCACAGTAACCACACACCCTGCTGATCTCCTGCTGTGCAAACAGCTTAACGTCAGCTGCTTGTTTGGCCTTTTAGTTCATTGCTTTAGTTTTATGGTCATCTCTGCTAATTATCCCCTCGTTATGGACTCAGCCTATTCAGTCTAAACTAATGTTTTAGGCACCAACAAGCATGCATAAACAAATATCAGTGACTAACCCCTCACCTCTCTTTCACAGGTCTACACTAAAAAACACAAAGTATGACTAAGTGTTTTTAGTCTAGTTTCTAGTGCAAATATCAAGACAAACCTAACTTACAAGTAACTTTCCAGCAAGATATAGGAGCTTGTTTTTACTTGCTTAATATTAATAAACTACTAGTTGAACAGGCAGATTATTTCACTTAGAACAAGACATTTTTCCTACACTACATGTCAAATCATCTGCCACTGGAAATAATACTGTTCATCAAATGTTTTGTCTTATTCCAAGTGTACTGAGGTATTTGTTCTTCACCAGAAATACTGAGTAAGATTTTGCATTTTTGCAGTGTAGCACACGGCTGCATACCATCGCTCACCATCATCGTCATCCGCTGATGCGTCTGTGAATGAGCGGCCGAGGACAAAAGGGATCAGGGCCGCGAAGCCAACGCTGAGAGTGACCACCGTGACCTCACGGGTCAGCCGGGAGCCAGGGAGTGAAAAGACTCCCTGCAACCCCCCAACCCAGCAAACACGCATGCATGCACGCAACCACAGAGCCAGCAAGCTCCTGGACAACTGAGTCCGCCGTGGGAATCGGCATTTGCCCCATAGGAGCTGAAAGAAAGCGGCTGTGTTGGGAATTTTGGGTCATGCTTTTCTCCGCACATTCCTCACTGGTTTCCCCAACAATAAACTGTGTCAGAGGCGATACAACAGCCTGCTTTCTGGATACCTTACACCATTAAATGCCTTAAGCTTCACGGCCACACATTGGTCTCCAGATGTACGAGGGGCGGCCTTGTGAAGTGGTGGAAAAGTTGTGAAGGCTCACTATATGAAAGAATCACATGGAAGAGGATGCACATTCAGCTGGAGGTCATCCGGCTGCTGCTGCAAGCATGAGACGCTTCTTAAGAAGTAAAGGAGCATGCAATCTGGAAATCTCACATATTTTATTTTTAGGCAACAAAACAGGCTTCTAGAGCGCTGGACAATTTAAAGTTGTCACAGGTTTGCCAACACTGCAAAAGCATAACATGCGAAGTAATTTTGGTTTTAATTTCTAGTGTAAATATCTTAGACAAAACTAACTTACAAGAACCTTTCAGGAAGAAATAGAAGCTTGTTTTATGTCAGTAATTCCTTAATATTTGTGGAAAAATGACAGTCTTAGTGGAACAATCTGCCAGTGGAACTAGTACTTTTTCCATCAATATAAAGGAATTATTTAAGCTTTTCAAGAAGATCTAGAAGCTTGTTTTAAGTAAATGATTAATATTGATTTTAGAAAGTATTAGTTCCAGAAGATTATTTCACTTATAATGAGACAGTTTTTGCTACATTACAAATTAAATCCAAAAATAATTTATTAATCCCAAAGTGAAATTAAATAAAAATGGTTTGCAGTAAAAAAAAAAAAAAAAAAAAAAAAAAAAGAAACATCATTCATTCTGCATGACAAGAACATGTAAAAATAAATAAATAACTTAGAAGCTGAGACAGACCAAAGCAAAAGTTATGTCCACTGGTCTTTCCAGCAATGCAGCCACTTTGCTTTGGTGTCAGGCTTCAGCAAACAGCCTCTTTGGAGGCTGTTTGCTGTTCTCTTTGGCACTTTAGTTTGAAAGTCTTTGTTGTTTTTAGTCTTTATTTCTGTCCTTTGCTCACAGTTTGCTCTCCTCTTCCTCCAGCGGTCGATTCAAACCTGGGATGAACTTGAGGAGACGCCTGCGGAAGCTCTTCTGTTTGGGTTTTCTCTGCAGCGAGCCGAATCCTCCCTGTTTCTCCGCCGAGCCCACGGACGACGAGGATGACGAAGATCCCCTCACGTAGCTGCGCGTGCTGGCGCTGCGGGTCAGGTGAGTCTTGGTCACGGTGAGGAGTTCGCTGGTCGGTCGGATGCGCTGCTGCTTCTGGGAAGGCGGCTGCTCATTGAGTTTGTCGGCGCTGCTCGAGTCCATGTAGCCGTCCGAGTGGTACAGGCAGGTCTGGTAGAGCGGGTCGTCCTCGGTGGCCGTGCTGAGGAGGCTGGCGCTGCTGCTGGTGCTGCCGGTGCAGTGGAGGGCTCTCTGCGCCGCGGGGCTGGGAGCACCGAGGCTGCCGTAGATTCCTGCAGACTCCAGGGACTCGTACAGAGCAGCGTCGCTCATTACGATACCTGCAGGAGATGAGAGCAACGTCAGCACAGCAGGCAACAACATCTGGACTTAAAAAATGGCATATAAAAGGAATTTATTGGCAAAAAGGTTAAATTATGCAAATTTCTGACTTATTTTACTCCTGCCATTGCTGACGGAAACCGACATAAAAGTCCCATTTAAGCAGCGCGGAAAATCCAGTTAACATTTCCAATTTTATTGGAAATTAAGAGCTTATGCAATGTGCTGCCTGAAAACAGTAAATCCAGCAACGTTCCTCAAAGAACAAACAAAGCAACAAAAAAAAAAAAAAAAAATATCTTGAGGTAATTTTGGTCTAGTTTCTTGTGCAAATATTTTAGTACACTTAAAATAAGACAAAACTAACTTAAAAGTAACTTTTCAGCAAGATATAGGCACTTGATTTAAGCAAGTAAATCCTTAATATTGATGAAAAACAAGATGTATAAACAAGACTTTTTCCCATGTTATAAGTGAAACAATCTGCCTGTGGAGCAAGTACTTTTTCTAAATATTAGTGAATTATTGACTTTAAACAAGCTCCTATGTCTTTGCTGAAAAGCTACTGGAAAGTTTGTTCTGTTTTATTTCAAGTGTGCTGAGACATTTGTACCAGAAACTGGACCAAAAACGCTTTTATTTTGTCTAATTGTGAGTTTTTGCAGCGTTTCAGATCTAAATATGAAAATATATTCATCTATTTATGAGCAAAATGAAAGCTGGCATCAGGAAGGTAGTGAATTAAAATGATGACTTACCATGGACAAGCCTCTGCTCCTGCACCATCAACGAACGATATTCATCCCACTTCTCATGAAGCGTTTGCTGCAGCGAAAAGCAAAAGATTTGTTCCTTTACAAACAAAGCAAATAGCTTCTTCACACATTGAAAAAAATAAAATACCAGCACCTAATAGGTTGATGTTTAAACTGCTGGCTTGGTATCTATAATAGTGGCTGTATTGCATTGGATTAGAGCAGAACAGCTGCTGTAATCTTTAGGGAAAGCTTGTGCACTTGAGCCGCTTCCCTGCGTCTGACCGCTTCATGCAACAGGCGGACGTACTCTGGAGACAGGTGTGGAGCGAGGGGGAAGGGGTCCCAATGCGTAGCATTTAACATAACCTAAATGTGTGTGTGTGGGTGTGAAAGGCTACTGGACACATAATCAGTCTGACTCACAAACAAAAAGCTTAGGGGAAACTACTCACCTTTAAATACTGCAGCCGGGCCTCGAGCTCAGCTTTTCGGATTGAGTCACTGTAAACCGTCTCCAGCCTTAAAATGAAATACCAAAAGACCACAGGGTTATTAAGCTCAACAGGAAGCACTTATAAAACCTACAAGGGCAGAAAAAAGCTGTTAAAGAAACTCTATGAGAGGCTTTTTTCACAAGTCCAAAACAGGACTGGCGTTTACAAGCAGCGTGGAAGGATAAACATGAACCATTTCCACTTTGACGACGCAAACGCTCTTTAATCATGAGCAGGGGAACAAAGTAAGAAACTCATTTACACACTAGCACTTTTAATAAGTGAAGCAGAGGGTGTAATTTGATGACGTCCGACTATAAAACCCTTAAAGCCTACAGCCTGGCCGCACTAATTGTTCCTTCGATCTTTAACAAGCCTGAACGAGGGGATAAGAGCGGAGCGTGGATCAAATTAGACACCCAAAAAACAAGACAGACAGCAACATCTAAGGGACTCAACACACAACAGGAGAAATTATTTAAACAAGCTAGAAAATTCAATCAGAAAATGCTGAGTCATTGGTTGCTATGCTGATTTTTGTCCCTTCTGAAAAAACCCCCCCACAGAAATTCAATCTCAAACAAACAGGTGCTGTGCGAAAACGATACATTGTATCAAAATGTTGCTTAACAGCGAGAGGTAGAAGCCTCTGGTGGCCCCATGTGTGAGTTTTTATAAGTCTACAGTGTTGTATAGAAGCGATACGACGACTTAAAGAGACCCTTAAAAAGAGGTTTGAGAAAAAAAAGCAGCTGAAATATAATGGAAGTGAATGGGAGTTTTAGTGCGACTACACTGCACTTTGGGTGGATTTGACAGAAAACCCCATGTCCTGCAACATTAGGAGACGCACTGCGTGAAAGTAGACAAAAATGCCAACAATTTGATGCATTACAAACTGCATAAGAGATAAAGACTAAACCCATCACAGCATTTTAAATAGATAGTTTTTCAGGTCAAAACCTAGAGTGCTTGACGTCATCACTCTCTTAAAGACACAAGCGAAAAACAGCAAACAACAATTTATGAAGCTTAAACTCCTACTGTGTTCAAAACAAACGGTATCAAAACAAACTTTTAGTCAGTCAAAGCTCAACTTTCCATGAGACGCTTAAACTTTGAACCGTTTTTCTACTGTAAACTGTGACTGAGTTCAGGAGCTCCAAACGGCTGAATTTTGTCCCTAATTTGGCTCAAATTCCCATTATTTAGCATTTTTCTGCGACTTTTATAATGAGTGTTCGGTATATCGTAACCAAAAGTCACTGCAGGTTTTTAAATACTGTGGGTGGGGAAGCAAGCTGATAAAAGTGATGGAAACAGAAGCATAATATCTAAAAAGTGTTGCCGCTGTTAAAAAACCAGGTACAAAAACTGCTGCATTGGCATTTTAAATCATTTGGTGTAAAAGAAATAAAACTGTTCATCTCGCTTTAAAATCCTCTTTTGCTGTTTAAAGGAATCAGGAATTTTCTGTGTGAACAAAATACTTTAACTAAAGTCAGTAGTAGTTTAATTTTCACTTTGATTAGTGGTGAATTGGATTTTAAGGTAGATATGGGTTTTATATGAATATATTAATTAAAACTTGTCACAGTTTTGAGAAACGTCCATCATGTCAGATTCAAAGCCAGTAGACTTTATAAACCACATTTATGTTTCCATAAATATGGTTTGTTTTACCTGGAGCTAAAAAACTGAGAGGACCAAAAACAGGAATTTAATTTCAGCTGGAAAAGATGAATGAAAACATTCTCGTTTTACTTTCTCAGCTCTACAACGTGAGCAGTAGGAAATGAAACTTCAGGACCAGAAAAAGTCGACTATTTGTGTTTTGTTTTCCCTCTCCACTGACTCAGCTCTTAGCTCTTCTGGCAAAGAAACTCGTCGGAGTGAATTGCAGAAACTGTTTGGTGACATAACTGAGGAGCGGCTCAGCAGGTTTCCAACATTCACACAGCTGAGAACATCCTGAGGACATGGAGGACGGATATCAGGTAACGCTCGTCTGTCCTCATGTAACTCAGCACGAAACTCAGAACCTAACCGTCTGGACAGGAAGTTACAGAAGACACTCGTCCAATCATCACCAGCAGGGGTTTGGCACACAATATTCTCAACTTCTGTTTGAATTTCTCCACTGGTCTGATGGGATTCAACTAAAAATGTGCTTTACAAACTTTAACTTAAAAGTTTAAGGTGAGGTCTAAGCTCCAGAGCAGCCTTTAACTGTCTACCTGACTGTAGGGCTGAAACGATTAATCAGATTAATCGATTATTGAAGTAACGGTCATCTAATTATGTAATCAATTAACTGCTAACTGGAAAATGCAGATGCACAAAAGACCATTTGATGAAAGTTTAAGCTGAGGTTTAAAGTTTAAAAGCAGCCTTTTAAACTACACCAGAGAGTAGGGCTGAATCGATTAATCAGATTAATCGATTATTGAAGTAACGGTCAACTAATTATGTAATCAATTAACTGCTAACTGGAAAATGCAGACTCACAAAAGACCATTTGATGAAAGTTTAAGCTGAGGTTTAAAGTTTAAAAGCAGCCTTTTAAACTACACCAGAGAGTAGGGCTGAATCGATTAATCAGATTAATCGTGATTAATTATTGAAATAATTGTCAATTAATTTTGTAATTAACTGAAAAATACAGACTCAAAAAACAACATTTTAAGAGTAGGAACCAGAACAAACCTGTACAAAAAATATACATATTTTGCTGTCAAGATAATAATAATAAACTTTTCTCTATAAGTATGTTCCACCCAGAACCTTTTACAAATGGTCAAGCGTTTTAGACAATAGAATATTTATTTTCCTCTTTAAAAATGACTTATTTAGTTGCATCTGCTCATGTATTTCTACTAATTTATATCACAGAATGAGCAAATTTTTTATTCGATTAATCACTAGAACAATCGATTTGTAAAAATAATCGTTAGCAGCAGCCGTACCTCAGTGTGTTGCCGCATGACCTGATGAGCTGAACAATGTCCTTGTGCAGAAATCCCTCCACGGCGGTCTCGTTCACACTTGCAATGGTGTCCCCTGCGCACACACACACACACACACACACACACGTGTTAAACAACCGCCATGAGGTCACGATGCTCCCAGTCAATATGGATTTAATTTCCTGAAGATGCAGCCAACCGAGGGATGAAACCTCTGCACATGTGAAGTGCACATGTGCAGGCGTGGCGTTCAAATTGTCACTGCACTCCAAGTTTCCTTACGGTGAAAAGAACCCAAATATTTTACATGTGTGTGGCGTTAAGTAGCTGAAGCCGTTTCATCTTCTTAGAGAGTGGCATGAGGTAATTAGATGTGGTTTGGGCTCGACGTGCTTTGTGTCCAGATAGGACAGCGAGCGAGAAGTGAAAGAAGTGGAACTGACACATCCAGTTTGGATTTGGAAGAGATAAACACCTTCTCTCTTTCCTCGCTGACCGGCGGAGACGTGGCGCTCGGCGAGTCGTGACTGAGCCGTGACGACTTTCAAAAGCAGAGACAATTTACTGAGGCACACAGAAGCTCTCTGGTGTCGGCTCACATTTATTTATTTCCTGTCCTTTCCTGAACCTCTTCTGCTTCAAACTCAACTATCACTCTGGTGTTTTACTCACTGCTTCAGTCCGTTTTGGGGGAATCTATGTGACAAACCAAAAGAAAGTAAGTTGAAGAAAAATAACACATTTTTCCCCTCTCTTTTTTCTGAAAAGTGTGGCATGCATTTGTCTTCAGTCTCCCCTGAGTCGATACAGTTAATGGCAAATACAACAGGAGGTCCTTTAGTGTTATTATCTATAATCTTTTGCACATTTACAAACTGAATACTTTTGCTGAATGATAAATTGTTGCAAAAGTTATTGCGATAAACGATAATATTGTTTTGAAACCATTTTTAAGTAACATATTGGTAATAATGCCACTTCTTTAAGTTTAATTTCTAAAGAAGCCTATTTGAAATTTTAAAACAATATTTGCCTGGTGTTATAAAAGCTGTGCCATGCTACCTAAAAGAAGAATAGCACCATAAAATATTGCGATAAAGTTAAAAGTCCACATTGCTCACCTCTACTAAAAACTAAAAGTGACTCAACTCTATAAGACTTGAATGGTTAGAAAATGTTTTTGTTTGATATATTTTTTGCAAAGATGACTGGGCAGAAATCTCACTCTATAGTTTTAAGAAGTAAAACTGTTATGATAACAAATTTTTCTGGACGATAAATCATCCCAGATGAATGACAATATTGTTGTTTTGAAACCATTTTCAAGTAATATAATGGTAATGGTATAATAATGCAAGTTCACTCTCTCAAAGATGAAACTTTAATTTCTAGCAAACATTTAACTCTGGAACTGGAAGATATTTCAAATATTCAGGATAAATAAACAAAACAACTAAAAGAACAAATAAAATGGATTATGAAGCGTCTATAAAAACCAAATGCATGTGAATGAAGCCTTTAGTTTTGGTGGAAAGAGAAAAACAAACATGCAAATAGAAATGATCGGGTTCGCTTTAATTGATTAAATTACACAGAGGTGGAATTTATTTAGCGACGCGGGTCACTTCTGGCAGCAGTTTGTGTCTCTTGAGTTTTTTGCGACGAGGTTTAAGGGGTGTTAACGCTTTTTCGAAGGCGCTGCATGTGTCAGCTGAAATAGCTGTTTGTTAGCAGGAAAAATGTCAAATCAAGCAGCCACATTTCAACTTCCCAAAACAACCAAGCAGCAGGTTGGTTTGTGCTGATGTAATGTGCACAATGTCAGCTGATAAAAACACAAAGGAAACTCTGGTCATGCTCTCTTCCCTTTTCAAGCATTTTTCAGGTTATTTCAGGTTTCATCCCCAAAAAAATTAAACCATGGCGAAAAAAACAAAAACTTAAAAAAAAAGGTTCACTTGCCAACTTTAAGTCCTGCTAGCTGGGCCGGGCTGCCGTCGTGCACCCGGCACACGAACGTGCACATCTCCACGGAGTTTGGTTCTTGGTGGTGAAGGCCATAAGTCTGGGAAAGAGACAACAGAGAACGTGAAGGTGAAACAAGTCTTCCTCTTTTTAGACGGCTTTCAAAACCGACTTACTTCTGATGTTCTGAAATATTGTGGTATTGGTGCAACATCAGAGACAGAAAGCCACTGAACCGCATGCAGAGGAAGTCGTGACGGACAGTACCGGAAAGACCGTTTTATCACAGAGGACGCACATGGGTGACGCACGCAAGCAGAGAAGAAGAGCCGCTTCCTCTCGCCTCCCAAAACAAACCGAACGGAGAACTTAAAGACTCATCATGGGCTTGAATAGAAGAGTAATATTTAATGATGCATTTGAACAAGGGCTGCAACTAACAATTATTTTTGTAAATGGATTATTCTGACAAATAATTAAAAAAACATACAAAATTGTACAATATTAAAAGAAGTACATTTAAAGATACAAATCTTAATATAAGAAAAAAAAAACTTGTGAAGTCAATTGTAGTTTATAGGAATCATTCAAGTTGTTGTCTGAAATAAAAGCCTTTTTGAAAACCCTAAATGAAAATGACGTTCATGCCCATAACGGCTATAAATAAACATTTCAGCAGCCTTGTAGAGTATTTCTGTAGTTTCACAGTTTTGCTTAATATGACAACATGTTTCCTTATTTTTGCTGTTTTAAACTATTTGCGTACTTCCATGCCAGCGTTAACGTTTATATTTTGTTCTCTTGGAAACTCTGACTTGTTACTTCCACATGCATTTCAATGAACTTCCTTGTTTCGGTGGCCATAGCGCCTCTGCACAAAGGTCAGAAAGGACAAAAATACACTTCCCCATACCAGACACCTTTTAGACAGTTAACATGCTGCTGCTGAAGAGGCCATTACCGGTTAAAAAAGGACAATAAAACTAGACAAACGTTGCAAAAGTTTGCATCTGCCTTGCACAGGTTCTGCTCCAGTTAGAGCATGCATCCAGGTTGCATGAGAGTTCCAGTGGAAATTTGAAATGATTCAGATCTGGCCTGTATTTATAGCTACCGGCTTCCTTCTCAGCAACCAGCAGGGTAAACATGTTAGCATGCAAATATTACTGAAAGGCAAATTTCACATTTGCATGCTGCATTCCCAGCTCCATATCCACAGTACCGACTCGGAGGAAGGAAAAGCACCAGGAAACGCGAGACTCCACATTCATGGCGGTCTCTGCTGGCCATCAAACTGCTCCTCATGGCCTCACTTCCTTCTGGCCGCAGCCGGGCAGGAAGGGCGGGAACGCCTAACGAAAGCGCAAATAGAACACCGTGTCTTTTCCTAGAAGAAGCCCTTCACTCCCTGAGACTTTATGCGAGCAGCAGCACATTATAATATCCATGCTGTGCTCATACTTTTTGATCATTTCTGCAAACTATTCAAAGAATGAGTTTGAAAAACAGAGTGAGGCGTGGCGCTGCAGGGGGGCTGGAGATTTGTGAGTAAAGTTCCTGCTGGCATGGTGGGAGAGAGTAGAGCAGGTTTTACATCCACAACGTGTGAGTAAACCACAGCGCTTAAAATAAAGATGCTGCAGGGGAAAAAAGGCTTCAGTCATGGGATGAACATGAACAAGTTATTCGACTGATGCATGACCTTTTTACTCCCGCTGGCGTAAAGAAACAACTCGATTCAGAGACGCAGGAAATCATTAGGAATGCACTTTTCTCAGATACCGATATCTGAGGTTTAGCATCAGCCGATATTGTTCCAATACAGAAAAATTACACATTTATATGATAACTCTGCATCAGTACAGCACACTTTAACGCATCAATAGCTTCAAAACTGGTAAAATAAGTAAAAACAACACAACTTTAATTTGTTCTGTCAGTGCAATTATGAGAACAGCCAATGTAATACAATAGGCTGACTAACGTGGTCAAACATGTGAAAATAAACTATAATAAACCTTCTTTCAATGGTGCAGAAAGTGCAATTATGGAATATAAATATAATGTAAAAGAAATAATAAAGCATGACGTCACTCAGAGCAAAAAGTAAAGAATTAGACCGGATAGATCTGCGCTTATGGATCTGGCACATAGATGTTTTTTTCAATATTGAGACGATAGAGATATTAATATCGGATCGGTGAATCTGTAGAAATTATTTGATTGTTTCTGACGCTTTAAAGCATGAGAATTAAATGGCACTTGACATTTTAGAAAACTAGGAAATCCTCATTAATCGTGTGATTTACCTGAATCTCAAAACCAAAGGCCTCCTCTTCATTTTTCTCCAAGTCCACCACCTTCCTAAAGGGAGAAAGAAAATATGATTTAAAACCAAAATAGTCAAAAAGATTAACTCATCTTTAGTACAACCAAATGAAAGTCAGTTATTTGCAAGTTGTTCTCAAATAAAGCAACTTTTATTGCTGTCATAAACCAATTAAGCAGCTGACATGTAAAATGTAAAACTCTGACATCCATAAATAAGATCCAATACAATCTACTGCATTCAGAAATCACTTAATCAATAGATATTCATCCATGAGTTATTTGACCTTGATGTTAATTAATGCTACCAACAACCAGTTGAGTAACTTGTGTAGCAGCACTTTAACTGCTTAAAAATAAAAAACAAAAACATGAAGTGAAAACTGGATAAAATAAGGTCACGTAACCAGTTTCCGATATTTAAAATAAAGAACTAATCAATAATTATCGACTGACTGATACGAAACCCTTATATCATGAGGTGTTTTTCACAAAAATAATCAGACTTCTCTTTTTTATTTACATCAAAACAACACCTTACTTTCTGTTGGTGAATCACATAAAATACCAAAATACTGCAGTGACGTTTGTCTTTGCATTGGGACAAACGGTGGAAAAGTTCAAGAGGCTTTTGGGATATGTGGATTTATTAGTACAGTGTCTGAAAAGCATGAGAGGACAAGTTGCTGGCCGTACAGGACGTCCTCTGTGTCCATGTGGACGTCACAGAGACACAGGACAATGAAATGCCACCAGCAGAAGACATAAAAATTCATGAAGACGCTTTACAAATCTCACGAAAACCTAAATCTACAAAAGCTCTCTGTTTGGACATGGACTCTGCGATGACGCAGTCGTGGCGTCAGAGTGAGAGAAGAAGAAGAAAGCTGTGACTGACGTTGACGAAGAGGAGATTGTACCTTTGTGGTTCTGGGGGCAGCGTTAGGGGTTTCCACTTCTGCGAGCCTCCACCCTGTGAGGAGAAAACGAAAACGAGAGATGAAACATCTCAGACACCTGCTTGAGGTCACTGCCAGATTACTCACAAGGGATTCCCCCCTCCCCAAAAGTGTCCAACATGTGCAGGATGTACGCATAACTGCTTCGACCAGTCTGTCAGGTCTAGCAGTAGCAAGCGCGTGGCAGGTTGTTTGTTTGTGTTTTTAAGCCACTGATCCATTATGCTCGAAAATAATAAGAGTGAAACTAGACATGCATGTCTGGGATGCTTTTGGTTTACTTTCAACTGGAAATTAGACCTAAAGCTAAGTTTAGCCTGAGTTTCACAGCAGATCAGCTGCCCCCGAAGCGCACAAACTGTTGATTTATTTGTTATTTAGAGCCATTCACACAAACTCCAGGCTATAAACAGAAACGCACAAGGCTCTGTGGTAAACACTGGGCTACAATAAGCGCATTGAGAGATAAACCAAAGTCAGCAGCAGGTCAGGCTCCTGTTCTACCTGACTGTAAAAACGACATGTAACCATCCAGACACTTTGGCTGAAAATCTCCTCAATCATGTTCAAATGTTGCTCCCATGAAAGCCTGCTTTGTGCCAGAGGCTCTCTGCCCAGTAAAATGTTGCTTTCTTTATGTCCCAACACTTACAGAATTGTCCAGCACTTGTCTCAATGAGGGCATTTATTCCCAAGTACCCACACGGAGCAGCCGGGGGCGGACCTGACGGGGTCTCCCGTCCCTGAGTGCGCACAATGCGGTGTTGTTGGCCCCGCTGCAGGCTGCGGGTGGGTGGGGTTCCTAATAACTGCGCCGCACTGTACAACACGTTGTGGAGACGGGATTCTCTAAAGGTGTTTTTACACCTGATAGTCCGGGAGACTCGGTCTGATTACGGACCAAAACTGCAACATTTGTTACATTTTCAGCTACTTCGGTTCGATTTCACTCTGCATTGTGACAAAAGATCCAAGCTAACTGAAAAACCTGTTCCCCTCCGCGCCTGTGGCGGCGCTGCACCAAGAACTACTGAAGGAAACGACTTGAGAACGACTCCAAAGAAGACACTGAGCGCAACTTCCATCTCTGCAAAATGTGAGCAAAAATTAAATTTTAGCACTTCGATTGGCCTTGTTGCTGAAAATGTGCTGTGGGGAACTGGTTTTTCAATTAGCCTGGATTGTTTGACACAGTGAAAATGTAGCAAATGTTGCAACTTTGGTTCCCGATCAAACCGAGTCCACTGGAGTATCGGTTGTGAAAACACCCCAAATGTCTGTCTCAGGCCAAAGTTAGTGACGAACAACTGGAGAAAACCCAGAGCAGAAAAATGCTGAGTGACCAGAATGAGACAGAAAACTGATGTCATTCTTGGACAGAGTAGAAGAAGAAATGTCAGTCACTTGAAAATCAATGACTTAATCTTCCAGCAGAGCCAAAATGAGGAGATCAAACCGTTTTCGGGGAGTCGAGGTCAGCAGGGGTTTTTTTAAAACCACAACAAGTACAAAAATCATCAAAAGATAAGATCTGAAAGAGATTTTAGATTTCTCAGATTTCGTGCTCATCACTCTAATCTATTTCAAGATCTAGATCAAGTAAAAGAAACTGTGCTACTTCAGATCCTGAACCACATCAGGGCAGCTCGATCTGATGCATCATGGGTAAACTTGTCCTAAATATCTGATCATTTATGGTAAATTACAGTGTGGCTGAAAAAATTGCCTTCCTGAGTAAAATATTTTGTTACTGATTCGCTTTCCATTAGAGCTGCACAATTTGTGTTATGCTGAAATTACAAAGCACTGCTTGGACACAATATTTTGGTATTTGAATACATTTCAGTGCAGTTTATTAAAATTTTGCATTTAAATTACATGTTTATCCAGCTGAATGTTTATTGTCAACAATAATTTGATGTTTTCTTATTACCATAAAGACCTGGTCAACAAAATAAGGGCAAACTACTTAAAATTATCAGCAAATGTCATTAAGATCTGGATTAATTTAATTTATTAAATGAAGCAACAAACAATTTGTTGTAAAGTCAATTAATTTGATTATGCTACGTGGATGATATTAATTTCTGGTTTCCATTTCATCCCAGCTTACTCTCATTTATAAACAAAGCATTCTGGCTTTAGTAATGTACTGTATCAGTTTTGTTTGGTGGTTTAATATTTTAATGAGTTATATAAGAAAAGTAGGAAAAATTCTCCATTTTTAAATTTAATTTAACTGTATGTTCTGATAAGTATGTAATGATTGTGATTCAATTGAGTGCCGAAGAAATTTCACAGCGAAAACCCATATTATCTATATATATATTATTGTAAATATGAAAGAGTTTTATACCGTTATCACACTAAACTATAAACTAAAGCAGGTAAACATAAAACTGGTTTTATGAACTGATGCAACGTTGGTATGAAACATCCCAGAACAGAAGAACAGAAAAAGAAAAACTGGGAAAAATGACCAAAAACTCAACTATATGAAAGGACAAAAGTGAAAAATAGTGACTGAATGTGGTTGGAAGCTCCTGACCCCCGTTACGATTCCAGTAAGGGCCCCATGTGGGGTTGAACCGCCCCTGTTTTGTCCCAAATGTGTGCTATTGGACCGAACATGCTGCTTTTAGTGCTGGCTGAGGATAATGCTGGCTATTTATGAGTATAATTAAAAAAAAAAAAGAAAAAAGAAAAGTGTAAATAGAAACAAAAACAAAAAAATCAGATTTTCTTTTATTTTTACTTCTACAAATAATAAATTAATAACTTTAAAAGGTAAATTTGACGGTGTGAAATTAATAAAATGATTTTTGAGCCTTACCTTCTTGAAGTTTCTGGGCAGCGTGCCCCCAGAATAAGCCAGAGTCTTGTAGTTATAAACCTCGGAGGAGTTCGCCGGGAGGTCCACCGTCCTGCAGCTGTCCGACTTTGACGACGGGAAATAAATGTCGTTGTCCTGTGATGCGGATCCTCCGTCCACCCCGCTGGAGTTCACCTTCTTCAGCCTCCGGAACGTCATTGCTGCTGGGAAGTGAATGAAATGTAGCCCAGACTGTCCGGTACAAAGTGACACAAGCCGGCGGAGAGAGATGCCGAAAGTTTGATCCTCAACGTGAAGCTCACCAGAACTTCACTGCGGCTCCTGGGAGTGAAGAGCCGCCGCTCAACAGGCGGTGGAGGCGGGGACTCATTAGCTCCCAGCGACGTAACGAGTGCCAAGAGCCATGGCTGTGATGCTTTCAGGAGCGCCTCGGGCGTTTCCCTTTCACATTTCACACTGAAGGGAATCAGACTAGTAGAGTTGGGTAGCAAGTAGTTACATTTACTCAATTACATTTACTTGAGTGGACAAAAGTTACTTTTCGGAGTATTTTTTACTGCGCTGTACTTTTTGAGGAATTTTATTATGAAGTTTTGCTGCTCTTATTTGAGTCTTTAATGAATGAAAAACAAACATGTTTTAATCAAAAATTCACTACACACAGACACACCTGAAGGATTTGTTAAAGTTTCATGAAAGAAACTGATTTTTTTTTTTTTTTTTTGCCTGATTTTGTTATTTTGTTACTTCCATGAATCATTGTCATTTTGGTTTGTAAAACACCAACATTTCCATTTAACTTTATATTTTGGTCCATCTGATGATGTAATTTTACAATATTAAATGACTAACTATTTGATCAGTTATTACCAAATAGGGTAACACTTTATTTGAAGGGGGTTGAATAAGACTGTCATGACACTGTCATAAACATCACACCTGTCATAAACATGAATAAGCCTTCATGAATATTTATGACTGTTGTCATAAAGCGTCATTCGGTAAATTATGACACTTTTAATACAAAGTTGACATTATTCAAAATGTCTTTGTTATGACAACTTGACATTAACCAAGAAATCATTACTGATATAAATTTGTTATAAAAGTATTATTGATTGCACTTTAAAAATTAGGTAACTTTATGTTATTAAAGGTAAAGTTTAAACAGTAATGATTTCTTGGTTAATGTCAAGTTGTCATAACAAAGACATTTTGAATAATGTCAACTTTGTATTAAAAGTGTAATAATTTACCGAATGACACTTTATGACAACAGTCATAAATATTCATGAAGGCTTATTCATGTTCATGACAGGTGTTATGTCATGTTAATGACAGTGTCATTACAGTCTTATTCACCCCCCCTTCAAATAAAGTGTTACCCCAAATAGTTTTGACTCTTAAGTAACTTCTTGGATGGCTACTTTTTTCTTTTACTTGAGTCAAAGTATGTTGAAGTAGTAATACTTTTGGGGTACTATGCCAACCGTCGCTAGGAGGCAGTGACAGTGTAATGTAGCCAGATAAAATGTGCAAAGATCAATCTCCTCCTCTTCTACTATTGCAGTCTGAAGAAATTCACTGCTCCCAGTCAGAAACAACCAATCAAAGCCGGAAGGAGGGTCTTAGCGCTGTCAATCATCCTCATGTACAGACTGTTAAATGGTGGAAGAACAACAACAGTTCCAGGAAAGCTGTTTTTCTGCTACCTCAGCATTTATAACAGTTTCTGTAGTCAGGAAAAAGTAGCAGAGAGTATAGAGGTGAAGGTGGGGAGCAATGAGTAGCTCTCACACAAGGATGATTGACAGCACTAAGACCCTCCTCATGGCTCTGATTGGTTGTTTCTAGGTAGCACTGAGAGAAGGCGGAGCTCAATTTTATTCATACATGATCTGTCTCATGCTAAACTGTCACAACATGGTGACAGTTTCACCAAATATTCAAAAACATGAATCTCATTTTTGTTGCTGAGTATTTTCTAACATTAAAAACATTTTCTAGCCCAACAAAAATATTTAACATTTGCAGCTCTAGATGAGTTAAAATGAGACATTAAACTACACACAAGTGTAATCTGAGTATCTACATGTTAAACAGCCTTTTAGGAAAGTTTCACTGCTTTTTATTCAAGGACAAATGTGAATGGAGGTGAATACAGATGCAGGTCACATTTTTCACATTTTTATTTGTAAAAACACATGAAACCCATGTATTTTTAATATACATTTTAATTCAACAATCCTTTCTTTACACTTTACAATGATTGTTCTTGCTTGTGTTGGTAAATAGCATAAAATCCAAACAACTAATTAACTGAAATTTGTGATTTTAACCAAACAAACAGTGGAAAAGTTCAAGGGATATAAATGATTTTTCAAGGCACCAAGTCTCTATCAATCTTTGTATTTTACTGGGAATCAAATCATAAGAGAAATGAATGCACACCACAAATCAGCAGCTTGTTACTACATGCGTATACATATTTTATATTAGACATGGAGTTCATAAAAGTTTTGGAAGAGAAATTCTGCCCCCTAGAGGTGAAATGAATCAATTACACGATGTTCTGTTAAATGTGTTAAATGAGCACAACACAAACTGAATCCCAGACAATTTATTAAAATCTTTACATGGAGTTATTACTTTTACATTCTCTAGCTATACTGAAATGATACAGCTGATAAAGCATTTAAGTATGTATACTATAATAAATAGCCCCAATCAATAGTCTAACTCATAACACATTCAGAGAATATGTATTGATAATATGATCACTAATGAGTAGCTCTCTGATTTAATCAAACCCAGAAAAACCAAGTTTGGTCCACATAAGGGTAAAAAAAAACTTGGAAAACACAGAGAGGAACAGCAGGCCGCTTGTTTTTCCATTCCCTTAAACAGTTTTCAAGTATATTTTCGAAAATAACAATAAAAAAAAGCTAAAATATTAGCCTAAATTTGAAATAAAGGTGTTTCTTTCTCCACCTGTGTTTCTAAACATACATTTGGCTTTCAGAGCAATATTTACAGCCACAACAAAACAAGAATACTACATGGTCAGTCCTCCAAGTGCAAACATACAGAAAACCTTGGTCTTCTATCTAATCAGAACCAAAGAGAAATGATTATAAAGGCACATGAAGCCAAACAGTTGTCCTATTTAAGATCACAGCCACTTTCACCTTACCTAAAGTTTCTAAAGAGCAGCACTCCCACCTGCTGTCCAGCTTCGAAACAGCAGGACTGGAGAGTTTTACTAACACTGAGATAATTTGGCCAAAATCCTTTTGGCCACAATGCAAACATAGTTTAACATTCGGGTCTGCTTTCATATGATGCCATGCTTGAAATGTGTGTTACAGACACGAGATGTCTGGAAAAAACATCCTATTTTCTTTGTTATAATGCAAATATTAAACTACCTCAGACACTGATTCTATATCAAAAAGTGTCAGTCCTGGATAAACAGTAAACATGCATTAAGACGGTCAGTTTTACTTGAAGAAGCCTGATGATTTAGATGGAGGCGCCATCAACATACACGCCTGATTCTTGTGTGTGATATGAATCTGAAAAACAAGAGGCGGTTAAAAACGTTACCAAATCAAACATTGTACTGAAGCTAATGCAGCGATTAAAAATGTTTCCTATACAGGGTTTCTGCAAGATTCAGCAAAGCATGTTTAATTTTAGATTACGTTAGTTATACAACCAAATCTTAACATATGTACTTTATGGCTTCTACACAATCTCAAGGGAAAAGAGCAGGTTGTAAATATGCATTTTTAGATTTTATTTCCATAAAAAAAAACAACAGTAGGTTTTTATGGTTTTTACAATGGCTGGCTTTAAATCAGTAAAAGCGTAATAATAAGAAAAGTACAGAACATTAAACAAATAAAATCATTAAAGTAAAAAGTAAATGGAATAATAGTAATCACCTAAATAATAGTATTTTCTTTGCAAAAAAATGGCTTTTTATTTAATAAAATTGAGACAATTAAACTTTTGGCTTTTTAATACTTTCTAAAAACTTGCAGATCATTATTTAATATATATATATATATATATATATATATAAATCATTATTTATTAAAAAAAAAAAAGAAATATGAGGAGTAAATTTCCAACAAAAAACCCTCAAATTTCTAGGTTAATCTCACATGTACAAAGAAAAACCCTGGATATTCTTTGTTGTTGTAAAGTCATAATTTTCAAGAAACAGTAGAATAATTTTTAATTATTAAAGGCAGTTAATAGAAAATTTAAAATACATTTTTAAGGGGGAAAAAAATCTAAAATTTCTCAGAATTTTTTTTTATGTTTTCTGAATGTAAATGGACAATTTCAATCATTTATGGTACAAATAATTTGTGACAAAAATACTAATATTTGACTTTTTAACCTCTGTAAACTTTTGAATTGTTTTTCATGGAAATATATGACTTTACAATGTCAGAAAACGTTCTAGTTTTAATATAAATTTATGCCTTTACTAAAGGATTTTTTTTCTTCCAGACTTTTTGACATCAGAGAATATGCACGATTCTTTTTAATTTTTCAAAACTTCTGAGGTTTTTTCACAGATATTTACTTCCCCGCTGCCACATTTTTTCTTTTATCTACAACGGCTCAAATGCTACGTCGTACCCAAAGCTGCCATTTCTCAAAAAATAAAAAAAATAAAAAAATGCAGTGGAAGAAGAAAGGAATAAAAAAAACTAAAAGGTTTATTCAACATCCAAGTAATTAAAGTTAATATATTCTGTGGGTATTCTGGACTGAAACTGAGATGGCAAAATTTAAGACTTTTTAATAATTGTTTTAAAGACTTTGCAGAAACCCTGCTGTACTCCAGCTCTAATGATATTTCCAGGTTTTATTTACCGTGCAGGGGGATTGCATCCATGGCTCTCCATCTATTTGCATCGGCAACGGTTTCTTCGTCCTGAGTATGAAACACAAACAAATCGTCAAGTTGCATGGAGTTTTTTGATTAAAAAACCCAAAATATATTACTGTAAATGTGAATTTGTACACCAAACATCTGCTTTCAGCTGCAATTAACAGAAGTAGAAGTGATTATTTAGTCTTAAGGACTCGCTCCTACCTGATGGTGATCTGGGAAGTTTTAGCGAGCCTCACAGCGCTTTTAAGACCCGTGTATATCTGCCCCATTTCCATGGCTCCTTCCAGGCCAACCACCTCCAGCCGGCGGTCGCTGAGGTCTGACAAACGCCAGCAGAGAAAACAAACAGCTCAGTTTAATCAGAAAGACTCAGGTATGGTTGTGCTAACTTTTTACTAATTTTATCAAACCTCCAAGAGTTGAATTCTTAGGTTAGCACTTAAAAAATGTAGAGATTAATTAATTAGTAATTATTTGGTTTAAACTGCAGCATTAAGTCAAAACTCACTATTTAAGATTAATGAACTTAAAAAACGATGTTTAGACAACTTATCTCGTTGCTAAAACAAATTCATAAACTTTCACTTCTGAGTTAAAATGAAACAATTTTCTAGTTGACTTGAATTGCATTTTCAAGGCAGCAGGTGGACTTTGATTTTCAAGTTAAACCACCTTCAAAAGTTTTACAGTGTAAGTACTGGTCCCTTCAGATCAGGAAAACCCTTCAAACCGTCACACTTGCCCATTTCTCCTCCTTCTAACATTAACAAAAACATATAAAACCCATACTTTGCATGTTTTTATGCTTCCATTTAGATCTCTACTGCTTCTAAAAAAAACATCTCGCTGGTTTTTGGCAGTAAGTTAATGTTTTTTGGTGTCTGGAAAAATAGCCGTTTCAAAAAAGAACTGTTGAGTAACACTGGAGGGGCACTGTGCCGTTACCTAGCAACCCCACCCAGGCCCAGCCCGTCACCTAGCAACCCAGGAAAAGTTCCAGAAGGTTTTGGTCAGATGTTTTTAACAGACCAGCGTTTTGCTATTGTTTTGTTGCTACCATCCAGAAACCACTAGACTGCTAAATGCTTTCCAAATATGTACGGCTGTATAATTTCACATCTGTTGGCAGCCGTTTTCAACTGCGAGTGTAAACGTTGAGTTGGGGGGACGTGGCCAGAAGCAGCTAATTTTTAAAGCAACAAGAGGCGGGAAATAATGTTAAATGAGCTACAGAAAATACTAGAACATGAAGTGCCAATGAATTGTTTAGACCTATATATAGGTAGACTGGAGATGAAGCCAAAAGAGCCATAAGGAAAGGAAACGACGTCAAAGGAAGATCAATGGACAGCAAATGTGGAAGAAATATTTTTGATGGAAATATTGGCACACTTACTGAAGCTACAAGAAGCATAACTGTAGTAAAAAATGAAGAAAATTGACCTTTTATAATGCAGAATGAGGACCGGAATAATAATTGTTGAATACACTACTCTGCTAAGAAGTCAAAGCATTATCCTCTGTATAGGCAGCTCTTTGTTCTGTTTCTGCTTTTTCTCTTTGCTTAAAAAAACAATAAGTGATTAAAACAGCTAATTCTGAAAGAAACTCAAAATAGGCAGAACTGAGCAGACTAAAATCTCATTATCTAAGAATAATTTTGAGCACAAAATGTAATGGACATGTTTTGTGTAGACCATAAACCTGTCCTATCCTAACCAACCTTAAATCATAGAATAGCACAAACAGCCACTGCTCCACCAGCTCACAAAAGGTTTCTAGTAAATTACAACAAAAATAAAATACCCTGATCCCCTCACTGTGCTACTCAGTGAGGGATTCTCCACTTAAAATGCTTCTCGTGACTGAAAATAATCTGACAGGCTGGGCAGAGGCAGGATATGTATGATTCACAAGCTGCAATTATGAGATGTGGGTTGAAGCTCCATACTGATGACTATGAGGAATAACATGTATACCCATTGTGGCTGCAGAAAATGAACACAATGTCCAACAGAAAGGAGCATCCCAGTAAATGATGTGCTTATCCATTTGATTATTTTATTTTCACATGCAGCCAATCGAATGCAGGTCTGATTTCGTCACTCTGCGGTTTGTTGCTGTGGACATGAGCTTTTTAACTGATAACAGCTGCAACAGGAAATCTGGATTTGGAATCGCTTAAAAACAATTAGCTAATGGATTCTGCAGAGCAAAGAGGAACTTCGATATTGCACAAGTCACATGTTGTGCTGAGGTTTTACTTCCATCGCTCAGCAGAGGTGAAAATACCTTGGGAAGTCACTTTCAGGATGTCCGGATTGACAATCACTTCCGACTCCTCCTGACTTGCTTGTCCCTTAATATCCGCTTTTTTGGTCTCGCCCCACAGGTTGGAGCCACCGTGCATGCTGGGAATGTTCAGGACAGCAATCCCCTCCAAAGACACGTTACTGAGATCCAGAGGAGTGCCACAGCACTGAGAGGAAGAGCGATAAAACAATTAGCGTGAAATCTGCAACCTTGTTTGTTGCTTATTTCAAAATTTAGATGCACATCTGCAGGTGTGTTGCTTCGGGTGAGACGTGCTCACCTCTATTGTTAAACTTTCGCTGAGTTTCTTGCAGGAAGCAGAGATGGTTTCTGAAGTGGCGAATTCGAAATACCACAGCTTGTTCTTCATTCTGCAGATTTGAAAAATGTGTCTTTTAGGTTTATCTGTTGCTTCACGTTCAGACAGCGTTTTGTGTTTCAGGAAGAGAAGCCGTGCGGTGACGCAGACACACATCTGTTGGCACCACCTGTGTTGCTCAGAACTGAAGACAACTGTTCCCCAACATTGCCTTGTTTTCATCTTTTAGCAGTTTTCTTGTGAATGTGAGTGGGATTCTGCTTTTTCTTACCCTGTGCTGGATAAATAAGGGAATAAAATGAGCGCAGTCCAATAAAGCACACCTACCTGCTGTTAAATTTCTGAGGATGCTTCTCCCTCATTGTATGAAACCTGTGTGCAATGGAGGCATCCTGGCAAGGCAACAGAAAACAGCAATGAGCAATGCAGAATATCTATTTAAAAATGAGACACATTAATTAACATTTACATGTAAACACATGAGATTATAGCAAAGGGACTATCTCTAGTCCCACTGGCAGGTTGATGTGTGTTCACACTACAGCACAAAAAAACTATTCATAATGGAGAAGACGAGGTAACTAGACAGTTTACAATTTGTAGTTTATAATGGTTCCGTAATTTTAACTTTAAGTTGATGAATAAGTTGAATAGATTTAGCACAGCAGCGCTAAAAATATGAGTAGTGTGTAGTTAAGCTACACTAAGCTAAACAGGCTAATTTTTCTAATTGAAAAATTAGCCTGTTTTTCAACCTAAGTGTTTTTCAAGTTAAGTGGAAATTTCAATAGTTGTTTTTCAACTGCCATTATTTTTTTGTTGATTGTTTCAAGTTTGGCTCAGTAATTTTGACTTTAAGTTGACAAGTAAGTTGAACAGAGTTAGCATAATGGCACTAAAAAATAAGAGCTGTACGCAGTTTAGCTAAACTAAGCTAAACAGGCTAATCGTTTCACTAGATAAATTAGCCTCTGCCCTTTTGTTTTTCAACTGCCATTAATATTTTTTTGTTGATTGTTCCAAGTTTGGTTAAGTGACTTTAAGTGACTTTAAGTTGATAAGTAAGTTGAACAGAGTTAGCATAACAAAATAATAGTTGCGTACAGTAAAACTACACTAAGCTAAACAGGCTAATTTTGTCACTACCGTGTTTCCCCGAAAGTAAGACAGTGTCTTACTTTCTTTTTATCCCCAAAAGCCCCACTATGTCTTACTTTCGGGGTATGTCTTATATTGGAAAAAAATTGTCAAATTTTTTGTTTTAACCATAAAGTTAACAGCAGTGACAAGTGCAGGGGACGGCGCGGTGACGTATGGAGAGGGGGACGGCGCGGTGACGTATGGAGAGGGGGACGGCGCGGTGACGTATGGAGAGGGGGACGGTGCGGACGTGGGCAGGAGGCGGCGCTCATTAAGATCAGAGGGAGGTGGCAGACGCGGCGACGTATGGAGAGGGGGACGGTGCGGACGTGGGCAGGAGGCGGCGCTCATTAAGATCAGAGGGAGGTGGCAGACGCGGCGACGTATGGAGAGGGGGACGGTGCGGACGTGGGCAGGACGCGGCGCGCAGCTAGATGAGAGGTGTTTCCCCGAAAAGTAAGACATATGTCTTACTTTCGGGGTACGGCTTATATTAGCCGACCCCCCTGAAACCTCCGATATGTCTTACAATCAGGGAAACACGGTAGAAAAATTAGCCTCTGCCCGTTTGTTGCTCTTCAACTGCCATTAATATTCTTTTGTTAATTATTTCAAATAAGTTTGACTTTAAGATGATACGTAAGTTGAATACAGTTAGCAAAACGACACTAAACAATAAAAGTTGTATACAGCTAAGCTATGCTAAGCTAAACAGGCTAATTGTTTGACTAGAAAAATTAGCCTCTGCCCTTCTGTTGTTCCATAACTGCCACTAATATATAATTTTGATTGTTTCAAGTTTATTTAGATTTAAAAAATGGGAGATTTTATATTAATTAATATTTAAATGTAAATGCAGGAGAACACAGCCAAGTGACCGTCTCTATTCATATAGGCAGGTTAAGTTGACATAGTTAGCATAATAACACTAAAAAAGAGTTTCATACAGTAAACTATGCTAAGCTAAACAGCCTACCTGATTAGCTAGAAAAATTAGCCTGTACCCTAAGACACAAACAAATCTACTGCACAGTTTTTGCATGCTAAACAGATTCATGTGTTTTGTTTTGCAAATTAATATTTTTAGGTAAATAAATAATTTTGTTACTCAAAAATTCAGTGCTCAATGCTATTTTAGCTTCCCATCCTTCCACAGTTTGTGCCTGGAGCACCTAAAAAAATGTAGACAATTTACTCACAACTCCAATTGAGAAGTAATTGTTGATGATTTCATATGGCACTGGATCCCCCTTCTCCTGAACCTCGTCCGGTATCACCTCCACACTCCAGCGGTCCATCAGAACCTGGGAGCTGTTCTCAATGTCTCTCAGAATACGACCCAGATCTTCGCCGTCATACCCTGCCAAAGCAGAGGACGAGGCAGACTCCGATCGCTGCATAATGAGAACAAACGTTGCATCTTTTTGTGAAGTACAAACTCGTTCTCACCTCCACCCCAACGCAGACATCGCGCAAGGTCATTTCCTGTGCCCAGAGGAAGCACTGCAACGGGAGGCCGCACCAGCAGATTGGCTTTGTCTGGTTGCAACAATTTAACAGAAGAAGCAGAATAAAGGAAGTGCATGAAGACAGTCTTTATGCGAGCTTCTTTTTGCAAAGATTGACTCACCTATCGCATCTAGAATCCAGCCGACTGTGCCGTCTCCACCACAAACCAGGATTCTGTAATCCTGCAGGTTTCTGAAGAAACTCAGTCTGAAATCCAGATGATGATGTGAATTATCAGAGAAGCAAAGAATTGTAGGAGGAGGAATACTTCAATGTATTTAGTCAAGTAAAAGTAAAAAGTGGAGAAGTAAGAGTAAAAAAGTGTTTGGCAAAAAGAAATACTGATAACTAATTAAAATATCAGTCATTTAATATTTAAAAATGACATCATCAGATGGATCAAAACATGAAGTTATGTGGAAATGACCAAAATGAAAATAAGAGTAGCAACACTTCATTATAAAATTACTCAGGTAAAAAGTACAGCATGCTAAAACATTTTTCCAAAAGGTTGCTAAAGTAAAAGTTGCTAGTTTCTACTGAACTCTGTGAACGGCAACATGAGGGCCTGACAGCAGACACCACTGGAGTAACTCACCCGGCTCCGGGGCCGCCACTGGAAAGGTTGTAAACCTGCCGCGGATTCAGCAAATACTGAAATTTACTCAGGACTCTGAAATACATGGAAACAAGTTCAGCAACGTGTTCATTCGGAAATCCACTTCAAAAACACAAACTCTCACCAACTATTTTTAAAATAAATACTTTTATTTATTTCTAATTTTGCAAGTAAAATTAGGGTACTTGCAAACTAATTTGCAAGTAAGTTTTCAACACATTTCCCTGTTATAAGTGAAATAATCTGCCAGTGAAACTAGAACTTGTTCATTTTTATTAAGGAATTATTGACTAAAAACAAGCTCATATATCTTGCTGAAAACTTACTTGAAAGTTAGTTTTGTCTAATTTCAAGTTTATCGTGATATTTGCATTAGAAACCAGATAAAAATACCTGGTAATATTTTGTGTTTTGCATACATTTGTGGTACTCACCTCTCGCCCTGCTTGCCACCGCTTTTAGGATTTACGAACACCAGGAGAGGATGAGTGTTTGGCACGGGGCTGATCTGTGTGATAAACATTTGATAAAGTTACTACACTGACGATTAGTTGCCTAGCAACAGTGCTAGAAGTCCTCAAACTTATCAATCAATCAATCAAGTTTATTTGTGCAGCACATCCCAGTGACAAAGGAGTTCAAAGTGTTTCTAGTCAGAAAAAAAAAAATTAAATTAAAAGTAATTAAAAAAAAAAATTCAGACAACAGTTGAGAAGCGAGTTACATTTTGATGAGTGCGATCATCAAAATCATCAATATAGTCAAATATATTGATAAATGTTGCATTATTATGGTTTCAAAGCATCTCTAAACAGGTACTCTCATTTTATCACCTTGTGACTTCAATGTATTTTAAAGTTAATTAACGTGATTTATCAACAGGAAGCAGAGCACAAATGTAATTTTATTTTATTTTTTTTACAAAATCAGAAATCAGTGGATTGCACTGGTAATCTGGCACCTTTAATCTGACACTGCAAAATAAAATCCACTGCAACCAACTGGTAGAGGTGAACAGAGTTCCCCAAAATATTACTCAGGTAGAAATACCTCAACATATTTTTATTCAAGTAAAAGTAAAATGTAGCCATTACTCAAAAATAAAAATGTATTTGGTAAAAAAAAAAGTACTGAGTAACTGATCAAATTATTAATCATTTAATATTTAAAAAATACACAATCTGATGGAGCAAAATATAAAGTTAAGTGGAAATTTTGGAAGTTTAAGGAACAACATGAGAATAATTCATAAAAAATAACAGAATTAGGCAAAAGATTTTTTTCCAAATCAGTTTCTTTCAATAAAAAACGTATTAAACGTCAATCAAAACTGCAGGTGTGTGTCTGTCTGGTGAATTTTTGGTTAAAACATGTTTGTTTGTCATTCAGTAGGTAGAAAATCCAGAAATTTTACTCAAGTAGGAGTAGAAATACTTCAGAATACAATCATCAACTAAGAGTAAAAAGTGCATCACAGTAAAAATACTACATTTTTAAAAAACATTACTTAAGTAAATGTATACCCAACTTTGCTAATCGTCCTTAGATAATTTAATCTCAGTGTAAATGCAGCTGAACCTCTAAATATCCCCACAGTGAATCCATGCAGCAGAGAGGATTTTCATCATTTCAGAGAAATCACCTGGAGCACTTGTCCGTCGGGAGTAATGTTGAAGTCGCCGTCATCCGTCGACGCTGAGCAGCCATTTTTCACATTGTTTGGTCTCTCCTTCAGGGAGAAAATGTGTAAATAAACTCAGAAACTTTTATAACACTTCAGTTATCCACAGTATTAAAAAGCAACACAGGCTGTATTTACTGACGTAATGTTCTGCGTTGGAGTGGTAGGTGCATTTTGCACTGTACATGTGCTGAAGATGCGCCTGAGGAGAGCTGTGTACCTTTATAACAGGATATATGGCCCATGGAGGCAGGATGTGGTCTCTGAGTGTCCCACAGGTACACTCTGTTGGCTCCAGGGCTGCACATTCATCGTGACGCTGGGAAAAACAAACAGGCGTTAGGCCAAACCTCGCTGTGGTCGTGACTGACAATGCAGCTTCAGCTTTTCAATTATTTCTCTCTGCATTTGCTGGACGTTGTGAAAACACAGAAATCTAAAATCTCACTCTTCAGATATGTTTTACTAAAATATAAACACAAAATAAACTGGTTTTACTGCATATGTCTTTTCCAAACTGGTGGGTTTTAATCTTTCTTCTTTTGTAGGAGTGAGTCAGGTAATCTGTACATATGTTAAAAGAGTTTCTCTTTTTATCCGATTAGTCATTCCTGGGGAAATTACCTCTGTGATTTAGTTTCACACGGTAAAAATAAATTTTTAAACAGGGACCTGTTATGCAACATTAACATTATGCATGTTTTTGTACTTCCATTTGAGTCTCTGCTGCTTCTAAAAACGGCTTTAAAAAAAACACCCCAATGCTTTTTGGTAACAAATTAATGTTTTTCGGTGCCTGGAAAATGAGCCGTTTCAAAAACATCCCGAATGTAAGGTCACAAATCAGCAGGGGCTGCCCCTCACCTAGCAACCACAGCTCAGCACGTTGCCTAGCAACCCAAGTTGAGTTCCAGGATGTTTGGTCAGTTGGTTTTACCACTATATGCACTGTACAATGGCTGCTGGAAAAGACAAACATTTTGTTGTTGACCTTTGCTGCATTCATGTTGTTTGTGCAGGAGGCTCTATTATTGCTTTTCAATTATGTAAAATTGTATAATTCACTCACGTGCGAGTGTAAAAGTTGAGCTGGCTAGTAGCAGATAATAATCTGCTACTAGCCAGCTCAACTGGCTAGTAGCAGTGACAGTAGTAAATCAGTGACAGGGCCTCCTGTCACTGATTTAAAGTGACAGGAGGCCCTAAAACAGTTCATTTACCAAAATCTTCAGAAAAACTTTGTGCAAAAAATGTAATGAACATGTTTTGTTATCCTAACCTGATCAAGGAAACATAATAGGTCACCTCTAATCAGCGTTATTCTTTAAACGCTACAGCGTTGTTGTACCAGGAAGCTCTCCTCCATGTAACATCAGTTTTATTTGTTAACTGAAACACTTGAATAACTGTGAATTTTGCAAGAGGAGGTGGAATAATTTAGATTTGTAAAAATTGAGCCGCAACATAGAAATATGAGTGCTTACCATCGTGTGGCACCAGACGCAGTGTTTCCCTGTTAAACCTTGGAGGCTCTTGATCTTCTTTTGGCACCGGTCACATTTTCTAGAGTCACAGTTCCCACTCACCCAGTCGTGCACTGGAACCTGTGAAGCGGGAAGCAGAGAGATCCAGTTTGAACTTTGTTTTGCTGTGCGGATTTACGTGGAGAACCCGGCGTACCCCTGTCTCTTTCTTTGACTTCACGTACGTCCTGGCGCACGGAGCTGGGTTCTTGTTAGCGCAACGCCCGTGAACTGTGTATTTGCAGCCTGGAAAAAGTGACACAAAATCCGACTTTCAGTCAGCATGCATCATATTTAAAAGAATAGTAATATTCTCAAATCTGACACCATGACTTCTGATAAGTGCCACTGGATTGTCGCCCCCCTATGGAGAGGTGCGGTACTCACAGGTGCAGCAGAGCCCCTGCTTCCTCAAGCCCAGCAGCATGCTCTGACACACGTTGCAGTAAACGGGCTTGTTGAAGTTCTTCATCCTCCAAAGGTGCTGCCCGTCCTTTTGGGTCATCTGATCAGAGATGGAAGAACATCAGAGGTTATGAAAACAAAAACAATTAAAGATAAGTTATTTATTATGATCCTAATTCAGGATCAAAACAATTCTTTCAGTTTAATCTGGATTAGGGCTGAGCGATAAAAATAAAATCTCAGATTTTTTCATACAACATCGGATTTTTATTCTTTTTGTTTGTTTGTTTTCAATCATCCATGAGATCTTCAGTGAGAATTTATAATTATGAGAACAGAATCATAATATTGGCAGAAAGAAGATGAAATTTTAACAGAAAACACAAAATTTACGAGAAAAAAAGTGGTTTTAATTTTTAAAAAAGCTTGAATAGCTATCAGCATCTAATGTGAGCAGCTCAGTTTGTGTAGATCTTTCTTTGCAATAGTGATTATTTTAATGTCCTGCTGGTTTAATAATATATCAATCCGATGCTGGTGTGATAAATAAATATTATGTCTTTACCCTTGTCATATTATGACTTCATTTTTGTAATTTAATAAATAAAAAACCTTAACCTGGTCCTAATATTCTGTTGTAGAGCTGACCTGATTTTAAAAAAAAAATAAAGAAATAATAAACACACTTGTAAAAACAAAATGGATACGGAAACCCATTGAGCTCATTCGTGAAAATTAATCCAGATTTTCCAAAAATTCATCGATAAAATCGATTCATCACCCAACCCTAATCTGAATCTTTAGATTATAACTGGATATGAATTTGATCCGTTTTTCATGCCTTAATATGTCATTTTTCTGAAATTTGTTGCTGCATAAATAAAATAAATGAATTGTCTTTCATAAATCTTGTTGGTTTTTTTCACATTATTAACTTATTTTGCTTTATTAAAACTATTCCCCCAATAAAATACTACACATCATTCAGATTAAATACTAACTGGAATCTTTTTGTTTACAAAATGATACAACTGGATAAAATATTCCCAAAAAGCATCCAGTGCTTTTTTACTTCCTACCTTATTCACCAATTATTGAATATGCAACAAATATAAAAAGCAAAAGAAGGGCTACAAAATAATTAACCGGACAAGAGAATAAACAAACAAACAAACATGAAAATGGATAGATTCAAAACAGAAACTAGATGCAGAACATAATCAGTGAAACTGTTTAACGTATGTGGATTGTGGTTCTTTGTTTTTGTGCAGATTATCTGCTGAAGTGCCTTTTTTTCTTTTTTAAATGACATAATGCATCTGTCAATCATCCACAGCAGGAGGCCCGACTCTGGGCAGCTCACAGCGACTGTGAGGGGGCTGAATTTACGCTCCCCAGGCTTCAAATGTCCACGGCTAGAAATAGCCAGACGGGAAGTCCCTCACATTGTCTTGGAGACCGAACCGATGGGCAGAGTCGAGCTTGCGGTTTTACAATGATGCAGCGAGCAAACATGCAGAAATCGGATCCGTTGCTGGGCTAAGAGAAGCATTCAAACGTTCTTATCTGCCTCACTTCGTTAATGTTTCCTATAGTTAAATGCAGCTGTAAAAGTTTGTAATAATGGAGCAGAGTAAGTGGAAAAACACCACGGCGTTACGATGGTGCAGAGGGGGATGACATTACCACACCCTGCAACTCTGAGTCGGCATAAAGGCCCTTAGAGAGAGACAGGGAGGAGGAGGAGGAGGAGGAGGAGGAAGGACAGACGAGCTGCACTGCAAGGCCGCGGCTTCAGAGAAACACCTGCTGTCAGAACCAAACGTGTCTGAGCTCAAAACCACACAAACACAAGCAGCAATTAAAACCACCTTTAGACCCAGCAAGACGAGGAGGGGAACGTTGTTCATGCCTCCTTCTACCCACTCGTCCAGAGACACCGTGCCGCTGCTGTCGGCATCAATCGCCGTCATCATGTCCTTCAGCACCTGATGAGACGACAGACAGTCGTTACTCTGCAGTGAGAAACGCATTAATACATCGCTTGCAGGCTCTGTCTGCATGTTTCCTCACACTTACAGGATTCATCAGAAACATTTTAATATTTTAACCAAAAATAAATACAAATTACAGTTTTAAGGTGATGATTCTATTTGTTAAGTGGCAACAAATACCCAAACAAACCTGATCTCTTGTTAAATTATGAATTAAATGTGATGAATTAAATTCCTTTGGTGTAAACGGTGCAAAAATATGAAATCTTACCAAATATTTTGGTCTAGTTACAAATAACTTTTCATTTTTTGGTACTGATACTAGTTCCATTGTCAGATTATTTAACTTATAAAATACAAAAACTTAAATTATCTGCCAATGGAACTAGCAGTTTTTTATCAATATTAAGGAATTATAGACTTAAAACAAACTCCTATGTCTTACTAGTTACTTGTAAGTTAGTTTTCTCATTTCAAGTGTACTAAGATATTTGTGCGAAAACTCAACCAAAATTACTTGGTAAGATTTGGTGTTTTTGCAGTGCATTTAAGTGAAAAAAAATACACACAAACAAACCTAATATCTCATAAAATCATGAATTAAATGTGACTAAATTTCTTTAGTCTAGACTGCAACAATACAAACTTTTACCAAGTAATTTCAGTTTTAGTGCAAATATCTTAGTACATTTAAAATAAGACAAAACGTACTTACAAGTAACTTTTCAGAAAGATATAAGAGCTTGTTTTAAGTCAATAATTTCTTAATATTGATGAAAAAATTCTAGATCTACTGACATATTATTTCACATATAACAAGACTAATGACTGAAATAATCTTCCAGAGTCACTAGCATTTTTTCATCAATATTAAGGAATTACTGTATTAAAACAAGCTGCTGAAAAGTTACTTTTAAGTTAAATTTGTCTTATTTCAAGTGAGACATTAGCAGACATTCTACTTTTACTCTTACTTTGTAAGATTTTGTATTTTTTTCAGTGTAATTTCACCAGTCAGGCGGCCTAATTACTGCCAGATTCAATTAAAACCTGACTCACAACACGAAGCAGGCAAAAAGATGTAAGGATTAATTTATACATGTCACTTTGGAAATGTTTCTAATGAGCTGCACAAAACAAAGTCTGCATCTAAATGGCTTTGGTTTGACCTAGTCAAAGTTCGGAGCTAAATGTGACCGAGATACAGTAACCTCAAAGAGGTCAAACAGTTTCCAATATGGCCGAATTAAAACAACTCGACAAAACGTCTCCACAGCGACAGAAAGAACTCAGTTATCACAAAAACGCCCAAAGTTACTCACTCACACTCTGGTAGATTGATCTTTAAATTTTGGTAAAGTCTACAAGAACTCATGGAGCGACCCAGTTAAAGTCCTGACTCCAATCTGACAGAACAGTGGTTTCCAAAGTACGGTCTGGGGGCCATTTGTGGTCCTCGGACTGATTTTTTTGTGGCCCCCAACTACAGTTCAAAAATTCTACAAATCAGATGTTTGATGCAGATGGAAAGTTTTTATTTGTAATCACAGTAAAATTACAGTCCGTTGTAATTTTCTTACAATGGAAAATGTTAAGCACAACACAAGGTATTTGTCTTTTTATAACCAAACTTTAACAAAAGACAGAACCACCTTTATTCGGAGACCTTTACTGACTTTGATAAACTCAGATCAGCTCTTCTTTTTTATTAAATGTAGGTAAAAATAGCAAGTGTTTTGAAATAAAGTGACCAAATCCTGTTCTTACTGCTGACAATAAATTTGTTCAAAACAAACTAAAAACGAAATGCTTTTGTTTTAGTACAGAAAAGGTGCAAATAAGTAAATAAAAATCAGTCACTTTCCTTTTGACAAGAAGTTTGGAGATCCTGTTATAGACAATCAATAAGGGAAATTAAAGAATCTCAAATGTGAATCCTCAAAAATTAGTGGAAACGAGAAAAACTGATCAGTAAAAGGAGAAAAGGTTTGATTGCCAATGATTACAGGATATTTCTAAGAAAATAAAAATAAGAGATACAATTATTTTTCACAATTGACGCTGCTTTTGCCTCATTGTGTTATTTTTTAGTTTAAATTCCTATCAAAAACAAACATCCTGGTTGAATAAAACACATTTTAAATCTAAATCTGCCAGGAGAATAAATAATCCTGGGCTTGACAGCAGGTAAGTTTTTCACATGAGGTCAGGTTGGTTTGGAAAGCTTAGTTACTTTAATAAAACTCCTTTCTGTATTAACTTAGGTTAGCATTTAAGCTAAAGAAGCAAAATCTGAATGGGGGAGGATATTTTTCCACATTTGTCTCCTAAAATGAGTTTTTATGTAGGGCATTTTATATTTTTTATAGATAAGGTAATGTGCCAACCTTTCTGAATGTGTAGTTCAATGCTGAACGTGCGTGACTGGGACGTTTTCGTGTTAAACCAGGGGATTCTGGGACTTACCGGTTCGAGTTCGGACACATCCCAATCGAGATATTCTGCTGCGTGCATCATCTGAGCAATAATTCGATCTACTTCCTGTAGAAAAAGAGAGAGAGAGAAAAAAAAGGTCTTTCAGAGCTGCTAGGATTATATTATATTTCCTAGAGCTGAAATGATTAATCGGATTAATCGTGATTAATCAGCTATTGAAATAATCAACAACTAATGTAATAATCAATTAATCTTTAATCAGAAACTCAAAAAATTCTACTTTGCTAAAAGAACGCAATTAGAGAAGTTAAGTCAAAACTATATATATATATATATATATATATATATATATATATATATAATTTATCTGTAAATATGTTCTTTAGTTGCCTAGTTTTGTTATCCAATTATTAATTTATGAACCAAAAATAATCAACAGATTATCTGTGTTGATGTTAAACCAAGAGAAATGGCTGATATTTAGTTTTATTTGTTTTATTCCTCTGATTTTAGGAGTATTGTTTCAACTACAGATCCTGCAAAAACACTAAATCTTACCAAGTAATTTTAGTCTAGTTTCTAATGCAAGTATCTTAGAAATAAGAAAAGTAACTTTTCAGCAAGATATAGGGGCTTGTTTTAAGTAAATAAATCCTTAATATTGGTGGAATAGAACTAGTTCCATGGGCAGATAAATTAACTAAATTCACGTGAAAAATGTCTTGTTATAAGTTAAATAATCTGTCAATAGAATTAGTATTTTTTCCATCAATATTAAGGATTTATTTGCTTAAAGCAACCACATATGTCTTGCTAAAAAAGTTACTTCTAAGTTAGTCTTGTCTTAATTCAAGTGCACTAGAAATTAGACTAAACATACTTGGTAAGATTTTGTGTTTTTGCAGTTAAATGCTGTGATTTTGCATTTTAGCCAATAAAATGTTTGTTTTCTTATTTAAAAAAAGGAACTGAACTATTTCTTTACGTCCGTCTATTATTGTATAGTGATATTACGCAATAAAAGGAATAAGTGTTTAAATAAAAAATCAGCAGAATGAGCCCATTTTAAAACCGACTAATTGATTAATCGTCAGAATATTTGATTAATCGTCAGAATAATTGATTACTAAAATAATCCTAATGTTTTTATGACTGTAAATAATTTAGGAAGCAACTTACAGAGCTGTCAAGGACTCCATTGCCATCTCTGTCATAAAGCCTGAAAGCAACTGAAGAGAGAAAGGAAATGAAAGTGGAAGTACCAACCGGCCGGTTCTGATCAGAGCGGGAACTAGTAACTTACACTCCAGTTTGTCCCTGGGTTGGCCGTCTTCCAGCAGGGAGAAGTAACATGACACATCTTTGAGGAAGACCTCCTCTACAGGGGAGAAGAGGAAGGAGAGAGGGGCTGTAAATGCTCTGGTTACCATATCTGCACAAACAGTCCAGTGATGAATGACTCTGTGCCAAATAGGCCACAATGTAAATTGATAAGAGCCTGCTGTAAAGTGCAAGCAATGAGTTGCTTGAATGCACAGTGTAAAAATAATCTCACTGGTGTCGTCTTCCTGGGTGGGTTCAGAGTTTTGGAAGGAGCGGAAAAGCCGCTGGCACAGATCCGGAGGGAAGTCCACCTCTAAGTAGGTCTTCAGAAACTGACGAAAGCCTTCCTCGTTGATGCACTGGGCCGAAGGGAACGAGAGAGGTGCGTTGTGAGTTTTACTGGTTCACAGACATGCAAAGTAAAAACGCTCAGCTGTCTTCATGTGTTTGGGTCGATAACTTCCCTTTTTTTCAAACTCGACTCTTGTGAAAATAAAGGAAGAAGATTGTCACAAATTACTGCAATTTCTTGCTAATGTATCGGACTAAGAACTCAGAAATGTGGTTTGTGGTTTACGTTAAGAGGCTTTCAGAAGCCTCAGGCGCTACAATGTACACAAAAGTATTCAAATCCTTCAGCTTTTCCACATTTTCCACAAGTATTTTGTTGGGATCCAACAAGCAGCAGAGCATAATTGTTGAGTAGAACCAAAAAGAAAAGGAAAAAATTCATTTTTTAAAAACGAAAATCTGAAAAGTGTGGCATGCATATGTGTTCACTCCCCCATGAATACTTTGTAAAACCTTCTTTTGGGGATTTTCTCCACCATGATTAAAGTTTTCCACTCTAGACTTTGACTGAACCATTGTGACAAGTGAATATGTTTAAAGTATTCCCACAGCATCATGCTACCACCACCACGTTTCACTGTGTGCATGGTATGTCCAGGGCTAAAATTTTCTGTTCTTGCTTCCCATAATGCACTGCTTTTTTTTTAGCATGTCCCATAAAAATAAACTGAACATAAAATCTAGAAATGGTTGGGGGATGTGAATACTTCTGCAAATAAAAATGTCTCATAAGAACTGAAGAGGCTGCAATGTTTTTATGTTACGATGACCTAAAAGTAAAAAAAACCCTAAAAGTAGCTGCTGATTCTAGATTTGAGTCCATCTGCCTGACCTGACAGATGGGCTGGAATCACATGAGTTGATGCTGCAGGGCAAACGAACGAATTCCCCTGATGATGGTGAACCACAAATCCATTTCACGTTAATATTTTTTCCCTTTTCCCAGCTGGTGCCCTGCAGGGATGCCCCAGTAATACTTAAAGCTCCATCAAGGCACAAAAAGCAAAGGAAAGAGGAGAAAGAAGAAAGGAGCACTTCCTCCATATCTAAAAAATCCTTTCATTATTCTGCTTTCCTTAAAGATGGAGTGAGTAACTTTTATTTAAAAAGTGTTTTTTACATATTTGTTAAGATTGTCACTATGTCGAAACAGTATGAAACAGATAGCTGCTATTGCTGTCTGAAGAAATGCAAAGCTACCAGTCAAGAACAACCAATCAAAGCCAGGGGGAGGGTCTTAGTGCTGTCAATTAACCTCATGCACAAGCTAATAAATGTGCTAATGGCAGAGAAACAACTTATCTTTCCAGGAAAACCGTTTATCTGCCATCAGTGGTGGCCATGCTAACTAGCCTTAGCATTAACAAGAAGCTCTGTTATTGGGAAAAGGCCTAACCTAGTAGAGAGCCAATCAGGTGGATGCGCTTGACTGACAGACAGAGTTAAGACCCGCCTTCTGGCTTTGATTGGTTGTTTCTTGTTAGCACTGGGAGCACTAGGAGTACTGGGAGAAGGCAGTGGAGCTTTTTTTTCACATATTATTTGTCTCATAAACTGTCATGGTGATAGATTTAACGAACAAGGTGCAGCTATTTTTATTTGTTTAAAGGGTAAAGTACAAATAAAGTACTGTTGTTGTTATTACTACTATATATTTACACACACACGCACATGCACACACACCCGCGCACACACACACACACACACACAAACACACACCGACACACATACACACACACAAACACACACCGACACACATACACACACACACACACACAAACACACACAGACACACATACACACACACACACACACAAACACACGCAGACACACACACACACAAACACACAAACAGCTGTTTAATAAAGAAAATTACCAGAAATAATTGGAGCCCCTCTACAGCGGCGCCCCTAATTGTTGCATATCATGTAAACTCACTTTTTGTGTCACTGTTAACAAATATATAAAAATGTGTACTTTTATAAAATTTACATACTGCAGTTTTAACACATATTTACTGATTACTATATTGTAAAACCCACATTTTAATTAATTTCCTTATAAAGCTGAATGTAATTCCTCAGCAGTGACTCCTTTTGCTGATTAACTGGCAGAGAAAACCATTAATGTACACTATTTATAGATTTTTTTGTCACTTGTGCTTGCGCAGCATGAGGAAAACCGTGCTCAGTGTTTAACGGGGCCTTGCTGCGTGGGCAAATCTAAGGAGGCAATTTACATTTTGCAGCGCCGCTCGGCTGCAGCAGCTTAACGACATGATCGATAGGTTGGAATCCTAATTAAGCAGCTCGGGATTATTAATAACTGACAAGATACATGAATCATAGCGCCGTTTCACACCAAACAGCTGCGATCATTTTGTTCCTCTTGCAGCGAACATCACCATGAGTGAGTCCAGTGCGAGCGCGGCGGGACGCGCCGTCCCCTCGCTGCCTCCTCACCTCTCCGTGTCGGTGCTGGGCCAGCCGGCCGTCTTTATCGAATTCCCTCAGCACGTCTTTCACCTTCAAGCTGCAGTCTGCAAGCAGGAACACAGAGGTCACACCAGGGCTGCAGCTAGCTGCACATGTGCACTTCTGTAATTACTCGTGAAAGCTCCGTCCCTCTGCGGCCGTTTATTTAAATAATACATCAAGAAGCGTTCAAAGTAGAATGCAAGTTTATATTTTAGCTGCATTAAAAAAAAAAAAAGAAGTGGTAAACTACTGCTGCCTCTAGATATGAGAAACCATGAGCGAGGGTAAATGAGTGTGTGTGGGTGGAAGTGTGTGCAGGGAGGGGATGTTGAGCGCTGCAGAAGCCGCCTGCTTGCCTGTCTGTCTGTACTCACATTCAATATACTGCTGAAGCTGGATAAAGTCGACAGGGTTCAGTTCCTTCACCTCTGGGTTTGTGGGGGTGGACATGATGCCTGCTTCTGCACTAACTGCCTGCCTGTGTACACACAGGCGAGAGAAACAGTGAGATGTAGACGGAGAGAAAAGAGAAGGTGGGTGAACGGCAGACTGCTTCTTTGTAAAACATAAAAGCATGGCTGCAAGCAAGAGATAGCATCTTCCTCATCTCGCAATGCAGAAACATCCAGAGCCCGACGCAGAGCTCGCATCCAAACTTTGCAGGAATTAACAGAAGTTTTCACACACAGAAATATGTTTTGTGATGCGTAATTATTGCATTGTTAATACGGTAACAAAAAACATTTTCACGTTTTGTCAGACGGCACCTGCAAAAACAGTGTAGCTTTTATGATAAATAAAAATAAAACAGAGAATAAATGGTTCTGAAAAGCTTTTACAAATAAAAATTTGGAAAATAGCTGAAATGACGAATCGATTATTGAAATTATCATCAACTAATCTACATAATTAATAGTTAAGAGTAAAACAGACTCAAAAGTGAAATTATTAAAAGAACAACAGTAAGTAAGCCAAAAATATTTTACCAATAAAAATATGGACAAAAGGTTACAGAGTTGAAACGATTAATCAGGTGAATTGATTATTGAAATGATGGTCAATCAATCTAGCAACTGATTAATCGTTAACTCAAAAGTGCAATTATTGAAAAAATACAAATACAAACATTTTGCATTAAAGATACAAAAACATTTAACATGTTCTACCAGCAGGCCTCAATTTGCATTTTAAGCTTCACCCATTTGAAATTCTGTAAAAAAGAAAAAAATCTCCTATTAAGATCCTTTTGCTATTAATCTGTTAATCCAAAAAATCGTTAACAGATTATTGCTCCCCTGTATCGATGTGAAGTCAAGCCTGAACTTTCCAAATGTTGACTTTAGAATATTTTTGTAGCTGAATCCTTTGCTACAAATTGTCAAACGTTCCCCAAAGGAACTGAATTTTAGGCAACAAAATGTTTGTTTAAAATGGAATTAATTCTTAATTAACATAACAACTTAATCTGTTTTCTTACACAATTAATCGATTAACTTTCAGAATAATTGGTATCTAAAAGAATTGTCAGCAGCAGTCCTACATTGATATTCAGCCTCCTTTAGTCTGACACCCCTAAATAAAATCAAATTAAACCAACTACTTTAAAAAGTCTTCCTATAAGTAAAGAGTAATATTGTTGTGCGAAGGCCTCTGATGTTTGTTAGAATATTAGGGAACAAATAACATCAAGACGGAGAGATCAGGGAGAAAAGTGAAGAATAAAGTTAAAAAACAACAATCCTAAACTTTCAACATTTTCCAGAGAAATATTAAATACTTAATGAAATGGAGAAAACCTGGCAGACTTTAAAAACCTACAGACATCTGAACTAATTCATTTATTATTTATTTCAGTTATTTACAGTTTAAAATGAGAATGCTACGTGGTGATATGAAACGTTTCCAGTGAATAGAAGTTGGAAGAAAGAAAATCTTGTATAAAAGTCAATTTGCTATAAAATTAGCAACTAAGCATCAATCAAACATCCACATACTGTAGATACATCTTTAAACATAAAACAGGCAGTGCATATAAAAAAATAAATAAAAATACAGCACTCTATTGAGTCAATATTCTTCATCGTATCTTATCAGAATATTATATTTTTGGTTATATCTTTGGTTTCTTTATTGTTCCATTTGTTTAGTTCCTGCTTTGATTTTTGTTTTTATACTCTCAAATTGAAAATGCTCTTTTAATAAATCTTTTTTTGCAAATGTGCTGCTATTATGTATTTTGAACATCAACTACCGAATATAACATTCCACCAAGTCAAGAAATTTAAATAATTTTAAGTTGAATAACAATGTTGGATCTGTGTTTATAATTCTAATAGCTCTGTTTCTGCTAAATCAAAATAGAGTTTGAAAAGCACAAACTTCCACATAAACGGATCAAATAAGGAACGATCAGTGAACACATATCAACAACGCTTCATCATTCAAGCGAGTCTTTCGCTTGACATCACAAACATCACAATTATCTTTGATATGTTTGTCTTTAAGCTGCTGATGTGTGGCTTCTAGTTTGTTTTAATCAAGAGTAACAGGGAGGAATTTAATCTCTAATCACATCATCACAAGAAGCTGGTTAGATTTAAGCAGAATGTCCCAGTCAAAGTCCAAATGTAAATCCAATCAGAGGCCAGACTTCAAAAGTTATGTTCAAAGATGCCAATATGATTGAGATTGAACATTTCTGCAAAAAAAAGTTTCATATCTAGAGGTGCAAAGGTCTAAAAATCATCCACAGCTGTATAAGTTTTACAAAGTCAATAACTCAATAATAAAAGTAATTTTTCAACATAGGAGCTTGTTTTAAGTCAATAATTCATTAATATTGATAAAAAGTTCAAGTTCCACTGGCAGATTATTTCACCACTAACAAATAAGTTAAATAATCTGCCAGTGGAACCTGAACTTTTTATCAATATTAATGAATTATTAACTTAAAACAAGCTCATATTTCTTGCTGAGAAATTACTTTTAAGTTAGTTTTGTCTTATTTCAAGTGTAATAAGATATTTGCAGTAAAAAGCAGACTAAATACTTGGTAAGTTTTTTTTAAGTGTGAAAGCTGCTGTTTTTATTTTTCCTCACGTGATGGAGCCTCATAAAAAACACTGAATAATTTGGATGCTTGTTTTAAATCAATAATTCCTTGATATTGATGGAAATATCCAGTAGTTCCACTGGCAGATTGTTTCACCTGTAATATCGAAAAAATGTCTTGAGCTAGCTCTTTAGGATCAATATTAAGGAGTTATTGACTTAAAACAAGCTCTTTTTGTTTTTTTTGTGAAAAGTCACTTTTAAGTTAATTTTCTTATTTCTATATTTTCACACAAAATTAAGCTAAAAATACATGGTAAGATTTTGTGTTTTTGCAGCGTGCTGTCTCTATTTTTCCACATATTTTGGAGCCTCGCAGAAGAAAACTCAGCATAATTTGCATGCCGATGCCTGTAAAGGGTCTCTGTTAGACCCCACACCATCAAAAAACGCAGTTAGCCATCTGAAACAGGGTCAGGCAGAAATGATTTCAGCCGAACGATACCCAGGATACTTTCTCTCTGGGGATTGTCTGCACCCAAAATGTATTTCATGCACTCTCTGGCCTAAATCAGCTTTCAGAAAACATCAAACACCAGACGGTTAGCAAGTGTCAAGCAGTGGTGTGGTCTGCAAGAATTAGGAGATAAACAATGACATATTAGTCGCAGGCTACAAAACCCAGCCTGGGTAGTGGAGGGGCCTCCCCTTGTGTTTGAAAAGGAGGAAACTTAAATGTCACACAGAGCTGAGAGTGAACATTTGAATATGACACAGCGAAGGAGCAAAAGAGTGCAGCATGACTTGACCTCAGGTTGTTTTCAAGGGCCTGGATGCAAGCATTCACCAGCACTAGGGGCCTAATGGAAGGAAACTTCATAAAGGCAATAAAACATTCAACTCATTAATGATTAAGGGGAGAGGAAACGAATTAATGGACAGGTAACAACATCCTGTTTCATGCTGTTGTCATAGAAGAAACATAAAAATAGATTACAGAACTGATGGGATACATAATGGGGTTAAAATACAATTATGTTACTGAAAGAATGTGATCTTTCCATCAGGTCTGTCATTAGAGGTAGCATGCTTCTCTAATCGATTGATGCCTTCCTCAGCTCGTAGGAAATGAAGGAGGTAATAGTCTAAAACGTGCTTTAGGAGGAAATTGAAAATTTTAAGTGAAACAAACACAACATTGAGTTGAAGTGAAATGAGACACACCGTCAAACAGACTGTTGCTCGTTTCCTTCCTGAGCTGTGCACCTTTCGTTTTCTCGTGGGTCATTTCCAACCACAAAGGTGGATGTTGTTTCTGTAAAGCTCAATTATGGTTGAGTGTTAGCTTACCGATGACGTAGTACCGACGTGGACTTGAAACTGCTTGTTGTTTTTTACCGTAAAGTGGCCAACTCTCTGTTATTCCTAGATCGATTTGATGCAGCAGGAGCTTCCGCACGCCCCATATCTGTGCCTTCTGTCACTTTTTTTCAGCAGTTAAAACAATTTAATCCGTTGTTAACACGTCGTAACCTGTTTTTCCGAGCCGCTCATAAACGCAACATGAGCGCTAACATGCTAGCGCTCTGTTTACGCCTGTGCGGCAGCGAATGTACGGTAATTTTATTTATATAGCACACGATGGAGACCTTAGATTCATGGCAGCAAACCAGCAAAACGTAAAGAACTTTGCCCAGTTTTTCCCCAAAACTAACCGACTGAGTTGAGTAAAGCTGTTGGATGCAGGTAATGTTAGCTAAAAGATGACTAGCTAATACCAATACAGCACGTTAAGCTAGTTAACAAGTAGCCCGTAGGCTACTGGTGTTGTCTATGTTCAAAAGCGGGTAGTACTTGTTGTATTCACTGGAGTAACTCTTTTGGAAAAAAGGTACTTATGAGAGTAGTTTTACTGAACTGCATCTTTTTCTTTTACTTGAGTAATATTATTATTATTGCTATTCATTCCCCCTCCCGCCCTTGTTAAACTCGTCTGAAACTCGTCTTTTGCTTAAACAAAGTCATAAGACGAACAAAATTCCTCATTTCAACTTATTTTTTTATTGGAGTTCTCATAAAATTACTACTTTATTCTTCAAATATTATGACGTAATTTTCATATTATTACAATTATTATTTATTATACAATTATTCTCATAATTGAAAAATAAATCTTAGCCTGGCGCTCATACTTTGTAGTTGACTTGCATTCAGCATCCAAATAAATAGATGCTGTAAAATACTCTTGTCAAACAAGATGGCGGCCGTGGGTGTGCTGACGTCACTCTGAACTTTTAAACCCGAGGAGTGGATTACTGGAAAAAAATCCTGATTTTCCAAAAATTTAAATACAAAAAAAAAAATTTTAAATTAAAAAACTTCAAAACCACAAAATCTCTCCAAATATTTTGTGTCTAGTTTGAAATAAAACAAAAAATAAAACTAACTTACAATTAACTTTTAAGCAAGATGAGCTTGTTTTAAGTAAATCATTCATAATCGGAAAGTAAATAATGGCAGATTATTTAACTTATAACAAGATTTTTTTCCCCATGTTATAAGTGGAATAATCTGCTATTGGAACTAGTGCTTTTTTTATCAATTTCAAGTTGCTATTGATTTCAGTTGTAATTTGTAAGTTAGTTAAAGTATACTAAGATATTTAAACTAGAAACTACTAGACCAAAAGTACTTGGTCAGATTTTGTGTTTTTGCATTGAAAAATGTAATTGATTGGTAAAATTGATTTATCGCCCAGCCGTACGTCCCAGGTATTGATAATGCTTGCATTAACTAAATACTGATAAAGATGAAAAGCATGGGAGACACATTAAAAGACCAATGCAGTCATAAACTCTACAGCTGACCTAAAAACATTTAAAGCTATGTTAAGTTTACTCAGCCAGTTTATCTGAAGGTGATCAGTTCCACTAAATTCACAGAAAACAAAGAGACTGTTAATAAATTAAACACGGCAAACCCTTTTCCCTAACACAGTCCCTCCCAAAATGAAAACAACCTTTTGTATTAATTGTTTAATCTTTCAATATATCAACCCAGTCTACATCAGAGATGCAAACCGAACGCAAAGTGCACGATGTTTTTCAGTCCAGGCTGATGAAGAGAGGCTCACTCTGAAGCTTTCGTTCACACTTTTGTCCCCAGGTTTTATCACACATTCAGCAGCAGCTGGTGCACGAATCAATGGCGGCTGCCTGACAATCAGACTTCTCACAGGACAAAGAAAGCCGCTGAAATAATGTGGGATACCATGCACTCCATGCATGTGATCCGGATCCATCTTGCTCTCTTCGGACTCTGAAAGGTTCACACTGTCCTCTCTTAATTCCCCCAAAAGGTCAGCGGCGTTGCCTAGCATCTCTGCTCATGCGGTGGGCCGGGTCGGGTGTTGACAGCGACGGCGACACGTGAAGGAATCATGAAAATCAGATCACAGACTGTGACCACTTATAGACTCCGTTGTCAAAAACTGACTCATAAATTAACTAAAAATAGGAGCCTCTTATTTTAGAAACGTCTGAATGATCTTCCTTTCCTGCTTTCGTCAAGAGCAACGCTTTTATCTGCAGCTGAAACCAGATATTTACATAATCGGTATAAAAAAAGACACAAAACTTTCTATTTTTGTAAATTTCTAACAATAAATAAGACAAAACTTTTCCTTTTTTAGCTCAGTTCTGCTTAGCAAAAGTATTTCTATCTGCTAAAAGCAAGAATATTCCCATCTAAACTGAATGATGGTCAAATGTTTTGGGTTTAAATTTCATAATAGTTTGTTGAAATTTTGGCCAATTTTCTTTCTGGCTGATATTTTTAAGCTCCAACTATTTTAGTAATTGATTATTCTATTGATTAATTGGGTAAAAATAAATTACATTATTAATTTGAGCTTATTTTAGATAATATTAGAAATACATAAAAATGCTATTAATTAATTTAATTCCTTTCTTAAGTAAGAAAATACAGAATTTATCGTCTAAAATTATTGCAGAAAGATAAATACTTCTAACATCAACACGTGACATCAGTCTGGTGTTGAATATTTTTTTCAATTGATCAAGTAATAAGTAAATAGGAAGGACACCTTGCAGGAGTTTTGTTTTGTTTTGTTTTTACAGAAGTTGAATCAGGTGAAGCTAAATCTGAGTTCTGGGTGAAACATATTTACAAAAAAATAAGGTTTTCCATCTTAAATGCAAGATTTAAATACTTTTTGTCTTAATTACTGCTCATTCAGCAAACTGCCTTTTTTTAGTCTATTTATTCCAGTTAATAATTAATCGATTACTCATAATAGTTGACAATTATTTGATTCATCACGATTAGTTATTTCAGCCTTAGTTGCTTCATCATTTCCACGATGTTCTGTAGCTTTCTCTTTCCTCCTCTAGATGCAACAATAGTTATTTTGGATACATTTTTACAGTTTTAATTAAATCCAGTCAAGGAAAATTCCTGAAAAACTAAAGACTTTTTTATCCCTGATTTAAATTCCCAGCTCTGATTTTGTTTGTTCGATATTTCAGCCCAGATACTTCAGCTCCTGCCAGCATTTTCAGAAACTTATTTGCTGTTATTGCAGGGCTGATAAACACACAATGCATCAAAACACATCCATCCCTGGTGTTTATGCCGGAACATATTTGTTTAAACAGATGAACAAAACACCTTCAGGCATCTGGAAATTGTTCCTCCAGGATGAAACAGACTTTTGGAGTCTCTTCATGATCTGCTGCCTGTTTTCATTTTCCATGATGTCACACCTGTGTGCTGAAACTGCAGCCTAAACAAACATTTACAGGCGTATAACTATCAATTATTTAATAGTTAATTATTCTTTTCATTATTCAAACCGTTAATCGATTAATTGGGTAAAAAAGAGCGCGCTCTGCATATTTTATTATTAATAATCAAGTTACTTTTTTAAACACAAAAATAAATGCAACAACATATAATTCCTTTTGTAAACACTTGATCATTTGTAGATACTTGATTTTTGCATTAATTGAATAACAAAAGAGATTTTTAACCTACACTGAAAAAACACAAAATCTTACCAAGTAATTTTCTCTAGTTTCTGGTTCAAATACCTCAGTGCACTTAAAATAACAGAAAACTGAATACAAGAAACTTTTCACCAACATATAAAATTTAAGTAAATTATTCCTTAATATGTATTTTTAAAAAGTACTAATTCCACTAGCAGATCATTTTACTTATAATAAGACATTTTTTACGTTATACGTGAAATAATCTGCTTTTTTAATCAATATTCAAGAATTATTGACTTAAAACAAGCTGTCATATCTTGCTTAAAACTTACCTGTGAGCTATTTTTGTCTCATTTAAAGTGTAATAAGATGTTTTCACCCCAAACTAAACAAAAATACTTGATACACCTGAAACAGGTGAATCTAAAACTATGATACTTCTGAATTAGAAAGGTTTTTCTTTAATCCTAAATGCAAAATCAATAAAAATGTGTATATTCTTATATAGTTCTGGTTTAATTAATGCTCTGAGTACATTGTTATTTCAACAAATGGCCTTCTTTTGATTCTGCATACTCTTAATCGATTACTAAAGTCCCCCAGTAAGGGGGAATGTGAACTTCTGAATGATTTTTAAAGACATGTCATTTAGGAAATATAAATAATCCCGTCTGAAACAGGGAGCGGTTTCAGGTCGGGAAGAGAAAAAAGGTTGCATCTTTTTATAGCGTCTGCAAATATCTTGTTTCAACTGCATTTTGTCTCCTTACCAACCGAGCACCATCATCATTTTTGTCGACTTCAACATGATCTCGATCCTATCTGAGTAATCCGATTCCTCTCTTCCTGATTAGATAATGATTTGCATGCTGGTGGGGGATCAGGGCCAACCAGAACATGGAGAACAGGAAGAACCGATCCATGTATGAGGAGAAATGAATAGCGTAATATATTCAGACCTGCCTGTCTGAAAACAACTGAATGCATAAACAGAGGTGAGCGAAGTATTTCAGCAGCTTAAGAAAGACTAAATACGGACTGTTTGCTCTCGGTAACGTCACGCCGCTGGACTGATAGTCAAATGTCAGGTGCTTTATGAGGGAACTGTTTATGTTCCTTTATAGAAACATTTATTTGGAAAAGTTTCTCTTGCGTAGATGTTAGGGATCTAGAAGCTGGCAAAGAGTGAACCCATTCACTGTCACGCAGCTTGAGAAGTGATTTGTGTTTAAACAAATTGTTGCTCCACGTAAACGGTGCAAAAACACAACAGCAGGTCACATGTTCACACCAGGGTTTCCTTAAATAGCAGACGTTACGGTGACAAGACCTGAACCCTGAGCTGGGAAACCCTGAGGCACAATGCTTATTAAAGAGACAAAAGAAACGGCTCCCTTCTCTTGGGGACGACCTTTTTTCCAACAGGGGTTGAATGTTTGCACAAGCTCTCACAACACCCACGACTTGTGTGAAGGAAATCTGCTGTTTTGCAAATCTTGCAGAGTGTAAGCCACCAACTTTGTCATCATCCTGTGGTTGGAAAACACTGTTTTGGGTTTTCTGAACGAAAAAAGAAAAAAAAATCACAGTCAAATACAAACAGCGTTGGGCTTTTGTTTTTGTCCTGAAACTACAACAGTTCCCTCCAGTGAAGTGAGCGCAGATTGCATCAGATTGATAGAGGGGAAGGACCGACATGCACGGTTGCTATGGAAAGAGTTTCCCTCCATCAGCTGCTCCCCGTCAAAGCACAGCCATGGGTGACTAACAGGTAGGAGGATCCGCTGGGTGGAGGGGAGGCAGCCAGGGTTAGCTTTGAGTCTTCCCCTGCAACTACGCAACCTGCCCCGACACAAGCAGGCCTTCAGAAATAGATGCTAAACTCCATTCAACACGCAGATGCTACTGTGACTCACTGCCTGCACCAATGTGGGAAAACTCCTTTACTATAAAAGGTCCGTTAGCTCAGAGGGTCACTTTGCAGAGCAGGAAGACACGCAGCTCTGGAAAAAAGAAGAGCCCACTGCTCTGAATCCCACTGAAAACCTCCTGGTTATTATTGATCTCTGAACTCTTCCTGAGGTAAAACGTTAGTGCTGTTGTTTCTAAATGAATATCAACTTGTTTTCTTTGCATTACTTGAGGTCTGAAAGCTCTGAATCTACATTTCTGCTTGTGATTTCAGAGACATGTTAGTAGTTCATAGAATAAAAGACCAATGTTCATTTCAAACATAAACCTATGAAAAGTAAAATCAGAGAAACTGATCATTTTAAGTTGCCTCTTAATTTTTTCCAAAGCTGTCAGGGAGATTAATCAGTTTGTTGTTTTTAACAATTCAGCTAGGCTTGTTGCAGTAAATCGATTAATCGACAAGCTCAATAACGTCCATTTGCTTGATTTGTCATTCTTCTCTCTTTCTACCAAAAACTGGACGACCAAACTCCTCAGCCTGGTGCTTTGGTCTCAGAAGGACTTCATAATTCATTTTATTTCTTGTTTTTGTTGTTTTTTTTTAGGTATTTACTTTAGATATATAGCATGTTTTTATAGTTCCTGTGTTAAATGCTCATTATAATTTAAAGCTTGTTGATATTTGATTATGTTCTCTTGCATTATGAGGCCATTAATATCATATTAACTGGAAATGGACTCAAAACAACAATATTATCATCTATCACAATAACATCCAATTAAAAGAAGATGCATCATATTATGCATTTTTGTTGAAATTTTATTCGTACTATGAGAATCTCACACCAGTATATATGTGTGTGTGTATATATATATATATATATATATATATATATATATATATATATATATATATATATATATATATGACCACTTAAAATGATCAATTTCTCTGATTTTACTTTTTATAGGTTTTTGTTTGAGTAAAATGAACATTATTCTTTTATTCTATGAACTACAGACAACATGTTTCTGAAATTCCAAGCAAAAATTTAGTATTTATTAGCAGAAAATAAGAAATGGTCAAAATAACAAAAGAGATGCAGAGCTTTCAGACCTTAAATAATGCAAAGAAAACAAGTTGAAATTAATTTAGAAACGATACTAATGTTTTAACTCGGAAACCAATATCTGGAGGAAAAACCAGGAGGTTTTCAATGGGGTTCAGTGCAGTGGGCTCTTAGTTTTTACCAGAGCTCCATATATAAATCTCCGTTTTGTAATAACTCAAATACTCACAGAAAAGTATTTTAATACTGCATAGTGAGAGCTAAGCATAATCTATTAAAACAAGGCTTCCCCTTGTCTGTTTCTGCTTGGTGTTATCTGAGGAATTCAATGTTATGCAAACTACAAGCTCAACCCAGGAGAAACACCAGTTAAAGTGGAACGCCACATAAATAGACTCTAAATCAGACCAAAACAGAAAAAAAAGAAAAGAGAGAAGCGACATTCACGGCAGTATGAATCACAGATTCTTGGAAAATGTAGGCGAGGCTTCGCTCACTCCCCCAGATTCAGAGTGAGGACTGCCCATCACTCTGAGTTCAGACTTGAATGTGACTTATATAATAGCTTTTTTTTGTGGAGGCAGCCTTGTAGAACGGCAATCCGCTCTCAGACAGAGTGAGAGAAAAAAGTAAGACCTGACCAGACTTGAGAGGTAACATGCTGTCATACAACCACAGACGCTTTTCGTTTTTTTTTTTTTTCTTTTGTGGTGGTCTTAACTGGTTCGCCCACGAATTCACTAACAGAAACTGAAACATTAAATGTCTTTTTAATTAATCAGAAATGGAATCACACGGTTTCCTCTAACACATCAGTAAAAAACAAAGACTTTCACAAAAACAGTTTTAAAAAATGACATTAAAGAACAGCATATTAAATAATAATAAAACAAAACCTTTTCACTCATGGTGCTGTGAGAACAGGGCCGAAGTTAGGAGAATATGAGGCCCTGGGCTGGAGTCAGTTTGGTTCCCAACCCCATAAATTCCCCTTACTCGTCCAATTTAAGGTAATTTCAGGGTTTCCCCAGGTGGATTATAAGCCTTGCAGCCATCCAGGCTGATAAAGCATTGTTTATTTATTATAACTTTTTATACACCAGTAACAGTGATAGCGAAGAGGTTAAAGAGTCTCTTTGGTGAAATGGTTGGAAGAACAATGGCAACACAGAACGGTGAGTATGTGACACATAGAAACTGAGACCTCTGCTTGCTTTTACCGGTTAACACGCTAACAACTTCAGCAAATAAAGTTACAAGTCAAAAAATGTATATTTACCTGCTTTTTGCCTCATGTTTAGGTATTATTAAAAATGTCATAATAAATACATATTTTCAAATTTTCTATCAACTTCAACCCTGATATTGATAATTATGTAGGATTTCTCACCAGCAGGTAGAAATGTTCCGATACAACGTTTTCACTTCCGATACAGATCCGATAGTAACCTGCATTCTGGCTGATACCGATATTGACCCGATAACGATATCAGCACGATTCATACACACATTTATTACATATTTTATAGTGTGAAATGCTAGAAACGGATTGACCAAGTGGTATTACTTAGACACAACAAGCGAAATCCTGGGGCGGACTAATTGCTGGAATGGAGTGATTCATGTGACGTCACACTTCCAGGAACTCTGTAGCTGACCACCATCTTGGTAGGTATCTGTAATTATCCGTCATGACATTTGCTATGTAGTTGCTATGGCAACAACAAACAAGCCACGTTTTCTGTCGGGTTGATCCCGACAAAAGAGATTTTGTTGATATTCTCTTGCACATTTGTCAAGAGTGTCAGTATATTTTCTTTTTGTTGCGCTTGCCTACCAAGATGGCGGTTCAGTGGCGCGGATCATTTCTGGTTCAGACCATGTATGAGAGGCAATCCGATACTTATTTTTTTGGATGATATGAGACCAATTTCCAACATCACCCCTACTGGAGGGCTCCATGGTTTTCAGAAAAAGATTCTTAATGGAAAACAAAATAAAACAGACCAACAGCCTTTCCTGAAATTTCTTCATTCATGCAAATAAACGACCCCAAAAGTTTTCACAGCTAATCTGGGCCTGTTTGTGCAGTTAACCCTGTCACGACGATAAACTGTCCCAAATATTATTGAAATAAACCATAACGTTGTTGTTTTGAGACCATTTTCAAGTAATATGTTGATAATGGCATAATTTTGCAAGTTCAACCTCTCAATAATCAAAAAGCTTTTATTTTGTAAAGAACATGAAATACTGTGACTGAGAGATGTTGTAAATATTCAACATAAAAAAACTACAGAAACCTTAAATAAAATTGGATTTTGATGTTTCTACAAGCAAAATATTAAATAACAAAATGGAAAATAGTGAGCTACTTTTAATTTATCATGTGATTAATTGATTTATTGTGCAGTCACTGAAATTTTAACTTCCCTTTTAAGCTCTGTTATAACTTCACAATTTTATGTATAGAAACTCAAAACTATTAACCAGCTATTTGCAAAACATGAATTAATGTAGTAAAATGAATCATTCAAACTTTAAGGCCCCCCCCACCCTAAAGAAGAAAACGTGTAGCCCTGGGCTACCGCCACAATAAGCCCTTTATAAAATCTGAATGCCAAATTAATTATCATTAAATGATACATAATTTGGGCTGCATGGTGACATAATAAAGGAAGTGAGTAAGGAATATATGATATATTTATAGAGAAGTGAAATAATTCACGCACATAGCAACCATCGATGTCATTTCTCAGATCGTACCAGTTTCACATCTCTAAACATTTACAAGGGAACAGATCACAAAATTTGGTTTTACAGGTAATTCACCTCAAATGTGGCCATACACAACATCACGGCTGACGTAACGAAAAGCTGTTAAACTCCCAGTCCTTAAAACTTCTGGATGTCAGCAACAAAACCTTTTTCAGTCAGTGCAAAGACTGGAAGTTACACTCACCATTTACTGTCAAAAGACACTGAAAAGGGAGCTCTGAGTAAACAATGAGCTCTCAGAGGTGGCAGTAACTACCAACGCCCGCTTACCACCAACTATGAAGGATTTGCTGTCACATTTCTGACAAATGCCCACCACCTGCACCTCCACCTCCCCCTGGGTTGTTTCATGTGTGTTTTGGTTGAGGTTGCAGTGTTGCAGCTTGTACAGCAACATAACCTGCAACACACATTGCCACGCATGAGGGTCACTCTGATAAGATCCTATCACATGGGAAAAATAACCTGTTTGCTTAGTGGGCTGTCAGACTGTAAATCATGCAGACAGTTTTCAGAAAAGCACCTACAGTTGAGTCCCAGAGAAATCAGACATCTTGGTGCACCAAATGTAATTCAAGTAGACGTGACAGCCTGCAAAAGGAACTGAAATAATGTCCTTAGATGAGGCAGAGCGCAGTGCATTCATATACAGTCTGTCTGCTCTGATGCTTCTGCTCAAGTATTCCGCTGTCACAACATGATCCTGTGCAGAACTCGCTGGATTTATAACGCAAACCTCGTTTTTTTTTTTCGGCTGGAATAATCCCGCTGTGTGCTACTGGCGCTGATCTGCCGCTAAAACGCGCAGCGAAACTTCAATCATTGCGAGTCCGGACGTGTACTGTCGGTAGCGGGTCGTTTACCTTTCTGTCGACGCTCCGTTGTTTTTGAGCTCGTCGTGGTGCAGCCCTACAGCCGGGTACAAATCCTGGGATTTTTTAATTTATCTTTAATTTTTTTATTATTATTTATTTTCTGCTTTCTTTCCGGCGAGGAGCAGAGCGGCCAGCCAACTTCAAACGGAGGCGGTGAAAGCGGTGAAGTAGTGCAGGGCAGAGAGTGAGTGAGAATATCCCTCCATAAGCACCGCCTCGGCTGCTCCCTGCGTGCACACCCCTCCTCATGAACCGATACATACACACACACACACCCCTACACGCATACACACACACACACACACACACACACACACAGGCGCTGTGGAGCCGTCAAGTAATGCTCGTTAAAATAATCATTACCATTAGAATCACTTAAAGGAAATCAATGCAGGAAACACTTAATGCTTTTAGTGTGGAAAACAACAACATATATGTGCAAATAGCTGGTTTATTTTTTGCCTACACAAATTTTCGAGGTCACAATTAGGGTTGACACAATTCATTGAATATATCGCATAAATCGATTATTATAAGTTATTCATCGCTTAATTTAATAATTGATTAATTGTTAACTGGAAACTCAATTTCCAAAAAAAACAAAAAAACATATCAACTTCCTAAAATAATGGCCTAAATTTTTATTTATTTATTTTTGCCAAAAGTGATTTGTGTGTGTGTGTGTGTGTGTGGGTGTGGGTGTGTGTGTGTGTGTGTGTGTGTGTGTGTGTGTGTGTGTGTGTGTGTTGTTTTTACCTTTATTTTGGTAAAAATGACTTAGGTCATTATTTTAGGAAAGGAACAATATTCAGAGGAGTAAATAAGCCAACAAAACTGTACAAAATATTAATAAATTTTACATTTAACACAAAATGATTTTGTCTATAAATATATTTTGACTAAAACACCTCAAGTTGCATTTAGTTTTAGCTCCACTTGGTTCAAATTCTTGTATGCTTGAATATTTACAAGATACCAAAAAATGATAAAGTTTACTTTGCATTTTAATGTGTCTATTGATTTCTTAAAAGGTTTTATTGAGAGCAAAGTGGAACCAAAGTGAAATTCCTTGCTTGTGTGCATAAAGTTTCCCAATAAAGCTGACCCTCTGCATCTGACTGGCAAAATGTCCGGTTAAATGTAAATATCTAAAGAACGTTTAAAGAAATCTAAATATATAAAAGCATTTTTATGGTTATTGCATGATGCCACCATGCAAAACTCAGACAAGACAACAAATACTAGCCGTACTGTAACTCACCTGAGCTAAGTTACTTTAATAAATTACCTGCCGCTGGGATTTATTGGTCCTATTTCTGCATTTATTATAGCTGACTGGTATGAGTAGTTAATAAATCTGTTTAATAACCTCTAATACAAAACAAACCAAAAAAAGTTGTAAGAGTTATATTTTAATATCGTTCAGCTGCTAACTGTATTTCTGCAAATTTCACCTAAATGTTTTCATCCTCAACTTCAAATTACATGAGCTTATATTCCAGTGTTTCCAGTAACAAAGTAGACAATAAGTCCTTAAAAGTTTCCAACCTGCAACTTTTAGATGCATCTGTTCTTCGTGCAGCCACGCATCTACAGTTATCTAAACTCAAGTCAAGTTTAATTGTGTAGCACATTTCAGCAGCAAGGCAGCTCAAAGTGCTTTAGCTCGTAAAAGCGTCACACAGTCATGAATTATGAAGCAAGCAGTAAACATTACATTTTGTCATTAAAATCATTGAGCGAATATACATAAAACATATTGATCGATGTTCCACTTACTACTAATCAAAAGCGACAGTAAGGAGGCAGGATTTTGGTCTGGATTTCGGCTGTTTTGTGGTTTAATGGAAGGTTTTTGTAGATCATAGAAGCTGAATGCTGCTTCTCCATGTTTGGTTCTGGTTCTGGGGATGCAGACCAGAACCAGAAGACCTGAGGGGTCTGGAAGGTTGCTATGACAACAGCAAACCTTTAAGCCGCTTAGTGATTTATAAGCTACCAACAGTATTTTATGGTCTGTTCTCTGAGCCACAGGAAACCAAAGGAAGGACTTTAGAACTGGGTGATGTGCTCTAACTTCCTGGTTTTTGTCAGAACGCCAGCAGCAGCGTTCTGACTAACACTGCTGCTGGCAGCGTTAGACTTCACAGGTCTTCACAGTGACCTGTGAAGACTCTGCTGCAGTAATCAATGCAACTAAAGATTTCTCTGGATCTCGCTGAGACGTTAGACCTTTAATCCTTTAAATGTTCTTCAGGTGATAGAAGGCCGTTACTTTGTGACTGTCTTTATGTGTCTCGGAAGGTTCAGGTCAGAGTCCATCACCACACCCACATTTTGGGCCTGGTCGCTGGTTTTTAGCTGTAATAAATGAAGCTGTGTGCTGACTAGCTCGTTCCACTTTAGATGTAGAAGTAATAACTTCAGTTTTGATTCTGTTTAGTGGTTGGACGGTTCTGAGTCACCTGGTAACATCGTAAAGCAGAGCTGTGTATCATCAGTGGTGGCTAATCTTATTTTCTCCTGTTATAATCTGATAGTGAAAACAGATGCTGAATAAGAGGAGTCCTAGGACTGAACCTTGGGGTACACCACATTTATTATCTTTAGAAGAGGAATGATCAAGAATCAACACACAGCTTCAGTTATTACAGCTGGAACCCGGAGATCTGGGTGTTGTGATGAACTCTGACCTGAACCTTCAGAACCACATAGAGACAGTTACAAAGTCGGCCTTCTATCATCTGAACTGAACAGCTTACCACTACAACGCATTAAAGATCTGCTGTTGTTGTATCTCAGGTCTTCTGGTTCTGGTCTGCATCTCCAGAACCAGAACCAAATGAGGAGAGGCAGAATTCAGCTTCAGTGCACCACAAATCAAGAAAACTACAAAACATCCGAAACACTGACTTCCATCAAGGATAAAACCCATCAGTTTAGAACTGCCTGTGATTCGTAATACCTGGAGCATTGATCAACATATTTGATGTTTATTGATGATTTTGACGATGGCATTTGACAAAATGTAACGTTTATTGCTTGTTTCATATTTGGTTTCTGCATAATGTTTTTATGATGTGGTAAAGCACTTTGAACTGCCTTGTTGCTGAAATGTGCTGTACAAATAAACTTGAGTTGACGTAAAAGTTGCAGGATGGCAGCTGCATTAAACTGCTTACAAAAGACCTTTTTATTTCTGTACAGTAATGATTCACTGAGAGGCTTCATGCCTGCTCCCTGAGGCAAAAGCACAAGAAAACTCAGCTGCAATTTGTTCAGAACTGTATAAATCAACCCAGCAGGTTTTGAGATTCTGCTCTGTGGAGTGAAAAATCAAAACTTGAACTTCTGAGGCATGTTGAGCCACAATATGTCTGGAGGAGGAAAAACAAGACATTCACCGCAGTGAGGCATGGCAGCTCCTCAGCGCTCTGGGGAAGCTCGGCTCCCACTGGCACAGAAAACCTGCAGCGAGCGAGCGAGACGGATTTCATCGGGAAAGCCTCTGACGAAGCTGTGGACCTTCAAAGAGGGTAATGATTCCAAGCAATTCTCAAAGTCCACCAAGGCGTGGTTCAGAAAAAGTTCAGAAAGATACAAGACTGGCCGTTATGGTTATCTAACTTAAACGCTTGTTGAAAATCTCATGGAAGCACAAAAACCCAATGATATTAGTGAACTACCAGAGGTGGGAAGAGTACCAAACTCAGATCATAGTAGCACTACTTCAACATATTTTTACTTAAGTAAAAGCAAAAAGGTTAAAAAATGATGCCATCGACAGACAAAAACGTAAAGTTATGTCCAAATTCTGGTATTTTAAGGACTAAGAAAAGCTAATCCAAAGACATAGCATGATTGCAAAATACCAGATTCAGCACTATGAAACGAATTCTTGGAGTCATGAATGCAAACATGCTGCATGTCAGAACAGGGTGAAGTACTTACAGTGCCAAAAAGCCCAGCAGGTCGAAAGTAACATGAGAAAAACAAGAAGTAAGATGAGAAGGCTCTTACTTTCGCTGAAACTGTGGCTATGTGTCTGTATCTCATGCATTTCTTGTTTTTTCTTCATTCAGTAAAGTATTCAGAAAATTAAATGCAAGAGTTAAAGGCTGTTTCGCAGTTTGGAAATATATTTAGGCCTGTTTGTAGCAAATATTTTAGAAAAATTCAGAAATTTTCAGAAGGTAAAATTTTTCAACCTTCAAAAGTCTGAAATTTTCATGTTTTTTTTTATTTCTGAGGTTAATCTGAAAATTTTTTACTAGCATGTTTTCAACTTTTCAAACTTTGAAATTTCAAAGTTCTTTCTAGAAAATTTCTGAATGAATGTCACTTTCTTGTAAACTTTTTAATTTTGAAGCACAAAGATTTCCTTGTTTTTCTAGAAAATTTCTGAGTATTTTGGCTGAAATTCACGCCTCTTTTTTCCTATCTACAATGGCCCTGATACTCCATTGAATTTAAATGTCATGATTGATTGAAAAAGCAGGCACAGGGGGCCCCTGAATGTTGTCTGCCCAGGGCTCCCAACATGCTTGGACCGCCCCTGCTCATAATGAGCTTCAGATGACACACAAAGGAAATAATTTTGAAATCACAGTCAAAGCTGTATTTTGCAATTGATTTGGAAAACCACTGGAATACATTGAGAAATTTAAATTGTTCTTTGCTTGTTTTATTGCAAACAGCTGGAATAGTTTGCATGTTTTTCAGTATCTAAAGCATTTTCTCTTGCAACACGTTCATCAGCAGAACGGAGAACTGAACGCCACAAATGATGTTGGCGGAGAATAATAACTGAGCCACGGTATTTGGTGAAGCACATGATTTCTCATTCCAGTGATCACAATAGTGAGGGATTAGGCTCCACAATGAGGACGAAGCTGGCGGGAGAGGATAACAGACAGCGAATCATGTGGGTGTCCGGGAGAGACGACGAAGAGGAGGATGAGTGAGGTCAGGCCTCTCTGTCTGGGTTCAGCGGGGAAACTTTCCTCTTCGGCTTTATAATCCAAACCAGCAGCACTTAACTTCCCACTGCCTCTGCTCCTTAACGCCCTCACAGTCTGCCGACTCAAATCTTTGTTTTCGTCTGACGTCCTCTTCGGGATTTAACAGCTCTCTGAGGACACGCCGTGGTGGAAGTCGGTACTGCGTCGTGTTTTCAGGCCACATAGAATCATTTTATAACAGAGCTGGGAAATAATTACTTTTACTTGAGTATATTTTAAAAACAGTACTTTCAGGAGTATTTTACTATGCTGTACTTTTTACTTTTGCTTAAGTAATTTTATTATTTACTATCACTATCCTTATTTGAGTAAATTTTTCTGGATTTTCTAACCTCAAAATAAAAAAACAAACATGTTTTAACTAAAAGTACTCGGTACTTGAGTAGTCTTTTTACTAAATACTTTTCTCTTGAGTAATGTTTTTGGACTGCTACGTTTTACTTTTACTCGAGTAAACATATTTTTAGGTAATGCTACTTTTAAGTAACAACTACATCTGTAATCAAGTTAACTACTTTACCTCCAGTTTTAAAAATGTTGGATAAATTAAATATATATATTTGGCACTTTACAAAATGACCAACATAATAAATTTTAACAAAGACAAAAAGCAATATCTGTCACTGGTTTTCACAATATATGTTTATATTTTTATTTTTATGATGTTAAGCTCTTTGAACTGGCTTGTTGCTGAAATGTTCCTAACAAATAAACTTGAGTAAAATACGTCTTAAAAGAAATGTGACTTTGTAATTTAACGTTTTGAAATTTGACCTGTCTCTTTAAGAAACTCCCGTTCTTTCTAAAACAGGAAGTCATCACAGCATGGCTCCTCTGTTAACCCTTTTGCAAAAAGTAGCATATAATGAGCTCAGCAGGTGTCTACTAATTGCTGCTGGCTAGTCTGAAGGAGCTGAGTGGGGGATTCACGGTCCCACCAAACAGCTGAATGGTTGCCATGGAGACTAAAGGATTTCCCTCACATGCATGAATGAATAAAAGCAACACTCCAGGAATATTTTTGATCAAAAAACATTGTGTGATTAAAAGCTAAAAAAAGTTGACTTTATGCGATACGGATCCTTTAAAATTGTATTTAAATAATAAAAACATGAGGTTTAAGGTTTTATTACTCGTCTGTACAACACCGTACATTACAGACAAAATAAAAAACATGAACAAGGAAGAAAGCGAAGGGCACAGTCTGCCTGTAGGAGCTTTTATATCATCTTCATCTGATTTTTTTATTCGTCTCACTACAGCAGTAAGTGACTGATGGTAAATCGTTATTGTGACTCCACAAATATCTATACAATCTCCAAGACTGTTTTGCTGTAGTGCGTCACTAAAACTGTAAAAACCTCGATTTCTACAATTCATTCTGAAAATAAATCACCTAAAAAAAAAGAAAAAAAAAAAAGTGAACTATTTTAATTTTCCAAATTATAGCACTGAGTGACGTTTCAAATGTTAAACTGCAAATTAAACACCTGAACTGGACCCGACACACACACCATATGTACAACAGAGGCAACAAAGAAAACATCTTTTTTTTCCTTTAAACTTCCAGCAACAAACTTCAAATTCACCAAAAGGCAGTTTCCCATACATTAAATGGTAGCGTCTTCAATCATGTTTGCAAAGGAACAAACAAAAAAAAGGCAACAATAAATAAAACAAATGGCACAGAAGGTCTGAACAATCTAAAGCGGAAAGCACGACGTTTTGTGAAATATTCACAGGAAACTGAATGAAGCAAAATCACAACCTAATTACAGTGGTGAGTATTACAGTTAGAATTCAATATAGTATTTGTATTTACAAGCATTTGTACAAGCGAGGACATTAAATGGGGTTTAAGCTCATTACTATATTAGTAGCAGAACAATCAGATCATATAATGCACTAGATATAAACCTTGTAAACATCACCTTTCATCTTAGACATCAGATTATGCTTATATTTGCCAGGTTTATAAAGTATTTGTCCTTACTTTAAGGCATAAGTATCAAGCTTAGGAGTGAGCCTAAGATTTTGTTTTAAATAAGCCAGATTTTCTTTTGTAGGTTTCACTTTAAAGAGGATTTAAAAAAACAAAAACGAACCTCTCTACCACTCTGGCGAGTGAAAGCAAAACTTCCCCGTGTCTCTGGGTGGGTTATAAGATCTCCTCCACTCCGTGCGCAAAGATCATGACCAGGCCGGGCTCCAGGATCATGTCCTCGCCCATGTGCTGGTTCTCGCAGGCCATCACCACCACCGCCTGCTTGCCGGGAATGCGCTTGGCCACGTAGTTCTCGTAGTAGCGCCTGTTCATCTGCCGCGTCTCCAGCGTGGCCAGTCCCTGCGGCCAGTTCCGCTCGTGGGCGTTCTCGATCAGGTCGTTGACGATGGACAGCGGGCAGCCGCTGTCGATGAGCGAGCGCTTGATGACGGCCTGGAGGACGGCGTCCGGCGTGGAGATCATGCCGCCCCAGCGGGTGACTCTGGCTGGCTGCATGGAGTTCACCCACCTGGAAACGAGACGGAGTCGAGCTCAGGAACGGACCAAAGGTCATGGACAGGAAGGAAAAACGGGAGTTTTACTCACTCCAGGATCTCGTTGTACTCTATGCTCTCTTCGAGGTTTTGGAGGTTCGGGTTTGCGCTGCGGATCGCTCTCATGTACGCTTTTAGCAGCTGAATGTCTCGTTTCTGGACCGGGAAAAAGAAGGAAAAACCACAACTCAATTACAGACTGAAAAATCTAAACAGACTGACTAAAAAAGAAAAATCTCGAGATTTAATTTATAACATGTTTTCTTTATACCACATTTTGTTCCAATCAAATCCACTTAAAAAACATGATTAAAGTTTAACCCAACAAAAATCTGGAAATTTTCACAATCTGAGTGAAGGAAAAGATATTTTACAAAAACCTAAATTTCACAGAGCACATCTGCACTCAGAGTATCAGAGTCAGGCTAAGAACCAACATGATATTACAAGAATAACGTCTTAACAATGGGAGAAAAAAGGCGCAATAATGAGGGACAAAGACTCAACAAAAGAATAAAGTTGGAACACGAGGAAAAACACAACGATATAATAAAGTCATAATAATACAAGCGAAAAAGTCATAAAACTTCAAGAAAAAAGATGCAATAATACGAGAATAAAGTAAACATGAGAGAAAAATTACAATGATACAGGAACAAAGTTGTGCAACAGTTAAGTCAAAATATGAGATTAAAGTCGCAATAAAAAAAATGGAAAAAAATACAAGTCATGACATGAGAATAAAGTCACAACGATAAACAAAAAGTTGTAATAAACAAGAATAAAGTAATAAAGTCGTAATATTAGGAGAATAAAGTAGTAATTTTATAAGCACTCCAACTTAAAAAATTAACTGAGGAATGTTGAGCATCTTGTAAAGTTTTACAAACAGAAACTTAATCTTTAATGGCATCAGAATCAAATTATTATCAGCTGCAGGACTTTGAAATAATTACTGTGCATATTTCAAATAAAGAATCGCAGACGAGACGAGTCGGTCACATCAGATCCTGATAAATATCGAAGCTTTGCTCTTTTTGTTTTCTAGTGCTGGTAATAATATGACTTTATCCTCGCATTTTCTGTCTTTTAGTCTTTCTCCAAAACTCTCAGTCAGATAAATGTACTCTGATGCCTTTAGATCAGACTCTGTGTGTAAACGTTTTCTAAAATGTCAGTAAAAGTCTCTCACTTGTTCCCCCAGCTGGTGTTTATGCTCAGCCACGGTTTTCTCCAGCTCTGAGATCTTGGTCTGCTGCTGCTGCACGACGCTCCGTAAATGTTTGATGCAGTTGTGGTTGGGCAGCTCGTCCTTCGGCATTTCAAGCCTTCAACAACAGCAGATTATCCAACAGTCACAAACTAACAGCAGAACATCCTTATTTATGTATTTAGACCAGCTGAAGCCACCTACCCACAGCCCTCCTCGCAGTTGACCGGCCTTTTCGGGTTGTGCTCACAGTCCTTGAGGTGCGACTGCAGCTGGTCCAGCCGCAGCGTCGCCGTGCAGCCGAAGCTGGCGTTGTCACAGTTGATCTGGAGTTTGGACAGCATGTTGCGCATGATGCGGGGCACGGGCCGCAGGTGGGCGAGCGTCACTACCGTGCGGTCCACGGGACAAATCTGTTGCTGGGCAAACCACTGGGTTATGCAGGCGTTGCAGAAGGCATGTTCACAGTGTGGAGCCTGGGCGGAAAAATTGATTTTATAAGATTAAGAAATACAGCTGAAATGAAATATATTTATTTTTTATACTTAGTTAGGATTACCAACATTTTCTGCATTTGTGAAATACTTGAATAATAAATTTTTTTAGATAATTTCTTCCTGTTCTTTAGCATTTTGGTTTTCAGTCAAATGTCTTCAGCCTGAAATTCACTGTTAAAGATGGTAAAGTATCCAAAAATTATCCTCAAGTAAGAATAAACCACTTCAATGTAGTTTTACTTAAAAGTAAAAAGTAAAAAGAATGATTTATTAAAATCAAGTACTGAGTAATCAAAACATCGGTTATTTATTATTTAAAAATCCTCAGGTAAACCAAAATAAAACGTTTTTTGGTATTTTAAAGGCCAAAATGGACCTAATTACAAACACAAAATCAAGCAAAAAGAAAAAACATCAATTTCCCAAACTTATGAAACTTTAAGAAAACCTGCAGGTTTGTGTGAATTTTTGGGTTTGTTTTCCGTTCAGTGAAGTCACTCAGCGGGTTGAGTATTCAGAAATTTTACTCAAGTAGTGATACAATCACTCGAGTAAAAATAAGAAATGCGAAAGTAAAAGTTCGTTTTTTCTTCAAAAGGTTACATAAGAATAAGCAGTTACTGCCCACCAACTCTGGTGATTGGGCCTCATATAATCAATTCCTGTAAATGTAGTTTTTATAGTGCAGAATATTTCTGTTAAATTAACATCCATCTGTGAAAATAATGGCTGGTTTCTTCTCTGTGAGAAATATCTCTACGTAGCAAAACATAAATGTAACCATCTTTACAGTTTTTCTATGTTTATTATTGTTATTTTTATTGTAATCATTGTGGATATATTTGCTTATTGATTAAGATACTTAATTTTAGTTTTTCTTCATGGTATAAAGGTTTATTTGAGGGAAATGTGTTTTTGGGCAGATTTTCCAGAAGCTCCAGCTTCAGAAATAAACGATGTTAAAAAATTAAGAGACAACTTAAAATGATCAGTTTCTCTGATTTTACTCTATATCGGTTTATGTTTGAGTAAAATGAACATTGTTCTTTTATTCTATGAACTCAACCCAAGCAAAGATGTAGTATTTATCAGCAGAAAATGAGAAATGGTCAAAATAACGAACAAGATGCAGAGCTTCCAGACCTCAAATAATGCAAAGAAAGCAAGTTAATACTAATTTAGAAACAACAAAACTAATGTTTTAACTCAGGAATAGTTCAGGAATCAATATTTGGTGTGAAAACCAGGAGGTTTTCAGTCGGTTCATTGCTCTTCATTTTTCCAGAGCTGTATTATTGTAAGTCTAATGTCTAAAATGAATTTACTTCTCAGACAAGGAAGTAAATATTTGTATTTTCCTGGAAAATAAAGAAAAAGTTAGAAGAAAGCACACATTTAACTTTATATCATCTGCCTGCTTTTGAAAGAAGCAGCAGCCCAAAGACAGGTTTCCATTGCTTAAAGGAGCTGCTCTAGTTATAACATTTCTACTGGTTGATGCTACAAAATATCATCTTTGTGCTGCAGCTCAGCTCAGCTGATGTTTCTCTTTCTGCAGCAGTAAAAAAAAAACATGAAACCGAGTCAGCAAAAAATGTGCAACTGAAAACGTTCAGATGCAACAAAAACAAAAAGCTTCTAATAACTGGTTCATTTATTACAAAACCAGCTATTCTGGAAAAAGATGTAGCAGCTGCACATTGAAGTGGATTTTATATTTCTGTATAATTGTTAGAGCAGATTTAAGCACCTTGAAGCCAAAGATCAACCTTACAAATCTTTTTTTTTTTTCAGATATTTTGCCTGAAATCTTTTGATCCCAGGATGTTACAGAAAAGTTTAGGTCAACATGCGTCTCTATTTACCTCAAATATTGTAAATTAACAGAAGATGAAAGCAATGACATCATCATCTGTTACATTAATCTCAATATGGATAAAAACCTGATTGTGAAGCAGTTTAACAGCAAAAAGAAATAATTCTTGTTCTCGTAACTCACCTAAAACAAAAAGGATTTATCTTATACGGTGCATGGATCTTTTGAAATGGTTAAACAACGACGAACCTGCACTGGTTCCTCTAGTACTCCACTGCATATGGGACACAGGAGGTCTTCATCCACCTCACCCTGGAACCTCGTAACATCGTACCCCATGGTACACAACCCACAACCTCCTGAAAAACAGCAACAAACAGGGAAAATGGGCAAAAAGAAA